>NC_034184.2:48093634-48787859 GCF_002021735.2 Oncorhynchus kisutch | reverse complement strand
GGTCGTTGCTTTGTAAAATAAGGGTAAATAACTTTGCATTGGAAATAAATATGATATCTGGTATTGAACATGTATTTTTTAGGTGCGAAAATAACTGCAACATTCAGAACCTTTCACCCTCCAAAATAAACACACATTATGATCAGTTGTAATGTGATCAAAAACTTGAGGAAAAGTTGTTCTTGCGAAAGGGTCTCGGGTAATGATTAACAATTGTTCAGCCAACCACATCTCTGTATTTGGAACCGCCTACCCAAGAATGGCACTTTGATTGGATTGAGTTAACCTCACTCAATTAGTGGCGCATGTCCCGTAACCCCGGGTGAGTGGATGTCTCACTTAATAAGACCAATTGAATGATCTAAAGTGATGTAAACTCCCTGCAAACGGGGCACCGGGACATGCAAAACGAACTTGACCAGTTCCTCCGTTCCTTTCTACAGCCCAAACCAATGAGAAAAAGTTTTCATAGGTGGGAGCAAACAACAGTGGGGATAACAATCGTGGGGCGACAGTTTACTTTAGCTTCTAAACAATATCAACAATTCAAAATACAGTTACTGTTGTTCTATCAACCAACAGTAAGCCGAGGGATTCTCCCTTATCTTCCTGGAGAAAGTAATTTGTGTCGCCCTTGGAGGTATTCCCAGCTTTCTGAAGCAGTAGGGGATGGACGAAGTGCGGCCTACCAGCGGACCAGCAGCCCCCGCCCTGGCGTCACTCTTCCCCCTGGGTCTGCAGGCAATCTACGGGGAATGCAGGCGCCTCTACCCCGACCAGGCCAACCCCTTACAAGTTACAGCCATTGTAAAATACTGGTGAGTAGATAACGTATTCTTCTGGATACATAACTTAGCTGGTTCACAAAGTTAAATTAGCTAGATAACAACCTTCCAAGGTAACAGGATACGGCGAGAAAGTTAACTCGTTAAGTTAGCTAGTAGCCTAAAACTCAACGATTTACGATTGAGTTGAGTGGCGACTTTTGTATTGAATCAAATATAAGACATTGAGTTAAGTAACATCAAAGACAAACAAAAACATACAATTTTTATGACAACGTAAGAGAAAGTAACAAATCAAATTGTATTGGTCACATGCGCCAAATACAACAGGTGTAGACCTGAGTGAAATGCTTGCTTACAAGCCCTTAACCAACGCAACACAATGTAATTTTAAGAAAAATACGTGTTAAGTAAAAAATTGATAATTAAAAAATAACATAATTAAAGAGTAGCAGTAAAATAACACTAGCGAGGCTATATATACGGGGTACCGGTACAATGTCCGGGGACACCGGTTATGCTTGGTAATAAACACAGCAAAAAAAGAGATGACTGTCTTGAAAAGATAATTAGTAAAAATCCAATTAACTTAACAAATCTTCATTGTAAAGGGTTTAAACACTGTTTACAATGCTTGTTCAATGAACCATAAACAATTAATGAACATGCCCCAGTGGAACGATGTCTGCAATTAAGGTCACAGTTATGAAAACTTAGGACACTAAAGAGGCCTTTCTACTGACTCTGAAAAACACCAAAAGAAAGATGCCCAACGTCCCTGCTCATCTGAGTGAACGTGCCTTAGGCATGCTGCAAGGAGGCATGAGGACTGAAGATGTGACCAGGGCAGTAAATTGCTATGTCCGTACTGTGAGACACCTAAGGCAGCGCTACAGGGAGACAGGTCAGACAGCTGAACATCCTCGTAGTGGCAGACCACGTGTAGCAGCACCTGCACAGGATCGGTACATCCGAACATCACACCTGCGGGACAGGTACAGGATGGTAACAACTGCCTGAGTTACACAAGGAACACACAATCCCTCCATCAATGCTCAGACTGTCCGCAATAGGCTGAGAGAGGCTGGACTGAGGGGTTGTAGGCCTGTTGTAAAGCAGGTCCTCCCCGGACATCACCGGCAACAACATCGCCTATGGGCACAAACCCACCACCGCTAGACCAGACAGGACTGGCAAAAAGTGTTCTTCACCGACGAGTCGCAGTTTTGTCTCACTGGGGGTAATGGTTGGATTTGCGTTTATTGTCGAAGGAATGAGCGTTACACCGAGGCCTGTACTCTGGAGCTGGATCGATTTGGAGGTGGAGGGTCTGTCATGGTCTGGGGCGGTTTGTCACAACATCATCGGACTGAGCTTGTTGTCATTGCAGGCAATGTCAACGCTTTGCGTTACAGGAAAGAGATCCTCCCTTATGTGGTACCCTTCCTGCAGGGCCATCCTGACATGACCCTCCACAGCATGACAATGCCACAAGCCATACTGCTCGTTCTGTGCGTGATTTCCTGCAAGACAGGAATGTCAGTGTTCTGCCATGGCCAGCGACGAGCCCGGATCTCAATCCCATTGAGCACGTCTGGGACCTGTTGGATCGGAGGGTGAGGGCTTGCCCCCCCCCCCCCCCAGAAATGTCCGGGAACTTGCAGGTGCCTTGGTGGAAGAGTGGGGTAACATCTCACAGCAAGAACTGTCAAATCTGGTGCAGTCCATGAGAAGGAGATGCACTGCACTACTTAATGCAGCTGTTACTTTTACTTTTGACCCCCCCCAGGGGAGATATATTATTATTCCATTTCTGTTAGTCACATGTCTGTGGAACTTGTTCAGTTTGTCTCAGTTGTTGAATCTTATGTTCATACAAATATCTACACAGGTTAAGTTTGCTTAAAATAAATTCAGTTGACAGTAATGTGACGTTTCTTTTTTTGCTGAGTTTATGTACATGTAGGTGGAGTTAGTGACTGCACACAATAGACCAAGAGTAGCAGCAGTGTAAAAGAGGGGAGGAATGCAAATAGTTTGTATAGCCATTTGATTAGCTGTAAAGGAGTTTTATGGCATGGGGGTAGAAGCTGTGAAGTCTTTTGGACCTAGACTTGGTGTTCCGGTACCACTTGCAGTAGCAGAGACAACAGTCTATGACACGGGTGGCTGGAGTCTTTTTTTTAACCATTTTTAGGGCCTTCCTCTGACAACGCTTGGTATAGAGGTCCAGGATGGCAGGAAGCTTGGCCACGGTGATGTACCGGGCCGTACGCACTAGCCTCTGTAGTGCCTTGCGGTCGAAAGCTGAGCAGTTGCCACACCAGGCAGTGACTCAACCATGCTCTCGATGGTGCAGTTGTAGAACCTTTTGATGATCTGAGGACCCATGCCATACATTTTCAGTCTCCTGAGGGGGTCTAGGGTCTCTGGGATAATGGTGTTGATGTGAGTCATGACCAGCTTTTCGAAGCACTTCATGGCTACAGACGTGAGTGCTATGGGGCGATAGTCATTTAGGCAGGTTCCCTATGTGTTGTTGGGCACAGGGACTATGGTGGTCTGCTTGAAACATGTTGGTATTACAGACTCAGAGGTTGAAAATGTCAGTGAAGAGACTTGCCAGTTTGTCAGCACATGCTCGGAGTACACGTCCTGGTAATCCGTCTGGCCCTGCGTCCTTGTGAGTGTTGACCTGTTTAACTTCTCTGGGATATGTGGGACGGTAAGCGTCCCACCCTGCCAACAATTGCAGGGCTCCAAATTCAAAACAACAGATATCTCAGAATTAAAGTTCCTCAAACATACAAGTATTATACACCATTTTAAAGATAAACTTCTTGTTAATCCAGCCACAGTGTCTGATTTTCAAAAAGGCTTTACGGCGAAAGCACACCTTTCGATTATGTTAGGTCAGCGCCTAACCACAGAAAACCAGAGGCATTTTCCAAAGAAGATGTTTCACAAAAGACAGAAATAGCGTTAAAATTAATCACTAACCTTTGATGTTCACCGGATGGCACTCCCAGGACTTCATGTTAGACAATAAATGTGTGTTTTGTTCGATAAAGTTAATCTTTATGTCCAAAAACCTTATTTGAAATTGGTGCATTATTTTCAGAAATGCATTGTCTCAAACTAGAGGTCGACCGATTATGATTTTATCAACGCCGATAAAGATTATTGGAGGACCCCCCAAAAAAATAATGCCGAATTTAATCGGCAGATTATTTTTATTTATTTATTTGTAATAATGACAATTACAACAATACTGAATGAACACTTATTTTAACTTAATATAATACATCAATAAAATCAATTTAGCCTGTTCAATTTGGTTTAAATAATGCAAAAACAAAGTGTTGGAGAAGAGTAAAAGTGCAATATGTGTCATGTTAAAAAGCTAATGTTTACGTTCCTTGCTCAGAACATGAGAAAATATGAAAGCTGATGATTCCTTTTAACATGAGTCTTCAATATTCCCAGGTTGTAGTTATTGTAGGTTGTAGTTATTATAGGAATTATAGGACTATTCCTCTCTATACCATTTGTATTTCATATACCTTTGACTATTGGATGTTCTAATAGGCACTTTAGTATTGCCAGTGTAACAGTATAGCCAGTGTAACAGTATAGCTTCCATCACTCCTCGCTCCTACATGGGCTCGAACCAGGAACACATCAACAACAGCCACCCTCGAAGCAGCGTTACCCATGCAGAGCAAGGGGAACAACTACTCCAAGTCTTAGAGCGAGTGACGTTTGAAACGCTATTAGCACTCACCCCGCTAACTAGCTAGCCATTTCACATCGGTTACACCAGCCTAATCCTTGGAGTTGATAGGCTTGAAGTCATAAACATAAGAGCTGCTGGCAAAATGCACAAAAGTGCTGTTTGAATGAATGCTTACGAACCTGCTGGGGCCTACCATCGCTCAGTCAGACTGCTCTATCAAATCATAGACTTAATTATAACATATTAACACACAGAAATACGAGCCTTAGGTCATTAATATGGTCGAATCCGGAAACTATCATTTCGAAAACAAAATGTTTATTTTTGTGAAATATGGAACCGTTCCGTATTTTATCTAACGGATGGCATCCATAAGTCTAAATTTTGCTGTTACATTGCACAACCTCCAATGTTATGTCATAATTACGCAAAATTCTGGCAAATTAGGTGGCCCAAACTGTTGCATATACCCTGACTCTGCCTGCAATGAATGCCAGAGAAGTGACACAATTTCACCTGGTTAATATTGCCTGCTAACCTGGATTTATTTTAGCTAAATATGCAGGTTTAAAAATATATACTTGTGTATTGATTTTAAGAAAGGCATTGATGTTTATGGTTAAGTACACATTGGTGCAACGACAGTCGTTGATTGATTGTTTTTTACAAGATAAGTTTAATGCTACCTAGCAACTTACCTTGGCTTACTGCATTCGCATAACAGACGGGCTCCTCGTGAGGCAGGTGGTTAGAGCGTTGGTCTAGTTAACTGTAAGGTTGCAAGTTTGGATCCCCCGAGCTGACAAGGTACAAATCTGTCGTTCTGCCTCGTTCCTAGGCCGTCATTGAAAATAAGAACGTGTTCTTAACTGACTTGCCTAGTTAAATAAAGATTAAATAAAGGTGCCCAAAAAATACCGATTTCCGATTGTTATGGAAACTTGAAATCGGCCCTAATTAATCGTCCATTCCGATTTAATCGGTCGACCTCTACTTCAAATCTACTAATAATATGCATATCTTATCTTCTGGGTATGAGTAGCAGGCAGTTGAATTTGGGCATGCATTTCATCCGGACGTGAATATACTGCCCCCTGTCACCAAGAAGTTAATGCAGGGCCGACAGACAAGTTCCTTACTTTTTTCCCCTTCCACTTGCCTCTTCCATTTTTGTGGTAATGCTGCAATTAGTTGGTTGTAATTTTGGGTAGAGCAGACATTTCCATATGTCTGGTGTTAGCTGCATGTGTGACGTGACAACTCCACCAGTCCTATTTATGATATCATTCACTAAAATTATACATTTTTTTAAGCATTTCATTAAAATGCTTAGGTATCAAATAGTTTATTTTAGTTTAACCACTATTTGTTTGGGTCTTTTTCAGGTGGATTAAACTGAAATTACAACCAACTTTCTACGACTTGTTTTAAAAAATAATGATCTTTTGGAGTTTTTCCTTTTCAAACAACTGAAAGGGAGCAGTTGTAATCTGAATGAAGGAAAAAAATGTAATTCTTGAACATGGGATGAGACATTCCTACAAATTTACTAGAGAACCAGTTTGGATTTAAGGATAACTTTTGTATGACTGATGCCTTTAGTGAGATGTCTAATGATTTAATATTTAATCATTTCTGCCCTCCAAATTCGTATTCGTTAGATAAATAGACCCTTTTAATTGTGTCTGGCTTGCCATTCCAAATAAAAAAAAATGTTTATATAATTTGAAAAGCAGTTCACTAGGTGTAGGCAAAACCATAAGCAAACTGATATGACTAAATAGTTAAATAAATAATACTTTTGGGATTTGTATACCGAGTATGTCCACATCCCCGTCAGACCATTTTTATCGGTAAACTACACGTTAATGTAAAATTAGCAAAAAAATAATTGCGATCCAATACGTAATATAGTACACTTATCACAATTTGGTTTTTATCCAGAGAGGTTAGCAAAAGTATCTAAAACCTCTGAGGCCGTGGAGGGATTCTGGTCAGGCTCCGTAGACGGGCTCACCTCTCCCAAGTATACTACTCGCAAATGTACAGTCTCTTGACAACAAGGTAGATGAAATTCGAGCAAGGGTTACGCCAGAGAGACATCAGAGATTGTAACATTCTCAGTTTCACGGAAACATGGCTCACTCGGGATATGTTATCAGAGTCGGTACAGCCACCCGGTTTCTTCACGCATCGCGCCGACAGAAACCAACATCTCTCTGGTAAGAAGGGCGGGGATGTATGATGCCTTATGATTAATGAGTCGTGGTGTGATCATAACATACAGGAACTCAAGTCCTTTTGATCACCTGACCTAGAATTCCTTACAATCAAATGCCGACCGCATTATCTACCAAGAGAATTCTCTTCGATTATAATCACAGCCCCCCCCCCCCCCAAACAGACACCTCGACGGCCCTGAAAGAACTTCATTGGATTCTATGTAAACTGGAAACCGTATATCCTGAGGCTGCATTTATTGTAGCTGGGGATTTTATCAAAGCTAATCTGAAAACAAAACTCCCTAAATTTTATCAGCATATCGAATGCGCGACCCGGGCTGGCAAAATTCTGGATCATTGCTACTCTAACTTCCGCGATGCATACAAAGCCCTCCCTCACCCTCCTTTTGGCAAATCTGACCACGACTCCATTTTGTTGCTCCCAGCCTTTAGACAGAAACTAAAAAAGGAAACGCCCGTGCTCTGGTCAGACCAGCCTTGAACAGACCTATCGGATTCCACGCTTCAAGATTGCTTCGATCACGTGGACTGGGATATGTTCCAGATAGCCTCCGACAACAACATTGATGTATACGCTGATTCGGTGAGCGAGTTTATTAGCAAGTGCATCGGTGATGTTGTACCCACGGTGACTATTAAAATCTTCCCCAACCAGAAACCGTGGATTGATGGCAGCATTCGCAAAGCTGATGCGTACCGCTTTTACCGCTTTTAATCATGGCAAGGCTACCAGAAGCATGACCGAATACAAACAGTGTTGCTATTTCCTCCGCAAGGAAATCAAACAAGCTAAGCGTCAGTATAGTGAAAAAGTGGAGTCGCAATTCAACGCCTCAGACACGAGACATGCAGTTGGAAGTTTACATGCACCTTAGCCAAATACATTTAAATTCAGTTTTTCACAATTCCTGACACTTAATCCTAGTAAAAATTCCCTGTATTAGGTCAGTTAGGATCACCACTTTATTTTAAGAATATGAAATGTCAGAACAATAGTAGTGTTTATTTCATCACATTCCCAGTGGGTCAGAAGTTTACATGCACTCAATTAATATTTGGTAGCATTGCCTTTAAATGGTTTAACTTGGGTAAAATGTTTATTTTAGCCTTCCACAAGCTTCCCACACATTTTCTATAGGATTGAGGTCAGGGCTTTGTGATGGCCACTCCAATACCTTGACTTTGTTTTCCTTAAGCCATTCTGCCACAACTTTGGAAGTATGCTTGGGGTCATTGTCCATTTGGAGATCCATTTGCGACCAAGGTTTAACTTCCTGACTGATGTCTTTAGATGTTGCTTCAACATATCAACAACATTTTCCAGCCTCATGATGCCATCTATTTTGTGAAGTGCACCAGTCCCTCCTGCAGCAAAGCACCTCCACAACAGACGGTTGGGATGGTGTTCGTCACCTTGCAAGCCTCCCCCTTTTCCCTCCAAACATAACGATGGTCATTATGGCCATACTGCTCTTTTTTTGTTTTATCACACCAGAGGACATTTCTCCAAAAAGTATGATCTTTGTCCCCATGTGCAGTTGCAAACCATAGTCTAGCTTTTTGGCTTCTTCCTTGCTGAGCGGCCTTTCAGGTTATGTCGATATAGGACTCGTTTTCCTGTGGATATATATACTTTTGTACCCGTTTCCTCCAGCATCTTCACAAGGTCCTCTGCTGTTCTGGGATTGATTTGCACATTTCACACCAAAGTACGTTCATCTTTAGGAGACAGAACACGTCTCCTTCCTGAGCGGTATAACGGTGTTTTTACTTGCGTACTATTGTTTGTACAGATGAACGTGGTGCCTTCAGGCTTTTGGACATTGCTCCCAAGGATGAACCAAACTTGTGGAGGTCTACAATATTTTTTTCCTGAGGACTGATTTATTTTTATTTTCCCATGATATCAAGCAAGGAAGCACTGAGTTTGAAGGTAGGCCTTGAAATACATCCACAGGTACACCTCCAATTGACTCCAATTATGTCAATTAACCTATCAAAAGCCATGAAATCATTTTCTGTCATTTTCCAAGCAGTTTAAAGGCACAGTCAACTTAGTGTATGTAAACTTCCAACTTCAACTGTATATCACGGATTACAAAAATAAATCCATCCCCGTCATGGACAACAATGTCTGGCTCCCAGACAAATACAGTTCCAGGACATGGCCCGCTACCAAAACCTGCGGGCTCAAAGGACAATACAGTGCCACTGACATGGCCAGCTACCAAAACCTGCGGGCTCTCCTTCACCGCGGCCAACGTGAGTACAACATTTAATCGTGTTAAACCTCGCAAGGCTGCTGGCCCAGACGGCGTCCCAAGCCATGTCCTCATAGCGCAGACCAGCTGGCTGGTGTGTTTATGGACATATTCAATCAATCCCTATCCCAGTCTGCTGTTCCCACATGCTTCAAGAGGGCCACCATTGTTCCTGTTCCCAAGAAAGCTAAGCTTACTGAGCTAAACGGCTATTGCTCCATAGCACTCAATTCCGTCATGAAGTGCTTTGAGAGACTAGTCAAGGATCATATCACCTCCACCCTACCTGACACCCTAGACCCACTCCAATTTGCTTACCACCCCAATAGGTCCACAGATGACGCAATCACACTGCACACTGCCCAAACCCATCTGGACAAGATGAATGCCCATGTATGAATTCTGTTGATCGATTACAGCTCAGCATTTAACACCATATAGTACCCTCAACTCGTCATTAAGCCCTGGGTCTCGACCCCGCCCTGTGCAACTGGGTCCTGGACTTTCTGACAGGCCGCCCCCAGGTGGTGAGGATAGGAAACATTTCCACCCCACTGATCCTCAACCCTGGGCCCCCACAAGGGTGCGTTCTCAGCCCTGTCCTGTACTCCCTGTTCACTCATGACTGCATGGCCATAAATGTCTCCAAAATGTCTCCAACTCAATCATCAAGTTTGTTTACCAACAAATACGAGACGGCCTACAGGGAGGGGGTGAGGGCCCTCGGAGTGTGGTGTCAGGAAAATAACATCAACAAAACAAAGGAGATTATCGTGGACTTCAGGAAACAGCGGAAGGAGCACCCCTCTATCCACATCGACGGGACAGTAGCGGAGAAGGTGGAGACTTTTAAATTCCTTGGCATACACATCACGGACAAACTGAAATGGTCCACCCATAGACAGCATGGTGAAGAGTGCGCAACAGCACCTCTTCAACCTCAGGAGGCTGAAGAAATTTGGCTTGTCACCAAAAACACTCTCAAACTTTTCCAGATGCACAATCGAGTGCATCCTGTCGGGCTGTATCACCGCCTGGTATGGCAACTGCTCCGCCCACCACCGCAAGGCTCTCCTGAGGGTAGTGAGGTCTGCACAACGCATCACCGGGGGCAAACTACCTGCCCTCCAGGACACCTACAGCACCTGATGTCAGAGGAAGGCCAAAAAGACCCTGTTTTACTCTGGACAGTTTAAAACTTTGTAGACACTATTTACTATTTTACACCTAGGGTTACTATACATAACTTTAACCCATTTTATTAGAGATTCCCCAAAATGTAAATATTCTAGGTATTTATATATAAACTCCAGTTGTACTTTATCAAAAGCCTTTTCAAAATCAGCTCTGAAAACCAGGCCTGGTGTCCCCGATATTTCATACTATTCTATTGTTTCCAGTACTTGTCTTATATTATCTCTAATGTATTGTCCATGTAAAAAACATGTCTTAGGATGAATAATATCTGAAAATACTTTTTCAATTCTATGTGCCAAGCATTTAGCTAGGATTTTTGCATCAACACTTAAGTGTAAGAGGCCTCCAATTTATTTTATTTTTTTGTGGACTGGATCTTTATATATACCACTTAAGTCCTGTTTCAGTAATAATGATATCAGACCTTCTTGTTGCGTGTCTGATAATCTACCATTTATATAGGAGTGGTTGAAACGTGCTAATAATGGTCCTCTGAGTATATCAAAAAAAGTTTGTACTTCCACTGGTATTTGTATTTTCTTTACCTTTATTTAACTAGGCACACTGAACTCTATCTGAGAAGTAGTTGGTGAACCAGGTGAGGCCGTCATTTGGGAAACCAAGGCTGTTGAGTCTGTCGATAAGAATACGGTGATTGACAGAGTTGAAAGCCTTGGCCAGGATGATGAAGACGGCTGCACAGTCCTGTCTTATCGATGGCGGTTATGATATCGTTTAGGACCTTGAGCGTGGCTGAGGTGCACCCGTGACATGGAGTTTGCGGGGATGTTTGGGACTTCTTTTTTCTGTAGCAATTTTGATGGGCTTTGCTGAACACATATTCATCCATTAGTGAGTCGATCGCTTTGATAGTCTTGCTAGAAATGTAATACAATGTAAAAATGTGCAGCCTACAGTAAATACCAGCAGTTTATTTATTTAAGCATTAATAGCCCTACTTTACAGTATTGTCCCTGTTCATTTTCCCAGGCTTGCACGTTCGGTGTAATACAGGCATCTGATGATAGTGTTTGTGAATAGCACTGTCCCTGACCCAAATCCCCAAGTCTACCAGTATAGTCTCCAGTAGAAGATGCTCTTTCACACAAGTCTTTTCCCATGCCTTTTTGCAAACTCCAGGTGTGCTGTCGTTTTTTTTTTCTTTTTTTCTCAGGAGTGGCTTCCGTCTGGCCACTCTCCCATAAAGCACAGATTGGTGAAGTGCTGTAGAGACCTTCTGGCAGGCTCTCCCATATCGGCCAAGGAACTCTAGTTCTGACAAGGGTTATTGGTCACGTCCCTGACCAATGTCCTTCTTGCCCGGTTGCTCAGTTTGGTTGGACGTCCAGCTCCAGGCAGAGTCTGGGTAGTTCTATATTTTATTCCTTTTACCAATGATGGAGGCCACTGCTCTTGGAAACATTCAATAATCTTGTTTTATACCCTTCCCCAGGTATATATGCTTCTTCACAATTCTATGTCCGAGATCTACAGACTCTTCCTTGAACTTCATGGTATAGTTTCTGTTTTGATACACACTGTCAACTGTGGAACTTTTTTATATAGACCTGTGTTTTTCTAAACAATTGAATTGGTCACAGGTGGACTCAATTTGGAGTGGCATAGCAAAGCGGGGTGAATAAATAGTAGATTTATGAATTTGAACATTTTTCTAAGAACATGTTTTGATGTCATGGGGTATTGTGTGTAGATGGGTGAGATGTAAAACAAATATTGAATACATTTTGAAATCAGGCTATAACACAACAAAATGTGTATTTAAGTCAAATTGTGTGTGAATAGGCGCCCCTCTCTTGCGGCTTTTTACCTTTCACATCTCGTGCCTAGCCCGGTACACTGCGGCGCAGGTTAATCGAACTCCCCCAAGGATTGATAGTCCGTGAGAACAACATGATAGGTATAGCTAAGCATATTATTTTAAAGCTAAAGCCTACAGAGTTTGTAAACAAAACCGTCTACAAACAAGTGTAAAACACCTCATTTTGGGTTATGATTTTTAAAATCTACCAGCTACTCCAGATTGTTTAACCAGCCAAAAGATTTTGGGGACGATAAAATTACACCAACGGATGCGCATGCTTTGTAATTTGTTTCTAAAACAAATGTATTGCTACTAAGAAGATCATGTGGTATATTGTTTAATTTCATTTTTTTGTGACCTGAGTCTTTTAACCAAAAATATCACAGATGAGACACATTCACCTTTATGGGCGGGACTTTACTTTGGTAGAGCGACTGGAGTCATGTTTGTGCCTGTGAGATGTCTTGTCTTCCCTAGCAGTTAACTCAAACAGAAAAATAACCTAACTTGTTAACAAAACTATGTAAATAGCCAAGAAACACAAGGACAAACTGACTTCAGTAGACGTTTGTTTCAAGTAAATTAGATCAACTTTTATGCCTGTGCGCAGCGCTTCTAAAAATGAATATTTGACTCTGCTCGTTACATGTGCACAGCCCCCATAGTCTATTTAGGATTTGTAGTTCTTTGACTTTGTGTGATTTAAATTTACCAGCTATGCAACAAAAGGGTATAAATACTTTGAAAACAGGTATTGCTGCATTTATTTAACTAAATGTGATCATACTTTTTATTCACATGTTGCTCGCATTGTGACCTGACCACCCGCCAAAGTGGCTGGTGAAATGGACATCTTTACCCACCAATTCCAAAATCTACCCGCATTTGGCAGGTGTTGCACTTTTAACAGTAGTGTGTATCTACAGGTTGGGAGGTCCTGATCCATTGGACTACATCAGTATGTACCGTAACATGGGCTGTGCAGCGCAGGACGTACAGGAACACTGGCACTACATCAGCTTCGGACTCAGTGACCTGTATGGAGACAACAGAGTACATGAGTAAGTAGTACTTCAGGTTAGAGCTCTGGCGGACTAACACACTGACACATGGTGTGTGCAGCTGTTCACTTTCAATCCTTTGTGTCATTCTGCAGAATCAGCATTGAGATGCTTCCACACTTGTTTTTCTTGTTCCTCTGAAGGTTATTTCACATCAACAGTTTTCACCCCCTTGTTTTGTATTGTTCTTGAGTAGACTTGCTAGCTCTGCTCCCCCACAATTCCCAGCAATCTCCCCGTTTTCTCCCCTTCAAACAGCTGCCATTCTTAATGCATGTTTGCCATAATTTTGCAGTGTTACTGAATAGGTGGATTGGGTAACGAAAAGTAACTAAAGGAAAGGATAATCTGGGTTTATGGTGTTGACTTGCTGTCAAATTAGGAGGGTCCAGGGTTTGGTTAATTAACACACACAAACCTGATGAGACACTGCTTGAATTAAGTGTGGGAATTCTGTATGTGTATTGTCAGGTTTACAGGCCAGGAAGGCCCCAGTGGCTTTGGCTTTGAGCTGACGTTCAGGCTGAAGAGAGAGGTGGGAGAAACAGCCCCTCCTACTTGGCCGGCTGAACTCATGCAGGGCCTGGCCCGCTATGTCTTCCAATCAGGTAAGGACCCAGGCTCTGTGTGTCTAGTGTGGCGGGGATATGGTAGGCAGAGTAAGTTGAGGAGAAAGGGACTTGTTTGTCTAACAATTACAAGGCAGGCACTCGGGCATTATGCATTCCCAGCCGCTTTGTTACTTCACCGCACAGAGTGCTCCTCTGCTCCTGCATGGACATTTTGGAGCATGTCAGTATTTAACCTCATGTAACCCTACGTCAGTGATGTTTTTGCTAAGGAGAGCACTTAGTGGAACTCAGCCCAATCATCCCCAGCTTCCCATTGGCTCTTTCAACCCTTCGCTTCTCTGCTGCAACTTCCTCATGTAGCCTGTAAAAAAGTGTTCTCATTCAGCTTGCATGTTAGAATAAGGGCTAAATGGAAGTAAATGTGGAGCACTAGAAGAGTAAGTAATGTATGACACCTGTGTTTTTAAAGACCTAGCCAGCTCTGTGCGGTTCTTCTGGGCTCTGGGGACACTAAAGAAGTCTCATTTCCCTTTCTCTGATGGGAGAAGTGTGTTAAGTTGTCTTAGCTGAGGAACTTTCTAATCTTAACAGTATCCTTTACAGCTGTGAAAACGTTTCTCCCTTTCTCACAGACGTTTCCTGGTGTGTGTGCGCGCCACTTTGCTAAGTCCTTTAAATCATCTAGCCGTGTTTAAAGATTACATTGAGGGGAGTGTGGGAGTGTTTAAAAGCCGGTCAGGGAAAGAGCGGGAGGGGGAGCCCATTCTCTCTTGGTTATTCTACCCCCATCTGCTAGGGCCGTAATGATATACATAAAAAAATATAGAAATTAAAACACAAGGTCTATAGGTTATCCCTATGCTGCATTGTATGCCCCGAGTAAATCGGAGTTGGAAAGAAGAAGAAAAAACTATCTAGAGCCTATAACTAACTAGCTAGCTACTAGCTAGTTCAATTTCTCTGATTATAAAGCCAACAAAATTGTTATAAAAACAACATATTAGTGACCTAAAAGGTTAGCGGTGTTAGCCCAGTCTCTAGCTTATCCAGGGTCAGTGATACAAAGACGGTACATGGTTGCTCTTTCTATGGGAACAACTGCAATCATTTTGCAAGCAACATTGCTAAAATGAATTAAATCAAATTAACTTCATAAAATGTTACATGTAATACTTATCTCGTGTAGCCTAATTGTCATCTCCTTATTTTCATACTGTACCTAAATTAAAAGGGTTGGGTTTGAATGAAACATTTTTATGTCCGTACCTAAAGGGCATGTACAAAATCTGGCATGGTTTGCCTCATACGTTCTGTACTGGTATCATTTTAAATTGAGAACATATAGCTCAACATGTAAACAATGAGTTTAGCTATTCTCCTTCAGATGACCGATGCCCATAAGACCAGTAATGCCATTATACTGTAGGCCTATGGCTGCATTGGCTATGCATGCCATATGATAAGCTGCAAAATCGATTCACATAGCTGATATATTGAGAGAGCGTGACAATCAAATAAAACCGATTGGCTGTGATATTTTAATTGTAAGATCTTCAATCACAACACTAGTGTAATACTGTGAAACACTATCATGGACATATATTATGGACATTTTCTGAAATTACAATGTCAAATAAATATCTGCGTTTTGTAACATCCAATCAATCTTGCCTGTGGGGAGCCAGCAGACCTTTCAGACCGTTTTTTGCAATACAACAATCTTCAGACCTCGAAGGGAAGCATAACAACATAGTCCTTTTCCTCCCCCCTCTCTTTTCCAGTATAGCTGGACCTAGGTCCTTGTTGCCTCCCAAGCAGATGGATTCCTCTGGATCGCTTAATCGCTGTCTCCCCCTCATGGCCTCTTTCGCTTCAATTTCTCTCTCCCTTCTCAATTTCTCTCACATACACACACTTCCTTTCTCCTTTGCGTTGACTTAGTATCGCAATATTTTTTTCCTAATGAAGTTAAATGCACTTAGTATCATGGCAAGGGAACAAAACAAACGAGTATTGCAGTACTGGTATTATCCCGGCCCTACTATTTTCCAGTATGTCACTGAGTAGTCTAACCTCCATGTCTCTTCTCTGTCCTGTAGAAAACACGTTTTGCAGTGGAGACCACATATCGTGGCACAGTCCCCTGGACAACAGTGAGTCTCGTATCCAACACATGCTGCTCACTGAAGACCCCAGGATGACTCCGGTCCACACCCCCTTCGGCCTGGTCAACTTCCTGCAGGTGAGCTAATCTTGCCCCAGGCTCTCCGGCCTACCTTCTCAACTCCTTCCTTTTGAGTCTATAATAGCATGTCTGTCCCCTCATCTGTACGTGTTCTGTAACCGTCTTTCTTACTCCACTTTTTTTTTTGTGTAAATCCCTCTCCTCTCTACATAGATTGTGGGTGTGTGTACAGAAGAGTTGCAGGCGGCCCAGCAGTGGAATGGCCAAGGAATGCTGGAGCTGCTCCGAGGGGTCCATGTGTGAGTTTGAGGTCCATGTTTGAAATATGAGATGTACTACATGAGCAAAAGTATGTGGACAACTGCTTGTCTAACATCTCATGCCAAAATCATGGGCATTAACATGGTCCCCCCTTTGCTGCTATAATAGCCTCCACTCTTCTGGGAAGGCTTTCCACTAGATGTTATAACATTGCTGTGGGGACTTGCTTCCATTCAGCCACAAACGTTAGGGAGGTTGGGCACTGATGTTGGGCGATTTAGACCTGGCTCGCAGTCGGTGTTCCAATTCATCCCAAAGGTGTTCGATGGGGTTGAGGTACGGGCTTTGTGCAGGCCAGTCAAGTAGCCACAACCATGAAAAACAGCCCCAGACCATTATTCCTCCTCCACCAAACTTTACCTTTGGCACTATGCATTTGGGCAGGTAGCGTTCTCCTGGCAACCGCTAAACCCAGATTCGTCCGTCGGACTGCCAGATGGTGAAGTGTTATTCATCACTTCAAAGAACGTGTTTCCACTACTTCAGAGTCCAATGGTGGCAAGCTTTACACCACTCCAGCCGATGCTTGGTATTGCGCATGGTAATCTTAGGCTGGGGTGCGGCTTCTCGACTATGGAAGCCAATTTCATGAAGCTTCCGAAAAACAGTTATTGTGCTTCCAGAGGCAGTTTTGAACTCTGTAGTGAGACTTTTACTCTTCAGCTCTCGGCAGTCCCATTCTGAGTTTGTATGGCCAACCACTTCGCGGCTGAACCGTTGTTGCTCCGACACATTTCTACTTCACAATAACAGCACTTACAGACGATCGGGGGTAGCTCTAGCAGGGCAGATATTTGACGAACTGACTTGTTGGAAAGGTGGCATCCTATGACGGTGCCCTGTTGAAAGTCACTGAGTTCTTCAGTAAGGCCATTCTATTGCCAATGTTTGTCTATGGAGATTGCATGGCTGTGTGCTCAATTGTATACCCTGTCAGCAACTGTTGTGGCTGAAATAGCCAAATCCACTAAAGGGGTATCTAAAATGTTGTGTGTACAGACAGTTGAAGTCGGAAGTTTACATGCACCTTAGCCAAATACATTTAAACTCCTAGTAAAAATTCTCTCTTAGGTCAGGTAGGATCACCGCTTTATTTTACGAATGTGAAATGTCAGAATAATAGTAGAGAATGATTTATATCAGCTTTTATTTCTTTCATCACATTCCCAGTGGGTAAGAAGTTTACATACACTCAATTAGTATTTGGTTGCATTGCCGTTAAATTGTTTAACTTTGGCCAAATGTTTCGGGTAGCCTTCCACAAGCTTCCCACAATAAGTTGGGTGAATTTTGGCCCATTCCTCCTGACAGAGATGGTGTAACTGAGTCAGGTTTGTAGGCCTCCTTGCTCGCACACGCTTTTTCAGGTCTGCCCACACATTTTCTATAGGATTGAGGTCAGGGCTTTGTGATGGCCACTCCAATACCTTGACTTTGTTGTCCTTAAGCCATTCTGCCACATTGGACATATGCTTTGGGTCATTGTCCATTTAGAAGACCCATTTGCGACCAAGCTTTAACTTCCTGACTGATGTCTTGAGATGTTGCTTCAATATGCCCACATAATTTTCCTACCTCTTGATGCCATCTATTTTGTGAAGTGCACAAGACCCTCCTCCAGCAAAGCACCCCACAACATGATGCTGCCACCCCCGTGCTTAACGGTTGGGATGGTGTTCTTCGGCTTGTAAGCTTCTCCCTTTTTCCTCCAAACGTAACGATGGTCATTATGGCCAAACAGTTATTTTTATGTTTCTTCAGACCAGAGGACATTTCTGTAAAAAGTACCATCTTTGTCCCCATGTGCAGTTGCCAACTATAGTCTGGCTTTTTTATGGCAGTTTTGGAGCAGTGGCTTCTTCCCTGCTGAGCGGGCTTTCATGTTATGTCGATACAGGACTCATTTTACTGTGGATATAGATACTTTTTCACCCGTTTTCCCCCAGCATCTTCACAAGGTCCTTTGCTGCTGTTCTGGAATTTATTTGCACTTTTCACACCATCTCTAGGAGACCGAACGCGTTTCCTTCCTGAGCGGTATGACAGCTGCGTGGTACCATGGTGTTAATACTTGCGTACTATTGTTTGTACAGATGAAGGTAGTACACCTCCAATTGACTCAAATGACGTCAATTATCCTATCAGAAGCTTCTAAAGCCATGACATAATTTTCTGGAATTTTCCAAGCTGTTTAAAGGCACAGTCAACTTAGTGTATGTAAACTTCTGACCTACTGGATATGTGATACAGTGAATTTTAAGTTAAATAATCTGTCTGTAAGCAATTGTTGGAAAAAATTACTTGTGTCATGCACAAAGTAGATGTCCTAAACGACTTGCTTAAACTATAGTTTGTTAACAAGAAATTTGTGGAGTGGTTGAAAAACAAGTTTTAATGACTCCTTCCTAAGTGTATGTCAACTTCCGACTTCAACTGTGTGTGTGTGTATTTATATATTTTTTTATTTCACCTTTATTTAACCAGGTAGGCTAGTTGAGAACAATTTCTCATTTACAACTGACCTGGCCAAGATAAAGCAAAGCAGTGCGACACAAACAACAGAGTTACACATGGAACAAACAAACAGTCAATAATACAGTAGAAAAAGTCTATATACAGTGTGTGCAAATGAGGTAGGATAACGGCGGTAAGGCAATAAATAGGCCATAGTGGTGAAATAGTTACAATATAGAAAATTAAACACTGGAGTGATGGATGAGTGTACAAGTTGAGATACTGGGGTGCAAAGGAGCAAAAATAATTTTTACTTTAGATACTTAAGTACATTTAAAACCAAATACTTTCACTTATTTTACTGGGTAACTTGTACTTGTCATTTTCTTTTAAGGTATCTTTACTTTTACTCAAGTATGAAAATTAGGTACTTTTTTCACCACTACATTCTACTAGTCTTATTTCACATGAACTTTATCCCAGTGTGACCAAGTCCATGTTAACGATGAACTTTTCCCCTCTGTGCTGTATGTGTTTTAGTGCTGGAGGGCCCTGGTTGATAACTGACATGAGGAGAGGAGAGACCATCTTTGACATCGACCCTCATTTACAAGTAAAGGCTTTGATTAATTATACTGTTTTCATTCAAACAGCTCCACCTACTGGTTCAGTCCCCACAATGTGTGGGTCTTTGCTAGTGTTAATGTGTGTTTTCTAGTGTTAATGTTTGTGTGTGTGTGCTCATCCTAAGCCGGAGCGTGTGGACCAGGGTATAGAGACAGAGGGCTCCAACCTGAGCGGCGTGAGCGCCAAGTGTGTGTGGGATGACCTCAGCCGACCGCCCGAGGATGAAGAGGACAGCCGCTCAATCTGTATAGGATCTCAGCCACGAAGACTGTCGGAAAAAGGTGACACACACACACACCTAAACTACAGTGCCTTCAGAAAGTATTCACACCCTTTGACTTTTTCCACATTTTGTTGTTACAGCCTGAATTTAAAATGGATTCAATTGAGATTGTCACATAAACCAAAATGTCAGTGGAATTACGTTTAGACATTTTTACAAATGAATTAAAACCTGACATTTCTTGAGTCAATAAGCATTCAACCCCTTTGTTATGCCAAGCCTAAATAAGTTTAGGAGTAACACTTTGCTTAACAAGTCACATAATAAGTTACATGGACTCACTCTGCGTTCAATACTTTTGAATGACTACCTCATCTCTGTATCCCACACATACAATTATTTGTAAAGACAGGGGAGACTGGACATCTACCTTCCAACATAACATCTTGATTTGTCCTCAAATAAACCAATTTTTCTGATTTGCTTTTGATTTTGTGTTATTGGAGAATAAAATCAATTGGTAACACTCCTAATGTTTGGGGCAAATCCAATACAGCACATTACAGAGTACCACTCTCCATATTTTCAAGCATAGTGTTTGCTGCATCATGTTATGGCTATGCTTGTAATCGTTAAGGCCTGCGGAGTTTTTCAGGATAAAAAAAGAAACTGAATGGAGCTAAGCACAGACAAAATCCTAAAGGAAAACCTGGTTCTGTCTGCTTTCTGACCCTGGGAGACGAGTTCTCCTTTCAGCAGGACAATAACCTGAAACACAAGGGCTTATATAACCTGAAACACAAGGGCTTATATACACTGGAGTTGCTTACCAAGACGATATTGAATGTTCGTAAGTGGCTTAGTTAGTTTTGAACTTAAATCGGCCTGAAAATCTATGGCAAGACTTAAATGGCTTTTTTTTAATGATCAACAACCAACTTGACAGACCGTGAAGAATTTGAAAAATAAGAATTTTTCCATCCAGATTTTCAAATTTCTTAGTCTTTCTAAATATTGAAATCAGGCTGGAACACAACAAAATGTGAATGAAGTCAAGGGGTATGACTACTTTCTGAAGGCACAAGACACTTCTAATGGGCTCTCATAGATCTGACATGCATTCTGTTCAATAGCCACCAAATGTAAGAAAACAGATTGAAATAGGGCTGTACTACCTGGACTTGTCCAATTTTGAACCACTCCTATTTGTTTTCTGTTGCAAAAAATATATATTTCATTGTGCCTTATTGAACAATACCAAGATTAGGGTAAGTGAAGTCCTGAGTGATTTTGTGTCCTAATGTTATTGTATGTCCCAAAACTAACCCAATGGTTTGTCCCCTGCAGATACAGAGCAGATCAGAGAAGCCCTGAGAAAAGGATTGGAGTTCAACACTAAAGCAGCACTACCCCCTATCAACTCACAGAGACAAGGACATGACAGGCCTCAGTGAGTACATGCACACACAGTTAAGCTTTCTTTACTCACTTTCCCACTCCAAACTTTTATTCTGAGTCAGCATTGAGACACGCACTCTTATGTTTTTTCTTTCCTCTCAAGCAGTGATGTCACACCAACAGCTTTCACTCCCTTATTTTTAGTGTTCTCTAGAGTAGACTCGCCATATACATATCCCTTTAACCCATCCAGAGACCGAGCCATGAGACCCCACTGAGTCCCAGTACTACTGGGACATTGAACACATGATAGGTGTATGATATTGTATGTGGTACAATTCTTCCCCTGGTTTCTCCATAGACAATGGGCCATTTGCAGAGCCAGCTGTCTCACAGGTAAGAGAAAGTTGAGGGGCAAGGTTGTTACAAGCCATAGCAAACTCTTTCACACACTTTATAGGGAGATACAGGCCACCACCGGACTTGATGTTTCCCCTGTACCTAAGTTGTCATTTGAATCTCTCTCTTTCTCTAGGAGTCGTAAGGACAGTCTGGAGAGTGAGAGTTCAGCGGCCATCGTTCCTCACGAGCTAGTTCGTACCAGACAACTGGAAAGTGTTCATCTGAAATTCAACCAGGAGTCAGGAACACTGCTGCCCCTCTGTCTCAGGTGCGCACACACACTAGAGTTGGGGATGATTATGGGTCTTCCCACATACATACATTAAATAAAACAAGACTAGGGTCATCTGACAGAGCCGTTTGTATGTGAAAGGGGGATAGATGGGGAGCTGAGAGACGGATGGTAAGAAGAAGCAGGTTCTCCAACCCAGCAGACATTTTCCATAAAGTATGTGTTCAGTGATGTTTAATGATTGTTGTACTGGTCGTATTCTGTGCTTAGGGGTCGTTTGCTCCATGGTAGACACTTCACCTATAAGAGTATAAATGGAGACACAGCCATCACCTTCGTATCCACCGGAGTAGAGGGGGCCTTTGCTACTGAGGAACACCCGTATGCCGCACATGGACCCTGGCTACAGGTACACACGCCCTGGCTCCTGGTACACACACAAACTGTTTCAAGTGCATACTTGCTGCATGTGCTTACTGCATGTTCTTATGTTACCATATCTCCTCAGATATTGCTGACTGAGGAGTTTGTTGAACAGATGCTTGGAGATCTATCGGAGCTCAACACTCGAGAGGAGGTGATTGGAAACACCTTTTACCGTTCTTTACAGGGGTAATATAAAGAATGTGGCTGTGGATCTGAGTTCTCTGGAACAGTCTTCCCGACAACTAATGGTTCGAAGCTCCTGCGCATGTGGGATTCTCTACTTTACGCAATCTCTGCTCTGCTCAATTGGCTACCCAAAGAACAGGCTACTCTGGTGAATTTCAGTGATGAATGGAGAATGGTGCTCATGTAATAAAGACCCAACTGCACACTTTTGTGACCCAACTGCACACTTTTGTGGCCCAGCTGCACACTTTTGTGGCCCAGCTGCACACTTTTGTGGCCCAGCTGCACACTTTTGTGGCCCAGCTGCACACTTTTGTGGCCCAGCTGCACACTTTTGTGGCCCAGCTGCACACTTTTGTGGCCCAGCTGCACACTTTTGTGGCCCAGCTGCACACTTTTGTGGCCCAGCTGCACACTTTTGTGGCCCAGCTGCACACTTTTGTGGCCCAACTGCACACTTTTGTGGCCCGCAAAAGGTGCACCTGTGTAATTCTATTGCTGTTTAATCTGTTTCTTGATATGCCACCTATCAAGTAGATGGATTGGATTGAAGGAGGAATGTTCACTGACAGAGATGTAAACAAATTTGTGCACAAAATAAGATAATTAAGCTTTTTTTGAGTATGGAACAATTCTGCAATCTTTTATTTCAGCACATGGAACAATACTTTACATTTTTAATTTATATTTTGTTTCAGTATAGTTTCAATGGTATTTATAGGATTAAAATGTATAAGTCTTTTTTTTGGTAACGATCTACACAAAGTACTGTGTCAAAGTGGATGAAAAATACAACAATTTCTTAAAGATTAATGAAAAAAACAAATATTCACTATATGACAAAGTATGTGGACATGTGCTCGTCGAACATATCATTCCAAAATCATGGGCATTAATATGGAGTTAGTCCCTCTCCTGCTGTAACAGCCTTCAATCTTCTGGGAAGGCTTTCCACCTGATGTAAGTCACTGAGCTCTTCAGTAAGGCCATTCTTCTGCCAGTCTTTGACAATGGAGATTGCATGGCTGGGTGCTTGATTTTTAAAAATGTATTTTTATACACCGGTCAGCAACTGGTGTGGCTGAAATGGTCGAATCCACTCATTTGAAGGGGTGTCCACATACTTTTGTATATATAGTGTACCTTTATTTAGATTCACCCCCTTGAGTCAATACATGTTAATTAAACACAGCAATTACACCTGTGAGTCTTCTTGGGTAAGAGCTTTGCATATGTGGATTGTGCAATATTTGCCTAATTATTTTCAAAATTCTTCAGGATACATGTTTTGGAATATTTGTATTCTTTATATTAGAATTATTTTCACTCTTTCATTTAATTTATTAATGGTTGAGTCACAAAAATGTTGTTGGTCCATCCGTTAGCTCCCATCGCAGCTATGGTGTTCAAATGCCTCATGGTGACATCCCAGAACAGTTTCCTTCCTGTCCTGCAGCGCAGTCATTCTGAACTATCTTTGATGTGCCTGGGTGGTTAAATACATCATCCTCAGCATAATTGTTAACTTGAACATGCTTAAAGAGATATTCAATGTCTTTATTTTATTTTTTATTTCACCAGGCAAGTCAGTTAAGAACAAAATTCTTATTTTCAATGACTGCCTAGGAACAGTGGGTTAACTGCCTTGTTCAGGGGCAGAAAGACAGATTTTTTTTACCTTGTCATCTTGGGGATTCGATCTTGCAACATTTCGGTTACTAGTCCTACGAGCTAACCACTAGGCTACCTGCCGCCCCATCTACCAATCCCTGTTACCCATCTACCAATCACTGCCCTTCTTTGAGGCTTTTGAAAAGCTCCCTTATCTTTAGTTGAATATGTGCTTGAAATTCAATACTTGACTGAGGGACCTTGCATACAGTGCATTCAGAAAGTATTCAGACCCCTTGACTTTTTCCACATTTCTTTACGTTACAGCCTTATTCTAAAATGTTTGTTTTTTTAAATTCCCTCAACACACACTACCTCCATAACAAAGCAAAAACAGGTTTTTAGTGGGGTTTTTTATTTTAAAAAATAACTTATCACATAAGTAAGTATTCAAGTATTCAGACCCTTTAATCAGTTTTGTTGAAGCACCTTTTGGCAGTGATTACAGCCTCAAGTATTCTTGGGTATGATGCTACAAGCTCGTCAGTTTCTCCCATTCTCTGAAGATCCTGTCAAGCTCTGTCAGATTGGATGGGGAACGTCGCTGAACAGCTCTTTTCATGTAGCTCCATAGATGTTAATCGAGTGCAAGTCTGGACTCTGGCTGGGCCACTTAAGGACATTCAGAGACTTGTCCCGAAGCCACTCCTGCATAGTCTTGGCTGTGTACTTAGGGTCGTTGTCAAACTGAAAGGTGAACCTTCGCCCCAGTCTGATGTCCTGAGCTCTCTGGATTAGGTTTTCATCAAGGAGCTCTCTGTACTTTGCTCTGTTCATCTTTCCCTCCATCCTGACTAGTCTCCCAGTTCCTGCCACTGAAAAACATCCCCACTGCATGATGCTGCCACCATCATGCTTCACCGTAGGGATGGTGCCAGGTTTCCTCCAGATGTGACGCTTGGCATTCAGGCCAAAGAGTTCAATCTTGGTTTTATCAGACCCGAGAATCTTGTTTCTCCATGGTCTGGGAGTCCTTTAGGTGCCTTTTGGCTAACTCCAAGCGTGCTGTAATGTGCTTATTACTGAGGAGTGGCTTCCATCTGGCCACTCTACCATAAAGGCCAGATTGGTGGATTGCTGCAGAGATTGTTGTCCTTCTGGAAGGTTCGCCCATCTCCACAGAGGAACTCTAGAGCTCTGTCAGTGACCATCGGATTCTTTGTCACCTCAATGACCAATGCCCCTCTCCCCCGATTGCTCAGTTTTGCCGGGCGGCCAGCTCTTGGAAGAGTCTTGGTGGTTCCAAACTTACTGCATATAAGAATGATGGAGGCCACTGTGTTCTTGGACCTTCAATGCCGCAGAAATGTTTTTGTACCCTTCCCCAGATCTGTGCCTGGACACAATCCTGTCTCGGAGCTCTACAGACAATTCCTTCAACCTCATGGCTTGGTTTTTGCTCTGACATACACTGTCAACTGTGGGATCTTGTATAGACCGGTGTGTGCCTTTACAAATCTTGTCCAATCAATTGAATTTACCACCGCTGGACTCCAATCCATTTTAGAATAAGTGGTCTGAATACTTACCGAATGTTACATATGGAAGGGGTAGTAATTCAAAAATCATGTCAACCCCTATTTTTTTTCTCACCGAGCAAATCTTATGATTTTTTTTTTTTAAGCCACATCTACTCCTGAACTAATTTAGGCTTGCCTAAACAAATGGGATAAATACTAATTCCACAACTAATTTTCTTTTCACTTGGACATTATGGAATATTTAGTTTTAGATCGGTGACATGCTTATGATACCAACTAACTTGAGAAGATCTAAATGCATATTCCCATGAAACTGATTCAGATCAAATGGTTGGTATGCAGATGCTGCATGGACATTTCACCAGTAAAACTTGAAGAATTATCATTCACGATTGACAGTTACAAATGTAAAGGGAGGGTGACCAAAAATGTGGGCATAAAGAGGTAAAGAAACACATGCACAGTATGTGATTCAGATCTTTGCTCAGAGGAAGGTTTCCAGGGGCAGAATGGGGAGGTTACCAACAGATCCTTGGCCTTTCAAGAAGCTAGGTAATCCTGTAATATTACATTTGCAAAATTCCCTAAAAAATCCTAGATTTGTCAGAAATCCTGTTTGGATGATTCCCAGAAAAAACAGGGAATTGAAAAACCTGGCAAAGTTTCCAGAATGTTTTAACTCCATGTTCTGTATCTGTCAAAAAATGTTTATCTCCTGTTTGATTCCTCCTTCCAGACCAAGTTACCGAAGGAATACAGCTGGCCAGAAAAGAAACTGAAGATCTCGGTCCTTCCTGACTCTGTGTTTGACAGCCCTCTGCAGTGAGACTTGGACCCACTCCTCTCTACAGAATACTCTGGACCTGTTCACTCAGACTTTAAATGGTCATGTTCAGTAGGTCACATTGTTGCAAAGCATTTCCCAACAGAAGTTCAGGTAGTACCTGTAAGTTGTCTTCCATTTTACTGAACACAACCCTGCTCTGTTCCATGGGCTCTGGTCTGCCTTCTAGCCCAAAGTGAGAACACCTGACCTCCACCTGATCTCTTTGTCACATCTGCTACCAATTTCTACTGCGTTTTTCTAACCTTGTAGAAACGCCTGGAGATGTTCCGGAAACCTGTTTCTCCAGATAGCTGCCTTGCTAGATGATACATAGTTGCTATGTCTTGTGAATGGGTACAATTTCTAGTTAGGATGTGACATCCCACTAGACTCAATATGTTTGTAGCACAGGCAAAAATGCAGGGTCAGTTCATTTAGTTCAAGGATTCTGTTTTTTGGTTTTCTAGGGCCACATTCCATTTGAAGTGTTCTCTTACAAGGCCTATGTGTTTATTTGTTGTTTAAGTGCTGGACATTTGCTTAATGTGTTATAAAGTGTATCTATGGTCAAGCCAAAGGTGCTACCAGTTTCCCATGAGGTTTGTATCGGACAAGATGTTGTGGAATTTAGACAACTCTATTCAGTGTCGACCTCTGTGCAAATCTGAAATGGTGCCTTCTTCCCTATATAGTTTATTTTGGCCAGAGCCTTATGAGGGGTATATAGGGCAGGGGTCTTCAAACGGGTCCACAGCATGCAGGCACTGCAGGGGCTGTTCATTAAAAAAAAAAAAAAAAAATGTTATTCCAATGTTTTTGTGAATATCCATGTACCGGGAAAGTGCCGATGGCTACTGGTAAGGTTTCTTGACGTGGACGTAAATTTTTGCAAAAATGTGTTGGCCTACTAGCTATTAAGGTAATTCCGATGTTAGTGTGCACTTCCTCTTCCAATTATAATTGGGGAGGTCAAATGAATATCTCCCTGATCAATTTTTTTTATTATACCTCTCCTTGCCATTTTATTATACACATTATCATTTTTTGCTAACATATGATGGGGGTCGCTGGATTGCCTGGGCGGGGGTCCCTGGGAAAAAAGTTTGAAGACCCTTGGCATATGGTGTAATTTGGGATACAGACAATCAAACCACATGATCCTCTCATTCTATTGTGTCCTGTCAAATCTGTCCCCCTGTGCCAAGAGCCTGATTATTTTACAGAGTAATATTTTGTGTGTGTAATGTTTTACTGTTAATTTTATGAAATATATCTGAAGCTCTACAATGACTGTTAACTACTATTAGAGGAAAGATTGTGTTTGTAAGAGTTTATAGGCCTGTCAGAGTGAAATGTTGGAAAGCGTTTCAGAGAACTCCCCATGTGTCCACAAATAAAGTTAGTCTGACATTTTCACTGATGAACATTTACTGCATTGTGTTTCCTGTCCCTAGTTGCATCAGATTTTTGTTGATAGAACTGACGTCAGTGCCTCTGTGTTTTTAGGAAGCCACTAGAACTTGTCAGAGCCTAGGTCCACGCCACATTTTATATCACCACTTTCTTCACAGAAACTTGTTCTTTCCTTCACTGTCACAATGCGTGTCAACTGTTGCATGACTATATTGTTTTGCTATGGTAGAAACAGAACCAGAGACAGTCTGCCATGGCCTTGAAATGTATAGGCTCCATGCATTGTATAGACTGTATCCACTTTCAACCGCTCCTGTATTTGAATATAAATCAGTTTCAATCAAGGACCTCTGTCTTTATACACATACAGCATCCCAGATATCTGTTATGCCATGACTGCATTCCATAGCTAGTTAGTCAAGAACAGGAGCTGACTCCATTTTTTCTGTACCTGTTCACATGTATTCTACTGTGTCTTTTTATTCCGATTGGGATTTATTTTTGTGTGTGGTCTTTAATACTGTTTATTGTTATTTTATGATGAATGAAGGAATCACTAAACTGCCGGTTTCTGTATTCACAAGTGCATTAAACAGAAATCGACATTCACGTCGGTGGTTTTTGGTCTGATGGTCTATACTAGTGTAAGTACATTAATTGTGTATGTATAATGAATTAATTTCGGTATATTGAATATTTTGCTACTTCATAATTTCCCTTTGTATTTTTCTCAGTTTAGGTAGGTCTGATGCATGCATTCGCGGTGAACCTAGGAACAAAGACTAAAACTGAAAGATTACTTTTGATATGATTTTTCCCCATCTGGAATCATGAGAATCTCAGATGAGTTGTTTTTGTCACCATCCATTTCCCTCGACTCCTTCCCGTGTTAGACAGGTCATGTTATCGGACTGGAAGCGCTGCCACATAAAATCTTTGGCGCTGCTTTATTGGGAGTTGCATCCTGAGCGTGTGTTTAATTCCTCTCTCACCAGGAGAGCTCGAAAGAAAGAACAGCCTAAATAATTGCAGAGATGGGACTAGAATAAAGCGCCGAGCAAACAGTCGAAGGACATGGACACCTAAAGAAATGCTTTCTCTGTGGTGAAACCGTTTGACGTTTTCATTATAATCAGTACAACCCTGAAAAAAGTCCAACAGGTCTTTCAGCTTCACTTGGAGAACCAGATTTTTGATAAAGAAGAGTAATGTGAGTTCCATTGCTCCACCATCTCCTTCCTAGGATACGTCATCACTGCAGGAAATATTCAGATGGATTCTGACACGGTGAGCGCGATGGTGGATTGGCCTCAACCCACATCCAGAGTGTAGCTGCAACATCAGTTGCTAATTTCTACCGTTGCCTCATCCAGGGTTGAAGCACCCTGGCCTTCCCCCCCCTCTCAGCATTCACCTCTCCCAAGGTCCCATTCACGTGGTCTCCAGCAGATGACCAGGCATTCTCAGACCTCAAGCATCGATTCACTACAGCTCCCATCTTAATCCATCCGGACCTGTCCCATCAGTGGGGGAAGTCCTGTCCCAGGACCAAAGCTGCATCCCTACGCTTTCCTTTCCCATCGTCTTAATCCCGCTGAGGGGAACTATGGCGTGGGAAATCGAGAACTAGTCACGGTCAAGATGGCGTTGGAGTGGAGGCACTGGTTAGAGGGGGCGGAATATCCATTCGTAGTGTGGACTGACCATAAGAACCTGGAATATCTCCGCACCGCTAAACGCCTCAACTCAAGACAAGCTCGATGGGCCCTGTTATTCACTCGTTTCAATTTTACCATCTCCTCTCACGCCTGTATAGCCCCGCTGCTACACCGTCTGAACCTGAGACCATCCATGTTTTTGGTGGCCCACCATGGTTCCTGATGTCTCCGCATTCGTCGCCGCCTGCACTGTGTGTGCACAGAATAAGACTCCACGGCAAGCTCCGGCTGGCCTCCTTCAACCACTCCCTGTTCCCCTGGACTTCGTCACTGGTCTCCCTCCGTCAGATGGCAATACCACTATCCTTATGGTGGTGGATAGGATTTCCAAAGCCGCCCATTTCATTCCCCTTCCCAAGTTATCTTCAGCCAAGGAGACGGCCCAGCTCATGGTGCAGCACATCTTCCGGATCCATAAGCTTCTAGTCGACATGGCCTCCGATCGCGATCCTCAGTTCTTTTCCCGGTTCTGGAAGATGATCTGCACCCTCATTGAGATGTCGGCCAGCCTGTCCTCTGGTTTTCATCCCCAGTCTAATGGCCAGTCAGAGCGAGCCAATCAGGACTTGGAGACGGCTCTTCGTTGCCTCCGCCAACCCCATCACCTGGAGCCAGGAACTTGTGTGGGTGGAATACCCCCGCAACACCCTTCCCTACTTGGCTACTGGTGTCTCGCCCTTCGCGTGTTCCTTGGCCCTGCTCTTCCCTGAGCGGAGGAAGAAGTTAGCATACCCTCTGCCCAGATGTTCGTCCACCTCTGTTGCCATACCTGGAAGAGAGCACGGTCCGCTCTTCTCAGGACCACCTACAGGTATCAGTGACAGGCAGACCGCTGCTAGACCCATGCTCCCTGCTATCGTCTCAGGCAGAGGGTATGGCTTTCCACTCGGGATCTGTCCCTCCGGGAGTCCCGTAAACTTTCCCCTGTTTTATCGGCCCTTCCCCCATCTCTAAAGTTCTTAGCCCCTCTGCTGTTTGTCTTCTGTTGCCCTGCACCCTTTGTATACAACCCACTTTTCAGGTGTCTAGGATTAAACCTCTGTCTCACAGCCCTTTGTCTCCTGTTTTCTAGGCCCACCACTCTCCCGCTGTACACAGTGAGGCGCATCCTGAGTGGTCGACCTCAGGACATGGGATTCCAGTACCTGGTTGACTGGGAGGGTTATAGCCCAGAGGAGAGGTGCTGGGTCCTCGCTAGGAACATCCTGGACCCAGCCCTCATCTGAGTTCCGCCGCCGACACCTCGGTCAACCAGGTATTTGCCCGGGTAGGATGCAAGGTGGGGCCCTTAGGGGAGGGGTGCTGTCACACCCTGATCTGGTTCACCTGTCTTTCACTTGTCTCCACTCTCCTTCTGTGTTACAGTTAATGGCTGTGATAGGAAAAAAACAGAGGATGGATCAACAACATTGTAGTTACTCCATAATGCTAATCTAAATGACAGTGAAAAGTAAGCTTGTACAGAATAAAAATATATTGCAAAACATGCATCCTGTTTGCAATAAGGCACTAAAGTAAAACTGCCACAAAATAAAATGTCAACAAAATAAAATTTATGTCCTGAATATAAAGTGTTATGTTCGGGGCAAATCCAACGCAACTCATCACTGAGTACCACTCTTCAAACTTTCAAGCATGCGGGAGGCTGCGTTATGTTATGGGTATACTTGTCATTGGCAAGGACTAGGGAGTTTTTTTAGGATAAAAATAAATGGAATAGAGCTAAGCACAGGCAAAATCCTAGGGGAAAACCTGGTTTAGTCTGCTTTCCAACAGACACTGGGAGATAAATTCACATTTCAGCAACACAGTAACCTAAAAACTAAGGCCAACTATACATTGGCAACATTAAATAGTGGCATAGTTAAATTAAATTGCCTTAAATCCATGGCAAGACTTGAAAAAGGTTGTGTAACAATGACCAACAACCAACTTGACAGAGATTGAAGAATTTAGAAAATAATATTGTGCAAATATTGTACAATCCAGGTGTAACAAGCTCTTAGATTTACCCGGCTGCCGAAGGTGATTCTAACATGGACTGACTCAGGGGCATGAATGCTTATGTAAATGAGAGATTTCTGTCAATTTCAATAAAAAAACAAATAATTCTAAAATCATGTTTCACTTTATTATGGGGTATATTGTGTTGATGGGTGAGACAAATTATATTTAATCCATTTTGAATTAAGGCTGTAACAACAAAATGTGGAATATGTCAAGAGGTACAGTGGAGCAAAAAAGTATTTAGTCAGCCACCAATTGTGCAAGTTCTCCCACTTAAAAATATGAGGCCTGTCATTTTCATCATAGGTACACTTCAACTATGACTGACAAAAGGAGAAAAAAAATGATATTGTAGGATTTTTAATGAATTTATTTGCAAATTATGGTGGAAAATAAGTATTTGGTCACCTACAAGCAAGATTTCTAGCTCTCACAGACCTGTAACAACTTCTTTAAGAGGCTCCTCTGTCCTCAACTCGTTACCTGTTACACAATCCAGCTCAACAGACCTGAAATTTGCTCAGTACCAGTGAAAATTTGAGGAACATTACTGACCAGATGAATCCAGGTGAAAGCTATGATCCCTTATTGATATCACCTGTTATATCCACTTCAATCAGTGTAGATGAAGGGGATGGGACAGGTTAAAGGACGATGTTTAAGCCTTGAGACAATTGAGACATGGATTGTGTATGTGTGCCATGCAGAGGGTGAATGGGCAAGACAAAACAGTTGAATGCCTTTGAGCAGGGTATGGTAGTAGGTGCCAGGTAAACCGGTTTGATTGTGTCAAGAACTGCAATGCTGCCTGGTCCTACCTTAAGCCAACGGCCTGGGAGGATGGGACTCCACCACTCAAAACACCCTGTAACTCTTCTGACGTAAAACCAAATACTTCTCTGCAGCTGCCACAAACTATTTTCTGCTACTAACATTCCATCCCTGTGGTACAGTTGATAACCATTGCTATGAATGCTAAAAAGCCAATCTTACTGAAGCATGCAGTGCTTACAGTATTACTTTATTGCCTTGTTGCAAACAGGATGCATGTTTTGAAATATTTTTATTTTGAACAGGCTTTTTTTCTTTTTACTCTAATTTAAATGTATGTTAGTATTGTGGAGTAACTACAATGTTATTGAGCCATCCTCAGTTATCTCCCATCACATCCATTAAACTCTAACGATTTTAAAATCACCATCGGCCTCATGGTGAAATCTCTGAGAGGTTTCCTTCCTCTCCGACAACTGAGTTTTAGGAAGGGCACCTGTATTTTTGCAGTGACTGTGTAAATTGATACCCCATCCGAAGTGTAAATAATAACTGCACCATGCTCAAAGGGATTTTCTATTATTATTTGTTTTACCCATGTACAAATACATGCCCTTCTTGGAAAACCTTGCTGGTCTATGTGGCTGAATCTGTGCTTGAAATTCACTGCTCGATTTAGGGACCTTACAGATAATTGTATGCGTGGGGTACAGAGATGGGGTAGTCGTTTTTAAAATCATGTTAAACATTGTTGCACATAGTGTGTCCATGCAACTCATGTGACTTGTTAAGCTAATTTTGACTCCTGAACTTATTTAGGCTTTCCATAACAAAGGGGTAGAATACTTAATTGACTCGACATTTTATCTTTTCATTTTTTATTAATTTGTAAGAATTTCTCAAAACACAATGACACTTTGACATTATGGATTATTGTGTGTAGACCACTGACACCTCTCAATTTAATCACTTTTAAATTCAGGCTGTAACACAACAAAATGTGAAATGAGTCAAGGGATATGAGTACTTTCTGAAGGCACTGTACATCTCGTTCTTGCCCTCTCCTAACCACAACCTGTCTCAAACTCATTCTGCCCTGTTTTATATCAGTGGAGGCTGCTGAGGGGAGGACTGCTCATAATAATGGCTGGAATACCATGTATTTGATGACATTCCACTGATGCCGCTCCAGCCATTACCACGAGTCTGTTCTCCCCAATTGAGGATCCACCATCCTCCTGTGACATATCTTCATGGAGTCTTACCCTGCTGCTGAATGGAAAATTGTAGTGTTTGTAATGCAAGATGGAGGAGAACCGGTCTCATCAGAGATCACATTTATTTAGGAAGATTGCAAAATATGACCTTTTCATTCAAGACAGGATAAATATATTGTTTCAGGTGCTAATAAAACATGTTTTGTTTAGTTACTTTAAAAAAAAATGTTTATAGCAAGTCAAGTTAACTTGCACTGCAGAGCAGCTAAATAGCTAAAAACTAGGCTTGGTTGAAGATACATTGTAGCTAGCGACCTCCCCCTAATAATTATCATAAAAAACAAACATAATTTATCACTCCAGTGTTAATCTGCTAAATTGTAATTATTCGCCTACCTCCTCATGCCTTTTGCACACAATGTATATAGACTCTTTTTTTTCTACTGTGTTATTGACTTGTTAATTGTTTACTCCAAATGTAACTCTGTGTTGTCTGTTCACACTGCTATGCTTTATCTTGGCCAGGTCGCAGTTGCAAATGAGAACTTGTTCTCAACTAGCCTTACCTGGTTAAATAAAGGTGAAATAAAAATAAACAACTTAAACATGAGGCAACAGTCATAATTGACTTACCAGCAAGTGTGTATTATTTATTTTATTATTATTTATTGAAATAACTTTTATTCCTGGGAGGAACCTTCATGTGTGGTAATGAATGGTACATACAAGACATATTAGAACATAGAACACAAAAACATGTAGGCTACAGTATAAAAATGATTAGAATCATTCTATGCAATCCCAGGGTATATAAACATATATGCAAATACAAATAGAAACTTACCGAATACACATTTTCATGTTCTGTTGTTTGGTAACTTCCTGTTCTCTGACTGGACTGAAGATGACACAAAGTTTTAAATGTCACATATGGCCTTTATATATCAAAGAATGTGACATATAAAAAAATATGAATGATCATATTGTATAAAAGAAATCAACTTTGTCGCTTGAGCATGCTTTTGCGTCACAGGTCGAGGGTTCGAGACCTGCTCTCTGCTTTTTCATTAGATTGGTGTCAGAAGTGATCGGACCTTGCATCCACGACAGTGCGTGTGCTTGGCCGGTGAGCGCGTTCCTGTAAAACGTAAAGTCACAAGCTAGCGCGAGGACGCGCTCTTTGAAAGGTTTATAAACGCGGAAATATAGCGCGCCGGACCTCGGGCTAGAAGGTCGAGGTTTCGAGACTTGCTCTCTGCTGTTTCATTACAATATATTTCAAACCCATGTATAAACGTGACATGCATTTTTAAATATGACTCCTGTGGTGGGCCGGGCGCATGAACGCTGACACGGTCGCCAGGTGTACGATGTTTCCTCTGACACATTGTTGTGGCTGGCTTCCGGATTAAGCGGGCATTGTCAAGAAGTGGGATTAGAATAAAGTATTTCTGTTTTTATTTGTAATAAATGTGGGAGTCATTAAAACTCATTCTTCAACCACTCCACACATTTCTTGTTAACAATCTATAGCTTTGGCAAGTCGGTTAGGACATCTACTTTGTGCAGGACACAAGTAATTTTTCCAACAATTGTTTACAGACAGATTATTTCACTTATAATTCACTGTATCAATTCCAGTAGGTCAGACGTTTACATACACTAAATTGACTGTGCCTTTAAACAGCTTGGAAAATTCCCAAAAATTATGTTATGGCTATAGAAGCTTCCGATAGGCTAATTGACATAATTTGAGTCAATTTGAGGTGTACCTGTGGATGTATTTCAAGGCCTACCTTCAAACTCAGTGCCTCTTTGCTTGACATCATTGGAAAATGAAATACTTATTTTCCACCATAATTTGCAAATAAATTCATTAAAAATCCTACAATGTGATTTTCTGGATTTTATTTTCTCATTTTGTTGGTCATAGTTGAAGTGTACCTGTGATGAAAATTACAGGCCTCTCTCATCTTTTTAAGTGGGAGAACTTGCACAATTGGTGGCTGACTAAATACTTTTTTGCCCCACTGTACAAATCATGTTTATATGCAAATAGCATTGTTTTGTATGGTGAGTTACATGTTGTTGGGTTGTCAGACAAACACACTAAGGCATTGGATCTATTCTGTAGAGAGAGAACCAAAAGCTCTGTCTGTACAGAGGATTTCTGTTTAGTGGATTTCACACAGGCAGTTATGTTAGGCCCCCTAGTGTTCATATTTCTCACCTATTAGTTTATATAGTCGATAATGTCAGATCTACCCTCCTACAGTTCTCAGCCATGTCCTGCTATAAGCCATAGTACATCTGCAAGCCTTTAAAGTGAGGGAAAACAAATATATTCTATGTGTGAAACTATTCCTGAAGCTCTTAAAGTTCTCTTCCATAAATTATGTTCAGCCAGATTCCCCTCAAAACCAATAAATGTCTGGAAAGAGAAACTCATATCTATTAACCTTTGAGACTGGGCTGTGTTTATCAAGTGCCTGCATTTAAGCCAAATGAACTGCCTTATACCAGGGTTTCCCAAACTCGGTCCTGGGGCCCCCACTTGGTGCACATTTAGTTTTTTGCCCTAGCACTAACCAGCTGATTCAAATAACCAACCCACCATCGAGCTTTGCTTATTTGAATCCGCTGAGGAGCGCTAGGGCAAAAACCAACACGGGCACCCAGGACCGGGTTTGGGAAACTCTGTCTTACACCTAAAGCTATGTGTAAGGGTACGTCTGCCTATTGTTTGTGTGTGTGAAGGGGCAGGGGGCAAGGCATATCTTAAGAATAACACAATTCAATGAAAAACCATAGCCTCTGATGACCAATCAACACTGGGCGCAACATGAGATGTCAGACTCAAATGTACAATTGATTTGTTAAAAAGCCAATAAATGAGACCTAATAATACCAAAAGTGTTTATTTATAGAATCTGAAAATGTACAACAAAAATGATCAAAGGATCAATTAATTAGCAAGCTTTCATTTCCCTAAATAGTACAAAACGGACCATAACTTTTTTGTGAGGCTACTTTCAATGTAAGCTTGAGTGTTTCTCAAGGCTACCTGGCTAACTTATTTATCCTAATTTGTTCAAATCCAACCCAGCCAGAAGAGCAAGAAAACCAATACATTAACACCCACCAACCTGGAAACCCCATTTACAATTAGATTTAATGTTATCCAAATAAACGATAGCATGCAAACATGAATGTATATCCACTTTCACCAACAAAGGTACATTTCAACTCTGAAAGTAAACAGTAAAAAAATTCGGTCAACTGATGGTGCTGTAACCAGGAGAAGAAAGTATGTAAGAAACTATGGCAGGGATTCATTCAGATCATTGACAATTAAAAGGTTGTTTCTGACTGAACCGACATGTGTACCATTTACCGTGAATGTGGTTTCCGCATGGCCGATCGGATTGGGTCCCAGCCTAATATTTCCTGAAAGCTTAGTTATCCATTTCCACTCAACCAAACACTTGTTACAATAATAATAAAACCATCTTAGGATCTTGATTGTATTTAATACATTGCAATTGATTCTTTATAATGGAACCAAACACTTCCACAGCTGAAAACAAGAGCTCACTCCAACAGGCCAAAGAGAGTAGACTAATCCCCAGGACATGGTTCAGTAACCACAACCCAAACATGGCCAGTCAAAGATCAAAAATTAGGTCCATATTCGTGCATCTTTCATCCATAATTTCCCCCCGGTATGTTTCTTCCCACATTCCTAAACAACTTTCCAGTGGGATAGAGAATCTGAATTTCATGTTTCCTATTGGTACAAGAACATCTTTATTCCCTAAAGAAACATTTATTAATCAGATATCCAGTCTCTTTACAACTTCTGTTTCTTTTTGGCTGGTTTGATGGGGATTATCTCTTCGTCCAAGTCTTCTTCTTCGCTAGACAAGTCGGAGTCAGCGTTGTCAGAGGCTGGTAGAGGAGGACACAAGTTATCAAATCACTAGGTAAAAAAGCAGTTCCTCAGGACTGTTTACTCTGTCTCACTGTTAACAGGTCAGAGAACTTACAGACTATCCCTTTAAAAAGGAAAGATTCACCAATTTTGAATGTTAGTTTGTTTGTGCATCTCTAAGCCCTGCTACACCCATTCCCAGGGTCATTTCATGTTTCCATGTGTATCGGAGCCATTGACGCTTAAAAATCGGCAGAAATACAGCCGGTATGACGGGTTTTGCATCATATGATGGGTGAATCTTCTCCTTTAATGTATATGTGGTCATGATCATGTCCTTACAGGCCAATTATTAAAACAATCATTTTACCAATGAGGTGCAGACCACTAACTGTCACTGGTCCGGTACCCGACTTCAGTCTAATGGTGACAGGGGCCTTCAGCTCAAACTCCCCAAGACTCACCTGAGAAAGAAAACAATTGAGATTTCCAACCACACACACACACGGCAGACCGGCAAGGCAGACATTTAATCCAAAATCAATCCCTAGCACTTTCAGATCCACACAAACATCTGAAACCTCAGTGTTACAGGTGGCCAATGCATTTCCCACATGGAAAGTCAGAAACTTTACAAATAAGCAGTGTGTAGGAGAATGTAGAATTGTCTTCTTTTGAATCTCATGTTTCATTCCCCTCCCAGTCTGAAGTAGGTGGTGGTGTATGTGTGCCACTCACCATTGGCAGGCAGTTGATATGGAGGTTGGCGACAGGTACAGAAATAGTTTTCCCCTGGTGGTTCATAGCGGTCACCTCCACCACATTACTCTCCTCCTTCGCTCCCTCTCCCAAGCAAACCTAGAGATGTATACAACATTTGTACAGGAACTTTGCTCCCTCAAAATAGAATCATTACAGTGGATTTTTTTAGAGGCATTACATCATTGATTCACTAATTTTTCTGTATCAGAGGCATGTAAGCTATGCTACAGCAACATAACTCTGGACCCTGGCACACCTGATACCACTGGTTCCAATGTCATGATTATCATGTCTTATAAAAAAAGTTAGTCTAATTGCACAAAGAGAGTGAAGTAATGTAGTTAGCTAGCTTAAAGTAAAACCTACCGTCCGTAGCTCGAGAAAGTGTTCCAAATCCTCCTCTTCGTCCCCTTGGAATGTGTAGAACGGTACTTTGGAGGATAATTCACAACCTACGAAGATACAATGTTGCAATTTTAGCTAACGTTACACGTGTGTTTCAGAAACGGATGTAACATTAGCGCGTACAGTTGGGGTGTACAATAGTTATTACAAAATCTAAATATATTTCAGCAGTCTTTCTTACAATACATTTCTCTCTAAATCGGTTACTCTCATTGTAAAACAAAAATGTAAAAAATACAATCAAACACGATCCAAAATACATGATGGCATCCCCACGTGTGCTGCTAACCAAGCAATTTATACAACAGATTGTTTTGGAAAAGGCGATCCTTACTGAATACATAGCTCTCCAGTCTCGATTGGCCAACACTCCCGTGGTCTTCCGAGCAGCAATCATCTTCTCCGTGACTGTGCGACATAATTGATTGTGTGAAAATAAAGTAAATTTATTAGCTAGCTCGATTGAAAATCAGACTCGCTTTCAAGAGATGCAACATATGACGTCAAAACAAATCGCGTCGCAGGCGTAAATACGTTTCAACGTGTGTTTGAAGGGGAGGGGCCAATGGGCTTTGGTTTGGATCTGGAGTTGACTTGTTACAGCATGAGTTATTGTTGGTCTATCAATATAAGAAGTTAGAACAACTAATTCCTTATAAACTAGGTTTCCATCCAATCGGCGACAGATTTTCATGCGAATATTCTAGAATCCACATAACGAAAATGTTATGCAGATACAGTGCGGGTAGACTGTGCGGTACTCTACATGATGCTATTATATACAGTACCAGTCAAATGTTTGGACACACCTACTCATTCAAGGGTTTTTCTTTATTTGTACTATTTTCAACATTGTAGAATAATAGTGAAGACATCAAAACTATGGAATAACACATGATATCATGTAGTAACCAAACAAGTGTTAAACAAATCAAAATATATATATTTGAGATTCTTCAAAGTAGCCACCCTTTGACTTGATGACAGCCTTTGCACACTCTTAGCATTTTCTCAACCAGTTTCACCTGAAATGCTTTTCAAACAGTCTTGAAGAAGTTCCCATATATGCTGAGCACGTGTTGGCTGCTTTTTATACACACTGCGGTCCAACTAATGGGGATCCTACTAAATACAGTAGTCTACATAATACCTGTTACATAGTTACAGCTGTTTACTTGCTTGTTCTGCCCACTATGATACACTTGCTCCCATTGGAAAGGACAGGCTCTGGTCTATTTTGGGTTAGTTATAAACATCTTTGGTATGACTTTACGCAAATAAAAACTATGGATGGAAACGTGGTTAGAGAACATGATCAAATCCTATGTACAGTCGTGGCCAAAAGTTGAGAATGACACATATTAATTTTCAAAGTCTGCTGCCTCAGTTTGTATGATTGCAATTTGCATATACTCCAGAATGTTATGAAGAGTGATCCGATGAATTGCAAAGTCCATCTTTGCCATGCAAATGAACCGAATCCCCCAAAAACATTTCCACTGAATTACTGCCACAAAAGGACCAGCTGACATCATGTCAGTGATTTTCTCGTTAACACAGGTGTGAGTGTTGACGAGGACAAGGCTGGAGATCACTCTGTCATGCTGATTGAGTTCGAATAACAGACTGGAAGCTTCAAAAGGAGGGCGGTGCTTGGAATCATTCTTCTTCCTCTGTAAACCATGGTTACCAGCAAGGAAACATGTGCCGTCATCATTGCTTTGCACAAAAAGGGCTTCACAGGCAAGGATATTGCTGCCATTAAGATTGCACCTAAATCAACCATTTATCGGATCATCAAGAACTTCAAGGAGAGCGGTTCAATTGTTGTGAAGAAGGCTTCAGAGCGCCCAGGAAAGTCCAGCAAGCGCCAGGACTGTCTTCTAAAGTTGATTCAGCTGCGGGATCGGGGCACCACCAGTACAGAGCTCGCTCAGGAATGGCAGCAGGCAGGTGTGAGTGCATCTGCACGCACAGTGAGGCAAAGGCTTTTGGAGGATGGCCTGGTGTCAAGAAGGGCAGCAAAGAAGTCTCTTCTCTTCAGGAAAAACATCAGGGACAGGCTGATATTCTGCAAAAGGTACAGGGATTGGACTGCTGAGGACTGGGGTAAAGTCATTTTCTCTGATGAATCCCCTTTTCGATTGTTTGGGGCATCCGGAAAAAAAGCTTGTCCGGAGAAGACAAGGTGAGTGCTACCATCAGTCCTGTGTCATGTCAACAGTAAAGCTTCCTGTGACCATTCATGTGAGGGGTTGCTTCTCAGCCAAGGGAGTGGGCTCACTCACAATTTTGCCTAAGAACACAGCCATGAATAAAGAATGGTACCAACACATCCTCCGAGAGCAACTGCTCCCAACCATCCAGGAACAGTTTGACGACGAACAATGCATGATGGAGCTCCTTGCCATAAGGCAAAAGTGATAACTAAGTGGCTCGGGGAACAGAACATCGATATTTTGGGTCCATGGCCCAGGAAACTCCTCAGACCTACGCCACCTTCTCGAAATTAAAACTAGTTAAGGGAAATTTGCAGCCTGAATGGAGGATGCTGGAGCCGGTCCATGGGAAACACGTGTATTACTGGGCACATCCAGCCTAGTGCAGATATCGCGCACATGCACTGTCGGCTGCTTAGACTATAACTAATGGGGATCCTAATAAATACAGTAGTCTATACAATACCTGTTAAATAGTTGCAGCTGTTTACACAACTCACCCAGTCATATAAGTAATCATAACACATTTTTCACGAGTTCATACAATACACTACTCAAAACACTTTTTAAATTGTTTAATATTATAAACCATTTCTTTTACATACACATTTGACAGAAATTAGTTTCAGTAAACGTCCCCCTCAAAAAAAACTATGTCCCTATGTATGTATCATCAAATGCAGGCCTACAATAATCCCTTCCAACTGCAGCTATACTTTCAAAATCAGGAGGCAGAAAAAAAGCAGTCGTCACAATAGCACAAGCAATGATAAAATGTCAGACGTTATGGAAAAGTGAATCCTTCAATATCAGTGGAGAACTGGGAGGATACATGTTCCTATTCTCTAATTTAATTGACCACCACAGAATAATATAGTATGGAGGGTGATGTGTTGAATAGAGCAGACTAATATACTTCAATCTAACTAGTGTTTAAAATGTTTGAACTGATTCAGGCTTGTGCTCATTGAGAAATGACAAATCAGAAAGCTCCATTTTGTTAACAAAAATACTTGTCATCTTTTCCCCCTATTCCTTTTAATTGACGTGTCTCCTCTGCGGTGACGTCATAGGTTGAGGAAGGGCATCAAGCTATCAACCCCCCCACCACCACATCCATATAGACTGTAATATGGATGTGATTTTTTTCTTCTGTTTGCTAAACCAAACAAATCTAATAAGCATCATGCATAGCACAGATGTACTGTATGTAGCAGTATCAAAATCACATTGGCAGGCAGCTAGGACAAAGCAACAACATGAGCTACGGCTGATCCTCCTGTTACAAAAAGAAGTCTTCATGTTAGGATCAAAGTGCTTTACATGAACAAAATCAGCAAAATGAGAAACACTGAGTATAAAACATTTAACACATACGTAGATACAAAAGGCCTAGGTATAGTATATCACTCCCTCCATTTCTCTTGACACAGCCAGGGCCAGTGAAGATAGTCAGTCAATGTCACTCTAGCTTAACAACCCTAACTGGGAGAAGGGCAGCAATGGTATTCAAGTGGGTGCCATGTTGTAGGACGTTGCAGATAGAAATGTGGCGTACAGAGCCGACATGGTTCCTCATTCTGCTTTGCGTTGAATCGCGTCTGTTCTACACAGTATATTTCTAACTGAACATGCTGTCCTGGATAACATTCTGGTTAGTGGTTAGCTTTCCTCAGCACATCATGGGAAGTTGGGAAATAGAGCAGCTGTATTATAGTGGGAGTGCTAAAGCATCTGTTCCGTCCTATTTTCACATTTTCTAACATTAAGATTTGGCTCATCTCTCTTGGCTTAAGAGCCAGAGCACTGGATTTGTGACTGAATCTAGAGACCTTTCAGAGCAGATGGCCCACCGTTGAGGCAAGGTGTGTTCATTTTTAGCTTGCCTGGGGTACCGGAAGGTAGACTATTCCATGGTAATTAAATGTAAAAACTCAGCCCACCCTGGGCACCAAGTAAGCTAAAATGAACCCACCCACTCTCAAGTCCCCTTATGTATATGTCAGGTGGATAAGAGTGCATGATAATCACCTGTGAGCTACAGTACAGGGCAATAGGCCCCTTGGAGATATCCACAGGTAGAAAAATCATATAGAAAGGCAATGAACCAAAAGGCAATACAAAAGCAATATAAACATACTGTAAAAAATAGGGATGCGCATCTTTCCTTTTTAAGACGATTCTATACGTATCTAGATACGATACAGGAACGATACGTTTTAGTTTGAAACAATTCTGTGCCATTAGGTTTGATTAGAGAAGGAATCGATGCGATTCGGTCGAGGCGATGCACTAACATTTGTTGCATAAACACATTCATTTTCCATTCTAAATTAAAATCTGCTGTTGATGGAGCTAATGAGCTGGGCCTCTGTATGTGTGTGTTCGTGCAACTTATTTATTTCTATGCGGTGTATGTACTATGCAGGCACCTGAGATGAGCCATAAGGGAGACTCGGCATCTACCACCCCATTACCAGATTTGGATTTAGCAAAGTAGCAATATTTATTGTTCACAAATTAGTTATGACCTAGGCAATGAATATATAGCACAACTTTGTTTCAAAATTGAATCGTTTTGACCGTTTGGAAGTTATGGAGTGATATCCTCGTGAGAACCATGCAGTGCGCCTCGCAAAAGTGATTGGTATCCTTGTCATGAAATTATCAAATTTACCCTGTATATCTAAAAATGACCATCTACACGGATTGTTTTGATTATTCAGGTTCACCATCAGCAATAGTTTTGATAGTTTCGCTTTTAACAATCTAGTGTAATCCCTGTTCAGCAGGTATAGCCAGATGAGTTGTCTCTGGTAGCTTACTTTTATTCCGGTAAAACACAATTTTCAACAGCACATAGATAGCAATAACGTAGCAAATAACATAGGGTGTCACTGAACTAATAAAGCCTGATATCATGCAAGCCATTTTAGCATTTGCATGCTGAAGGTGCCGCACAGATGTACAAGAGCAGGAACAGGTCGCCTACCTTGTGTTGGTCAGCATGCAAAACTGGGCACTGTGCGCAGTTTGACCAACAGTGTGTGAATGCAGCCTGCAATTTGGGGCATTCCTGAATGTGGCCATTCTTATCCTGAATATGCAGATGCAGGAATACCAACATACAGGAACACCACGAATTGCAGGCCGCAATTTACACCCTTCTCATACACCTTCCAAACCAAGATCTTATCCGCTTTTTTATTTAGCATCCCGATAACTTTTTGCCGACTTCTCTTTATATATGAAAAGGTATTGCTGGCGACTTGGTTGCGGTACAGTTCTGCCCTAGGCTTAGTATGAAATGTAGCCGTAATGCTGAGGCGGCATTGGCACGCTCTTAAGGTCTTGATGGTTGCTAGGCACCACCAGTTACTACTATCATCCTGGCAATTCTAAACTTGGCGAGACATGTCACTTCACCCATCTTCGCGTAGCCCACCATATACACTTTTCTTAACTATAACTGGATGGATCCATAAAGAATTATCGTTGGAATAGACATCAACGAATGACAAAAATATTGGAATAAAGTAGGCCAATCTAATTGAAGGCATCAAATTGTTGCTTACTGAAACTCCCAGTCATCAAACTGTTATAATACATTTGATTGACGCAGCGGCCTTCCTGCGTGTGGTCAACTATTTCAGCACCGCTTTGAGACAAACATGGGGTCTTGATAAATCAATGTCAGATTTTTCTTTTCACCGAACCTCTGTTTGGACATTGGTAAGACTACAATTAGGCTGTGGTAATGTTAGCTAAGTTGAGGTGAGTGCTGCTCATGATCATCTTGTCTGGTTGGCACATTTATTAGCAGTGATCAGAACATTTTGCCAGCATGTTATGTAGCTTAACAAGTGGATTATTTTGCTCTTCACTGGCAGTCACTTAGTAGCCTAGGCTTACTCCTGACCAAAAGCCTCTGACTTGTCTTAATCAATGTGATTTTGTTTCACTGAATCTCTTGTCTGTATATTTTGTTAATTCTCTGTCTGGGAAAATAAGTGGAGGTGGTTTAGCTCATCGATCGGTTTGCTCATCCATCACCGATCAGAAACATTTAGCATGCAATAATGTAGCCCAAGTATGTCTTGTCTGTTTAATTAACAAAATAAATATAGATTTCACGTGCATGCTGCAGCCATGTAGGCCACACAGACCATTAACATAATTAAACTCAATACATGGCATTCTATTTTTTGGGGGGAAAAATTAGTTATGTTTCTTAGGTCCAGCCTAAAATGAATTAATAATGGATTTATTAAAATAGGATGTCCACCCACATTGGCCCCACGTCTACTCCCACACTTGCCGGCATGTGCACGGGAGATATAAAAACAAGGCTTATCCTGGCAAGAATGTGACTATGAATTGGGTCCTAAAAAACAGTGCCTGTTTAAAAAAAAAAAAAAGTCTGTAAAGTCTGTCTGTAAAGGGTATCAGTTTGACTAGGCTACTGATATTGCCTGGGGTTGTTCGACATGCAAAACGCTTTGTAGATCAATGACTGTCAACAGTTACATGCAGTTCGACATTGACACAAAAGTTGAGAAGTATTTTCAGAAGGTAGAAAGAATAATTGAGCAAAACATTTTGGTGAACCGGCAATTTGTAACATTTAAATCGTTTTCTGACCGATGCATGCTACATTTGGATCGGTTTGGGGTCCATGGACCGGTGCACTTATATCTTAAAACATTTCAAATCGGGGACCGATGCGTATTGGGTAAATCATTACATCCCTAGTAAAAAAGCATGGCCAAAAGCAAAAGGTTTAAGGGAATAGACAAACCATAACATAAGTGACAACTTCCACATATTCCTTTCTCTCTTCAAGGTTACCCATTTCTACTCAGGTGGGTTTCAAGCAAACAACTCGTTACTTAAGTCTTCAGAAGTTTCCTCGAACACTCAAACATATGATTTCATCTGCATGTCTGTCATGGTTAGGTAAACTATTGAGGAATCTAACACACCAGAAAGAGAGAATTTTTCAAACTCAAGAGTGAAATGGACGCACTGGAAAACAGTATAGGTGGAATCATAAACCACTTTCCACTCTGTTAGCTAGGAGGACCACCTGTGTAGAGGTTGCAGGAGAAAACTGTAATATACTTTAAAGGCCCCTTTTCCCCAACCAGCGCCCTGTCAGCTAGGCCTATACTAGGGTGTAGTGTCAGGATCTACTACCAAGTCTCAAATAACTCCCTATTCACTGCACTACCTTTAACCAGACAAAAGTAATGTGTTTACATGGGGAATACGGTGCAATTTCAGATGGAGTAATATCTCAATACACCCCCTGACTGTGTCTGAGGGAGACACAGACAGACAAGTTGAATGGTCTGAAAGGCTAATGGGAGTGGATGGCACCTGACCAGCTCCTACTTCCTGCAGCCGCATGTGGAACAGTCATCACCTCCCTTCTGGAGACCAAAGACAGAGGGAAACCGTCCGCCATCTTGGCTCAAATCAACACACACTGGGCTTTACAGATAACCTCTGTGGCTCTTAACAGTTTCGGATTCTGTTTCAATCCGGCAGAGCTCTGGGCCTTTAGCGGCAGCACAGTGAATCTGTACAAGATGCGATGTTTCTGAACACGGTCTAAAAACAGGCTGCCTCTAGCCTCGTCTAGTCCAGGTGGTTGAAGTATAAAATCATCAAGTATTGGTTGTTTTGTAAAGGTAACAGACAGTGATCCTTAGCCTGGCTGACTTAAGCTTTCTATACAGCTCCATGATTGCTTGGTTAGCCAGGCTGTCAACTGTCTCAGAAGCTGGGTCCCGTGTTGATGATCTCGTAGTTGTTCTCAAAGGCTGCGGCCCATGATGATTATGTCTTTGGGGAAGCCCTCCATCTTGGCAACCTCGAAGCAGCCAAGCTTACTGTAGAAGTCCATCATCCTCTTGTCTGCCTGACGCACCTCACAGAACGCACCAATGGAACCTGGGGGGAAAGAGTAAACAGCTTAGCAACATAAGTAACAGTTATGGTAACACTACATAAAACCTGCAGATATGGGTTAGAATTTGGTATAAGCATGTATGAGCCTTTATATACTATTATAAGGATAATAATGTTACGTCTCTCGACGTAGGACATTTTCAACAGACTCAAAATGGCTGGTACTTAGCTAGGACCATTATGAGATGAGGATACAACATAAGGGGGTCATACATGCTCATGACAAGCATCCTTATACATTATAATTGGGATGTGGATGACTGAAGTTTTCAATAATGGATCATAGATGTTTGCTAGGGATGATTTGTAGATTAGTTCCCCCGAGCAAATGTGCTTGATTGATTATGACAGGTTCTGTCAACTCCGCCTACCATTGGCCTTTAGGGAGGAGAGCAGGCATCCCATCATGCTCTTGGCCACGCTGGGGTCGGTGACCTTGGCATGTATGTCCACTTTGATGAGGGACGGGAAGTTGGAGAGGAATGACTCTGGGAGGCCCTCCTCCTCCTCATGGAAACTCAACATCATCTTCTACAGGAGGGGGAGAGAGATCGTTTGCCATTTTAGTAATTTAACAGACACTCTCAGCCAGGGCAATTGACAATAATACCCTTCACACTACCATGCCCACCTGAACTGTACTGAGCCGTCTCGGTTATTTTCCTTTGACATCGTCCTTTCCAGAAACTATGGTGGATGCGTAACCAGGCCCAGCCCAGTACAGCTCGGCTTGGTTCAGCTCAGTTCAGTAGTGTGAAAGGGGTATTTGTGCATTTGACCAAAGTAGGTAAAACAACCAGATATCATGTTCATGGCACAACTTATATATCTAAAAAAGTATCACAGAACTAGAATAACAACAGTCAAGCGAAAGAGACTCCGTCAAACCAGTCTCCTACCTCAGCCTCAGAGAGGTCCTTCTGGCAGTCGGGCTTGTTGTACTTCTCCTGCATGGAGGGGATCCAGCTCATTTTACACTTCTTGACAAAGGGCTTGACGTCCACAGTGCCCAGAGCGTAACCACAGATCCCCTCCTCGTCCTCCAGGACAAACCCATAGTCTGGACTCAGGTTCAGGAACCCTCCTACTAACCTGGAGAAACAATTCACATTAGGGTGAATTGTCTCCACTTCCATAGTTTTCAAAATAAATGTTAGATGACAACTAAAATAAAAAGGTTCTTACCTGTCGCCTATGAGGTCTGGCTCCTCTCCAGAGAAGGGCAGTTCCTCCACTCCTTCAGAGTACATCTCTCTGCAGATCTTATAAACTGCATGCTGGAACACACGAGCAGTTAGAAAGGACTCAGGATGACGCACACACACAGGAATGGAGGAGACTGCTGACATTGCAGAATGGGTAAACAGGCCTACCGATGAACCTCAAAGCAGTGTTTAAGTGAGGACAGCTCAGATACCAATAGCGTGTAGTTACACCCAGTCTGTTCAGCTAATCACTGACTGCATACAGGGAAATAACACCCACCCATACCCACACACAGACAGACACACCTACTGATGTAGGGCAAAGGTGCCATAAAAACTCTCTTTACCTCATCTTTAGCATAGTAGGGCCTGATGGAATAGATTTTGGATGTTGGCAGTGCGGGAGGAGGCTGGAAGAAAAGATCATTTGCCCCGTCGATTGGCAACAATCTCTGTCGAGGGATCAAAACAGAAAGGTTCAGTATAACTGACATCAGGCACGGTCTCAGCATTCACTGTCTCAGAGCTCCTTTGCTACTGCTAAGACACTGTGGCACCAACAACAGCTGGGTGTCAAAGGAAGGTTAAACCAGCCAATGGTCCAAGACATGGAAGTAACATTACTAAAAATGGCTTCTGTGGCACTTTTGGCTAGACAGTGAGCAGCAGTAGCAAATCATCACATCTGTTTTTATGAGAGCATAGCACATAAAGAATGTTTTCTTTTAAAAGACAGAGGAATATGAGTTACAGGTGTATATGGGAGGAGTAAAGGCTTGGTCTGAGAAAGGTGCTGCTGGCTAAAGGAGATACTGCTGCTCCATTCCCCGTGTCTGGTCTAAGGCATCACTTTGAGTCGCTGGGCAGGGCAAGGCCCTCCTGTAGAGAGAAGTCATGATGCTGGCGCTGACACAGTGACAAAACTCCAGGAGCAAAACTACACAAGTCTAACATACAGGACCAGTCAAAAGTTCATTCAAGGGTTTTTCTTTATTTGTACTTTTTTCTACATTGTAGAATAATAGTGAAGACATCAAAACTATGAAATAACACATATGGAATCATGTAGTAACCTTTGCCTTGATGACAGCGTTGTACACTCTTGGGATTCGCTCAACCAGCTTCACCTGGAATACTTTTCCAACAGTCTTGAAGGAGTTCCCACGTATGCTGAGCACTTGTTGGATGCTTTTCCTTCAGTCTGCCGTCCAACTCATCCCAAACCATCTCAATTGGGTTGAGATCAGGTGATTGTGGAGGCCAGGTCATCTGATGCAGCACTCCATCACTCTCCTTCTTGGTCAAATAGCCCTTACACAGCCTGGAGGTGTGTTGGGTCATTGTCCTGTTGAAAAACAAATGATAGTCCCACTTAGCGCAACCAGATGGGATGGCATATCGCTGCAGAATGCTGTGGGTGCCATGCTGGTTAAGCGTGACTTGAATTCTAAATAAAATCACCAACATAGTCACCAGCAAAACACTCCAACATCACCGCCTCCATGCTTCATGGTGGGAACCACAAATGCGGAGATCATCCGTTCACCTACTCTGCGTCTCAAAAGACACAGCGGTTGGAACCAAAAAAATAATACAATTTGGACTCATCAGACCAAAGGACAGATATCCACCGGTCTAATGTCCATTGCTCGTGTTTCTTGGCCCAAGCAAGTCTCTTCTTCTTATTGGTGTCCTTTAGCAGTGATTTCTTTGCAGCAATTTGACCACGAAGGCCTGATTCACACAGTCTCCTCTGAACAGTTGATGTTGAGATATGTCTCTTACTTGAACTCTGAAGCATTTACAGTTGAAGTCGGAAGTTTACATACACTTAGGTTGGAGTCATTAAAACTCTTTTCAACCACTCCACAAATTTCTTGTTAACATACTAGTTTTGGCAAGTCGGTTAGAACATCTACTTTGTGCATGACACAATTCATTTTTACAACAAATGTTTACAGACAGATTATTTCACTGTATCGCAATTCCAGTGGGTAACACATTTACATACACTAAGTTGACTGTGCCTTTAAACAGCTTGGAAAATTACAGAAAATTATGTCATGGCTTTAGAAGCTTCTGATAGGCTAATTGACACAATTTGAATAAATTGGAGGTGTACCTGTGGATGTATTTCAAGGCCTACCTTCAAACTCAGTGCCTCTTTGCTTGACATCATGAGAAAGAAAAAAAAAATCTGCCAAGAGCTCAGGAAAAAAATTGTAGACCTCTGCAGGTCTGGTTCCTCCTTGGGAACAATTTCCAAATGCCTGAAGGTACCACGTCCATCTGTACAAACAGTAGTATGCAAGTATAAACACCATGGGACCACGCAGCCGTCATATCACTCAGGAAGGAGACGCGTTCTGTCTCCTACAGATGAACGTACTTTGGTGTGAAACAGCAAAGGACCTTGTGAAGATGCTGGAGGAAACAGGTACAAAAGTATCTATATCCACAGTAAAACGAGTCCTAAATCGACATAACCTGAAAGGCCTCTCAGCAAGGAAGAAGCCACTCCTCCAAAACCGCCATAAAAAGCCAGACTACAGTTCGCAACTGCACATGGGGACAAAGATTGTAGTTTTTGGAGAAATGTCCTCTGGTCTGATGAAACAAAAATATAACTGTTTGGCCATAACGACCACCGTTTGGAGGAAAAAGGGAGAAGCTTACAAGCCGAAGAACACCATCCCAACCGTGAAGCACGGGGGTGGCAGCATCATGTTGTGGGGGTGCTTTGCTGCAGGAGGGACAAAATGCCAAAATGTATTGGCAATGCTACCAAATCTAATTGAGTGTATGTAAAACTTCTGACCCACTGGGAATGTGCTGAAATAAATCACTCTACTATTATTTCACATTCTTAAAATAAAGTTGTGATCCTAACTGACCTAAGACAGAGAATTTTACTTGGATTAAATGTCAGGAATTGTGAAAAGCTGAGTTTAAATGTATTTGGCTAAGATGTATGTAAACTTCTGACTTCAACTGTATTTGGGCTGCAATCTGAGGTGCAGTTATTCTAATGAATTTATACTCTGCAGCAGAGGTAACTCTGGGTCTTCCTTTCCTGTGGTGGTCCTCACGAGAATCAGTTTCATCATAGCACTTGATGTTTTTTGCGACTGTACTTGAAGAAACTTTCAAAGTTCTTGACATTTTCCGGATTGACTGACCTTCATGTCTTAAAGTAACGATAGACTGTGGTTTCTCTTTGCTTATTAGATGTTTTTCATGCCCATAATATGGACTAGGTCTTTTACCAAACAGGGCTATCTTCTGTATACCACTCCTACCTTGTCACAACACAACTGATTGGCTCAAACGCATTAAGAAGGAAAGAAATTCCACAAATTAACTTTTAACAAGCCACACCTTTTAATTGAAATGCATTCCAGGTGACTACCTCATGAAGCTGGTGAAGAGAATGCCAAGAGTGTGCAAAGCTGTCATCAAGGCAAAGGTTGGCTACTTTGAAGAATCTCAAATATATTTAGATTTCCTTTAACCTTTTTTGCTTACTACACGATTCCATATGTGTTACTTCATTCTGCTGATGTCTTCACTATTACTCTACAATGTCGAAAATAGAAGAAAAAACTGGAATGAGTGGGTGTCCAAACTTTTGACTGGTACTGTATATTAAACATTAGATACAGCTAAAGACTAACCACCAAGTCTTTTAAAGATCATATCTACTACAGAGTTGAAAAAAACCCTGTTTCCAACAATAGGAGGATCGTCCAACAGTATATTCTAGTCTAGGAGAATCGTGTTTGCTCACAGAGTTTTTTGTGCGGGCGGACTCGCTTGCGTTCTCGCTGGCGCTGTGATGCATACGCTTCCGTGTGCAAAGGGGGGATTTGTGCACTGAGCGTTTCCTGCAAAGAAATGAGATGTCATGGAAATCCAACACTAGCCATGCCACATGTTCAGGGGAGAGGAGGCAGAACGCGTGCGCCAAGGAAAAGCAGCATCTCCTTTGGGCAGTCAGCTGAAAGAAATTCGAATTTGAGACAATTTGGAGATTAGAAAACCAGTGTGACTGCTTTAGCTTTTTACGATGTCAGTTCACCCTTTCCATTTTTAGACTGATCAGACCATACCAGATGCTGGTTGGACCAATAACTTTACAAATTCACAGGCACTCTGTCCAAGACATGGACTTATTTATATTAGGATTCTGAGGTATACACCCTTTAAAGAGACTTAAACCTAGTAATAAGCCCACCTTAGACAGACCAAACCCTTTCGCATCTGCTGTGCGCAACAACCACTTTCTCTTCAACACAAAACTCTTATTTTCTTTACTAGCATTACATCACATTTATGATCTGTGAAGTCAGTGCATTGGTATATACCTGGAACTCTCCTGCTAGACCGCCCCTAAAGGCCCAAGGCTCTTGGTCTCCACTAAGGAACTGTGCAGTGGCCTGACTACGGCACCCTGTTAGGAGCACACAGCGGCGGATGGACACAGCATTACCATGGGACCCAGAGATAGAACGGAACTTGCAGATAGGTGGTGGTGGGGGGGGTGGGGGGGGGGGGGGTTCAAGGAGGGTCAGGTTATCATTATTTTCCAATAACTCTAAAGAAAATAAAACGTTTTTTTAAATAATAAAATGTGTATGAAATGGGTTTGGCTGGACTTGGGGCTCAAGCAACTAAAGCTTACTTTTGTGTGTCTCACTGGGAAGAATCATTGAGGTTATAAAGCCTGACTCAAACAGTCGGATTCTGGTTCACTTGCAGTGAGAACTTCCAAGTCATCCATACTCTAACTAGCTTAACTGACCTTAGATCAGTGTTTAGGAGGAACTCGTCCTACTGTGTAAGCTTCAGCTGCCGTCGCCCCACTGATCCCAGCACCTCATCTGAAGTCACATTCTCATCTAACCTGCCTCAGCACATGACCAGGGAGCAGGACTCAAACCAGGAAGAGCGAGAGGCTTTGAATTTAAAAAAACTCAACATAGAAAGGACAGTTCCATGCAGACACATAACTAAAAGGGGTGCAGTTTCAGTGCACCTCAAGTGCTCGCTTGACTGGGGAGTACCTACTGTGGTGTTGGCACTCTGCTCCGTTCTTACAAGAGCAGCCTTGAAAATGGTAATGTCAGTCACACCTTTCAAATATATGAGTGATTGCCATCATTAGTTGTTGTGCCTGTGAAGCACTTTGTTACAAAACAAAGTGCTATATAGAGTAAGATCAGATTGATAGACGATGCCACATCTGGTGAGGTCTCCTGTCATGTGTAGACACAGATGCAGCACAAGAACATTACAATAGAGTTAACGCTCCTGCTATAACATACAGTAACAACCTCACCCTGACTAGAACACTTCCTCTGACGAGGCTGGCTCCACTCATCACACAGATGCACCCACAGAGAGGAACTCACAGCTAGCTTTTAGCTGCTTGGGAGTGAATCACTGGAGACACAGATCTCTATTTTAATAAAATTGTTATTTCACAGTTTTGTTCTGCTTGCCTCAGCGTGTCATGTTGCAATGTAAGTTGCTAGTCGCTTTGTGAAGGAACGACTAGTCACTTTCAAAGCATATTAAAGACTGAAAAATGTGGTGTATACTGTAGTTAGCACCCCAAAACTAGAGGATGGTAGAGAGACTAACAATCTGAAAGCCTGGTGTGAACCCCAGTGTGTAGGTGCACCCAGTGCCTGTCCAAGCCACATCTATGAAAAGGCCTACTGGTAAAAACATACATGTTAGAGAGAAACAAATGCTGTCAGAGAAAAAAAGAATAAAATACGTTAACGCTTATCGCTCGCTACTACAGATCGCTGCGCAAAATGTGACTGTGACTTCATCCGGAGGGCAGCTTTCCTTCCATCACCCAAATCAAATCTCTTAATCTGATATGAAAATCAATCAAAACAAAAAACATTTACAATGGTGACAAGGCCAGCAGTGAGCATACGTCGGCCATTGCGATCCAATAGCAGTAGAAACTGGTACTGAGGATTTGTCCATCTGCACACGGTGAAAGGAGAGAACAGTAGAAGATAGTCGTTAGCAAATGTGTCCAAGTAACAACACCAGCGAGGAGAAGGTAAGACTGACTGCCGGTTGCACAACTACAGACCAGTAAGGGGATGAATACATAGAATACAGCTCTTTGATAGGGCCTTGAGGGCGGTTTAGTAATAAAAGAGAAGGTGTTGTCTACAAAACAATAGATTGACCTGATGAGGGAAAGCCTTTATGTTGCTTAATGTTCTGTTTAGCTAGCCCACAGCCAGTGCTGTTTAGAAAGACAGACCTCCACTAAATTATTCACAAAGACCTACAAAATGGTTCTCTACAGTCTAAAATGTTATACTGGTTTATAATGCCATTATAGCTATGATATAGCAGTGGTTCTGCCAGTGTGGGTTTGCTGCCTGCTGTTTACTGTATAGGTTAGAGTCTTCTGCTCTGGACATGAAACATGGTTACTGTGTAACCTACAGGCCATGCTAGTGCTTCAGGGTTGATCAAAACATCTTTCTATGGCTGCAGACGACCTCTCGCAGAAAAGTTGTTCTAACTGTATAATGGTGCATTTGGGATCCCTGACTGGTTGACTCATTATCAAGACATGTTACATGTAGCTGAGGTGTGTGTAAGATGGAGTGTTTTTAAGTCCAAAGAGAATTGGCTCCGATACAGCTAGAATAAACTATTCAGGAGAGGCCAGGCACTCAGAGCCAGCAATAACACTGGTACACAGAGCATGTGTTGAGAATAGGCTCTGCATTGACCTTGCAGACCTCTGCAGTTACTGCATTAGTGAGGGCATTTTATGAAATTAATAGTTTCAATACGGTAACACATTGCCTCAGAGCATTCATTGTTATCTTTGTTCTTGCACCAGAATGGCCTTCCACAGTCAGTCACCTTGCTCTCCAAGCTCGTTGGCACGCTAAGGGGTGGGAGTGAACGCAGAAGCCTGTTACTTGACACACAGCAAGCAGCAGTACCCCATATCTGGACCTATCACCACTGATACAGACACTTCACTTAGTTGTGGTGGACCAATTTATTTCGGTGTGGCTAGCAGTGCAAGCGGCATTCAGTCTGTCGAAAAGTAAAATGAACAAATCAAAAAGTGCAATAAAAACAGAATCAAAACAACGATTGACAAGCAATGTAGCAGATGTCTGTCTGGCACTGGTGGATATATAAACTAAGCCTAAGTTATCCTAATACGAGCCCGTATGAGCTGAGAACAAGAGTGCTCTAGACTCACCTTGAACACAGGTGAAAGCCAAGAGAAGTGAAATATTGCGTTGCCAAGTCAAATATGCTTTATCCATCTGTTAAGCAGACTGGGCAGTGGGCACTATAGTTACAGTACCTGTGCAGATGATTAATATGGGCATGACTAAACTACCTAAGACTGGACGGCAGATGAAAAATCATACAGCTGCACTATCAATTTTTAGCATGGAGAAAGTGTAATATGGTCATAAACATATCTGTAATGCTCATAAACATGCTTACCTCAATGGTATTCACCTTTGTGTATACTTTCAGCTCATCTAAAACTAGCCATGAGAATAGCTGCATTTTCACTGGATTAATAACTTCATCATGAAGCTTAAAGACGTGACATTTATTTGTTCATGCCTACAGTATATGCGTTTCATGTCCTACACTTACTAACTGTTCTGCTGCTCTGAGGAGTCGGAGTCATGCTGAATCGTTCCAGGTGTCCATACCATACGTACCTAGTTGGTCTGTGTGTATGAGTAGGGACGTCAAACATTCAGGCTGCTGCACGGAAACTATGGAGACTCTAGTCTAGAGCATTTTTAAACTCTCGAAATGGTTAAATAAGTGAGAAACAGATGTCATTGTTGTACTAGTTCGTGAGTGGGCAACATATACTATCATCTTAAATTAACATGTTGAATGACTTTTGTATATTGCGCTAATTTCCCTAACGTGGACAGTTTGTGTTACTACCTTACACAAAGCTTGCATTGTAACCCTATAACATTAAGTGGAATTACACATCCTTTTTTACCTCAGATTGGTGATGTTAGTATAAAAGTTTATAGTCATCACAATGACATAAGATTGACTGCTTAAAGCATATCAATATCATAGGTTTTGTACTGTTGATTTTGTAACATGCTGGTATGCACAGGACTTAGAACGCAGAGTTAATGAAATGGCACGGAACAGTCGGGGCGGTCTCTCTATCAAAGTCGCTGGCCACACACCAATACATGGATTTGACATTCAGACTATCACTTAAATAGCAGCCAACCATTGTCACTGTTGATGTCCTATGCCACGTCGTGATTATTTTACATTAACTAACAGAAAATGAAGTCTGTCCCCTTTTCCATGATGGTAGCCTCCCGAAATCAACATCCAATACATAGATATAAGCCTTCTACAAGTTCTCATCTAACCAACCATGTATAGGTTATTCCAAGTTTCAGTGTGGCCGTTGAATAGTGTTAGTTTGAACAGCGCTACAGCCCAAACATTTGCCCCCTGCTTTATTGATTTTAGCGTGATATCGAAGTGATTAACAAAGTGATTAACAAAAAAAGTGTTGCGTACACTGACCGCGTTGGCGACCCACTTGAATCAAAATGCAACACTTCAAAATGATGTCTTCCACAAATTGTCCTATAACCAGTGATGTACACATTATTCCCAGATTCAGTGTGTTTTTTTTTGAGCTGTGTTAGTTCTCCCCCCTCTCACGCAATCGATTTCAACGTGACATCAATATGAATGGTTGCCAAATAAGTGTTGTGTTTCTCTTTCTGTTTCGGTGACCCACAAATCAAAATGCATCACTCCAAAATGTAACTGACTGTCTTTTACAGGTTGTTGTTTAACCAGTGATGTAAAAAAAATATTTTAAAAATCTGTTTTTTTTGTTGTGTTAGTTTCAAAAGCATGTACAACATGATTTCCTCGCTATTTCAGTGATTTATTGACACTTGTCAAGACAACTGTATTTTTGGTGATTGATTACTATTGATTACTATTGTTGTACATGCATGTGTAGATTGAAAACAGAAACATAAAATGTTCTAAGTGTCATAAACTGTTTCTGCATATTAGTTATTGATTTGGACAGATTCAAATTGTTTTGACATTGGGCTATTTATGAAAATGTAATGTCAACCGGAGGCAGCGTCAGCATTAATTTCCAATGGCATTGTACTTAATCGGGTAAAAACTGCTGAATGATTCCAAAAATGTGCCGCGATTGATTTATTTTGATGATATATCAGAAATCACCAAAACGGGTTTGCCCTGCCTAATATGAGTGTGGATGTGTGAGCGTGTGTGTGTGTCCGTGCGTACCTAGCCACTGGACAAAGGACTTGACCATGGAGGTGATGCTCTTGATGTCCCAGATGTAGGGGTAGAGGTCGTAGAGGATGGTGCGGTTGGCTGAATTAGAGAGCCTGGTGAACATCTGGATGACCGAGCAACACATCTCCTCAAACTTCTCAGCCCGGCACTTCCACTCCGCAACCTGGGGGCAGACAACAGGGTGGTGTTCTTTAGGGCACCCTATCTCTTTAAACAGAATCTTAAATACACACCCCCAGAAATCACAATTAGTCAATATTCAGCTTGAATCTTTCCAAAATTCGATGTATAATTTTAAATGAAGCTTCCTTTACTGATACAATATTTTCCATGCTTTCCCCCTTTGTATATACCATAGATATTCAACCAAAACAATCTTGCTGAGGGAAATGTATCATCACAAACAATATTCCTAATCTGTTTCAGATAACAGATAAATAATTACAAATCTTCTTAGCGGTGTTTGCTACATTGCCCCCCCAAAAAATCCATATTGGAAGTTGACTGGGCTGATGTATACAGATTCTGATAAAATTGGGAAACATGCTGAGAGATTTATTTTGGATTTTCATTTGGAGTTTTTGATCATTCATTTACATCAGAAGTCATTCCGCCTGCCCCTTTTTCTAAATTAAAGAAATATTTTGTATTTCTCTCTTCCATCCATCTTTGTCTGGATCTTACAAATGCTCCCTGGGCCTTTTCCTCGTAGATACAGTCTAACTGCATTTGCAGTGATGATAACTCCAGTAATTCCTGATTAGTTAGATCAGTTTTTTTTGTACAATCCATTATTCCCTTTATGATGTTATATTATTTCTCTCTTTTGACACAAGAAATTTCTTTCCCCATCGTTTCTCTTTGCTTATTTGAGCTGTTCTTGCCATAATATGGACTTGGTCTTTTACCAAATAGGGCCGTCTTCTGTATAACACCCCCCCCCCCCCCCTACCTTGTCACAACACAACTGATTGGCTCAAACGCATTAAGGAAAGAAATTACACAAATTAACTTTTAACAAGGCACACCTGTTAATTGAAATGCATTCCAGGTGACTACCTCATGAAGCTGGTTGAGAGAATGCCAAGCGTGTGCAACGCTGTCATCAAGGTAAAGGGTGGCTACTTTGAAGAATCCCAAATATATTTAGATTTGTTTAACACTTTTTTGGTTACTACATGACTCCATGTGTTGTTAAGTTGTAAAGAAAAAGTCTTGAATGTGTAGGTGTGTCCAAACTCTGTTTTTGTTGCAACTACAGCTTAAAATGAACAACTTTGTGAGAAACCTCTAAAATTGTTCCTCAGCTAGAAATTTTACGACCTCTCATGCCGCCATCTTGAGCGACCCCTCATCCACAGCCTTAGTTAGAACTAAATATATCGACACGGCAAAACGGTAATCTCCGTGAGGAGATTTTACATTGTGTGTCCAACAGCATGGATACAGTTTCAGTGTTTTAGACCCACCCCCAATGGCTGCATGAAGGTACTACACAACTACCATTTTATACCGCAGTGGTGATCACCACCACACCTGAATATTTCATAGCTCTGAATATAAGAAAGAAAAACTAATGACTAACAAGGCTAATTTAGGGATAATTTCCCTCCTAACTACCCATCCCCTACACCTACCTTCTCTGGTTCCTTGCCCTCGCAGTTGACGCTGACGGTGCTGCTATTGGCCCGTAGCCAGTTGAACTCCTTGAGCATGTGCAGGGCTTTGGGTCCGTATTCATAGGGCAGGTAGAAGAGCTCAGCTAGCAGGGTCAGGTCCTCCAGAGAGAGAGGCTCTGCCGTGTACAATGCCTTCTCATTGGGACCAGGTACAAAGACATCCTGAAAGACAAATACAAGTAATTGTTTAAACATAAGTCACTTAATTGAAAATCACTTTGGAAAATCTGAGTCACAGACACACACATACGTACGTCACACACACCAGAACTGGGTTCAAACACTATTTAAGATATATTCCCGACGCAAAGACATTTGAAAGTAAGTATTTGTATATTTCTTGTTTGAAAATACAAGTAGTTGAATATTGGAATGCATTTGGAAATACACTTGGAAAGTATTGGCATGTATTTTAAAATACACTTGTCTGTGTATTTGAGTATTTTAAAATACAATATTTAAATACTCCCATGCATTTGAACCCAGGTCTGGTATTTGAAATAATGTATTTGAAAATAGTTTCAAATACTAAGCTATTTGTAGGAATTGTTTTGAAAATACTTTGAACCCAGTTCCAACACGCACACAAACGACTTACCTGTTTGAGCTGTTCGTCTGTTTGCATGGGGGCCATGTCAATGTCCTCCTCTGGAGACTTGGACTCAAGAACCAGGACTTCCCTGTCTGTGTCCATGGGCTTCAGATCCTCTGCCATCTTGTCTATAAGGACCAGGCTGCTCTTGGTCTCATTTGCAGCCTCCGCTACAGGGTCTGACTCTGGGTCCGTCTCATCTGGTTTCTCCACAACCATCTCCATGGGCTCTTCATCAGAGTCCTTCTTCTCAACATCCACCTGAACAACATTGGAAACATTTAGAAAACTTTTAGGAAACAAGTTATTGCGTCACCATCTTGGTGAGCCCATGTAGAATTGTGTGTTATTCTTGATCAGTTGTAATGAAATATTTTGTTTTGTTGTACTGTATGTAGACTGTGAGACTTGGCACAACAGAGACAAACCAGGGAAACCAACTTAAAACCATTGGATGTGCACTGCATACTGTATGTTCTACCCTATCTAATATAAAAATGATCTAAGTTAAATCAGTAACTACCTCCTCCACCTCTTGTTGTTGCAGTCTCTTGGCCATGGGGTGGTTGTTGGGGTCAGGGGCGCCTGTGGGGGTCATGATGGGCTGTTGGAACACTGTAGTGACTGTAGTAGCAGAGCAGAGGGAGGAGGCACCTAGTGATGACACATCAATAGCTGAACTCTTAGCTCCGCTGTGGGGTACCTGGCGACCTGGGGAGGAGACAAGATCAGAGACATTGTCAACATGCTATACAAGAGGCTTTTATAACAAATATCAACATACTAGACAAAAATAGAATGGCTAGCTTTAATGCATGAGTGAAATAAGTGTTTAAAATCCAGTGCTGAATTTTTCAAGAGACATTTACCATGGTTTCAAATGATACAGTATGAAGTAAGGAAACAAACACGTTATTTAAGTGACAATGCCAGAGAAGCAGGTGATCGGAGGACATATTGGCACGGGTGTTTAGGCCCAAGACGAAGTCGAGGGCTGGAAAATCGTTCCAATATATAATCCAAACACTGGCTTCAAGGGCATTGTCACTTTTATACAACGGGTTACCAAAATATTCTAATAATGATTGACATTTTTTAATTAAAAACATTATTTTGATGCATTTATTCATACTATTTCATCCTTCCACAAGATATAGTCCCAACACAAGTCTAGGGTTGCTACCCAAGCCAGCTGGTCGTTCGTTCTATTGGCTCTGTTGACAGAGATGCGACCCAGTCGTTCAGTCTTTTTGTTCTATATCTATGGACGCGACCCAATTCTTTGTTCTAAAATGTTCCATTGCCATACTGGCTGGCAATGTTCTTATCCCTTCCTTGCTAGCTAGCCAACTACAAAGCAACAATCTATACGCAATATTAAAGCTGATCCATCCCCTAATAAAAAATGTATATATAAAAAAAGCAAGCCAACTACGGCTAACTTACAGTCATGTCAAACAGTGCAGACAAAATAACAACAGTAGCTGCTTTTGCATAACCTGTTTTCTAGTGAAATTTATTTGGATACATCCTGAACAATAAGATAATGAGGCACGATTTCACCTGGCATAGAAAATGGACTCTCACATCAGGACACTGTTACTCAGAGGAGCTAGTAAACAACACAGCTAATACAATATCTTTAAACTGAAGCAGGAAAGACTGCAAACTAGCAGTCTAGTTTGCATACATCCATAAAAAAATATGCCAGCTGATTCATGATTTCGACTGGCTGAGAAAAGCTGCCTTCCTCTGTCTAGTCCCGACCCCGACACGTTCATTACTATGGGACAGTTGGAGATCAAATTTGAATATTGAAACAATGTTGCAAATGTCAGAGACAGACAGCAAGGTTTATACAAATCTCCGCTGTTGAAAATAAAATGTTAGTCTAAAAGAAACGTGAGATAACGTCAAGATGCTTTTATAGGAGATAAAGTTTATAAAGTGCCCGACTGGGCTAATGAGACAGTAGATTGCACAGTCAGGGGGAACAGAGTAAATATGCATTTTAACATCATAGATTTAGCCGATGGTAACTTGTGGAACAGACACCGGCTGGAATGTGCTTTTAACCAATCAGCATTCAGGATTAGACCCACCAGTTGTATAAATGAGAGATGATAGGTAGGTGACGGTTCTTACTGTTGTACTGGTGAGGCACTACAAACTCCCCCAGCCACTCTGTGAGAGCCAGTTTCAGGGCCAGCTGAGGGCTGTACAACATGTCTGTCTCTAACTCCTCATCACTGCCCTCATTCTCCAGCTTGATCTGGATAGACACGGTACTGTCCTCTCCATCCGCTGAGAGGAGGGAGGAGGATGGAGGAAGGAGAGAGAGGGGGGAAGGGAGAGAGAGGAGGAAGAGAGATAAATAAGATTAATATGACTTTATTGGTACATTTCACACAAAATCCAACCGAAATTTGACTTCTGCTTTTAACCCAACCCCTCGAAAGACACATTCAGGTTTTGGAGAGGTGCGGGGGGCTGCCACACTGATCACCAAACAGATCACCATTACCAGGTGTAATGTACAGGCCTGTTTGAATACTGTGAAAGTGCCTCCTTCCCTTCCTCTATTGGAGTAATCAATAACGTGATTGGATTTAATTGAAAGCCATGTAATCTGAATAGACACAACGCTGTCCTCTTTCGAGGATAGATATAATATTTTCTGTCATTCTTAAAAACCAAACAGACACAAGACTTTGGCAGACACTTCGTGTACCTTGTGTGACGGTGAGTGACCCTACTCTACAAATACCAAAACATTCACTCAATTGTCGTCATTAATTGGCAATAACACTCTCAGATTCAGGACAACAATGAAAACCAACACACACAGCAGTCGTGAGAACCAAAGCTGTACATCCATGCTTTAAGAAATGTGTATTTTTAGCTCAATCGAGCACATTACAGAACATCATTTCCCTGACGAATAAATCTAATTAAGTAAGTGAATAAATAAATAAACTAAGTCCACCCCGGTCAGACGTACCCATGACGATGATATTATGTGTGATTTCATAGTACCCGAATCCGAATGTGCCAGAAATCAAGTCAGACTTACTCATGGCAACATCCTTGCGCACTCCGTTCATGTTGGACTTGTACCAGGTGGCCAGGGTGTGGATGGCCACGAAGTTAGACTCGAACTCACAGTTGGGGTTGGTGAGAACCCCCTTGAGGCGGGGGATGAGCTCTGTGGAGCGCCCCTTGTACGGCCCCAGGAACAGACGCTTCTGGTCGTAGTCGTTGGCATGGATATTGTCCCAGATTACCGGAGCTCTCTTCAGGATCTTAGAGACCTCCTCTATGGACTCCACTGTAATGTCTTTGGATACCACCTTAGGACCTAGAAAAATAATGTCCGATGTAGGAGTCATGCAAGTTCTAAAGTATATAAAAAAATATGTTACACGGTCCGTTACTGTGTTTTTATCTTATAATGGTAAGGTTAATTCCATCTAATGAGTGCCAAAACATGTTGGATATGAACTAGTTTGGATCTACTGTACCTGTCCACAGCACTTCAATACCAGGAAGCAGCTTCTCTCCCACTGTGTGCAGGTAGGGAGACTGGGCCACATTGGGGTAACAGAACGTTCCACAGTACTCTGGTTTTAGGGAGACAATGAAAAACATACATGAAATTGACATCTTCCTTCAACTTTGAATCTAGAACAAATTTCAGTAACAACATACAGGGTTACCTGTTACCTGTGGGGCAGAAGAGGAAGGTCTCAGGCTCTCCCAGGTACTGAAAGATCTCATTGGTGATGGACACCTGGGCATGGGCGAAGGAGCTGAACACTTCCTTGTCGGCGGGACACATGTTGTGGTCGATGTCGTCAAACAGTAAGGCAAATGACTTGCAGCCAAAGTGAGTTACCTAATGGAGAGAATGAATAATTATATTTTATGTTAAGACTCCGGCAAACGAGTGAGTGCAGACCGTCAAGGATGTAGAGGCTATGTATTTCATCAAGGATGTAGATTAGACTATAGGCCTGCATTCTTAACTGTGGTTAAAGATTATCGTTATTAGCAAGACAGTACTCCTCTAACCCAATCCTAAAATCTCTATAAGCACATAAGGAGTTATTGTAGTGCGTCGTCTGCAAGGAGGAAGGAGAGATGCATTTAAAAAAACTTTTTTTTTTACAGTTGGTTACCTGGTCCAGTTTCCTCTTGAGTGTGGACACTTCTTTCTGGTTAGAGAAGGTGATGTCTAGGCCTGGGGAGATGGCATAGATGAACTCGGTCCCATACTCCTTTGCAGCACTAATCAGGGTCATCAGTTGTTCTATAAGAGAGAGATGCATTAGTTTCAGATACTATTTCACATCAGCGTGACATCCACTCACACACACTCAGAATGGATGTGAAATATGTGAGGCACGGTTTGTTTATTACATCGCTGTATTGTAGCTAATATTTCAAATATGTCCTGAAATGCTGAAAGGGTGCTCAGACATAGGAATGTAAAACAAATGCTATGAGTAGGTTCAAGGCGGCAACTTAATTCCCTTCGAAAATGTTTCATGCTGACGCGTTTCAGAGCAAGCTTATTTATCAAAGCAGAGCACTATTGCAACAATCACAAGCAGCAACACCTGTGCACTTTTGTTTGTTTATTACATATTTGTCTGTATATGTGACAGGAATAGGTCCAATCCATGGCCATGATGAGACAACCTTACCTGCTTCTTCTACTGAGTACATCTCTCTCCAGAACATCCTGTGTTTGTAGTCATCTTTAGGCGCGTAGAGGTATGTGTTCAAGCCCCATTTCTGCTGTCTGGGGAACAACACATAGTGATTAACACAGGCTTTGTGTGACATGGTTTGTTTTGTTTATCACAGAACATATTGACTAAATTGATTTAAGCGATTTCTAATTTGATGATATTGAAAACTTCAGTACATTCACTGATCCCATTATGATAGAGCACTATTCAACACCTTATGCCAGCCTGCTGTACATAACCATTAAATTACCTCCTGAACAGCTCTTTCCTTTGTTCCATTGTCCATGGCCGGCCATAGAAGCCTGTTGCAAACAAAAGAAGAAAGATTGTCAATTAAGCCCTTGTTCTACTAACCCAGAGGCGTGTGGATGCTATTTGAATGTCTCAGTGTGCAGTATGTAGGAAGTTAGCATTATCTCGCGAAACTTCAGCTAACTAGTGAGCGCAATGACTGGATAAAAACGGTATCCACGAGTTCATCAGACTCTGGGTAAGTAGAGAAATTAAAGAATCTTAAATGACAGAATCTCGCAGAATCCCTTTAACACACACAGCAAACATTCCAGGCCTGCAGACATCCACCCCTATCTATTCCCCTGGCTGTGTACATTCAGCTGCCATGTGTGTGCCCTGAAGACTGTATGGGTGTTGCATCAGGCTCCTCCTTGATCAGTGTTTGCCACACATAGTGTAGCAAGAGGCTGTTGTTTAGCAGTGTTTTTTGTAGCTCATTTTAGTGATGTATTTTATTAAGTTTTAAAAAAAAGTGTTAATTCAATATTGTTGTAATTGTCATTATTACAAATACATGTTTGTATATATAAAAAAAAATATATATATATATATATATATATATATATATATATATAAATTAATACATTTAAAAAAAAAAAAAAAAAACATCGGCCGTTTAATCTGTATCGGCGTTGAAAAATCTTAATCGGTCGACCTCTAGTTCAAATAACAGACTGGAAGCTTCAAAAGGAGGGTGGTACTTGGAATCACCGTGCTTCCTCTATAAACCATGGTTACCTGCAAGGAAACACGTGCTGTCATCATTGCTTTGCACAAAAAGGGCTTCCCAGGCAAGGATATTGCTGCCAGTAAGATTGCACCTAAATCAACCATTTATCGGATCATCAAGAACTTCAAGGAGAGTAGTTCAATTGTTGTGAAGGCGGCTTCAGGGCGCACAAGAAAGTCCAGCACGCGCCAGGACCGTCTCCTAAAGTTGATTCAGCTGCTAGATCGGGGCACCACCAGTACAGAGCTTGCTCAGGAATGGCAGCAGGCAGGTGTGAGTGCATCTGCACGCACAGTAAGGCAAAGACTTTGAGGATGGCCTGGTGTCAAGAAGGGCAGCAAAGAAGCCTCTTCTCTTCAGGAAAAACATCAGGGACAGACTGATATTCTACAAAAGGTACAGGGATTGGACTGCTGGACTGGGGTAAAGTCATTTTCTCTGATGAATCCCCTTTTCGATTGTTTGTGGCATCCGGAAAAAAGCTTGTCCGGAGAAGACAAGGTGAGCGCTACCATCAGTCTTGTGTCATGCCAACAGTAAAGCATCCTGAGACCATTCATGTGTGGGGTTGCTTCTCAGCCAAGGGGGTGGGATCACTCACAATTTTGCCTAAGAACACAGCCATGAATAAAGAATGGTACCAACACATCCTCTGAGAGCAACTGCTCCCAACCATCCAGGAACAGTTTGGTGACGAACAATGCCGTTTCCAGCACGATGGAGCGCCTTGCCATAAGGCAAAAGTGATAACTAAGTGGCTCGGGGAACAAAACATTGATATTTTGGGTCCATGGCCAGGAAACTCGCCAGACCTTAATCCCATTAAGAACTTGTGGTCAATCCTCAAGAGGCGGGTGGACAAACAAAAACCCACAAATTCTGACAAACTCCAAGCATTGATTATGCAAGAATGGGCTACCATCAGTCAGGATGTGGCCCAGAAGTTAATTGACAGCATCTCAGGGCGGATTGCAGAGGTCTTGAACAATAAGGGTCAACACCGCAAATATTGAGTATTTGCATCAAACTGCATCAAACTTGTAATTGTCAATAAAAGCCTTTGACACTTATGAAATGCTTGTAATTATACTTCAGTATTCCATAGTAACATCTGACAAAAATATCTAAAGACACTGAAGCAGCAAACTTTGTAAAAATTAATATTTGCGTCATTCTCAAAACTTTTGGCCACGACTGTACAGTCTCCATCACTGGCCCAGGTTTTTGGCATAGGTGGTAAAGCTCTCATTCCTGGACTGCAACATTGTGCCCTCCACAGCACTTGATATACATGGATTACTATATTTAGATACTTCAAATACTACCTAAGACACTTTGGCTATTTATCTCCATACTCAATAAATGGTGAAACAGTATGTGTGATGGTGTTCTTTGTCCGATATGTATATGCATGAAACGTACATTATGGAAAACATGCCTCGCACTCAGTCGTAGTTAGTAGAATAATGAATTTATTGACAAGATCTTAGCACTCAACTTTTAGAAGGTTAGTAGGAAATGTAATCATTTAAACCACCTAAATATACTCCCAGTCAATGAACATTTAGTATTTGAAACTAAAACATTAATTCCCAACTGCTTTTTCTTTAATCCTACAGGCTCTTTGTCATTCTCCATACCTTATATTCTAATGCATCCAACATTATGCACACTCACCATGGTATAGGGAAGCTGCTGGTTTAGAACTCAAACTCTGGATTTCTTATTGCAGAGCACATTGTACAACTGTTTTTAGAGAATATTGTATTGCAAGGTATGCTATGCCATATGTACTGGCTAATATGCAACTGTCATTTTTAAAGTTCCATTCTATCTACAGGCTTTTATTTTGGGCTTCTATTCAAAGTATATGATTGAATTTCTTTAAGCCTGCAGTTAGTTACTTGAAATTAGACAATCACGCCAAAACATGATTCAACAATTGAACTCACTGACAAAGAGATGGCTCATGAAACACAAATTGACATTTACAGTAGAAGGATAGTCTAAAACATTGGCAAGCTTTCAATAAATTGGCTAAATGGTCAACGTAGTTACCTCTTCATGTGAACAAGACCATTGATATGGTACGCTGCATATTTTATATGCACTCAAACATATATTTATTATTTCAGTCTGGAAGCTAGCTACCTATATCGGTTCCTCTTCATCAGACAGTAGCTAGCGTTTTCACAAGAGGCTGTGTTTACATCGTAGATAGAAGCAGGCCATTGGCTACCTTCATCACAAGGGGTATGTACAGGAGTTCTGGTTGGTTTAGTTTAGCAGGCAGTGTTGAAATATACTATTTATGAGAAAATTTGTAATAATTGAAGGTGCCAACAAATGCTATACATTTTTTACTGCCATTACAAAGAAAAACAGAGAGGCAGATAAACCAAAAAAACAACATCTAACCACGCACTTAGCTGTTCACTCCAATTTGCATACCGCCCCAACAGATCCACAGACGATGGCATCTCTATTGCACTACACACTGCCCTTTCCCACCTGGACAAAAGGAACACCTATGTGAGAATGCTATTCATTGACTACAGTGCAGCATTCAACACCATAGTGCCCTTACAGCTCATCAATAAGCTAAGGATCTTGGGACTAAACACCTACCCCTGCAAATGGATCCTGGACTTCCTGACTGGACGCCCCCAGGTGGTAAGGGTAGGTAACAACACATCCGCCACAGTGATTCTCAACACAGGGGTGCGTGCTCAGCCCCCTCCTGTACTCCCTGTTCACTCATGACTGCACGGCCAGGCACGACTCCAACACCATCATTAAATTTGTCGATGACACAACAGTGGTAGGCCTGATCACCGACAACAACGAGACAGCCTATAAGGAAGTCAGAGACCTGGCCGTGTGGTGCCAGGACAACAACCTACCACTCAACGTGATCAAGACAAAGGAGATGATTGTGGACTACAGGAAAAAGAGGACCAAGCACGCCCCCATTCTCATTGACAGGGCTGCAGTGGAGAAGGTTGAGAGATGTCCACATCACCAACAAACTAATATGGTCCAAGCACACCAAGACAGTCGTGAAGCAGGCACGACAAAACCTATTCCCCCTGAGGAAACTAAAAAGACTTGGCATGGGTCATCAGATCCTCAAAAGGTTCTACAAATGCACCATCGAGAGCATGGTTGCATAACTGCTCGACCTCCAGCCGCAAGGCACTACAGAGGGTAGTGAGAACGGCCCAGTACATCACTGGGGCCAAGCTTCCTGCCACCCAGGACCTCTATACCAGGCAGTGTCAGAGGAAGGCCATAAAAATTGTCAAAGACTCCAGCCACCCGAGTCATAGACTGTTTGGTACCGGAGCACCAAGTCTAGGTCCAAGAGGTTTCTAAACAGCTTCTACCCCCAAGCCATAAGACTCCTGAACAAATAGTCAAATGGCCACCCAGACTATTTGCCTTGCCCCCCCCACTCTGTTGTCATCTTATGCATGGTCACATTGATAACTCTACCTACATGTACATACTACCTCAACTGGCCGGTGCCCCCCGCACATTGACTCTGAACCGGCAACCCCGTATATATTGTTATTTTTTGCTGCTGCTCTTTAATTACTTGTCTCTTATTCATATATATTTTTTAACTGCACTGTTGGTTAGGGGCTCATAAGTAAGCATTTCACAGTAAGGTCTACACCTGTTGTATTCAGCGCATGTGACTAATACAATTTGATTTGATTCAACGAGTGGTCTGAGGCAGGCGTTAGATTACGAACTTTTCAAATACAAAGTTAATGGCTTTGGGAAACAGCTCGAAGATTTAAAGAAGCACTATGCAGGAAACACTCAGCAATTTCCTGGTTGCTAAAATTCTAATAGTTCACCTAATTTCAGTTTATGTGACAAAACAAGCAGTGTAGATTCTCTAGTGTAGAGAATCATTGTACCATCTAAAAGAGCTGTAAAATGTATTTTCCATAATCAAAAATATTGTATTTTCAGCTGTTTGAAGCTGGTGTACAAAACTTAAGATCGAAACTTAGTAAAGGGAAGCTAAGAAATAGCTCACACAGAACAGAGAGAACAATTAGAACAGATCAAATGTTATTTGTCACATGCGCCAAATACAACAGGTGTAAACTTTACAGTAGTAAAATGCTTACTTACAAACCCTTAACCAACAATGCAGTTTTAAGAAAATACCCCAAAAAAGTAAGAGATAAGAATAACAAATAATTAAAGAGCAGCAGGCTAAAGTTAAATCTAGACTTGGTTTCCTCTATCGTAATTGCTCCTCTTTCACCCCAGCTGCCAAACTAACCCTGATTCAGATGACCATCCTAACCATGCTAAATTACGGAGACATAATTTATAGATCGGCAGGTAAGGGTGCTCTCGAGAGGCTAGATGTTCTTTACCATTCGACCATCAGATTTGCCACCAATGCTCCTTATAGGACACATCACTGCACCCTATACTCCTCTGTAAACTGGTCATCTCTGTATAACCGTCGCAAGACCCACTGGTTTATGCTTATTTATAAAACCCTGTAAAGCCTCACTCCCCCCTATCTGAGATATCTATTGCAGCGCTCACCCTCCACATACAACACCTGTTCTGCCAGTCACATTCTGTTAAATGTCCCCAAAGCACACACATCCATGGGTAGCTCCTCTTTTCAGATCGTTGCAGCTAGAGACTGGAACGAGCTGCAACAAACACTCAAACTGGACAGTTTTATCTCAATCTCTGCATTCAAAGACTCAATCATGGACACTCTTACTAACAGTTGTGGCTGCTTTGTGTGATGGATTGTTGTCTCTACCTTCGTGCTGTTGACTGTGCCCAATAATGTTTGTACCATGTTTTGTGCTGCTACCATGTTGTTGTTATGTTGTGTTGCTACCATGCTGTGTTGTCATGTGTTGCTGCCTTGCTATGTTGTGGTCTTAGGTCTCTCTTTATGTAGTGTTGTATGTTTTGGCCTATAATTATATTGTATTTATTGTTTAAAAAATATATCCCGGGCCCCTGTCCCCGCAGGAGGCCTTTTGGTAGGACGTCATTGTAAATAAGAATTTGTTCATAACTAACTTGCCTAGTTAAATAAAATAAAACAGTTAATAACAATAGCGGGGCTATATACAGGGGGTACCGGTACATAGTCAATGTGCGGGGGCACAGGTGACGAGGCAATTGAGGTAATATGTACATGTAGGTAGAATTGCTAAAGTGACTCAGATCTACACATTCCTAGGAGAAGGGTGCAATTGCAGCTTGCAAATTTGTGGCGTTCCTGCATGTGGGCATGCAGGACACCCTCTATACTTCTCTGTCGGTACATTTTGAAGCTAGGACAGGCGGGAGGTGGGAGCGCTCCAGTACAGTAGGTGGCGTTAATGCACAATCACGTTGTATGCCAGCCGCTGATAAACCACCCAGAAGAAGGGGTGGGGGTGACAACTAGGCAGCCATACACCGGTAGACCGTGTCCTTCCTCCTGGTGTCACCCCAGCCTCTCACCTGCTGTGCTAGCAGGAGGAGGGAGGCGACCGGTACAGTGTCCTTTCACCCCCGCCTGTCAGGCAGTGTTTTCCCATTGTTCTGTTAACTACAGTGAGTGCAGGTGTTCGGCAGGCGGGAGCGAAGAACACTGTCTACCGGTTTCGCTCCCGCTAGCTAGCAAGGACTCCGGGAGGCGAAAAAATTCAGATAATACATTAAATGGGATGCTAGAGAGGGGGAGGTGTTCATGAATCCAATTGCATGTGGAATGCCCACATGCAGGAACACCCCAAATTGTGGGCTGCAGTTGCACACAATATCACTTCTTATAGACTTGCTTTCAATGAGAATGACAGATCTATAACTCACATTTCTATGTGAATTTGGTCAGGTGGCCCAAGCAGTTACATATTGCAGCTTTAAATTGCTTCTACGAAGTTTCTAATGATAGCCTTATGATGCTTTTGGGAAAGCAGACCGTGATCGATTAAAAAAATTATGACATCCAATAGTTCCTCTGAATGGGTCATCGACCTTGAGCAGTTGTTAATAGTATAATGGAGTGTTAATAGGTGTCCTGCAAAATCACAATTATTCTGGCATTCTTTCTGCATTTGACCAGTATGCAAATCTTGTATGCATCAACATCACAACACGAAAATCACTAGCTATACCAAATCAATGTGATTTTTTTTTCAATATAATATGTTCTACTCACCCTCCACGACTCCACTGATGAATTTCCTGCGGCCCGATAGTTCCACCCCGATGCTTCTCGGTTCTTCCACTGAGCCAGGGGCTTCTGAACCAGCCTCAGACGGCCCCGAGCTTGGGCTCGCCTCAACCTCCACTTGAGACGTCCCCACCACCGCCTTACCTTTCTGAACCATTTCTATAGACTGTCTGTTATCGTAGCTAGCAACAGACAGGGTTTAGGGAAAAAAACGTGCTTGGACGAGGGGAGTCTGACCCGAAACTCCGACAATAGGTTAGCAGGCCATCCGGACGACTTGAAAGGAGAGGGGAAATTAACCGTGTAACGTTAGTTTACTGACAATCCCCGGCGTTGTTCACAGGCCGCAGTGTGAAAAAATATTGCTCGACTTGTCTGTCCAAATTAGATTCTTGCAAACTATTTTCTAGTAAAACGAAACGAAAGCTACTAGCTTCAGTTAGTTGCCAATCTGTAAAAAAATAAAGAAAAGGTCTATCTAATGTAACGTTGCTGACTATCGTCGTGTACCGCTGTGCTAAAATACTTCATTCAGAATAATATTCGTTGACATATTCGTGCGCTAAAATAATAAAATTACGAGTAATCAATGAACGTTATGATTTTTTCCCCCGTTGAATATATATTCATCTTCTAGATTTTCCCTGGTTTTCGCAGCTTCTTCCTGTTTACACCGATTGCGCATGCTCAGAAGACTGGATCAAACCAGTCACAACCGGACTTTTGTGGCAAAACACAATTCCATAACCAAGATAGTAGAGTTCCATAACCAAGATAGTGGACATCTTCTTCTTTGGGTTGGCGGTTCGCATCCAACTTTTGGGTGCGTATGCTGCCACCTACTGTACTGGAGTGTGAGGCCAGTCACAGCCGACCAACATTAACATCCAGTAATACAAAATTGGGGAAAAGGAGAATTACCCTGCCAGCTATTAGCCCACACAAAAAAGTGAAAAGCACCACCCCATTCTACAATTTACCCCTACCTAATCCTATTCCATGCCAACGGTTTGGGAGGACAGAACACTACCACTCAACACCCCCTGCAAATCTTCTGCAGTAAAATCTCTCAATCCCGAATACTTCAATGCAGCTGCCGCCAACCTCACCCTGTACCCATCTTTCTCTACCACTCTCTTCACTGCTTCAGGATACAACACTTTATGTTCTACTCTAACCCCGGCAACCTCAACCTGCTTTTCTCTCACCGGACACCACTGATCTCCAGTCCCATGGGCATTGGAGTCACCAGAGTCTGGCTTTCAGGGCTATAGCCCTGACTGATTTTGCCTCAGCCCGACTCTTTTCCTCTGCTGGCATGGTGTAAAACAAACTAGGCAACACTCCAATCATGTGTCCTACCCTTTTAGTGCTGCCTAAAACCATAACGTCTGTGTACGGTGGCACTTTATGAGGAGGAGTCAAAGTGGTTTTCCAAAGTCATTTTTGATTTGTCCTAAGAAATTATATTTTGGCGCGCGCAAAGTTGGGAACAAGAGACTATTACTATAGCACATGCTATTACTATAGCACATGTTGTTAGCGCATTAAGATGTTATTCAGAGTTATTGAACTCACAAGTAAGCCATATTCGAGTAACTTACATTTCAACATGTTGACTCAAAAGCTGCACTGACAGATAATTTATAGAAGATGGACATATGGTATTTATTCTTGAGAAAGAGGGTGAGAGATGCAGCTCGGCAAACACAGAGACTGCTGTATTTGCAGGAGTAAGTGAATCGATTTTGTGTGTGTTTACAATACAATTATTTAGCATCTAGCTAGCTACAGTTGAAGTCGGAAGTTTACATACACCTTAGCCAACTACATTTAAACTCAGTTTTTCAATGTTCCTGACATTTATTCCAAGTAAACATTCCCTGTTTTAGGTCAGTTAGGATCAGCACTTGATTTTAAGGATGTGAAATGTCAGAATAATAGTAGAGAGAATGATTTCTTTCAGCTTTTATTTCTTTCATCACATTCCCAGTGGGTCAGAAGTTTACATACACTCAATTAGTATTTGGTTGCATTGCCTTTAAATTTTTAACTTGGGTCAAATGTGTCGGGTAGCCTTCCACAAGCTTCCCACAATAAATTGGGTGAATTTTGGCCCATTCCTCCTGACAGAGATGGTGTAACTGAATCAGGTTTGTAGTCCTCCTTGCTCACACACGCTCTTTCAGTTCTGCCCACACATTTTCTATGGGATTGAGGTCAGGGCTTTGTGATGGCCACTCCAATACCTTGACTTTGTTGTCCTTAAGCCATTTTCCCACAACTTTGGAAGTATGCTTGGGGTCATTGTCCATTTGGAAGATCCATTTGCAACCAAGCTTTAACTTCCTGACTGATGTCTTGAGGTGTTGCTTCAATATGTCCACATAATTTTCCAACCTCATGATGCCATCTATTTTGTGAAGTGCACCAGTCCCTCCTGCAGCAAAGCACCCCCACAACATGATGCTTCCACCCCCGTGCTTCACGGTTGGGATAGTGTTCTTTGGCTTGCAAGCCTCCCCCATTTTCCTCCAAACATAACGATGGTCATTATGGCTAAACAGTTATATATTATGTTTCATCATACCAGAGGACATTTCTCCAAAAAGTACTATCCTTGTCCCCATGTGCAGTTGCAAACCACTGTTTTTTTATGGCCGTTTTGGAGCAGTGGCTTCTTCCTTGCTGAGCGGGCTTTCATGTTATGTCGATACAGGACTCATTTTACTGTGGATATAGATACTTTTTCACCCGTTTCCCCCAGCATCTTCACAAGTTCCTTTGCTGCTGTTCTGGAATTTATTTGCACTTTTCGTACCATCTCTAGGAGACCGAACGCGTCTCCTTCCTGAGCGGTATGACAGCTGCGTGGTACCATGGTGTTAATACTTGCGTACTATTGTTTGTACAGATGAACGTGGTACCTTCAGGCGTTTGGAAATTGCTCCCAAGGATGAACCAGACTTGTGGAGGTCCACAATTTTTTTCTGAGGTCTTGGCTGATTTCTTTTGATTTTCCCATGATGTCAAGCAGAGGCAATGAGTTTGAAGGTAGGCCTTCAAATACATCCACAGGTACACCTCCAATTGACAGAAGCTTCTAAAGCCATGACATCATTTTCTGGAATTTTCCAAGCTGTTTAATGGCACAGTTAACTTAGTGTATGTAAACTTCTGGCCCACTGGAATTGTGATACAATGCATTATAAGTGAAATAATCTATCTGTAAACAATTGTTGGAAAAATTACTTTGTGTCATGCACAAAGTAGATCTCCTAACCGACTTGCCAAAACTATAGTTTGTTAACAAGACATTTGTGGAGTGGTTGAAAAACAAGTTTTAATGACTCCAACTTAAATGTATGTAAACTTCCGACTTCAACTGTATATTGCTTGTGTATGTGTTTGTCTGATCAGAATATTCACTGAGAAGCCTCTGAGACTATGCCGTCTCTGTAATAATATAGGAACTCCAGGAAAGCAGAACTTCAGACAGCAAAGAAGAGAGGGGAGCGAGAGAGAGTAGCAGGAGGCACAGAGAGAGCATAGAGAGGTCCACACAAGACAAACATGTCATATTTCTCTCTAGCCAGAAGAAGTCATTCTTGCTAAACATTACCTCTCAAAAAAGAAAAATGCCACTTCTGACATGTCCTGTGTATTTAAACTGTTAGACCCTGATATGGTCCCATCACTGAAAGCAATCATACAGGCCGCGCTAACCATCCCAGTAAAGCAGCTGTGAGAGATCTTTCAGTGCATTAAGATGCCTACATACAGTGGAGCAAAAAAGTATTTAGTCAGCCACCAATTGTGCAAGTTCTCCCACTTAAAAAGATGAGAGAGGCCTGTAATTTTCATCATAGGTACACTTCAACTATGACAGACAAAATGAGAAGGAAAAAAATCCAGAAAATCACATTGTAGGATTTTTAATGAAGTTATTTGCAAATTATGGTGGAAAATAAGTATTTGGTCAATAACAAAAGTTTATCTCAATACTTTGTTATATACCCTTTGTTGGCTATGACAGAGGTCAAACGTTTTCTGTAATTCTTCACAAGGTTTTCACACACTGTTGCTGGTATTTTGTTCCTATTCCTCCATGCGGATCTCCTCTAGAGCAGTGATGTTTTGGGGCTGTTGCTGGGCAACACGGACTTTCAACTCCCTCCAAAGATTTTCTATGGGGTTGAGATCTAGAGACTGGCTAGGCCACTCCAGGACCTTGAAATGCTTCTTACGAAGCCACTCCTCCGTGTGTTTGGGATCATTGTCATGCTGAAAGACCCAGCCACGTTTCATCTTCAATGCCCTTGCTGATGGAAGGAAGTTTTCACTCAAAATCTCACGATTCATGGCCCCATTCATTCTTTCTTTTACACGGATCAGTCGTCCTGGTCCCTTTGCAGAAAAACAGCCCCAAAGCATGATGTTTCCACCCCCATGCTTCACAGTAGGTATGGTGTTCTTTGGATGCAACTCAGCATTCTTTGTCCTCCAAACACGACGAGTTGAGTTTTTCCCAAAATGTTATATTTTGGTTTCATCTGACCATATGTCATTCTCCCAATCTTCTTCTGGATCATCCAAATGCTCTCTAGCAAACTTCAGACGGGCCTGTACTGGCTTAAGCAGGGGGACACGTCTAGCACTGCAGGATTTGAGTCCCTGGCGGTGTAGTGTGTTACTGATGGTAGGCTTTGTTACTTTGGTCCCAGCTCTCTGCAGGTCATTCACTAGGTCCCCCCGTGTGGTTCTGGGATTTTTGCTCACCGTTCTTGTGATCATTTTGAACCCACGGGGTGAGAATTTGCATGGTGCCCCAGATCGAGGGAGATTATCAGTGGTCTTGTATGTCTTCCATTTCCTAATAATTGCTCCCACAGTTGATTTCTTCAAACCAAGCTGCTTACCTATTGCAGACTCAGTCTTCCCAGCCTGGTACAGGTCTACGATTTTGTTTCTGGTGTCCTTTGACAGCTCTTTGGTCTTGGCCATAGTGGAGTTTGGAGTGTGACTGTTTGAGGTCGTGGACAGGTGTCTTTTATACTGATAACAAGTTCAAACAGGTGCCATTAATACAGGTAACGAGTGGAGGACAGAGGAGCCTCTTAAAGAAGAAGTTGTAGGTGACCAAATACTTATTTTCCACCATAATTTGCCATAATTTGCAAATGAATTCATTAAAAATCCTACAATGTGATTTTCTGGATTCATTTTGTCTGTCTTAGCTGAAGTGTACCTATGATGAAAATTACAGGCCTCTCTCATCTTTTTAAGTGGGAGAACTTGCACAATTGGTGGCTGACAAAATACTTTTTTTACCCCACTGTATATTTTTTAATCATCTCGCAATTTAGGATAATACTGTTTATTTTATACTTTACTTAAATTGTATTATTTATCTTGTCTCATACCATGCTAATACACTACCAAGCAATGTAAACAGATGTAGAATTAACCCCATAACAGGTGTGTGTCTTTTTTCGATCAATACTTGATCAAGAATACCAATAGGCATGATCAGATTCCTCTTCCCTATTACGGCATCATATATGTCATATGCATACAGTCCTATGCAAATCCATAAAACTCTGTCAATAAAACATTGAAAGCCTTACAAGCTATGCTTTTGGGACTAAAGACAATCACGTGGTGTTGAAAGCCAAAGGCGTGACTCAAAACTATGAAAATGCCCCACTCACACGCTTGGTCGAGGGGTTCATAAACGACCGGAATAGTGACTTGGATATTTTGAGCTCCTACAGCTCCTAGATTGTTAGAGATAAAAAGTGCTTCCATCTAAGGAATGCCCCACTTACTAAAAGCAATCTCTTGTCATAGACCACCTTGCCCTTTGGCTACTGACTTATGTTACAAGACCCGTGTGTCTTAAAGCTTAAGATATAATGGCTGCTGTAGAAGGTTTTGATCTCCGGTTGCAACTACCATTTTCGGCCTTAATCGCATGCCCATCCAATAGCGCTAAAACTTGTTTTGTAAAAAGTATTTTAGTGAATTCTGAACATGTATTATCTCAGAAACCTGACAATATTGTGTGGTGTTATCCATGTTATCAACCTTTGTATGATGAGCTGTTGAAGAAAATAAAAAAATCAAGTTTGTTGAAGGAGTACCCACATGATGCCTGTCTGATAATTAACTTTTACCTCCTCATAAAAACAATCTGCTGGTTTTGGACGATATGCTGTTTGCAGGTAGCGAACATCCTGAAATTGCACGAGCTTTTACCTAATATGCTCATCATAGAAACCTGTCCGTGATTTACTTGGTGCAGAATGTGTTTCACCAAGGTAAAAATAGCTGTACCATTAGTTTAAACGCCAATTACATGGTTTTGTTCAATAACCCTAGAGACAAACTACAAATAAACACTCTAAGCTCAGCAGATCTACCCAGGAAGGAAATTCTACTTTGTGGAGAGCTATGAGGACACTACCAAAGTGCCATTTTCTTATTTAATCGTGGATTTAAAATCAAATACTCTAGAACACCTGAGGCGCCGAACCGGCTTGTTCCCATGGGAGTGGCTGGCGGCTAACATTCCTAAAAAGTAACCGCTATGTCTCTGCGTTTAAAAAGAAACCTGCCGCTCTTGAGAAGCCTAGTTGGGGCTACCGCTAAAGAACAGAATGCCATCTTGGGTCACTGTTCTTCGGATCTCATATTATCCCTATGTGAGATTGCTTTGAATCTTCTCAAAGGCCTCATTCCATTTACCCTGACCCAATAAAAAAAATTAAAGAGACAAAAGACTGCGATCAAACTCTTTGCCAATAAAAGGGCCAGCCTTCACAAGAAAAGACATAGCATACAACAGTCTGGGGGTTTTCTTCTAGCTTTACTAAGTATCGTCATGCCCTTCATCACCAGCCTTATTGCTGCCAGACGTGGGGGTTGAACACCATGTGTGATGGCAAATAAAATGTACTTGGTGCCTCAACAAGAGTTGGATAGACTTAAACAGCAATTACAGGGTCCTGAAAATATCAGACAAACAGCGGAAAATTATTTTGATACGGCCATGAAGGATATTTTGAACCCCTATGATAACGTCCAAAATTACACAAAACTCTTGCAAAGGTATTTGGCCTTGGTAAAACAAGGTGAGAGAGAGACCAACCAAAAGTCTCAAAGGGGGCCGCTACTTGGAATGACAAAGGAGAGTTTATCTTTCAGGGCGCTGTTGTCAAGGGTTCTCATATGATGGACTTGCTTAAAAGTACCACGGCAGCCCGCAAGATTGCTGATGACAGAAGACCTCCCAGGTGGCGTCAGTTTCTTAAGGCGCTGGCAATATTCAACATTCCACTCTCTCGGGTGTACCAAACTATAAGCTTCGTCAACAGATTCAAACTTTAAAACAAAAACCTTCAATGAGCTACAGCACCCCTAAAGATGTTCTAACAACCCCTCCCCCCTTTGAAAGGACTGATGATAACTCATTTACACCCCTGAACGTCTCCGGACCTTTTCTTAATCCTGATCTCTCAGGGTGGTTAGACTTTTGAATGACTATGATTAAATTCAATCAATTTTATTTGAAAAATTATACAATTTAACATTTGTGACATTCTTGAAACATTTGACGTGAGCATACGCCTTGATTACAGGGTCTTAAAGGACACATACTTTAACTCATGAGAACTTCTAGCTCTTGGGTATTGATGTCTTTGCTCAACGATCCTTAACAATAATCCACTAAGACTTGTCTTCGGGCATTCACTTCCAAGATTGAATCAGAGCATGCATAAACAATCAATTATGAACAAAACCGAAACAGTACCGTGTGGCGAACAAACACAGACACGGAAACAATCACCCACAAAACAACGGTGAAACCCAGGCTACCTAAGTATGATTCTCAATCAGAGACAACTAACGACACCTGCCTCTGATTGAGAACCATACTAGGCCGAACACAGAAAAGCAACCTAGAAACACAAAACATAGAATGCCCACCCAACTCATGTCCTGATCAACTAAACCGAACAAATAACACAAGAACTAGGGTCAGAACGCGACATGTTGTTATTAAATTGCGGTTGGAAAGCCTTAGCAGGGACCTGACGTCCGTCCTGACAAAGAGCTACATACTCTGCATTGAAGTGTTGAAAATAAAAGTATTTTTATGTAAGCTGCCTGTATTAGAGGCGTGATCAACCAAACTCATAACCATGAAGCGGGGTAAAGGGCCTAGAAAAAAGGTTTTCTTGACTACAGATTCTAATGCCCACTGGTATGCCAAAGGTTTAAATGGTAATTCTTTGGAGAGGGTAAAGGACATTTCCTTTCATCAAAGCCTCTGAATGACCCAGACGAACGGCCGGAGATACAGACACTTTATTTATAAAAAGCATTGCCCCCAACACTTTTAAACTAAAAAAGCATCTAATGACGCCCTTCTGGTCATAGCATTGGCTACAACCTCACAATATTTTTAGCAGCTGATTGTATATGTGGTTTGGCTATATTGAGGCCTCTCTTTATAAATGGTAAAACCATCCTAAAGAGGTTACGAAATGTCTCCTATCCCCGAACCGTACATGGTCGGGGATCCGTGATAGCCGGGTAATCCATTACCCACTTGATCAACATAGTATGAGACATAGCGGTTAGGGTCGAGATGGTGGTTGTGTTCCATAACCATTTTAATTTATTTGCATTATGTTTATAAAATATATATATACAATACTAATAATATATTAGATATGTAGAGAGGTTTTGGTGGGTCTGAAGTGGAGTTTTACGATATGTAAATTCAATGTTTTCGTTCTGATCCGTTTTAAGATCAACCAGAATGTTTTCAATATATTTCTTGCTTACAGGTACATAGTATGGCTTGTCATAGTTAACAGTGACTACATAACCATCCTTTCCCTCTATATGCACTGTTCTCAGGAGGGGCACATACAGTATCTGTCTCCTACCCTTTGATAGGATATGATGTCGGTATACACAAATATGTTGTAAAACCCAGCATGTATATTCGCAGGGAATGGGAATAATCTATCTCTCACATACGTCCATTTATTTGAACTCATCCTCAACATGTAGGCTAAATTACCGCTGGTCTTTATACCCCCATCAGCAGCCACTGAGATTTGTATATGTTTATGAAAAGGGTTGTAGTTCAAGAGTATTTCTATATTGTTCAGGGTTAGGTGTTCGTTCAACTCTGAGACAATCCTGTCGACGGTTCTATAGAACCATTTTTTTAACCTTTATAAGTTTCGGGGGTTGCAATATCCTTTTGCAATAAATATCACGGTCCTTATCCTTGATATTATACCAACTATGGGGGTATGTTATCTCGCTGAGACCTACTTCCCAGGCCTCTGATAACTCTATAGGCTTTGGAAAATTTGTTGTATAATTCTAACTTTGGTTATTCATATACTGTATCTATAACCGTTAACATGTAGCGATTTCCATCATCATTTTTATCTGCAAGGGCCTCGCCTCGCCTCGCCTCGCCTCTCTCTCTCTCTGTTCCCAATCTCGGCCTGATTGTCTGTGCCAGCTGGAATCACTTATCTTCCCTTTATATGTTCTGTAACCAGTGTTTCTTGTTGTCAGATCGTTGTTACTTCTCTGAGTTTGTGTCGTGTGTCCGTACTCATCTCTCACCGCCCTTGTGTGGATTATCTGCTGTGCTCCCTCCTATACATCCGGACACACTCCCCTGGATTTCTCAGCACGCTATCATCGGAAGATGCGCCCTAGTCCCTGGGTCGGATTCCGTCTGAGTACAGTCAGTCTGTCCTGTTGCTGCTGTAAACTGTATTCATTAAACCATCGTTGCTTGCATCTTGCATCCGCCTCTGTATTGTCACACCTGCATGTCACATACATCCGCCTGAAACTGGGACAAGAAATGGGTTTTCGCAAAGGTTTATGCAGTGTAAGCATCCTGCTCTGCTCATTCATTCACTTGAGCAGTGCCTAACCTGCTACCTGTTTCTTCGGGTATAGCTCTCTGTAACCGCTCCTTACCCCCATAAGACCCTGGGTTAGAGGGGGGTATAATAAATGTTTTTCAACATCTGCTCCGCCATTCTTCTTGCCTCTCTGATGTACAACGTTAATGAGCTCCTTTCAAATAACGAGAACATTTTATTTTCATTTTGAATTTATGATGTATACAGACAATTCAGGATACGTAGCAGGATACTAGTCTCCGTTGTCTCAACGATCCAGGCATGCAACACCTTGTATATTTGGTTTATATTTACAGGCTTGTGTCGATTAATTTTTAAATATTATATATGTATATAAACAAATGATACAAGTTACAATTTAATGGTGTTTCAAACAAATAAAGTTAAATCTTAGACAAGGTTTGTGCTGCCATCCTGTTAGAAGGTAACAGATTATTTTATTACAATGGTTAAATTGGATTTTCATTTCGTTCAATGGTGTTATTTGCCCCCTAGTGGCGCTTTCTGGTACTTAGAAAGACGACGCAAACAGGAAGTACAGAATTAGTTTTGCATGGGAACGCAACTCAAGGACAGAATAAGGTTGTTTCTAGTTCTTCAGAATCATCCACAAGATGTATTGTGGGTTGTGTAAAACGATACATTGTTCACCTTATTTTCAATCATTTGCTGCATAACATTTGTAAGTTCTCTCAAAATATTTGATTTATTTATTCTCTCTAACATCGTATGCATATAGTTACCCATTGCTTCACATCTAAATAAAAAATATGTATTGTTACTCGGTCTCTTGCAGTTTATTGAGCCAGAAAGTCACCACACCAGCCACCAAAGCTTCCTTGTATTTGTTGTCGTGTGCCGGATTTCTTTCTTCTTCTTTCTGGATGTAGATCGCCTCCTTCAGTTCATGTAGGAAAGCCTCGGTTACCCGGTAAATTCTGGGAATAGACGGCACAAGACCCATAGACTCCAGGGCTCTGACCATCGAAGGTATAAACCGGCTGGACCAGTCTTTTCACCAGCTCCTCAAAATGGTTGAAGTAGTACCGTGGGGGGTCGTATAAACATGGATGTCATCGTTCGCTGGGGTGTTTGAGCTCACAACCGATGCATTTCTCTTATATACTCTTCAATCACCATGTCTAAAAGTGCAGCTACAGAGGCCTTGATGGCGTCCACCAAAATAGTACTGACCACCCCATCAAACACATCCTCAGGCGGTGTATATCTAGGTGGTGTTGGGGGTCTTGCCTGAGGGGAGTAGAATGGAGGGCTGTGAGGCATAGAGTCCTTAGGGTCTGGTACCCATGACGTATTGGAGTCCTGTTATTTGAATATCCATGGTATATGCTGAAATAAAGAGCTGGAGACTTTTTGGGCACTCCTTTTATTGTTGAACCAGTCCTTTGGTATCAGGGCGTGGTTAACGTAGCAGCCGCGTACTTAGTTCTTCGGGGGCTGAACCTTCTGAGGATGACCCTTCTTGGGGTTCCTTTTAATCATGCACTTCCTTAGCCAAACAATGCTCTGCCATTGTTGGCTCTGTACAAAGAGCATCCACCAACTCACATTTTCAATTCCATTAGATCCCAACTTTTAAAAGGAATAAGCATACGCAACCTAAAATCCCCAGTCAGGCCACCATCCCTGTTGTTGCCGTTGCGGATTTCCTCGTTGCTGATATAGAACTCCACGCCCTCACATGGAAGTCAATTCTTTCTTTGTATTTTCACCCTATGAAATATTCTTCCTGAGGAGTCAGAGGCACCTTCCCAACGGGTCTCGTAGCCCGTGAACAAGCCACCTTGCGTAAAACCTGCCAGTCTCCAAGCCTGTAGTCCACTCCTAATGTCTGGTCTGTATATTCTTCTCCTTCGGCTACGGTATAGAGTTTCACTCTACAGGCCGGGTAATCAAACAGATAACCCCATTACTGTCCATTAGACATCATCACTTGATCTTTCAGCGCCGTTGCGGGCGGTATTTGGGTTCTATACATATTTAGAAACCGCTTTTTTTGTGCATCGTATATTGAAGCTTTATACTCAGACCTTTCTCTGTTTCACCTGAGGTCCTGCTTCCGCTGTTACGGTCTTCAAGTGTGTCGCTGATCACAAAAAAACATGTTTAATTTCTTTAGTGGTTTATCATGGGCGCTTGTGGTGTTCTGGGGCTTATTTATAATGAGTCTGTCCCCCCAATACCCCCAGACATTCCTGTTTCATAGACAACAGCCCTAAGGTCACTAAAACAGGGTGGGGGCCATACTCTTTCAAATGTTCAAACACATCCCTCAGTTCAACGAGGTCACTACACATCAAACATCATGACAGCTTTAAAGGAACAGATGAAATATATGCACAAATTAACACTCACTCTAAAGCGTGAGAACAGGAATGACAGGATGCCCATATATGGGCACTCCCTAGAGCACGTGAAAACTTCCAGCAAGGATGTCCTGACAGGATGCCCATATATGGGCATACACATAACCCATGACAAAGGGTCATAATAAATCACACGTTTGACGTGTGCCGTCTACTATATTCTCTCTCACAGCAGTAGGCTATAAGCATGAATGTTTCAGAATGCAATCAATTAGCGGGAAAACACCATTCTTAAAAGCTACCACAAATGCGATTATGCATGTAATGCTTTATTATAAAGGTGCGTTTTTATGGTGAAAATTATCTTCCCAAAACTTGAAACTCACGGCTGCATATGTATTCCAGTTAGGCTCTACACCCGTTGTAAAGCAGATAAATGTTATTAATTTAGTTATTTGGCCACTTTAGTTGTGATACAAACCTTAGAGGCCTATGGGCTAGGGAACAGGAGGTGTGCGACTATGATTTGAAAAAGTAGCAAAAAAAGGTGTGCTGTTTCTTTCCTTACTGTACATAAGCTGGCCATCATTCACAAGTGATAATATATCATACACAAGTGATATGCTAATATTGTCGCCTATCCGACTATTCTTTATTTAATCTTGTCTTTACATATATTAAAAATGAATGGACCATTATCATGCACCTGTCTCGGAGCAGTGGGAAAAAATACATGTCATCTATGCACTTAAATACCACTTTTCCCTTGGTTAATTTTCATGCCAGCCAGGTAGGCTATTTTATTTGACCTTTATTTAACTAGGCAAATCAGTTAAGAACAAATTCTTATTTTCAATGACAGCCTAGGAATAGTGGGTTAACTGCCTTGTTCAGGGGCAGAACGACAGATTTGTACCTTTTCAGCTTGGGGATTTGAACTGGCAAACTTTCGGTTATTAGTCCAATGCTCTAACCACTAGGCTACGCTGCTGCCCCAGCGAAGCAATGTGCTTAATATTAGTCAAGTTGATAATTAAATATACAGTATACTAGGCCTAGCCTATAAAAAGCTGATGGGATTCTCCTCAAAATTCGTGTTTTCTCACGCAATTGTATAGCCTATAGAAATGTTGAGCTCATGGGCTCTCATGAAGTGTTTGATTCAATTCTCAATTACATTTGCATTGATGTCAGAGTTATTATAGGGACAATAGAGTGCTGAGTAGCAGGCAGTTAGCAAGTTTGGTAGACTACTAATGACCATCAGCAGCATCAGAGCTTGGAGAAGCCTAGTTTCCATTTTCTGAATGGTCACGTTGGATTTGTCTATGGTCATGACTCATAACCACTGGTGTGGCAGTGACCGGTGTGGCAGTAATATGGTCACCATAATAGCCCTAGGCTTGGATTATTGAGTCATTATTAGTTTTACACTTCAGACATGACTGCCATTTTGCTGTAGAATTTGTGAATGTTGTTTCTTGTATAATAAATGATATACATTAATTTATACTGGATTAAGTGTACATTTTCGTTCACTGTAATCTCGTTACAGTGCATTCGGAAAGTATTCAGACCCCTAACCTTTTCCGGTTAACACTACCAAGTGTGCTATTTTTCCGATGTTGCCCTACCGGAGTAACACAGTAATAGCGTCCCTGCTATTAGCTTCACGACATACATATTATGGAATGCCATTTGGGTCTTTGCGTGTCAAAAAATATACAGTAACACTGTCAAAGCTGTACAAAAAAGTCAGCAATCACCGGCCACGAATGTGTTTACAATACTGCGTTGGTAATAAAGCATCATTGTAACGGCGTTCTTCGTTTGTTGAAAGAGAGTCGGACCGAAATGCAGCGTGGTGGTTAATCATGATCTTTTATGACGAATAGTGATACATGCAATAACTAATAAATACAAAAAAACAACAAACGGAACGTGAAACCTAATTACAGCCTATCTGGTGAAACTACACAGGAGACAGGAACAATCACCCACGAAATACAAAGCGAAACTCAGGCTACCTAAATACGGTTCCCAATCAGAGACAACAAGAATCACCTGACTCTGATCGAGAACCGCCTCAGGCAGCCACGCCTAACTAAACACACCCCTAATCATAGCAATCCCAATCCTATGAAACCCCAATGCGAAACACAACACGTAAACCCATGTCACAACCTGGCCTGACCAAAATATATAACGAAAACACAAACCACAATGACCAAGGCGTGACAATCATTAGTTCGACCGCAACTTCTGGGTTAGCTAGCTTTAGCCAGCCTGAAAACCTGTTTCTAGTAGAAACTGCAATCATTATCATTATTCTTAGCAATGATTTAGGAATCCTTGTAAGTATTAGCTAGGTTGCCACTTGTTCGACCTATTGAAATTGAATTTAAGTTCATGAAAATAAATAGCTAGCCAGCTACTTAACCCTGTTTCCCAAAGCTAATGTTATAAGCAGCCAGCTAGCTTCATCTGGCTAGTAAGGCTCGACCGGACTGGGTTATGTGTTGTGAAGCTAGACACGATAAGGATTAGGCACAATAGTGGAATTTGCGTGTTACTTTCAAAATAAAAGTATGAAATTGACAGTGATGCAAATGAATACAAATAGTAGAACTATACCATACTTTTACATTTTTTATTTTTTATTTTACCTTTATTTAACGAGGCAAGTCAGTTAAGAACAAATTCTTATTTTCAATGACGCCTAGGAACAGTGGGTTAACTGCCTGTTCAGGGGCAGAACGACAGATTTGTACCGTGTCAGCTCGGGGGTTTGAACTTGCAACCTTCCGGTTACTAGTCCAACACTCTAACCACTAGGCTACCCTGCCGCTAACCGCAAAGTCCACCATTGTGGCTAATCCTTATTGTGGCTAGCTTCACATAGATCACCATTAATCAAATAAGAACGGTCTTATAAAATGTGGGTTACTTTAGATGACACCTAGCTATAAAAAACCCAGCAAATTTTTTTTACGTCCTCTCACTGTCAACTGCATTTATTTTCAGCAAACTTAACATGTGTAAATATTTGTATTAACATCAGATTCAACAACTGAGCAGGGGACCCTGGGAATCTTTCTTTTGGTGTTTTTCCAGAGTCAGTAGAAAGTCCTCTTTAGTGTCCTAGGTTTTCATAACTGTGACCTTAATTGCCTACCGTCTGTAAGATGTTAGTGTCTTAATGACCGTTCCACAGGTTCATAACATTTTTATGTTTAATTGAACAAGCTTGGGAAAGTGTTTAAACCCTTTACAATGAAGATCTGTGAAGTTATTTGGATTTTCACGAATTATCTTTGAAAGACAGGGTTTTGAAAAAGGACATTTCTTTTTGCTGAGTTTAGTTAGCTCGCTAACTATAGCTACTGAAACAGATTGTCGTTTTGCTATGTTTTTGGGGAAGAACATTGTTTGCATCCATGAGCTAGCTAGCTAGCTTTTTTTATGACCAGCACTGTAGGTGCGCGAGACAACTTTACCAGCATCACAGCATATGTATTGATGAATCGCTGTGACATATGAAATACGAGTGAGTGTAATCAATGTTTAATAACTATGTAAAAAATGTATGAAAGCGTTAAATTATTATGTGACGTGCAGTCATATTCAGGTCCTGATTGGTCAATAAGCTTATTTGACACGTCAAAGAACCATACGGTATTCCATAGAAATCCTGTTTGAGAATGAAACGACTGAACAAAACAGCACAGCGAGAAAGTGAAAGAAATGAGTTGATTGTTTTACTGGTAATGGGGACATACGTAAATGCCAACAAAATCAGTTTTTGTTCAGTGTGGTGTGTGTAACCTTTATTTAACTAGGGAAGTCAGTTAAGAACAAATTGTTATTTACAATGACTGCCTACCCCGGTCAACGTTGGACCAATTGTGCGCCGCCCAATATGGGACTCCCAATCACGGCCGGATGTGATATAGCCTGGATTCGAACCAGGGACTGTAGTGACACCTCCTGCACTGAGATGCAATGCCTTAGACCGCTGCGTCCATGTGTGTGTGTTAACTATTTAACTGTACTAGAAAGCTTAGAAGGTTATCAGTATTATTTTCTTGGGCAAGGAAAATATCGGATATCGGCCAAAAATGTCATATCGGTGCATCACTAGCTACAGCCGTTTCCTCATCAATCTACACACAATACCCCATAGTGACAAAGCAAAACAGGTTTTTAGAAATGTTGTCAAATAAAAAACACTGAATAATCATATTTCCATAAGTATTCAGACTCTTTACTCAATACTTTGTTGAAGCACCTTTGGCAGCGATTACAGCCTCGGTTCTTCTTGGGTATGAAGCTACAAGCTTGGCACACCTGTATTTGGGGAGTTTCTCCCAGTCTTCTTCACAGATCCTCCCAAGCTATGTCTGGTTGGATGGGGAGCGTCGCTGCACAGCTATTTTCAGGTGTCTCTAGAGATGTTTGGGCCACTCAAGGACATTCAGAGACTTGTCCCGAAGCCACTCCTGCTTGGCTGGGTGCTTAGGGTCGTTGTCCTGTTGGAAGGTGAACCATCGCCCCAGTCTGAGGTCCTGAGCACTCTGGAGCAAGTTTTCATCAAGGATCTCTCTCTACTTTGCTCTGTTCATTTTTCCCTCAACCCTGACTAGTCTCCCAGTCCCTGTCGCTGAAAAACAGAAATACCGGTCATAACTCTCCAAGGCCTCAGATCAGCTTGGCAAATGGCAGACGATGACCAGACCCCTCTCAAATTAGAGAGGGGAATCTCCCTCCTGTTTTTCATTATCAATGAAAGTAATGCCTTTGTCCCGCAGAATACTTTTGCCGCAAAAACTGTAACACCCAAAAAGTGAATATTGGAACAATATTTCTAAGATGAGAATGTTAAGAATGGTCATTAGGGAATAATCATGTCACAGTTTATTATTTTGTGATGTCATTAAGAATGGTATCAAGAAAATACTGTAACTCAAAGTGTACCCATTTTACGTAAAGTTTCCTTCCAATACGTTGTCTATGTAATATGAAAATGGATGAAACTACTTTTTGTTAAGATAGGAATATGATTTTAGTGTCTAATGACAATTGTTTTTCATATAAACTATGCACAGTGACTAGCCATGCCCCGAGTGAGATCAGAGATTGTGTCAGCATGATGGAAGGCCCCTTTTTACCCAGAGGGAAAAAGCCTTGGTAAGGAAATTCACACGAGACCAGTAAAGTGCGGAGAAACACGAGTTGAAGAAAATAATCTCACCTACCAGACCAGAAACACCGTCAATCTGCAGCTGCAAGGTGTAAAGTGGTGTGGAACTTTGACTATCTACCCGAGGATGAAAATAGGTGAGAATCTCACCTCAGACAATCCCTGGTACAGCGGATTAGCTTTTCTCGATATCTAATGTAAGACAGCTAATTTAAACAACTATACTACTACGCTCATCACAATTGGAGATGGGACAACTAAGGACATTGTGACTTCTGGTGGACAATCAGAGCATGTACAAGTGGCCCACAGGAAAGGCTCACCGAAACAACTTTCCGAGAGGGCTTCGTTCTGACAGAAAAAGGGGAACATTCAACACGCAAATTAATTTCTTATCCCCAAACGGGCAGAAGTTCCTGTGCAAGGTATGTGATTAATGTGAGGACAGTCCTAGAATGTATCCACAATAAAGGTCCCCTTTCACTATCTCTTTCCCCAACCCTCTCCATATGTGTAACAAGCAGTCATATGTTGTCAGTCCACTAGGGACTTGTGTCATGAAAGTGTGTATGTGTATTCTGTGTTATTATTTAGTTAGTTGGTAAATAAATGATGAAACCAATGTGTAGTACTGAATAATCAGCAAAAGTTGGGTTCTTGCGGATGCAAGGTCATGACTGTTCAGAATGAGAACTGATACGAGGTAATGATTAATAAGTGATGTATCAATATATTGTTCTCTCTTCTAGAGTTTAAATCGGGAGATGGTATCTCGTTAAACAACTTCCGTTGTGCCTCAAATTCCTAATGAGTTAGTTGTTACATTAATTTAATCAGGTAACAATTAAACATAGTGGATTGAATAAATAAGTCATCACATTAATGAAAGTCACGACATACCTTGAAGTATTCAGACCCTTCCTTATGAGACTCAAAATTGAGCTCAGGTGTATCCTGTTTCCATTGAGCATCCTTGATTGGATATGGTTTTACCTGTGGTAAATTGGACATGATTTGGAAAGGCACACACCTCTCTATATAAGATCCCACAGTTGACAGTGCATGTCAGACAAAAACCAAGCCATGAGGTCAAAGGAATTGTCCAGAGAGCTCAGAGACAGGATTGTGTTGAGGCACAGATCTGGGGAAGGGTACCAAAAAATGTATGCAACATTGAAGGTCCCCAAGGACACAGTGGCCTCCATCATTGTTAAATGTAAAAAGTTTGTAACCACCAAGACTCTTCCTAGAGCTGGCCACGTGGGCAAACTGAGCAATCGGGAGAGCAGGGCCTTGGTCAGGGAGGTGACCAAGAACCCGATGGTCACTCTGACATAGCTCCTCTGTGGAGTTGGGAGAACCTTCCAGAAGGACAACCATCTCTGCAGCACTCCATCAATCATTGCTTTATGATAGAGTGGCCAGAAGGAAGCCCCTCAGTAAAAGGCACATGACAGACCGCTTGGAATTTGCCTAAAGGACTCACAGACCATGAGAAACAAGATTCTCTGGTCTAATGAAACCAAGATTGAACTCTTTGGCCTGTATGCCAAGCATCACATCTGGATAAAACCTGGCACCATCCCTACTGTGAAGCACGGTGGTGGCAGCATCATGTTGTGGGGATGTTATTCAGCGGCAGGGACTGGGAGACTAGTCAGGATCGAGGGAAAGATGAACGGAGCAAAGTACAGAGATATTCTTGATGAAAACCTGCTCCAGATCGCTCAGGACCTCAGACTGGGGCGAAAAGTGTACCTTCAAACAGGACAACGACCCTAAGCACCCAGCCAAGACAACGCAGGAGTGGCTTCGGGACAAGTCTCAATGTCCTTGAGTAGCCCAGCCAGAGCTCAGACTTGAACCCGATCGATCATACATCTCTGGAGAGACCCTGAAAATAGCTGTGCAGCAACGCTCCCCATCCAACCTGACAGAGCTTGAGAGGATCTGCAGAAAATAAAAAAATGGGAGAAATTCCCAATACAGGTGTGCAAAGCTTGTAGCGTCATACCCAAGACTCAATGCTGTAATCGCTGCAAAAGGTGCTTCAACAAAGTACAAAGTAAAGCAGCTGAATACTTTTGTAAATGCTTTTTTATTTGTATAAATTAGCAAACCTTTCTAAAAAACTGTTTTTGCTCTGTGGTTATGGGCTAGATGCCCTCAATCTCACACAAATCATCAAGGAACCCACCAGGTACAACCCTAACTCTGTAAACAAGGGCACCCTCATAGACGTCATCCTGACCAACTGGCCCTCCAAATACACCTCCGCTGTCTTCAACCAGGATCTCAGCGATCACTGCCTCATTGCCTGTATCCGCTACGGAGCCGCAGTCAAACGACCACCCCTCATCACTGTCAAACGCTCCCTAAAACACTTCTGTGAGCAGGCCTTTCTAATCGACCTGGCCCGGGTATCCTGGAAGGACATTGACCTCATCCCGTCAGTTGAGGATGCCTGGTCATTCTTTAAAAGTAACTTCCTCACCATTTTAGATAAGCATGCTCCGTTCAAAAAATGCAGAACTAAGAACAGATACAGCCCTTGGTTCACCCCAGACCTGACTGCCCTCGACCAGCACAAAAACATCCTGTGGCGGACTGCAATAGCATCGAATAGTCCCCGTGATATGCAACTGTTCAGGGAAGTCCGGAACCAATACACGCAGTCAGTCAGGAAAGCTAAGGCCAGCTTCTTCAGGCAGAAGTTTGCATCCTGTAGCTCCAACTCCAAAAAGTTCTGGGACACCGTGAAGTCCATGGAGAACAAGAGCTCCTCCTCCCAGCTGCCCACTGCACTGAGGCTAGGTAACACGGTCACCACTGATAAATCCATGATTATCGAAAACTTCAATAAGCATTTCTCAACGGCTGGCCATGCCTTCCGCCTGGCTACTTCAACCTCGGCCAACAGCTCCGCCCCCCCCGCAGCTCCTCGCCCAAGCCTCTCCAGGTTCTCCTTTAACCAAATCCAGATAGCAGATGTTCTGAAAGAGCTGCAAAACCTGGACCCGTACAAATCAGCTGGGCTTGACAATCTGGACCCTCTATTTCTGAAACTATCTGCCACCATTGTCGCAACCCCTATTACCAGCCTGTTCAACCTCTCTTTCATATCGTCTGAGATCCCCAAAGATTGGAAAGCTGCCGCAGTCATCCCCCTCTTCAAAGGGGGAGACACCCTGGACCCAAACTGTTACAGACCTATATCCATCCTGCCCTGCCTATCTAAGGTCTTCGAAAGCCAAGTCAACAAACAGGTCACTGACCATCTCGAATCCCACCGTACCTTCTCCGCTGTGCAATCTGGTTTCCGAGCCGGTCATGGGTGCACCTCAGCCACACTCAAGGTACTCAACGATATCATAACCGCCATCGATAAAAGACAGTACTGTGCAGCCGTCTTCATCGACCTTGCCAAGGCTTTCGACTCTGTCAATCACCATATTCTTATCGGCAGACTCAGGAGCCTCGGTTTTTCGGATGACTGCCTTGCCTGGTTCACCAATTACTTTGCAGACAGAGTTCAGTGCGTCAAATCGGAGGGCATGCTGTCTGGTCCTATGGCAGTCTCTATGGGGGTGCCACAGGGTTCAATTCTCGGGCCGACTCTTTTCTCTGTGTATATCAATGATGTTGCTCTTGCTGCGGGCGATTCCCTGATCCACCTCTACGCAGACGACACCATTCTATATACTTTCGGCCCGTCTTTGGACACTGTGCTATCTAACCTCCAAACAAGCTTCAATGCCATACAACACTCCTTCCGTGGCCTCCAACTGCTCTTAAACGCTAGTAAAACCAAATGCATGCTTTTCAACCGGTCGCTGCCTGCACCCGCATGCCCGACTAGCATCACCACCCTGGATGGTTCCGACCTAGAATATGTGGACGTCTATAAGTACCTAGGTGTCTGGCTAGACTGCAAACTCTCCTTCCAGACTCATATCAAACATCTCCAATCGGAAATCAAATCAAGAGTCGGCTTTATATTCCGCAACAAAGCCTCCTTCACTCACGCCGCCAAGCTTACCCTAGTAAAACTGACTATCCTACCGATCCTCGACTTCGGCGATGTCATCTACAAAATGGCTTCCAACACTCTACTCAGCAAACTGGATGCAGTTTATCACAGTGCCATCCGTTGTCACTAAAACCTTATACCACCCACCACTGCGACTTGTATGCTCTAGTCGGCTGGCCCTCGCTACATATTCGTCGCCAGACCCACTGGCTCCAGGTCATCTACAAGTCCATGCTAGGTAAAGCTCCGCCTTATCTCAGCTCACTGGTCACGATGGCAACACCCATCCGTAGCACGCGCTCCAGCAGGTGTATCTCACTGATCATCCCTAAAGCCAACACCTCATTTGGCCGCCTTTCGTTCCAGTACTCTGCTGCCTGTGACTGGAACGAATTGCAAAAATCGCTGAAGTTGGAGACTTTTATCTCCCTCACCAACTTCAAACATCAGCTATCTGAGCAGCTAACCGATCGCTGCAGCTGTACATAGTCTATTGGTAAATAGCCCACCGTTTTTCACCTACCTCATCCCATACTGTTTTTATTTATTTACTTTTCTGCTCTTTTGCACACCAATATCTCTACCTGTACATGACCATCTGATCATTCATCACTCCAGTGTTAATCTGCAAAATTGTAATTATTTGCCTACCTCCTCATGCCTTTTGCACACATTGTATATAGACTCCCCCTTTGTTTTCTACTGTGTTATTGACTTGTTAATTGTTTACTCCATGTGTAACTCTTTGTTGTCTGCTCACACTGCTATGCTTTATCTTGGCCAGGTCGCAGTTGCAAATGAGAACTTGTTCTCAACTAGCCTACCTGGTTAAATAAAAGGTTAAATAAAAAAAATAAAAAAAATAAATTTCTCTCAATCTACATGATCTAATAAAAATGTTTTATCAATAAGGCTTTAACCTAACAAAATGTGGAAAAAGGAGTCTGAATACTTCCTGATTATAATTTACAATCATGTTCATTGATTGGGTTAAGACAAACCGTCTCTCCAAAACTAGCGGACCAATGAAGACTCATTGTCTACGCCTCCCTCTATACCCCACCCTTCACGGAAAAATAATGCCAAAACTCGCAATCGAAAAGACTGGCAGTGAAAGCAAAGAAACAGATATCGAAAGCAAAAGATATGAGTAGCGTAACCAAAAGGTAGTACATGCAGGCAAGAGCGTAGGCAAAATGTATTCAATAGGATTGGTCGCTGGGAAAGTTTAACTGAATACAATTTTTGCATTTATTTTTAAATATATTTTTTCAAATAATTTTGCTCTAGCTTTAAAATGACTTGCTTAGACGTTTTGCTTTTGAGGTCTTATTCATTTACAATTATATACATTTTGCTTTCAATGGTTTGGTTTTTGATAACCATTCATTACTTCACCTGTCCTTGAGAATGTTACATTCAACTTTAATTTCATGTTCACTATTTATTTTATTTTGAATTCAATACATATGGTGTGAAATTGACCCCATAATCGCGCTGCATGAGGCAAATGGTGGTCACACCAGATACTGACTTGGTTTCTGATCCACACTTACCTTCAAAAAATATATAGGTATCTGTGACCAACAGACTCATATCTGTATTCCCAGTCATGTAAAATCCATAAATTAGGGCCTAATGAATTGATTTCAATTGACTGACTTCCTTATTTACTATAACATCTTTGACATTTTTGCATTTATATTTTTATTCAGTATAGATCCATTCTCTGATCCTTTTATTGGGTGTCAGATCATGCTGCAAGAGCTCTGATTGGTTGGAGGATGTCCTCCGGAAGTTGTCATAATTACTCTAAGTCTATGGAAGGGGGCGAGAACCATTAGCCTCCTAGGTTTTGTATCCAAGTCAACGGATGCCGAGGACAGAAACTAGCTGGCCTTCGGCTCCATCATGACGCTACCCTTCTGAGTGCTGTTGATGCTACTGTAGACCTAAAAAAGTGTTTGATATGAATTATTGTGACATGAAAATATTTAGTAGTTATCTAAAAAGGACAAATCTAATGTTAATCAGTTTCTCATTTCCTTTATTTATTTTTTGTTGCTTTTAATCTTTTCATACAAATCTTCACTTCAATAGAAGGTGTAAGCTTGCAAAAAGAAACCAAAAAAAAAAGACTAGTAGCTACAGTGCATTTGGAAAGTATTCAGACCACTTGACTTTTTCCACATTAGTCTTATAAAATGGTTAAATTATTTTCTCATCAAATCAACACAATACCCCATAATGACAAAGCAAAACAGGTTTAGACATTTTTGCCAAAGTATTAACAGATACCTTAATTACATAAGTATTCAGACCCTTTGCTGGGGCACAGATCTGGGGAAGTGTACCAAAAAAAGTCTGCACTATTCAAGGCCCCCAAGAACAGTGGCCACCATCATTGTTAAATGGAAGAAGTTTGGAACCATCAAGACTATTTCTAGAGCTGGTCGCCTGGCCAAACTGAGCAATCGGGGCGTAAGGGCTATGGCCAGGGAGGAGACCAAGAACCAGAGCTCAAGTGTTCCTCTGTGGATAGCAAAACCTTCCAGATGGACAACCATCTCCGCAGCACTTCACCAATCAGGCCTTTATGGTAAAGTGGCCAGACGGAAGCCACTCTTTAGTAAAAGGCACGACAGCCCGCTTGGCGTTTGCAAAAAGGCACCTACAGGAATCTCAGACCATGAGAAACACGATTCTCTGCTCTGATGAAACCAAGATCTTTGGCCTGAATGACAAGCGTCATGTCTGGAAGAAATCTGGCACCATCCCTAAGGTGAAGAATGGTGGCAGCATCATGCTGTGAGGATGTTTTGGACTGGGAGACTAGTCAGGATTGAGGGAAAGATGAACGGAGCAAAGCGCAGAGATCCTTGATGAAAACCTGCTCCATGGAGCTCAGGACCTCAGACTGGGACGAAGGTTCACCTTCCAAAAGGACAACGACCCTAAGCACACAATGAAGGAGTGGCTTCAGGACAAGTCTCTGAATGTCCCTGAGTGGCCCAGCCAGAGTCCGGATCTGCAGAGAAGAATGGGAGAAACTCCCCAAATACAGGTGTGCCAAGCTTACAGAGTCATACCCAATTAGACTCGAGGCTGTAATCACTGCCAAATGTGCTTAAACAAAGTACTGAGTAAAAGGTCTGAATACTTCAGTTTATTTTTAATTACATTTGCAAAAATGTCAAAACGGATTTTGCTTTGTCATTATGGGGTATTGTGTGTAGATTGTTGAGGGGGAGACGTTTTATTAACCCATTTTATAATAAGGTTGTAAGGTAACAAAATGTGGAAAAAGTCAAAGGGTCTGAATACTTTCCAAATGCACTGTATATCACAAAGCAGAAAAATGTGTTATACAGCTAACATGTCAAAACATTCAGAAATAGCATTTCAGAGTTCAAAGATAGACAGGCGTGAAATGAACATGGCATGAATGATTTCACACTTACACAACCCATATTAAAAAAGGCAGACTTCCTCAATTCAACCATTTCCAAATAATGATTCTGATATATTGCTTCAATCAATGACATTGATTACATTTGATTCTTGAATAGAACTATGCCTTACTTAGTAGCTTCGTACAATGCCTTAAACCAAGATGTAAAGGTTCCATTACTCTATAATTTCTGATAGCTCTTTTCTGGTTCATACAAGACAGTTTAAAGCTGCAATCTCTGCATGTAAATTAATGTTAGCTGGCTAATGTATCGACCGTGCGTTAAATCCACCCCTCGGGCAAGGCGAAGCCAACGATGATAGTGGGAGGAGCCTGCCAACGGCTCTGAGGTAAGTCTTAGTGTGGCACCCCCAGTGGGCTGACCTCTGTTACCTCTTCAGACTCTTCTGGGCCTGCTTCAGTAAAGTGTCAAAGTCAAGGGGATCAAACTTGCCAGTCACGGGGGCCGACGGGTCATACTCGCGGTTAGAATCTGGAGGAGTGAAGAGGGAAAGAAGATTAGTATTAGGCGGTATACCGGGGTATTTTGAAATACCCACTATGATTTAATGCCATAATTAGTATTTGTTTTAAATTTTAAGTCAGTATTCAATTGAGAAAGTCACATGGCATGTTTGTTAACAAAGAGCACACGGCGCGATCTAAGTTTCTTGACATGACGATCTACTGTTGAGCAGCGCAAGAGGTGATAAAGTTACACTTGAAAGTCCCACAACTAATGTTACCCAGCTAAATATCTTAACTACCTAAAAATGTGCCAAATACATTTTCTCCAGCTCTGGGCCCAATTTCCTGATAGCGAGGGAACTTGGGCTTACAGGTGTTTTAATGATGCAGCTTTCCTACAAACGACCGGAGACGTAACATGCATTTCTCAAAACACCACGTAGAAAGAGCGCTCGCCAAGTGTGTCGCACGTCGATACGGATAGGATCGACAGGCAGCGCTGCTCTCAGATCAGCTTTCTCCATTCAAATCTTACCTTAACATAATTACTCTACAACACTGACGACAGATCAGCTCCTAGAAAGATATCAACTATGGCTGCAAATATTGAGTCATCTAATACTAATGCTTAGCCTATAATAGGCACCTCATTGTGGCAATGTTACACATCATGCAACATAGAACATACTGGGGCAAAAATTAGACGAGATCCGTTTGAAAAATTGTAGGCTAACTGAATGAAAATTACATTTCATTATTATATAGGCCAATAATGTAGGCTATTTATCTTTTAATGCAGTCATTTCAGTTTTAATTCGAAACATCTTTTTATTCTTTGCTAGTTTGTAGGGATGTGCATTGTTATTTTAATATCCAAACAGACATTAATTTCTCACAAGTATTCAAATACTAAAGCCCTATTTTAACACTTAAAAGACTATACAAATAAAGTATACACGTGACATTGTTGCATACATGAATATACCATGACCATTCAAATTATTAATTTGAAATGCGCCCCGTAAAAGTACCTAGTAGCAGACCGGAAGACTTCATGTGTAGCTTGTTGTTTATGTTGGACAATCAAAAAGTGAAAGTGGCAAAGACACTCAATGTGTAGCAAGTGGAGTGATGGTTCACTAATGCAATATAATGCAAAATGAAATAACATTTCGGAATGAAGTCAGCGAAATGAGGAGTGGGCAAAAACGACCAACCAATAGGTAGGATGCTGTTTCATCTGAAAGGGTTTGCGGAGCATGTGGCCTCAACTAGCCCAGCTAGCTACAGCTACCCAGCTTAGCTCGCAAGCCAGCTCGTCTCGGCTACTCCATTAAAGACAGTAACTGTTATGTGATAACATTGTGGCAGCTACAAGTTAGCTAGTCTTTGCTGTAACAAAGTTGCCTCGGCATCTTTCTCATCTGACATCTGATCACTCCCATCTCATACAATTGAAGTCGGAAGTTTACATACAACTTAGCCAAATCACAATTTCTGACATTTAAATCCTAGTAAAAATTCCCTGTCTTAGGTCAGTTATCACCACTATTTTAAGAAAGTGAAATGTCAGAATAATAGTAGAGATATATATATATTTCAGTTTTATTTCTTTCATCACATTCCCAGTGGGTCAGAAGTTTACATACACTCAATTAGTATTTGGTTGCATTGCCTTTAAATTGTTTAACTTGGGTTAAACATTTCGGGTAGCATTCTACAAGTCTCCCACAATAAGTTGGGTGAATTTTGGCCCATTCTTCCTGACAGAGCTGGTGAAACGGAGTTAAGTTTGTAGGCCTCCTTGCTCGCACACGCTTTTTCAGTTCTGCCCACACATTTTCTATGGGATTGAGGTCAGGGCTTCGTGATGGCCCCTCTAATGACTTCACTGTTGTCCTTAAGCCATTTTGCCACAGCTTTGGAAGTATGGTTGGGGTCATTGTCCATTTGGAAGACCCATTTGCGACCAAGCTTTAACTTCCTGACTGAAGTCTTGAGATGTTGCTTCAAGAATGCCACATCATGTTCCTACCTCATGATGCCATCAATTTTGTGAAGTGCACCAGTCCCTCCTGCAGAAAAGCACTCCCGCAACATGATGCTGCCACCCCCGTGCTTCAAGGTTGGGATGGTGTTATGCAGCTTGCAAGCATCCCTGTTTTTCCTCCAAACATAACGATAGTCATTATGACCAAACAGTTCTAATTTTGTTTCATCAGACCAGAGGACAATTCTACAAAAAGTATGATCTTTGTCCCCATGTGCAGTTGCAAACCATAGTCTTTTTGAATGGCGGTTATGGAGCAGTGGCTTCTTCCTTGTTGTCGATAGGACTCGTTTTACTGTGGATATAGATACTTTTGTACCCATTTGTTTCCTCCAGCATCTTCACAAGGTCCTTTGCTGTTGTTCTGGGATTGATTTGCGCTTTTCACACCAAAGTATGTTAATCTCTAGGGGACAGAACGCTTCTCCTTCCTGAGCGGTATAATGGCTGCGTGGTCCCATGTTTATACTTGCGTAATATTGTTTGTACAGATGAAAGTAGTACATTCAGGCGTTTGGAAATTGCTCCCAAGGATGAACCAGACTTGTGGAGGTCTACAATTATTTTCTGAGGTCTTGGCTGATTTCTTTTGATTTTCCCATGATGTCAAGCAAAGAGACAGAGTTTGAAGGTAGGCCTTGAAATACATCCACAGGTACACCTTCAATTGACTCAAATTATGTCAATTAGCCTATCAGAAGCTTCTAAAGCCATGACATCCTTTTCTGTCATCTTCCAAGCTGTTTAAAGGCAGTCAATTTAGTGTATGTAAACTTCTGACCCACAGGAATTGTGATACAATGCATTATAAGTGAAATAATCTGTCCGTAAACAATTGTTGGAGAAATTACTTGCGTGATGCACAAAGTAGATGTCCTAACTGACTTGTCAAAACTATAGTTTGTTAACTTTTTATGGCTGCAGGGGCAGTATTGAGTAGCTTGGATGAAAAGGTGCCCATTGTAAACGGCCAGCTCCTCAGTCGCTAATATATGCATATTATTATTAGTATTGGATAGAAAACTCTAAAGTTTCAAAAACTGTCAAAATATTGTCTGGGAGTATAACAGAACTGATATTAGAGGCGAAACACAAAGGAAAATCAAAACAGGAAGTGGCTTCTATTTTGAAAACTCCATGTTCCATAGCCTCCCTTTGCTGGATTTAAAGGGATATGAACCAGATTCCTTTTCCTATCGCTTCCTCAAGGTGTCAGTCTTCAGACATAGTTTCAGGCTTTTATTTTGAAAAATGAGCCAGAACGATAACATCACCATCAGTGGTCACATGAGTTTTGCTCACGCAAAAGAGTTTGGATAGGCATTGCTTTTCTCTCTCCTACTGTGAAAGACATTTGCAGTTGATATATTATCAATTATATATATTTAAAACAACCTGAGGATTGATTATAAAAAATGTTTGACATGTTTCTGTGGACATTATGGAAACTATTTGGAATTTGTCTGCGTTGTCGTGACCGCTCTTTCCTGTGGATTTCTGAACATAACGCACCCAACAAACGGATGTATTTTGAATATAAAAATAATATTTATGGAACAAAAGGAACATTTGTTGCGTAACGGAGTCTCGTGAGTGAAAACATCCGAAGAGCAAAGGTAAAAGATTAATTTGATTGCTTTTCTGATTTGTGACCAAGCTACCTGATGCTAAGTGTACTTAATGTTTTGTCGTGCGATCAATAAACTTAAACGCTTGGATTGCTTTCACTGTAAAGCATAATTTCAAAATCTGACACGACAGGTGGATTAACAAAAGGCTAAGCTGTGTTTTCCTATATTGCACTTGTGATTTCATGAATATGAATATTTTTTGTAATATTTATTGAATGTAGCGCTATGCTATTCAGCAGTTGTTGATGACACTTATCCCGTTAGTGGGATTGCAGCCATAACAAGTTAACAAGAAATTTGCGGCGTGGTTTAAAAACTATTTTTAATTACTCCAACCGAGTGTATATGTAAACTTCCGACTTCAACTGTATGTTACAAACCGGCCCATCTGTTGCAATATAGCGCAGCAGTGCTCAAGTTAACAAGTTTAAGTTCCTTCAGAAAGTATTCATACCCTTTGACTTATTCCCCATTCTTGCGTTGGACGTAATTTTTAAAAAAATCTTAGAAAGTTAGAAAATCCAAAGTGTAATTAACATCTTCCCAATGCTCAAATGGATATTAAAATGTCTTCATTTTACCCATCTACAAATAGGTGCTCTTCTTTGCGAGGCATTGGAAAACCTCCCCGGTCTATGTCGTTGGGTCTGAAATTCACTGCTCGACTGAGGCAACTTACAAATCATAATAAACACTATTATTGAACAAAGAGTGAGTCCATGTAACTTAAGCAAATGTTTACTCCTGAACTTATTTAGGCTTGCCATAACAAAGAGGTTGAATACTTGCCTCAAGATGTCAGCTTTAAATTGATAAACATTAAAACATTTCTGAAAATATAATTCCACTTTGACATTATGGGGTATTGTGTGTTGGCCAGTGACACAAAATCTCAATTGAATGCATATTTACATTTAGGCTGTAGCAACAAAATGTGTAAAAAGTAAAGTGGTTTACATACTTTGAATGCCCTGTATTTCGAATATCCGGATATCCCACAAAAATGAATCATACTATTCGAATAGTGAAATTATTTCAAACCCCCATCCCTCCTTGTTCGTAACTACAAAGACATTGGCAACTTTGTTGTGAAGTGGGGCAGGGTAGCCTAGTGGTTAGTTCAAACCCCCGAGCTGACTAGGTACAAATCTGTCATTTTGCCCCTGAACAGGCAGTTAACCCACTGCTCCTAGGCCGTCATTGAAAATAAGAATTTGTTCTTAACTGACTTGCCTAGTTAAATAAAGGTAAAAAAAAAACACAAAATTAAAGTTCTGCGTTAGACAGAATCAAGATGTTTCTATATTTAGCGGAAATATTTATAAAGTGATGAACAAAAAAAAACTAAATGACGCAGCTGTTCTATGAGTGGTCTGAGGAAGCTTGTAAATAAGTGCAACTATGCATTTGGTTTGTTAATGTGCCAGCTAGCCACCTATATAGCTTGCAAGATCAAGCATCTTGGTTCGAGCAGAGCATCAATATGTGAGTACCCCTTTGAGATAGTTACAACTAGGAGCATGGTTGTCTGTCCATGGAATTCGCTTGAGCTTGTTAGCATTTAGCTAGCATCCACTATAGGAATTTGCTAGTACTTTTAGCATTTGATTGCATTTTTTGGCTAAGAAACAGCACCCCTTGTGTGCATTTCCGGTAATACCGTATACCCTGGTATGGTACAGGAACAGTAGGTATGGAAATCTGGATACTGTCCAACCCTAATTAGCATCACCTGCAGGATTTTTGAGGGAACATAATCTTTGCTAGCTCTCCTTGCATCACTGCAATCAGATGTAGGTGTATACCAAGAAAGGTGACAGTACAATATGATAATTTTATCATAATACTGACAACTAGTACCAGTGTTGACAACCCAAAAAATGGCATTCATATTTACACAAATTATTTCTATAAGCCATGTTTTACCTAGATCAGCATAGCTCGTCTTGCAGAACTGTCTCCTTCCTCCGAAGCAAAGGTCAAAGGGGAGTTCGTCAGGCTTACGGAGCTTGCTGCCTTTCTCGATGGCCGTGAATGCATCCTTCGTATCGTAGTAGGTCACAAACCCATAGTTATCCCTGTCACAGAGATTGAATAGCAAATATTAAACATGCAGGAGACAGAGGGTTGGAAGAAATTCAAAAGACAAACATTTGCATTAATTAGTGGACAATGTTGGGTAGTCCCTCCTTGTTGGTTGGTTTTCTGCTGCTTGGTGACATGAATACTACTAGATCGTGTTGAGGTGTGAGTTCTTAAAAGAGCCACTGGTGGTTTAGCCTGGTTGTTGCTGTAGCAGCTGTAGTTTGGCCTGAGAGACCACGGAAAGGGTCAAGCAAGGGTTGGTGTTCTGGGTCGGGGAAGAAAATTAGTCTTCAAGATGTGTTCAGCAAGCACAAAATGTTTAGCGACGGAAGTGGTAAGACCATGGATGTGGCGGTCATCAAATTTTGTCATAACCATCATGCAAGTAACTGCTGGTCTTACAGTCATTTACTGTTAATTAACAAACACGTTTAGCATCTTCGGGGTTCCACACTTAGCCAACAAGCAACTAATGCAAACCTTTGAAACATCTACACTTCAAAAAAGTCAAATAAAACCATTCAATATAGCCTACACCATCACAATAGATCCATTTTAGGCGGGTCTAAAAAAAAACAGAATAGCATATTCTGAGCCATCCTTATGTTAGGCTCTGCCCTTGATATGCCATGTGACTATGGGCTACACTAGTTGATTAAGCAGACAAGATTTGCTTAGAATTCCCATGGCATTATTTTATAGTAAGAATAAAATTCAACATATCCTTTTTATTTTATTCAGCTATTTTTATCCAAACGATTTCCCATGGAATGCGCACATGCTGCAATTTGGTGTTGAGAATTAGAAAAAAAATGTGTGAGACACAAATCTTGTTTTGATTTCTAATACATTAAGGCTGCATGATGCGACTAATGATGATTTGAAAAAAGTAAAGCCATGCACTCTGCTCCGTTTCTTGTGCAGGCTGCACAGACTTCACCATTCTCATTCGCAATTTGACAAGCACTTCATAATATTCTCACCCATCAGACTATTCAAAGTAATCTTGTCTTTACTTATGACCTAATCAAGGTAAGCTTTTGGTTTTACAAATGTATTGCCACTGCTGCCAGCTGGTGTAACTGCTTAATAACGTTACTGCATTATTGTAGCGGGTTTAGTAACGCATTAGTTCTATTAGCTATGCTGACTATGAGGTTAATTTAGCAAATATGGTGACAATGATGTAAGCTGTGTGTAGCGGTTTGGCTTGTGACACACAGCTGATGTGTTGTGTATTGAAGTCCACAAGCAAATGGAAGAGGTAAAGCGCATAAATGCGAGAAGGAATACTACTGCTATAAAATATCAATGTGCTTTCACGTGATCAGGGGTGTATTCATTCCACTGATTCTGTTAAATGTTACTTAAAACGGAAGCAAACGGAACAGGGATAAACACCTGAATTTATCCAACAGAAACGCTCATTTGCAACTGTTGGACTAATGAATACAGCCTATATCAGCTAGATGCAGGCAAGAGTGTGCAAGGCGGTATTGAATGACACCGTCTGTCCATGTGTTACTGTCTGTCACATCAAATTTGTTGTAGCAACCTGATGGGTATAGGGAAAATTTGAGTACTCTAAACCTATCGCTGTTACATTGAACTGGGTGAATGGAATTTGAGTAACAGTCACCCAATAGGTTGTTAATAGAAATAAGACCACTCATGAGAAACAAATCGTCCTCTTAAAACGGCACTGATGGCCACAGGTGCAATTATTTCTTATTTAGAATGGGCCACAAAAAAAGTAATCTGTTGCCTGTACTCAAGTAGCGAATATGTGCGATTGTGTTTTTAAATATGCCAGGTAGGCTTTACCAGTTGTAAAGTGGAATGAATGTGCTTAATTTAAGGTATTTATCAATAAATATAGCAGGACCCTCATAGTGAGCAGTCAAAACACTTCACATGCAATTGCGCAATGACTAGCCTTATAAGAACACATTTCACTAGGCTCTGTAGGCTATGGGCTCTCCAGACTATTCAATTTAGTCTAGTCTTTACATGTACTAAATATTATGTGTGAAATCACATTTGATTTAGAAAATGGGCCATTATGCACCTGTCGGAACAGGGGCATAACAAAGACATCCGTACACACTTGAATAGCGAATGGAGGACGTTTTCCCATGGTTAATTTTCATTCCAGCTAGGTAGGCTACTCCAGTTGTGCTTAATATTATCAACATTAGGAAAATTGAGAAATAAAATAGGCCTAGTCTATAGAAAGCTGATGGAGGCCATCAAAACTGTTCTTACACAACTGCATAGCCTATAGAAATGTTGCACAACGTGGGCTTATAGGACCACTTATTTAATTGCATGCATCAACCAGCTATGAGGAGCTGGCTCTCGCTACACATGTGATCCTATTCCACTCAATCTCAATGCCAGGGCTCTCATGAAATGTTTGATTTTCGATTGCATTTACATTGATGTCAGCGTGATTAGAGGGACAATAGAGCATTGAGTACCAGGCCATTAGCGACTTGCCGTTAGCAAGTTTGCCATCAGAGAAGCCTCGTTACCATGACTGCAATCATGACTCGTGACTGTCGGTGTGGAGGTAAAATTATCACCGTAACAGCCCTAGGTAGGATTCAGACCTGTTCAATAGAACTCGTTTTTAGTTTCAAAATGTTTTCCATATTGTGCCGTTCCAGGCATTACTCGTTATTGAAACAAAACATGACCGGTGTTTCAGAGTACTTACCCATGGCCTCTGAAATGTAAAGTGCACTCCTCAATCTCTCCGTACAGAGAGAAGCGTTCCTTCAGCTCTTTATGAGTCATTGTCTCTCGGATTCGCCCTACGTAAACAACCCTACGCTCCTCCTGAGGGGAGAGAGCACGGCATTAGTCAGCTGACAATTATTTCTCTTCACCATACACACACACACGGTATCAGACAAGGCACTATTGACTTCAATGTCTGAGAAGGGGCCCTTCTCAGACAAATGCCTATGTCTTCAACGCTGCTCTGGGGAACTGAACCCAGAGACAGAACGTGACCTTGACCCAGTGACCCCCAGAGACAGACTGTCCTGTTCCGACTTATCGTATCATCACTGGCCAACTTCACTTTAATAGAAAAGTATGTACTCACAATGGCTTTATCTTTGAGTCTCTTCACCACCTCACTGTTTTCTCTAGATTCAGGCCGGTAGCCTGGTCTGAAAAACGGGCTGTGGAAAGAAATGGAATAGGAGACGTGGTCAATGTTATACAATTGAAAAAAAATCTGTATCCATGAAGCTAAGTACAGTGCATTCTAAAGCATGAAAACATGCTCCAGAGTGCTCAGGACTTCAGACGGGGACGAAGGTTCACCTTCCAACAGGGCAATGACCCTAAACACATAGCCAAGACAATGCAGGAGTGGCTTCAGGACAAGTCGCTGAATGTCTTTGAGTTGACCAGCCAGAGTCAGGACTTGAACCCAATCAAACATCTCTGGAGAGACCTGAAAATAGCTGTGCAGTGACGCTCCCCATCCAACCTGACAGACCTTGAGGATGTGCAGAGAAGAATGGGAGAAACTCCCCAAATACAGGTGTGCCAAGCTTGTAGCTTCATACCCAAGAAGACTCAAGGCTGTAATCGCTGCCAAAGGTGCTTCAACAAAACAATGAGTAAAAGGTCTTAATACTTACGTACATTTTATATTTCATTTTTTATAATTTTGCAAACATTTCTAAAAAACAGTTTTTGCTTTGTCATTATGGGGTATGGGAAAAAACAATTGAATCAATTTTAGAATAAGTCTGTAATGTAACAAAATGTGGAAAAGGTCAAGTGTTCTGAATACTTTACGAATGCACTGTAAATTACGTTATCCTATCCCAAGTAGTCAGGAAAACATACACTGATCTGACTGCACTGCATGCATTTTTGGTTAATTTGAACTGACAAATACCATAGAAAAAAATGACTCGTGGTTGTTTATGAGGAAAGTGCTTAAATTACCTGCGTTGTCTGCTGCATCTACTCCACGCCCGTCTGTGGGGAGAGCGGGAACGGGACCTACTCCATGATCTTGATCGGGAAGAGGAGTAGGAATATCGCCGCCGCCTTGGAAAGCAGTCCAAGGAAGGAGAGGAGGAACGAGAAGAGGAGCAGGATGAGGCACTGAAGCTGCTATCAGAGTGACGGGGCCTGTACCTGGAGGAGAGATGAACGGGAAGGAGAAGGGAATCTGTCAGTAATGTCAGATTAGGATGGACTGGATATCGCCATTAGTCATATTGGTTTAAGCCAATGACATCACCTTTTTGATTGCTACATTGGTAGCAGATGGAGGGGGGGGGACAGAATGGAATCATGTAGTAACCAAAAAAAAAAGAAGTGTTAAACAAATGAAAACAAAGACACGGCGGATGTAACCAAAAATCTCAAATTTGGACTCAGACCAAAAGGACCGATTTCCACCAGTCTAATGTCCATTGATTGTGTTTCTTGCCCCAAGCAAGTCTTCTCTTCTTCTTTGTGTGCTTTAGTAGTGGTTTCTTTGCAGCAATTCGACCATGAATGCCTAGTTCACACAGTCTCCTCTGTTGATGTTGAGATGTGTCTGTTACCTGAACTCAAGCATTTATCTGGGTTGCTATTTGAGGCTGGTAACTAATTAACTTGTTAACTCTGCTGCAGAGGACTTTGGGTCTTCCTTTTTCTGTGGCGGTCCTCATGAGAGCCAGTTCCATCATAGCACTTGATGGTTTTTGCAACTGCACTTGAAGACAATTTTAAAGTCCTTGACATTTTCCAGATTTTAAGACAAGGTCAGTCAGTAATGGACTGTCATTTCTCTTCGCTTATTTGAGCTATTCTTGTCATAATATGGACTTGGGCTATCTTCTGTATACCACCCCTATCTTGTCACAACAGAACTGATTGGCTCAAACGCATTGAGGAAATAAATACCATAAATGAACTTAACAAGGCACACCTGTTAATTGAAAAGCATTCCAGGTTGAATCCTCATTGAGCTGGTTGAGAGAATACCAAGAGTTTGTAAAGCTGTCAAGGCAAAGGGTGGCTACTTTGAAGAATCTCAAATATATTTAGATTAAAACACTTTTTTGTTTTTGGTTACTACATTATTCCATATGTGTTATTTCATAGTTTTGATGTCTTCACTATTATTCTACAATGTAGAAAATAGTAAAAAATTAAGAAAAATCCTTTTGACTGGTACTGTATTTGTTCAAAACAGATAAATTCATCTCTGCTAGAGGTCGACCGATTAGTGGCCATGGCGATTAATTAGCGCCAATTTAAAGTTTTCATAACAATCGGTAATCAGCCTTTTTGGACACAGATTACATTACAATCCATGAGGAAACTGCATGGCAGGCTGACCACCTATCACGTGAGTCCAGCGTCAAAAGGACCCTGTGGCTGCAATGAGCCATGGTCATTTGCTAGCTAACATTAAACTTACCTTATAAAAAACAATCTTCACATAATCACTAGATAACCTAGTAATATCAACCATCTGCAGTTAACTAGCTTGTCCTGCGTTGCATATAATTAATTGAATGTTAATTTATCATCAAATCACAGCCTACTTCAACTTTGCCAAACGGGTGATGATTTAACAGAAGCACATTTGTGAAAAAAAGTATGTTTTCTGCACATATGTACCTAAACATAAACGCCTTTCTTAAAATCAATACACAGAAGTTATATTTTTTTTAAACCTGCATATTTAGTTAACCTTTTTGGGATAGGGGGCAGCATTTTCACTTTTGGATGAATAGCGTGCCCAGAGTGAACTGTCTCCTACTCTGTCCCAGATGCTAATATATGCATATTATTATTAGTATTGGATAGAAAACACTTTAGTTTCTAAAAAAACAGTTTGAATGATGTCTGTGAGTATAACAGAACTCATATGGCAGGTGAAAACCTGAGAAAAATCCAACCAGGAAATGGGATATCAGAGGTTTGTAGTTTTTCAAAGCTTGGCCTACCAAATACACCTTGAGATAAGGACAGTTGCAGTTCCTACAGCGTCCACTAGATGTCAACCATCTTTAGAAACGTGAATGAGGATTCTACTATAAAGGAGGGGCTCATGAGGCCTGTTTGAGTCAGTGGTCTGGCAGAGTGTCTCAGGCACGTGACGAGAGCCCCCGACAGAGTTACCTCTCGTTCCAGAGCTTTTCTGAAGACAAAGGAATTCTCCGGTTGGAACATTATTGATGTTTTATGTTAAAAACATAGTAAAGTTTGATTACATACATGGTTTGACATGTTTCTAAAGGACTAATGGAACTTTTAAGAGTTTTTGTCTGGATCAAGTGCCTGCGCCTCATGAAGATGGATTACTGGGCTGAACACGCTAACAACAAGTGGCTATTTGGGCATAAATGATGGAACAAATCAGTCATTTATGTCGAACTGGGTTTCCTGGGAGTGCCTTCTGATGAAGATCAAAAGGTAAGTGAATATTTATGGTGTAATTTCTAACTTCTGTTGACTCCAACATGGCAGATATTTCTCTGGGTGTTGTGGGTTCTGAGCACCGTTCTCAGATTATGCTTTTTCCATATAGTTTTTGGAAATCTGACACAGCGGTTGCATTAAGGAGAAGTATATCTTAAATTCTGTGAACAGTTGCATTTTTTATCCAGTTTCAACTGTTCTGCCTTATTATTATACGACCATGCTGGTCATTTATGAACATCTTGGCCATGTTCTGTTATAATCTCCACCCGGCACAGCCAGAAGAGGACTGGCCACCCCTCATAGCCTGTTTCCTCTCTAGGTTTCGGCCTTTCTAGGGAGTTTTTCCTAGCCACCGTGCTTCTACACCTGCATTGCTTGCTGTTTGCACTTTGAGATATCAGCTGATGTACGAAGGGCTATATAAATAAATTTGATTTGATTTAAACAAATATATTTATTATTATATATATTTTTAAATCGGACAGGATGGGTAAATTAACATGTTTATCTTTAATTTTCTGTATTGGACTTGTTAATGTGTGAAAGTTACAAATTTCAAAAAAATATTTTTGAATTTCGAGCGCTGCCTTTTCAGCGGAATGTTGTCGAGGGGTTCCGCTAAGGTTAAGGAATTCATGTTAGCAGGCAATATTGACTAGTGAAATTGTGTCACTTCTCTTGTGTTCAGTGCAAGCAGAGTGAGGGTTTCTGCAACAGTTTGGGCTTCCTGGCTCATTGCGAACTGTTTCTTCCTAACAAAGACCATATTAATTTGCTAGAATTTGACATAACATTGAAAGTTGTGCAATGTAACAGCAATATTTAGACTTCAAAATACGGAATGGTTCCGTATTTCACTGAAAGAATAATGGTTTTGTTTTCGAAATAATATTTTCCGGATTTGACCATATTAATGACCAAAGGCTCGTATTTCTGTGCGTTTATTATAATTAAGTTTATGATTTGATATTTGATAGAGCAGTCTGAGCGGTGGTAGGCAGCAGCAGGCTCGTAAGCATTCGTTCATTGGATCAGCGCTTAGCAAACCTTGAAGCACAGCGCTGTTTATGACTTCAAGCCTATCAACTCCCGAGATTAGGCTGGCAATACTAAAGTGCCTATAAGAACATCCAATAGTCCAAGGTATATAAAATACACTGCTCAAAAAAATAAAAGGGAACACTAAAATAACACATCCTAGATCTGAATGAATGGAATATTCTTATTAAATACTTTTTTCTTTACATATTTGAATGTGCTGACAACAAAATCACACAAAAATTATCAATGGAAATCAAATTTATCAACCCATGGAGGTCTGGATTTGGAGTCACACTCAAAATTAAAGTGGAAAACCACACTACAGGCTGATCCAACTTTGATGTAATGTCCTGAAAACAAGTCAAAATGAGGTTCAGTAGTGTGTGTGGCCTCCACGTGCCTGTATGACCTCCCTACAACACCTGGGCATGCTCCTGATGAGGTGGCGGATGGTCTCCTGAGGGATCTCCTCCCAGACCTGGACTAAAGCATCCGCCAACTCCTGGACAGTCTGTGGTGCAACGTGGCGTTGGTGGATGGAGCGAGACATGATGTGCTCAATTGGATTCATGTCTGGGGAACGGGCGGGCCAGTCCATAGCATCAATGCCTTCCTCTTGCAGGAACTGCTGACACACTCCAGCCACATGATGTCTAGCATTGTCTTGCATTAGGAGGAACACAGGGCCAACCGCACCAGCATATGGTCTCACAAGGGGTCTGAGGATCTCATCTCGGTACCTAATGGCAGTCAGGCTACCTCTGGCGAGCACATGGAGGACTGTGCAGCCTCCCCAAAGAAATGCCACCCCACACCATGACTGACCCACCGCCAAACCGGTCATGCTGGAGGATGTTGCAGGCAGCAGAACGTTCTCCACAGCGTTTCCAGACTCTGTCACGTGCTCAGTGTGAACCTGCTTTCATCTGTGAAGAGCACAGGGCGCCAGCGGCAAATTTGCCAATCTTGGTGATCTCTGGCAAATGCCAAACGTCCTGCACGGTGTTGGGCTGCAAGCACAACCCACCTGTGGACGTCGGGCCCTCATGGAGTCGGTTTCTGACCGTTTGAGGAGACACATGCACATTTGTGGCCTGCTGGAGGTAATTTGTCAGGGCTCTGGCAGTGCTCCTCCTGCTCCTCCTTGCACAAAGGCTGAGGTAGCGGTCCTGCTGCTGGGTTGTTGCCCTCCTACGGCCTCCTCCACGTCTCCTGATGTACTGGCCTGTCTCCTGGTAGCGCCTCCATGCTCTGGACACTACGCTGACAGACACAGCAAACCTTCTTACCACAGCTCGCATTGATGTGCCATCCTGGATGAGCTGCACTACCTGAGCCACTTGTGTGGGTTGTAGACTCCGTCTCATGCTACCACTAGAGTGAAAGCACCGCCAGCATTCAAAAGTGACCAAAACATCAGCCAGGAAGCATAGGAACTGAGAAGTGGTCTGTGGTCACCACCTGCAGAACCACTCCTTTATTGTGGGTGTCTTGCTAATTGCCTATAATTTCCACCTGTTGTATATTCCATTTGCACAACAGCGTGAGAAATTTATTGTCAATCAGTGTTGCTTCCTAAGTGGACAGTTTGTTTTCACAGAAGTGTGATTGACTTAGAGTTACATTGTGATGTTTAAGTGTTCCTTTATTTTTTTGAGCAGTGTAAAAATGATAAGAGAAATATTCGACGCGTCATAATTCCTATAGTAACTACAACCAAAAACTTAACTGGGAATATTGAACCACCAGCATTCATATGTTCTCATGTTGAGCAAGGAACTTAAACGTTAGCTTTAAAAAAATATATTAAAAAAATTACATGGCACATATTGCACTTCCTTCTCCAACACTGTTTTTGCATTATTTAAACCAAATTGAACATGTTTCATTATTTATTTGAGACTAAATAGATGTTATTTATGTATTATATTAAGTTAAAATAAAAGGGTTCATTGTTAATTCAGTATTGTTGTAATTGTCATTATTACAGATAGATATATTTTTGAAAAACACCCGATTAAATCGGTATCGGCTTTCTTGGTCCACCAATAATCGGTATCGGCGTTAAAAATTCATGATCGGTCGACCTCTAATCTGTGCCCATGAACCAGCCTTTTTCCTCACTGAATAGAGATGACTGGGATGAATAATGACATTCTCTTTTCCCCTGCCAGATATAAGACTCTGTGCCATTAGAGGACACCGCCTTGCCCAGTGACAGGGGGGACAAATAGCTATAAAGACAGAAATAAAAGAGGGGGATGAGCATCTCACCTCTTCCTGGGTAGAGAGCGAGATCTAGACTGAGAAGAGGAGTCCGACTCAGAGTCAGTAAAGCCAGGGCTGGAGGAACAGTGGATTCTCCTTTTCCTCCTCCTTCCTCGCTTTCCTTCCCTGGGGCTTGGGCAAGGCCTGGGGGAGAAGGTATTATTGTAGCCCCGGTAAGACCTCCCTGCCTTGGGACTCCTCTCTAGGGGACCAGCCTGGTCCATCAGCCTGGTGGGAGAGGCATCAGGGGTCTCCAGCACAGAGCTAGTCCTGTCAGTCTTCACATCCAGGGGCTGGGGACCTAGGGGGGCCTGATGGTTCTTCGTACCCAGGGCAGTTGTGAGGGTTTGGAGGGAGGGGGCAGGGATCCTCTGGGGTACCCAGGTAGTGTTGCTGCCAAGTGGCTTGATGGTGATGGCTGCTTGCTGTTTGACATTCCAGCGCCTGCCTGGCTCTCTTGCAATAGCCATGGGTTCCTTCTGAAGGAGGGAGTAGTCGTGGTCTGAGAAGGCCAGGGTGAGAGACACTGGATTGGGGGTGGGAGTTATAGGGGGGCTGGGGGGCTTGCTCTGAAGCTTGTTGGAGGGCAGGGGCTGTGCGTCAATCTGGATTGCCTTGGAGGGCGATGATTTGGGGGCCTCAGTGGCTCGAGTCTTACCAAGGAGGGCAACTGGGACCAGGGGCATCCACATCTGGTGAGGAGGGGTAGCTGGAGGAGTCAGACCTGGTAAGAGATGGGAACAGAGTAGTCAGCTACTGTTCCATCTGAAGCAGAATACCTCTGGCAGCCATTTGAAGGTAGATTTCATAAGACAAATGGATATAAAGCATTTTACCAAGAGAAACAGGTTACTTTTCATTTACTCCATTGAGTGACAGTGCGATTTAGGTTAGTGGTGTAAACTTCTTCCTTGTTTTTTTAGTATGTTAGCAGTATATTATTAGCAATGTACAGGGTGATTGGTTTGTGATTAGCATTTGCACTATAACATTACCATTAGCAGCTAACAGGGTGACCAGTGTGTGTACAATAGTTCGTACCTGCAGTGCCTGTCAGGTCGTGCGCTCGGACTCTCTCCACAGGGGTCCTATCACATGGCGGCGCCACACTGTGATAGAAACAAACCTTCAACACAGTGCTTTATTGAACATGTACATTCTAAGAGGAGCCTATGGCTTAGTCCAGAAACCACACAGACGAAGACAGTAGAACATTTTCGAACTGCTGAACAGAAATAAATAGAAAATGGTTGAGCGCTTGGCCCATTGTGGGGTCAGAAGTCAACGTCTTCGGTTTGCGGTAGGTCTTGGCGAAGGCCCTCCATACACACACACATACCGACCCAGAGCAGCATGGGGCTGTAGGGTAACTCACCTAGAGTTTCCTACAGCGGCTGCTCTACCAGAGACCTCCGGAACACACTGCTCCTCTTTTGCTGGAGAGAGGGGGGGGGGGGGGAAGAGAAAGCATGAGTAAAAGCAAGGGATGGAGGAAGGGGGTAGGGGAGCACATTAACCATTCTCCACCAACAAAACATTCATAAGGACTTGTTTCCATTATATAATTTAGATTTCAGGACATCTACATGGAGGTTTCAGCCATTTTGCTAGGCCTGGACTAGTCAGTTGTGGAGTCATTACACACGTGCCAATGTAGGGGGCGACACAAACACACCTGGCTCCTTGTTCTAGCTGGGGTCTGTACTTCCAGCCAGAGAAGGGCAGCGGTGTGCGAGTTAAATGGAATTGTGGACAGGGCAGAATTCCAGCAGCTCAGCCGACATGACCACATACCAGCTGCCCTGACTAAGCAACAGGACTGTTTTGCTAGCACAGACTGGAATATGTTCCAGGATTCATCCAATTGCATTGAGGTGTTTAGCAGATCTGTCACCGGCTTCATTAATAAGTGCGTCGACCACAGAGTGAACGTACGTACCAGAAGCAATGGATTACAGGCAACATTTGGACTATGCTAAAGGCTAGAGCAGCCGCTTTCAAGGAGCAGGACACTAATCCAGACGCTTATAAGAAATCCCGCCATGACAAGCCATCAAACAGGCAAACCCTCAATACAGGACAAACATACATGAAAGCACCAGCTGTTCTAGATACCTGTGTAAACACGCTCGCCATAGCCTATGCGAGCAAGGCAAACTGGTTAACATTCACAGGGCCAGATGGTTTACCATGAGCTGACCAGTTTGCAATTGTCTTCACTGACATTTTTAAACGCTCCCTGTTTCAAGCAGACCACCATAGTCCATGTGCCAAAGAACACCAAGGTAACCTGTCTAAATGACTACCTGTAGCCATAAAATGCTGCAAATGTCTGGTCATGACTCACAACACCATCATCCCAGACACCCTGTATCCACTCCAATTCGTATACTCCCCCAACAGATCCACAGATGATGCAATCTTAATTGCACTACCACCTGGAAAAGAGGAACACCTAAGTGAGAAACTGTTCATTGACTACATCTCAGCATTAAACACCATAGTGTCCTTCAAGCTCATCACTAAGCTAAGGACCCTGGGACACCTCCCTCTGTAACTGGATACTGGACTTCCTGACGGGCCACCATCAGGTGGTGAGGGTAGGCAACAACAGATCTGCCAAGTTGACTCAACACAGGGGCCTTTCAGGGGTGCATGCTTAGTCCTCTGCTGTACTTCCAGTTCACCAACGACTGCATTGCAGCGCAATGTCTTTGCTGAAGACACGACGGTGGAAGGCCTGATCACCGACAACGATGAGACAGCCAATAGGGAGTTGGTCAGAGACCTGGCAGTGTGGTCTCAAGACAACAACCTCCCCCTTAACGCCAGAAAGATACAAATGAGCTGATAGTGGACTCCAAGAATTGAGGGGCCGAGGACGCCACCATTCACATTACAGGTCTGTAGTGGAGCAGGTCGAGAGCTTCATGTACCTCAGTGTCGACATCACGAAGGATCAATCGTGGCAATGATAATGCCTCATCCACTCAAGAGGCTAAAAAGACTTGGCATGGGCCCTCAGATGCTCAAAAAGTCCTACAGCTGCACAATTGAGAGCATCTTGACTGACTGCATCACCACTTGGTGTGGCAACTGCTTGGGATCTGATCTCAAGGCACTACAGAGGGTAGTGCATACGGCCCAGTACATCACTGGGGATAAGCTGCCTGCCATCCAGGACCTCTACACCAGGCAGTATCAGAGGAAGGCCCTAAAAATTGTCAAAGACCCCAGCCACCCCAGTCATAGACTGTTCTCTCTACTACCGCATGGCAAGCGGTACCGAAGTGCCAAGTCTAGGACAAAAAGGCTTCAACAGGTTTTTACCCGCAAGCCATATGACTCCTGAACAGGTAATCAAATGGTTACCCGGACTATTTGCAGTGTGCCCCCCCCAACCCCTCTTTTTAAGCTGCTGCTACTCTGTTAATCATATTTGCATAGCCACTAACTATACATTCATGTACATTCTACCTCAATTGGGCCGACCAACCAGTGCTCCTGCACATTGGCTAACCGGGCTATCTGCATTGCGTCCTGCCACCCACCACCACCTCTTTTACGCTACTGCTACTCTCTGTTCATCATATATGTAGCCTCGCTACTGTATATAGCCTGTCTTTTTACTTTTGTTTAATTTCTTTACCTACCTATTATTCACCTAACACCTTTTTTGCAATATTGGTTAGAGCCTGTAAGTAAGCATTTCACCTGTTGTATTCAGCGCACGTGACAAATAAACTTTGGTTTGAAATATTAATTGAGTGTATGTAAACTTCTGACCCACTGGGAATGTGAAGAAAGAAATATAAGCTGATATAAATAATCCTCATACTATTATTCTGACATTCCACATTCTTAAAATAAAGTGGTGATCCTAACTGACCTAAGACAAGGAATCTTTACTAGGATTAATCATCAGGAATTGTGAAAAACTGAATAAATGTATTTGGCGAAAGTATGTAAACTTCAGACTTCAACCGTATCTACCAAAATTACCTTGTAGCCCTGAACATCGACTCGGTACTGGTACTCTGTGTATATAGCCAAGTTATTTTTACTCATTGTGTATTTATTATTATTATTATGCGTTATAATTTCCCTATTATTTCTTTATTTTCATTCTCTGCATTGTTGGGAAGGGCCCGTAAAGAAGCATTTCACTGTTAGTCTACACCCTGTTGTTGAAGAATACAATTTGATTTCACTACGCAGCACCTTCACACATTAAAGTAGTAATGGTAGAAAATGTTAACCCAATTTCCTCCTTGGGGATAATTACATGGGAACAGGTTACTAAAAAGCATAGTGTTCTCAAAATCCATCTCCTGAAACAGCCATATCCCATGTTTCCAACTGACACCTCAATGTTTGGACCTGAAAACCAATGCTTTCTAAAATGCCAGAGGTGGCACGTAGCTATGTTCATGTGTAGAATATACACTAGCATAAAACAGTATATGAAGTAACCAACAATGAACTCAATTGCCTTAGTGTGTTGGAATGGAAAAACTAGGCTAAAACACAGAAAGGACTCCAGGAAGGACATACTGATAACCTACTGAGAATGCTCCTTACATGTGAACAGTTGATAATGGGATGTTTCTACATGACAAGACTTAACCAACCAAAGGAAAATGTGGTTCTCAAAACCAAAGTATGAACGCCCCTCTAGATAACCCATGAATAATAAAAGACAACGTCTAGCGCTGCTTCTCAAGCTCCTAACCTGCACCAAAACACCTAAGACAATGAGCAAGTTCCAGATCGACCTGCAAAGCCAAATGCTTGGGTTAAATTCTTAAGGACCATAAGAGTCTTGGCACTAAATTCCTCCAACCATCTCATCAGTCAATTAAGGCCAGAGGTAGCCCTGCTCTGCAACCCTTCACCCCGCTTTTCCATCACACAATCCAGTGAAAGTGATCCTGGAGACTAGAGGTCGACCGGTTAATCGGAATGGCCGATTAATTAGGGCCGATTTCACGTTTTCATAACAATCGAAAATTGGTATTTTGGGCGCCGATTTGCTGATAAAAAATATATATATATATATATATATACATACATACACACACACCTTTATTTAACTAGGCAAGTCAGTCAAGAACACATTCTTATTTTCAATGACGGCCTAGGAACGGTGAGTTAACTGCCTCGTTCAGGGGCAGAAAGACAGATTTTCACATTGTCAGCTCGGGGGATCCAATCTTGCAACCTTACAGTTAACTAGTCCAATGCAATAACCTGCCTCTCTCGTTGCACTCCACACTGACTGTTACGTGAATGCAGTAAGCCATGGTAAGTTGCTAGCTAGCATTAAACGTATCTTATAAAAAACAATCAATCATAATCACTAGTTAACTACACATGGTTGATGATATTACTAGATATTATCTAGCATGTCCTGCGTTGCATATAATGTGACTGAGCATACAGGCATACAAGTATCGAAGTATCTGACTGAGCAGTGGTAGGCAGAAGCAGGCACGTAAACATTCATTCAAACAGCACTTTCGTGCGTTTTGCCAGAAGCTCTTCGTTGTGCGTCAAGCTGTGATGGGGCTGGTGTAACCGAAGTGAAATGGCTTGCTAGTTAGCGCGCGCTAATAGCGTTTCAAACTTCAATCGCTCTGAGCCTTGGGGTGGTTGTTTCCCTTGCTCTGCATGGGTAACGCTGCTTCGATGGTGGCTGTTGTCGTTGTGTTGCTGGTTCAAGCCCAGGGAGGAGCGAGGAGAGGGACGGAAGCTATACATACTTTTACACTGGCAATACTAAAGTGCCTTTAAGAACATCCAATAGTCAAATGTTAATGAAATACAAATGGTAGAGGGAAATAGTCCTATAATTCCTATAATAACTACAACCTAAAACGTCTTACCTGGGAATATTAAAGACTCATGTTAAAAGGAACCACCAGCTTTCATAAGTTCTCATTTTCTGAGCAAGGAAGTGAAACATTTGCTTTCTTACAGAAACATGGAAATGTAAAAGAAATCCAGTATATCCTCTCACCGATTTCAATGGTGAAGGCCTCCATCAGCTCCTGAGTAGGACTCTTGGCTTTGGGGGCCTCCTGGGCTGGAGAACACCTCACTGGAGGTTTGAGGACTGGAGGTTTGAAGGGCTGGGCATTGGAGGGCTTGGCTGGGGTAGACACAGGAGTGATGGTAGGTAGCTCAGGCACCCTAGGCTGGGGCAGAGCAACTACTCCCTTCTGGAGATTAGTAGCCACCTTCAGAGGAGCAGCAGGGGTAGGTTTCTGTACACAAACAGCAGCAGCATTGGGGTTTAAAGTTCTCTTGGGTACAGTAGTAGCGACGGGGATGGGTTTTTGGGGTATAGGAGCAATTATGGTGGACCTGTGGGCATCTGTAGTGGTTTTAGAATAGGCTCCTTTAATAAGGGCCATGGGCTTCAAGGAGGGTAACTGAGACTGGAGCAGGGGGTTTGAGAGTGCAAGCTGGGGGGCCTGGGGTATACAACACTTCACAGAAAGGGTCTGGGGTGGTATCACCTTCACAGTACTGGATGCAGGCATAGCAGAGATTAGGGGCTGGAGTTGGCTAGCTTTAGATGACTGTGGAGTAGGAACAGCCGCTTGCTGGGGAGGGGTGGTAAGGGCCGCGTTTGCACTAGCAACTTTGCTAGAGGAATATGATTTGGGGGACTGCATGTAAGTAGGATGCACCAGCAGGGCTTCAGGTATAGGAGGTGCTCCTGGCCCCATGGGCTGCCAGGCTGCTTTCACTTCCTCCATATCATTCTTCCCCAGGGAGGGGTGGGGGCCTCTGGAGGAGGGGGTGGGGAGGCAGGGGATGGGGGGCAGCTCTGTAGGGGCCTCAAGGAGGATGGGCCACTTGACGCTCTGGTCCACCAGTCTCTCTAGGGGGGCAAGTTTCTTCTGCTGGCGCAGCAGCCGGTACTGCTGGAGGGACAGGGGCTTGGGTTTGGGTTCAATAGCCTGAGGGGCCTCAATGGGCTGTGGGATCGCCTGGGGGGCCACTAGAGGGGCAACGTTGAGCTGCATCATTGGCTGAGGGGCCACTGATACAGGGTTGGCACTGGGAGCTTTAATTGTCATTTCCTGGGGGGCTTCCATCATCTGGTGGGCAGTTGGGTTAGCTGTAGAAGCTGGGGGGCCTTGAGGCTGCCTGCAGGCTGTGGTTGGTTGGGAGACCTTCTCGGGGGTCATAGTCATTGGCAACAGGTCAGAGGCGGGGATGACCTTAAAGCTGAGTTGTGTAGGTTGTACTAGGGTGGTGACTTCCACATGGCTCTGCCGTTGTGTTTCGGCAGCATGTGTTGCACTCGTCTTGTGTTTTGGGGCCTCTGGGGCGGCCGTAGAAATGGAGGAAGTTAATGACATGTTCTTGTCCTTTTTCTTTTTCTTTGGTTTGGTTTTCTCCTTGACAGGCTCGAGGGGCGAGGATTCCTGGGCTACTCTCCTCAGGACCCTCCCCTCTGCCTGGTCAGGTTCAGGTGTGACTTCAGGAGGTGAATTCTCCATTTTGTTTTTCCGTTTCCTTTTCCTACGAGACGGACATCTCTCTGCAGTCTCCTCCTTTGGTCTCCTGTTGATGACCTTCTCACCCCTCGCCTCTGACCTCGGGGTCACCGCGGGGTCAGAAGGGCCGGCCACCTCTGCTGGGTCATCCTCAACTATGACATCATTCGCAGACTCTGGCGTCTCCAAAATGGCGGCCTCCAAAACTTCATCTGGAACCCTCTGCTCCCCTTCAGACGAGTCTTCTACTCCAGACAAGGAGAAAGAGGGATGACAGAGGGAGAGGCCCATATCTGGGAGGGCAAATATAGATTCTCGATGTGCTCCCTGGTCCACCACCTCCAGCAGTATCCTTTTCTCTGCCAGCATCTGTTCTTCCCCTTCTCCATTCTCCATGCACACAGCCATGCAGCAAGGGTGCATATGTCTGACCAGCTCTCCTAGACTCACTGACATGCTTTCTCCATCCTCGCCTTCTTCCTCCATGTGCTGCTCCAGAGCCAGTGGGAAAGGCAGGTTCAGGCCATCCCAGTTCAGGAACTCTTGCTCTCCATCCTCTACCTCCTCTCCGTCACTCCTCTGGACAGACTTCTGTGTCCTGGGGAGACTCTAGATAGAGGGGAAACATCAGGTCAACGTCTGGGGCTTTCTCCGTTCAGCTTGGAGGTTTAAAATGCCTGGACCACCTGTATATGCAGACTTTCTCACCAGCTACACTATTTGTTATGTCTAGCAATAATTATGACTTGCATGAACTTCATATGCATGTGTCAATATGAAAATACCAAAATAACTAAAGTGATACAGTCTAATGCATTTACAACTGGGATGTAATGAAAGCAGATGAACTACCTTTCCTGTGGAGAACTGTCGTGTGTTGCAGAGTCTCTCTCTCTCTGGAGGCGAGCAGGACAAGCACAGCATTCTCCTCAGCTGCAATATGAGAAGAAACAAACATTACAATCACACATAGGACAACCTCAACAGTGAATCAACACAACACAGTTTGAGCATAAAACGTTGTCATTAATTCCAGTTGCCTATTCATTTAGACAGCCTTGCTTCTTAAAGCTGGGTCCATCTTATCCTCCACTAGATTATACTCAGTGTCCATTCAACCTTCTGCAACCAAGTGACTAAGACATATGCACTACTACATGGCATATCCAAATTATAAAGCCTAAAGAAATGCTAGTCCTCAGTGAGCTAATTATCTTGTTTTGAAAAAGAGAACTGCAGCAAAGATGTCAGGAGAAAAAATGCTAAGAAATAAATAAAACAGCAGTGGCAGCTGTACAGATAACTCATCCAATGGGCTTTGACTTCTCAAACATGGCAGAAAGCCAACACAATATGATGCCCAGTCACCTTATTAATTCAGCCACTTAGGTAACTAGCAAGTTAAACTTGTTTTTCCATGCAGGAAAATAAGATAAAAGCACAAGAAATACACTATGCATGCACAAAAGTATGTGGGCACGCCATCAAATTAGTGGATTCGGCTATTTCAGCCACACCCGTTGCCGACAGGTGCAAAAAGCCATGCAATCTCCATAGACAAGCATTGGCAGTAGTACTTTAGAGCTCAGTAACTTTGAACACCGTACCATGCAACCTTCCCAACAAGTAATTTAGTCAAATTTCTGCCCTGGTCAACTGTAAATGTTATTGTGAAGTGGAACAACTAAGAGCAACAACGGTTCCACAGCAAAGTGGTAGGCCACACGAGCTCACGGGACTGCCTAGTGCTGAAGCGTGTAAAACACGTGTACTGTCTCAGCTGTTACAGGGGAAGATTGGAAAGCTTCATAATGTGACAGGTTAAATGAAGATCACAGTCTGCGTTATCTTCTAACATATTGCACAAGTTGACTGCAGGTATTTACTTAACGTTTTGAAGCCAGGGGGCACTATTTTTATGTTTGGGAAAATAACGTTCCCAAAGTAAACGGCCTATTTCTCAGGACCAGATGCTAGAATATGCAAATAATTGACAGATTAGGATAGAAAACTCTAAAGTTTCCAAAACTGTCAAGATATTATCTGTGAGTATAACAGAACTGATATTAGAGGCGAAACCCAGAGGAAAATCAAAACAGGAAGTGGCTTCTATTTTGAAAACTCCATGTTCCATAGCCTCCCTTTGCTGGATTTAAAGGGATATGAACCAGATTCCTATTTCCTATCGCTTCCTCAAGCTGTCAGTCTTCAGACATAGTTTCAGGCTTCATTTTGAAAAATGAGCCAGAACGATAACATCACGTCAAGTGGTCACATGAGTTTTGCTCACGCAACATAGTTTGGATAGGAATTGCTTTTCCCTCTCCTATTGTGAAAGACATTTGCGGTTGGTATATTATTGATTATATATTTTAAAAACAACCTGAAGATTGATTATAAAAAATGTTTGACATGTTTCTGTGGACATTATGGAAAATATTTGGAATTTGTCTGCATTGTCGTTGCCACTCTTTCCTGTGGATTTCTGAACACAATGTGCCAAACAAATGGAGGTACTTTGTATATAAAAAATAATCTTTATGGAACAAAAGGAACATTTGTTGTGTAACTGGGAGTCTCGTGAGTGAAAACATCCAAAGATCAAAGGTAAACTATTAATTTGATTGGTACCTGATGCCAAGTGTACTTAATGTTTTGTCATGCGATCGATAAACTTACAAATGCTTGGATTGCTTCGCTGTAAAGCATAATTTCAAAATCTGAGACAGGTGGATTAACAAAAGGCTAAACTGTGTTTTGCAATATTGCACTTGTGATTTCATGAATATTTTTTGTAATATTATTTGACTGAGGCGCTATGCTATTCAGCGGTTGCTGATGACAATTATCCCGCTTAAGGGATGGGTAGCGTCAAGAAGTTAAAACCTTTGTGATAGGGGGCAGCATTTTAACTTTTGGATGAATAGCGTGCCAGAGGTAACTGCCTTCTACTCTGTCCCAGATGCGAATATATGCATATTAGTATTAGTAGTATTGGATAGAAAACACTGAAGTTTCTAAAACTGTTTGAATGATGTCTGTGAGAATAACAGAACTCATATGGCAGGTGAAAACCTGAGAAAAATCCAACCAGGAAATGGGACATCAGAGGTTTGTAGTTTTTCAAAGCTTGGCCTACCGAATACACCTTGAGATAAGGACAGTTGCACTTCCTACAGCGTCCACTAGATGTCAACCATCATTAGAAACGTGAATGAGGATTCTACTATAAAGGAGGGGCTCATGAGGCCTGTTTGAGTCAGTGGTCTGGCAGAGTGTCTCAGGCACGTGACGAGAGCCCCCGACAGAGTAACCTCTCGTTCCAGTGCTTTTCTTCATAGGAATTCTCCGGTTGGGACATTATTGATGTTTTATGTTAAAAACATCCTAAATATTGATTCAATACATCGTTTGACTTGTTTCTACGACCTGTAACGGAACTGAGTTTGTCAGGACGAAGTGCTCACGCCTCATGAAGATGGATTACTGGGCTGAACACGCTAACAACAAGTGGCTATTTGGACATAAATGATGGAACAAATCAGTCATTTATTGTCAAACTGGGATTCATGGGAGTGTCTTCTGATGAAGATCAAAGGTAAGTGAATATTTAGTGTTATTTCTACCTTCTGTTGACTCCAAAATGGCAGATATTTCTCTGGCTGGATTGGGCTCTGAGCGCCGTTCTCAGATCATGCTTTTTCCATAAAGTTTTTTAATTTTTTTAAAATCTGACACAGCAGTTGCATTAAGGAGAAGTATATCTTAAATTCTGTGAATAACACTAGTCCATCTTTAATTCTGTGAATAACACTAGTATCTTTTATCAATGTTTATTATGAGTATTTCTGAAAAATCACCGGATGTTTTGGAATCAAAACATTACTGCACTTAACGTGCCAATGTAAACAGATATTTGGGCATAAATGTGCACATTATCGAACAAAACATACATGTATTGTGTAACATGATGTCCTATGAGTGTCATCTGATGAAGATCAAAGGTTAGTGATTCATTTTATCTATATTTCTGCTTTTTGTGACTCCCATCTTTGGCTGGAAAAACAGCTGTGTGTGTTTTTGACTTGGCTATGACCTAACATAATCATATGTTGTGCTTTCGCTGTGAAGCACCTATTATTATTATTTTTTTAAATATTATTATTATTTTTTTTTTTTTTATTATTTTTTTATTTTATCGGACACGATGGGTAGATTAACAAGATGTTTATCTTTCATTTTCTGTATTGGACTTGTTTTAAGTTCCTCGGCTTACACATCACAGACAAACTGAATTGGTCCACCCACACAGACAGCATCGTGAAGAAGGCACAGCAGCGCCTCTTAAACCTCAGGAGGCTGAAGAAATTCAGCTTGTCACCAAAAGCACTCAAACTTCTACAGATGCACAATCGAGAGCATCCTGTCGGGCTGTATCACCGCCTGGTACGGCAACTGCTCCGCCTACAACCGTAAGGCTCTCCAGAGGGTAGTGAGGTCTGCACAACGCATCACCGGGGTAAACTACCTGCCCTCCAGGACACCTACACCACCCGATGTCACAGGAAGGCCATAAAGATCATCAAGGATAATAACCACCCGAGCCACTGCCTGTTCACCCCGCTATCATCCAGAAGGCGAGGTCAGTACAGGTGCATCAAAGCGGGGACCGAGAGACTGAAAAACAGCTTCTATCTCAAGGCCATCAGACTGTTAAACAGCCACCACTAACATTTAGTGGCTGCTGCCAACACACTGACTCAACTCCAGCCACTTTAATAATGGGAATTGATGTAAAAATATATCATTAGCCACTTTAAACAATGCTACTTAATATAATGTTTACATACCCTACATTACTCATCTCATATGTATATACGGTACTCGATACCATCTACTCCATCTTGCCTATGCCGCTCTGTACCACCACTCATTCATGTCTTTATGTACATATTCTTTATCCCTTTACACTTGTGTGTATAAGGTAGTCGTTTTGGAATTGTTAGGGTAGATTACTCGTTGGTTATTACTGCATTGTCGGAACTAGAAGCACAAGCATTTCGCTACACTCGCATTAACATCTGCTTACCATGTGTATGTGACAAATACATTTGATTTTGATTTAATGTGAGAAAGTTACACATTTAAAACAAATATTTTTGAATTCCCCCGCTGCCTTTTCAGTGGAATGTTGTCGAGGGGTTCCGCTAGCGCAACACTTACGCTAGAAAGATTAAGTAGCTACAAATATTAAAATATAGAAAAAGTTCAAAGAAATAGTTTAAACGGTATCGAAAAACCACAATGGGGCTATTTCCATATACCCCAGTACACTGCCCAAGCCAGGACCAGCTGGGAACTCACGGGGTGTATGCCAAAGAGGGATACGGTCACAGTTCCTATGTGTATGGTGTGCATTAGGACTCACCGGAGAGTGTTCCCGACGTTTCTGGCCAGACAGTAGGTCTGAGTCTGACAGTGTGTCAAAGTGTGATATGTTCTCATTGTCCACGTTATCCAGGATCTCCGTCAAAGCTGTGAGCAGCGTAGCCTGGTTCACCTCATCAAGTCCAAAATTATTCTGTGAGAAGAAAAAATATTGTGGGGGGGGGGGGGGGGGGTTACATTTCACACAATTCAGCTAAGTAGTAGACAAGTTTGTTAAAAGTTAGAACTATTGTACAATCATCAAAAAGTAAAATTACTACATAAATGTGTCTCTGGTCTGAAGTAAAGTAGTGTACTATATTGGAAACAGGGCGTGGTTTGACCTTTGTCCTTGGGGCCTTACCTCTCCTGAGGGTGTGTCCTCAAAGATGGACAGAATGGAGGGGTCCAAACAGCAGTGGAGGGCCTCCAGGGCCTCTCCTGTATCCAGCTCCAGTCTGGCCAGGCTTTCACTGGACAGGCCCCCATGGAGATCCACCACCTGATGAGGGGGGGGGAGAAAAATTGGGTCAGTAAGCCCGGAGACAGTCAAACGATCCAAAAATCACCCCCCAAGCAAGTCATGTCTAAGTCATATTTGAAGTATATCCAGTGGTTATTGATAGCTTCATCTTGCCATTTGACAGGCTGGGTGGTATTTATTTCACTGTTTTTACTTTAACCATGCTCCATTCCTCTCAAACCTACACATGGAGAGAGGGCCTACCTACACACTAGCAGATGATGAAGTCCGTTAGGGCTGAAATAGGGATGTTAGCTGTTTACCTTTAAAATTGGTTAGCTGCCGAAAATACATTTTACCGGTCATTCTTATCAGTCTATAGGTCAATTTGCATAATTTTGTGCATAATTTGCATAATTTTTTCCCCAAGTGTTATTTCATAGTGTTGATGTCTATTATTCCACAATGTAGAATCTAGTAAAAATTGAAATATTTTTTTTTAAACCTGGACTGAGTAAACGTCCAAACTGTTGACTGTTACTGTACATGTTTGTGAATCTCACCTTCATAATGGTTTGTAGGACAAACAGTACAGACGCTAGATATTTTCATGAGAAGACAGATTTTAGGGATGTCTCATGGTCTGAAAGACCACTGTTGCTCTGCCACCTTTCACTGCAGATGCAGAAGGCCAATATTGACAGACAGACCCAACCAATGTATAAAAAAATAATGAAAGCAACTTTTTTTAAATTAGGATTTTTTTATTATAGTAATTAAAATTCTTTGGGGCAGTGGAAATTGACTCTAGGAATAACCAGCATTTCTCTCCTGTTGCATTGGTTTTCATAAACTTTCTTTGTCCAGAAGCCCAAAGGCACAATCCTTGTCATATTAGCAACACATCCTTGTTGTTTCTACCAAGACTCCCCCCTCTAAATGTTTAAAGGAGATCTTCATATCGGTCACATGCATGTACCGCTGGCAATAGATGCGCTGTTTAGAAGTTTTTTCCTGCGAAAAGCATTTTTGGAAAAAGCTGCTTCATCAGAGCAGTTGCATGTTCAATAATGGGCTATAGCCTTTTGACTGTACAACAATATGTAACAATAGCAAGCCTGTTTTCATTAAGCTCTTAATGAAAAATGTAAGTTACTTGCACAGTATTTTCAATTGGTCACGTTTTTTTTTACCATATGGCAAAAATGTGACTGTTTGTCGACCCCTTGGAATTTCCGCCGCAAAATTGACCAAAATTAGGCTGAATCGATGGGTGCAGGCCAGGACAAACAAACTCCACCCCTCAACAAATATGAAAATGGGCCATGAGGAGAGCATTCGGACGCAAATTACCAACTGCCCACAGAACGTGAAGTAAAGGTATACAAAATAATGACCGCGAAATCCAGATGGTGTGCGAGGGGGCGGCTATAAAATCTGGGATGCGGAGAACACGGCCGTTAACGGAGAATCCAGACAACCATATGTTAACTTCGTAGGGAATCAACTTAATGTATTGACAAATAATTAGCCCAAGTTTATCATAAGACATTAATAGAATGGATCAGTGTTTCGTATTTCCTGCAACCTTCTGAAGAGGCCAGGTGAATTCCACATATGTGTGCGCGAGTTGTCGGACGAGTTTCATAACCGGTATGGCCAATATTCCTGATACAAAAAGCGCTCTGATGTTAATCGTAATTATCCACGATCGGAAAAATATATAATTCTCAGGTGCCCGCACACATCTTTCAATCAAGTGCGATGTGCTACGGGATCTAAATAAATTAAATAGATATCTTCACAGGCAGGCAAGCTAAGTGCGCTCGCTGTACGTTGATCCTGCTGCTCTGATTTGGATGGAGGAAAGCTGTATTACTCCATCCACTCCTGTCGCGTCATAATTCCACCCGATCACTTTTCCTCACATGTTCCAGTCTGATCAGTTAGATTGCTGTTGCCTCCTGTTAGTCTGCTACTACGATAAATCAAATGGCAAGGACGTTTGATAGCCTAGCAAGCTATCCAAGTGCATAATATCTAACAAGCGGGGTGAGATGACCAGCCGATGCGCAATCTGACTCGTGACAACAAACTTGTTGAAATGACATATGGGCAAGCCAACAACAATGAACTTATACATAGATCGTTCAGGGATAAGCAAAGGCTGGAAGTAGTTACGCGACATTTCTAAGACAATCGAAGTAGATCCAGATTAATTTATCTTGCTAGCCTGCCATCTAACCAGCAAAGAAGCTAAGGGTAAACAGTCTGTGTTAGCAGGTCGGGTAACAAATTAGAGTGGCATAATACATATCATTAATTAACAGTAGGCTTAGTATAGACACCAAGAAACTTGAAACTCCCGCCGATGTTAGTGTCACCAACAAACTGATGGTCCAAACAGAGTATCAAGTGTAACAGTATAACTTTAGAACATCCCTTCGCCAATACCCGGGCGCGAACCAGGGACCCTCTGCACACATCAAGTCACCCCTCGAAGCATCGTACCCACAAAAGCCGCGTCCCTTGCAGGGCAAGGGGAACCACTACTTCAAGGTCTCAGAGCAAGTGACGTCACCGATTGAAACGCTATTTAGCGCGCACCACCGCTAACTAGCTATATCACATCCGCTACACAAGCATCCAACATTTATGTAACCCACGTGTCATTATGTGCACCACTGAACTGGACCCTGCCCAGAAGGAAATGTTGCTACCACGCACCTTGCCCCAAGAGATCTCCTTCCTAATTATCACGTTTTGCACTGCAACAAACCGGGCTCCGCTATCGCAGAAGCAAGGTACCTCGTGGAATCTAGACAGGCAGAATTGTTAACACACTTGTGCTCATAATACGGCAAATTTATTTTTGTGGTCTGAAATGTACACAATGACTGGTATGCTGGTTTCTGAGTTGAATGAGTAAATGTATAGCTGTTTGAATCCGTCAACATGTGATGCATTCCCCACCACGTGTTTCTCATGAATAAGCATGGCAGAGGATTGTTTTTGTTTTGTTTTTTTACAAACTATTATAATCATATACAACTTCAGGCAAGAAGAGATGTGTTGCCAATCACCCAAGGTGGTGCCAACATATATTTATTTAAACAAAAATTCCTGCATGTTTTCAACTCAGTCATTTCAACACATTAAGCTCGAGTTACCTGCAGCCAACTGTAAAATAACGTAACCGGTAGTGACCGTTTTGTACATTACATATTGTAACTAGCTATTAACAATACTTCTATTAACGAGAACGCAATCTAATTTAGCGTTTTACGACGGCATGCATTTAGAACCACGTGTAAATGACTCCGACTCGAGACTGAATTTGAAGAGGCACAGGCTAAAGAAACATCCATCAACACGAGGCATATAGATAGATGTTAAAGGTTCATTAAAATCAGCACATTTGGTTCAATCATGTCATTTCCAGACATTGACTTTCACGAGGTTTTACAGACTTCCAACTAGCTGTCAATGGCCTCATCTCGGACGAACAAACTGGACATCTCCCAACTTAAAGCTAACGTTACAGTAGCGAACGTTACTCGTCCAAGTGGTTTTACGTTTGCTATATTTGTACATTAAAAGAACGGCCATTGGATAACTAACCTATATAAATCAGCCACTTTCGTTTGACCGAGGCAGTTAGTAAACAATGAAATCCAAGACTTGAGTTCAACACATTTAAAGCCAAAAAGCACGTTGTCTAACTGTTAGCTAACTACACAACCGGGCTAGCAATGCATTAGTTAGCCAGCCGGCAACTTCACATACTGTTTGGATGCTCCGGAGTCACTATAGCAGTTAAAACAAACACCCATGAAAAAACATCGATCTACTTATCAAGAGATTAGATGTAATCGGTATTCTCCAACCGGCTGCTAATAATCAACCATGCCATGATTGTTCTGGACAGTGGCTGTATCCACGTGTCACTTTTCCAGCGCATCATTCCCAGCACACGAGACATTCCCATACAGCACAGATAGACGGATGATACCAAATATACAACAGTATCACTGTACTTTACCTCGTCTAGTGTATTTGTAGAGAAAAATTCCATGTTGCAGGCAGCTAAAATCTCATCGCCTGCTCCCCACCGCGTCGCCATTTTAGTTTACAACACTCTCGCGCTGTGAAAATTCTTCTTTTATGAGGTTTAACGGTGGTTGGCATCCAATTTGTTGCATTACCGCCACCTACTAGACTGGAGTACAACTCCCTTGCACTTTTCTTGAAAAATACAAATGTACTTAATAAATACCCTACCATCTAACACTACACTCACTAATTTCCAAATTTTATCAAATAAAATTAACACCACCCTACTCCACTAATTCAATGTATGTATTCCTACCTCATGACATCAACCTGAAAGGATGGAATATCACCACTTAACACACCCTGTAACTCTTCTGATGTCAAGTCTCACACACCCAAATACCTCTCTGCAGCAGCCACCACAACATACATTTTCTGCGACTTCCGTTCCATCTCTGCAGTACAGTTGATAACCATTGCTATAAATGCTAAAAATCCAATCTTACTGAAATTTATATCACTTTTTGGCCTATCCCTCTGTACTGGTATATCTCTACTACTCTCACCACTCCTCCCCCTTAACCCATCTTCCTCTACTTTCTTCACTGCCTCAGCATATGACAACTTCTGCACTACTCTAACCCTGGAAACATCAACCTGCCTCTCTCGCACGGAACATGTCTGATCCCCAGCTCCATGGGCACCCCTACAATTAACACATTCCACAACTTTCCCCAATACTACGCATTCCTTTGTCTCATGCCCTTCTGCACACTTATTTACGTTTAAAAATACCTGAAGTTGGATTAGGAAAGTTGTTTGAAATGTTTGGATCAAGTTTACAGGTAACTAATTAGATAATGTGTAGTCATGTTGCGCGAGTTGGAACCAGTGTATTTTCTGAATCATACGTGCCAAATAAATTTACATTTTGGATATATAACGACAGAATTTATCGAACAAAAGGACGATTTGTGATGTTTAATGGACATATTGGAGTGCCAACAGAAGAAGATCTTCAAAGGTAAGGCTTGCATGAAATGTTATTTCTGACTTTTGTGTTGTGCCTGGCGGGTTGAATTGTGATATTCATGTGTATGTTTGCTGGGGTGCTGTCCTCAGATAATAGCATGGTTTGCTTTCGCCGTAAAGCCTTTTTGAAATCTGACACTGTGACTGGATTAACAAGAAGTTCATCTTTAAACCCATGTATAACACATGTATGATTTATGAATTACTATTATGAGTATTTCTGTTTTTGAATTTGGCGCGCTGCTATTTCACTGGGTGTTGTCAAAACAATCCCGTTAACGGGATTCGAGCAGGGGTGGGATAGAAGGGATCTGTATGAAGGTAAAAACAAAACAAAATGTGTCCACTAGATGTCAATCTGACTTGACTGTAGAATACACGGATACTCAGTGAAATAATAAAAAGCTTCAGTTACGTAGATAATACAGACCGCATTAGACAGCTATTCATGAAAATGTGATTATTAATGACCGTCATACAATGTTAGCTTAATGAATGGGTGTACTTTATACTAGATAGGACTTCACTGCTCACTTTACTGTTACTAACTCATTTTCTGCACTGAATTAAAACATTAAAGAAGTTATGGAATAAGAAAACAACGTTGACATTTTCAACATGCATTTTGTATGCATTAGCAAGAGGCAAAATAAATCTTACATGCGCAACAGTTATTGAACATTTGAGGACCCAAGGAAAGATATGACTTGAAGAATGTCCATACCTAGGCCTGCTCTAGAGCCTCTGGAGGAAATTAATTTGCTCGACAAGTAGTTGCATGTGAGCATTGTCCTAAACAAACGGGTTTTGAGGTAAAATCACTCTCTCTGGCCAGGCTACAACAGACTCTTCTGCTGTAGAACGGTCTCCTGTCCCGGAAGCACCACCATCTCCTGTCCCGGAAGCACCGCCGTCTCCTGTCTTGGAAGCACCGCCGTCTCCTGTCCCGGAAGCTCCTGTTGGTGTTGGTAGATTGTTCATTAACAATCTACCAACCTTCAACTTCTGAGGGTATGGCAACAAACAGGTCATGCATTGCAGTTTTTGGTGGTCTTTGCTGTGCAAGGCAACCCCTAATAAAAATTTGCAGAGGGGACTGGTGCATCTCAGTCCTTAAACCATGATGGTTCCACTGGTTGCAGAATTCTGTTAAGTCTCTATTGATTCTCGGCAGGCACACGTAATACAGAGCCCAGAGGTGCATTTCATTGTCCACATCCACAATACACTCGCACTTAAAGAAATTGAACAGGCCATGGTGCACATTGGTCATACCAAACCACAGGTCACCCCATAGTCTCTCAATCTGCTGATTGTGCATGCTCCTTCCTCTCAGAGCACTGCCTCTCCCAGAGCCTCTGAAAATGTTCATGAACAAGCAGACAGTGTTGTCTGCTTGTTAATGACCTCCATGGTCCATCCTAACTCTGGAGGGAATGCCATATCTAGAGACAGCATTCATGAAGCAATCCATTACAATACTGCTGTGTTTGTTGCTGGAAGCACGGAGAAACACAACGAGGCGGCTGTACCCATCAATGCCACCATGTATGACTATCCTCCACCTAAATCAGAAAATACAGCACTGGTTGATACAAAAGCTGAAGACACATTAAATATACAAACATCACCATCCTCCTTTACCACTTAGATGCTGCAAAAGGTTCCTGCAGTATATAACAAAGCAGCAGACCAAATATTAAATTAACATCCAAAATGTGGAACAATGTTAATGAACAATCTACCGCGGATCACAACTATAAGTACTTCTGTTAGCCCTCTAAATGCTACAACAAGGGTTTGTGCAAGACTGTTTCCTGCAGCGGTAGATGTGTGATTACAATAGCTACTTCAATTGGAAAAATAACCATGTTTATCTTGATGAGTCAAAAGGACAGACTTTCCTGTTGTTCACACTTAGGCACAAATACTTTTCTCCAACTGTTTTTACCTCCGTATGTCCTCAATGTGAGCATGTTTGTTAATTTCATGATGCAGATATTCTATCAAACACAGAAGTAACAGAACCACAATAAAACAATTATTATCCATGAGTGACATATGGTATCAAGGGCCATTGCTTGCTAAACTGAACTGTTAGTTGTTGATGAACAAGTTGATGAACAATTTGAGACGTGACAATGTACAATGTTACAATGTACGGTATGACCTTCTATGCAGCCTCTGCGGCATGCTGTCCCTCACTCTGCGTCTCTGCACCCGGATTCCCATTGTCCTAAATTGTGCTCGAACAGCCTCCGGTCCAAGTTCGTTGTTCCCAGCCACAAAGTCCTTTAATCTTTTCTGACATGTCAGAATATAACGGTGCATGTGACAGATTGAAGTGTCTGGATAAAAAGAGTAACAATGGCCAGGGATGAGGTAACATATATCATCATAGTATTTTAAAGGCCTGTCTTGATTGTAGTCATTCAAAATGGTTTGATTGGTAAGAAACTGGAAACCATGCATCGAAAGTCTTTGTAGTTTATTTTATAAAAAATATATATTTCACCTTTATTTAACCAGGTAGGCTAGTTGAGAACAAGTTCTCATTTGCAACTGCGACCTGGCCAAGATTAAGCAAAGCAGTTGGACACATACAACACAGAGTTTCACATGGAATAAACAAACATACAATCAATAATACAGTAGAAAAATCTATATACAGCATGTGCAAATGAGGTAGGATAAGAGAGGTAAGGCAATAAATAGGAAAGGGTGGTGAAGTAATTACAATAAAGCAATTAAACACTGGAATGGTAATATGTGCAGAAGATGAATGTGCAAGTAGAGATTCTGGGGTGCAAAGGAGCAAGATAAATAAATAAATACAGTATGGAGATGAGGTAGTTGGATGGGCTATTTACAGATGGGCTGGATGGGCTATTTTGTAAATGACATCGCCGAAGTCGAGGATCAGTAGGAGGGTCAGTTTTACGAGGTTATGTTTGGCAGCATGAGTGAAGGATGTTTTGTTGCGAAATAGGAAGCCGATTCTAGATTTAATTTTGGATTGGAGATGTTTAACCTGAGTTTGGAAGGAGAGTTTACAGTCTAACCAGACACCTAGGTATTTGTAGTTGTCCACATATTCTAAGTCAGAACCGTTCAGAGAAGTGATGCTGGACGGGCGGGCAGGTGTGAGCTACGATCGGTTGAAGAGCATGCATTTAGTTTTACTTGCATTTAAGAGCAGTTGGAGGCCACGGAAGGAGAGTTGTATGGCATTGAAGCTCGTCTGGAGGGTTGTTAACACAGTGTCCAAAGAAGGGCCAGAGGTACACAGAACGGTGTTGTCTGCGTAGAGGTGGATCAAAGAATCACCAGCAGTGAGAGCAACATCATTGAGAAGAGAGTCGGCCCGAGAATTGAACCCTGTGGCACCCCCATAGAGACTGCCAGTGGTCCCGACAACAGGCACTCCGATTTGACATACTCAACTCTATTGGAGAGGTAGTTGGTGAACCAGGTGAGGCAATCATTTGAGAAACCAATGCTGTTGAGTCTGCCAATAAGAATGTTGTGATTGACAGAGTCGAAAGCCTTAGCCAGGTCGATGAATAGGGCTGCACAGTAATGTCTCTTATTGATGGTGGTTATGATATCGTTTAGGACCTTGAGCGTGGCTGAGGTGCACCCATGACTAGCTCTGAAACCAGATTGCATAGCGGAGAAGGTACTGTGAGATTCAAAATGGTCGGTAATCTGTTTGTTAACTTGGCTTTCAAAGACCTTAGAAAGGCAGGGTAGAATAGATATAGGTCTGTAGCAGTTTGGGTCTAGAGTGTCTCCCCCTTTGAAGAGGGGGATGACCGCGGCAGCTTTCCGGCTGTTGACCCGGGGTAGGGGTAGCCAGGTGGAAAGCATGGCCAGCTGTAGAAAAATGCTTATTGAAGTTCTTAATTATTGTGGATTGTTGTTATCGGTGGTAACAGTGTTTCCTAGCCTCAGTGCAGTGGACAGCTGGGAGGAGGTGCTCTTATTCTCCATGGACTTTACAGTGTCCCAGAACTTTTTTGAGTTTGTGCTACAGGATGCAAATTTCTGCTTGAAAAAGCTAGCCTTAGCTTTCCTAACTGCCTGTGTATATTTGTTCCCAACTTCTGTCATGACGTTGCCCTCTTTGGGTACAGCAAGCCCCATCCCCCTCTCCCTGCCTCCTTCAACTAGTTGGCTGTGGTCAGAGAGAGGTCGTAAATTCCTGAGGAGAGGATCTCCTCATGCACACAGTATAGAGACAGAGTGAATTTTCATAGAGAACAAAGGAATTTCTTCCACCTCACAGAACTTGAGGTCCGAACAAATTTCATGTTCTGGACAAGGTATAAAAGATCGGTGAAGAATCCAGCTACGAACTGGTCCATTTGTTACATTTTGGGGAAGCTCATGGGAGACGGTGTGGCCACATTACCATAACGCTGTTTGTATAATAGCCTCAGATATGAGGTTTACATCTAATTGTTGTATACGATGAATGAGTGAGTTTGATACTGGTTGTAAAATTGTGTAATGTGATTTTGGACTGTTTAATGATGGAAATTCCTATTCTCTTTTGAGTTGAACTAAATCAGAGGACCGCCTATGAGCCCAGTTAGGGTCAGGCATCCTGGGACAGCCCCTTTTCTGCAATTCCGAATAAAACCCAACTTTGAGAAATTCTCAAGTAGACCATGTTTCTCTCAATCACGGGAGTCCAAAGGTTGTAGACCATTGCTGAATCTTTTAACCATACATGTGGTTAAACTCTTAGACTATCGATACCAACAGAATAAGAACAAGTCTGATATTAATTACTAGTCTGCAGCTAGGAATTCGGTATCATTGAAAGCGAAGAACGACAACCGCCGAAACATCCATTCATACGAATTAAGGAATGTCACTCTAAACAATTCACTCTAACCACAACAGAGAGAGAGAGATTCAATTCTACAAAAGAAACAAACTTTTCACCAGCGATCAAGATGACACACTGAGCGTAAATATATATATATTGATTGCAATTGTTCCCGAATGAGTGAGCGTTCATGTGCAAAGGATTATCATTTCAATTGTTATAATTATCAACTCTGTAGTGACTTCTCAGCTGACCCCTACTCCCCATTGTGTCCACCAAGCCACAATGCCGGTTTAGTCCACTAGGGCACATTCTCCTATCATTTCTTGTAACCATATTGACTTTGTTGTTTTGTTTATGCATTTCTGTGAATTACGTAGTTATTAATAAATAAATTATTTAAGACAATTGATGTATGGATGACCCATAGTGAAGAGTGGGTTCGTGCAGATAACCAACAATTTACGACGTTTGGAATGAGACTAACGTGAGGTAAAATAATTAATGAATTAATCAGAAGACTATTGATCAGATATGAAAATATCTGAAAGGTTATATTGGGAAATTATAACTTTGTAATCTGAATATTTTCCTTGGTGCCCTGACTTCCTAGTTAATTACGGTAACATGATTAATCAGTCTAATCACGTAATACTAATTACAGAGAATCTTTGATAAAAACTATGTCTTCAATTTAATGATAGTAAAGACACAACACTTCCCTGAAAAGTTGCATATCACGGGGGCTGTTCGATGCAAATGCAGACCGCCACAGGATGTTTTTGTGCTGGTCAAGGGCAGTCAGGTCTGGAGAGAACCAGGGGCTATATCTGTTCCTGGTTCTACATTTTTTGATTGGGGCCTGCTTATTTAAGAATAACCAGGCATCCTCTACTGACGGGATGAGGTCAATATTCTTCCAGGACACCCAGGCCAGATCGATTAGAAAGGCCTGCTCGCTGTGTTTTAGGGAGCCTTTGACAGTGATGAGGGGTGGTTGTTTGACCGCAGACCCATTACGGATGCATCAATGAGGCAGTGATCGCTGAGATCTTGGTTGAAAACAGCAGAGGTGTATTTTGAGGGCAAGTTAGTTAGGATGATATCTATGAGGGTCCCTGTGTTTACGGATTTGGGGTTGTACCTGGTGGGTTCATTGATCATTTGTGTGTGATTGAGGGCATCTAGCTTAGATTGTAGGATGGCTGGGGTGTTAAGCACGTCATAGTTTAGGTCACCTCAGAAGATAGATGGGGGGCAATCAATTCACATATGGTGTCCAGGGCATACAGTGCCTTGCGAAAGTATTCAGCCCCCTTGAACTTTGCGACCTTTTGCCACATTTCAGGCTTCAAACATAAAGATATAAAACTGTATTTTTTTGTGAAGAATCAACAACAAGTGGGACACAATCATGAAGTGGAACGACATTTATTGAATATTTCAAACTTTTTTAACAAATCAAAAACGGAAAAATTGGGCGTGTAAAATTATTCAGCCCCCTTAAGTTAATACTTTGTACGCCACCTTTTGCTGCGATTACAGCTGTAAGTCGCTTGGGGTATGTCTCTATCAGTTTTGCACATCGAGAGACTGAAATTTTTTCCCATTCCTCCTTGCAAAACAGCTCGAGCTCAGTGAGGTTGGATGGAGAGCATTTGTGAACAGCAGTTTTCAGTTCATTCCACAGATTCTTGATTGGATTCAGGTCTGGACTTTGACTTGGCCATTCTAACACCTGGATATGTTTATTTTTGAACCATTCCATTGTAGATTTTGCTTTCTGTTTTGGATCATTGTCTTGTTGGAAGACAAATCTCCGTCCCAGTCTCAGGTCTTTTGCAGACTCCATCAGGTTTTCTTCCAGAATGGTCCTGTATTTGGCTCCATCCATCTTCCCATCAATTTTAACCATCTTCCCTGTCCCTGCTGAAGAAAAGCAGGCCCAAACCATGATGCTGCCACCACCATGTTTGACAGTGGGGATCAGGGTGATGAGCTGTGTTGCTTTTACGCCAAACATAATGTTTTGCATTGTTGCCAAAAAGTTCAATTTTGGTTTCATCTGCCCAGAGCACCTTCTTCCACATGTTTGGTGTGTCTCCCAGGTGGCTTGTGGCAAACTTTAAACGACACTTTTTATGGATATCTTTAAGAAATGGCTTTCTTCTTGCCACTCTTCCATAAAGGCCAGATTTGTGCAATATACGACTGAGTCTCCCACCTCAGCTGTAGATCTCTGCAGTTCATCCAGAGTGATCATGGGCCTCTTGGCTGCATCTCTGATCAGTCTTCTCCTTGTATGAGCTGAACGTTTAGAGGGACGGCCAGGTCTTGGTAGATTTGCAGTGGTCTGATACTCCTTCCATTTCAATATTATCGCTTGCACAGTGCTCCTTGGGATGTTTAAAGCTTGGGAAATCTTTTTGTATCCAAATCCGGCTTTAAACTTCTTCACAACAGTATCTCGGACCTGCCTGGTGTGTTCCTTGTTCTTCATGATGCTCTCTGCGCTTTTAACGGACCTCTGAGACTATCACAGTGCAGGTGCATTTATACGGAGACTTGATTACACACAGGTGGATTGTATTTATCATCATTATTAATTTAGGTCAACATTGGATCATTCAGAGATCCTCACTGAACTTCTGGAGAGAGTTTGCTGCACTGAAAGTAAAGGGGCTGAATAATTTTGCACGCCCAATTTTTCAGTTTTTGATTTGTTAAAAAAGTTTGAAATATGCAATAAATGTCGTTCCACTTCATGATTGTGTCCCACTTGTTGTTGATTCTTCACAAAAAAAATACAGTTTTATATCTTTATGTTTGAAGCCTGAAATGTGGCAAAAGGTCGCAAAGTTCAAGGGGGCCGAATACTTTCGCAAGGCACTGTAGCTGGGGGCAGAGGGTGGTCTATAGCAAGCGGAAACAGTGAGAAACTTGTTTCTGGAAAGATGGATTTTTAAAAGTAGAAGTTTGAATTGTTTGGGTACAGACCTGGATAATAAGACAGAACTCTGTAGGTTATATCTGCAATAGATTGCAACACCGCCCCGTTTGGCAGTTCTATCTTGTCAGAAAATGTTATAGTAAGGGATGGAAATTTCAGGGGTTTTGGTGGATTTCCTAAGCCAGGATTCAGACGACACGGCTAGGACATCCGGCTAGGCAGAGCGTGCTAAAGCAGTGAATAAAACTAACTTAGGGAGGAGGCTTCTAATGTTAACATGCATGAAACCAAGGCTTTTACGATTACAGAAGTCAACAAATGAGAGCACCTGGGGAGTAGGAGTGGAGCTAAGCACTGCAGGGCCTGGATTAACCTCTACATCACCAGAGGAACAGAGGAGGAGTAGGATGAGGGTACGGCTAAGGTTTTCTGGGCGTGAGAGAATAGATTCAAGGCATAATGTTCAGACAGAGGTATGGTAGGATGTGGGTACATTGGAGGTAAGCCTAGGCATTGAGTAATGATGAGAGTGATATTGTCTCTAGAGACGTTTAAGCCAGGTGATGTCACCGCATATGTGGGAGGTGGAACTAAATGGTAGGTTAAGGCATATTGAGCAGGGCTAGAGGCTCTACAGTGAAATAAGACAATAATCACTAACCAGGACAGTAATGGACAAGGCATATTGATATTAGGGAGAGGCATGCGTAGCTGGGTGATCAATAGGGGTCCAGTGAGTGGTTGGGCTGGCTGGAGCCACGGCGATTCAGACAGCTAGCAGGCCGGGGCTACAAGCTAGCAGGCCGGGGCTACAAGCTAGCAGACCGGGACTAGCAAGCTAGCAGAAGGGCCTTAGAGGGACGTCTCGACCAGTTATGTATGTATTAGTATGGTTCTGAGTAGCAGAGGGGTCCAAGTCCAATTGGCAAAATAGGTATAGTTGCCCAAGAAATTGGCCGATGGAGCTCTACAGCTAACAGTCCAATATGCTCTAGACAGCTAGCGGGCCGCGGCTTGCAGATGGGCATTCATGGGTGGTCGCGATGTAGAGGCCAGTTGAGTACCCCTTCGAGCAGATTAAGTCGTAGTCCAGTCGTGAAGGATTGGCGGGGTTCCGTGCCCCCTACCGGCAGTAGAACGGGTCCGGGTATTGTATCCCAGGAGTGGCTGATGGGCCTCTTTAGCAAGCCGGGAGAAAGGGCCTAGCAGGGGCTAGCTCCAGGCTAATTGGTGCCTGCTCCGGGACCGCAATGTAGACAGCTAGTGGGCCGCGGCTTGCAGATGGGCATTCATGGGTGGTCGCGATGTAGAGGCCAGTTGACTACCCCTTCGAGCAGATTAAGTTGTAGTCCAGTCGTGAAGGATTGGCGGGGTTCCATGCCCCGTACCGGCTGTAGAACGGGTCCGGGTATTGTATCCCAGGAGTGGCTGATGGGCCTCTTTAGCAAGCCGGGAGAAAGGGCCTAGCCGCTCCAGGCTAATTGGTGCTTGCTCCGGGACCGATGTTAGCCAGTACTCGGATAGCAGCTAGCTAGCTACGAAGATCCAGGTGAAAATGTCCAGAGCTTGCGGTAGGAATCCGGGGATATGGAGAGAAAATAGGTCCGGTATGCTCTGGTTTGACACGCGTTGTACAAACTGGCGAGAGCTTTCTGAGCTCAAGGTTAGCTGATGACCGCTAGCAGTAATTAGCCGACTGCTAGCTAGTAGCTAGTGAGCTGGCTAGCTTCTGTTGGGGGATTCCGGATTCGAGGTGAATAATACTTTAGAAAACCCCCCAGATCCGCACCATATTGGGTGAGGCGGGTTGCAGGAGGGTGTTTTGAAGTTAAGTTTTAGAAAAAAAATATTTTTCAAGATATGTGAAGAAAAAATATATTAAAATATATAAAATATCTAAAAAGATATACACGGGACATGACAAGGACAAAGGATGCTACGCCATCTTGGAAACTTATATAGCGTTACTCCCAAGCACAACTGACCTTAGACGACATTTGACTGTCGATCGGGACACATGTAGAATATCTGCCATCTGAGGTACTGTAACGGTCATCGTTGGTGGAAGAAGGTGAGGACCAAGGTGCAGCGTAGTATGTGTCCATATTTATTAAATGAACACGGAAATAACAACACTAACAAAGAGAACGACCAAAAACAGTTCTGGCAGGTGCAGACACACAACAGAAAACAGAAAATAATCACCCACGAAACACAATAGAAAACAGGCTCCCTAAATATCATTCTCAATCAGGGACAACATTACCTGGTTTGATTGCTCAACAGTAAGCCCAACCACACCCACTACAACACTGCTTACCTTGTTGTGCACGCCAGCCAGAGGTACGAATCTCCTGAATGAACTGAGATACTTGATGAAGCAACATTTATCAGCCTACCACTAGCCCACTCAAGGCTCCTCTTCATGGTTTCCATTCTGTAAGACGACGGTTTTGTGACAATAGAGACCATTGGACTGAGATTTCTGTTCAAACAGTGACATAGTACTAACGTTAACATTCCTGGTTTATGTCTGAAGTTGTTAATTTCTACATCATAGGCTTAGATGTAATAGTAATATTTCAAAAGGTATTCAAAATAATATCTGTGCTGTTGGGAAGATATGTTGTAGATATTAGCAAAGTTTTTACAGGGTTGTTCTGGGTGAAATGAGCTTTATATGAGCTTTGTAAGTGTTTTCATGCTAATCGCGAGCTAGTAGCAGTAGGTAGCACTGAAATTATAGCTAGCCAGTCAGCCTGCCTGAAGTTTTAGACCTTCAACTGTTGTTTTGCCTAAAAATACAAAAACATGTTTGACATCAGTACTTCTCGATAATAAGTCACCTTTAAATAGCTAGTCTTAAAGCATAGCCATGCCATGTTTCAGTGGTTGTAAAAGTTAATTTACATGTTTTTTCATGCAGGCTGTAAAAAAGTCACAAGACGGCGCCGTTTACTGCGGCTATATATACTAGCTACATATATAAAATACTCCCTTGGCCTAATCAGACTTACAATATTAGCAACACATTAAGTTACTTGCTGTCAAGGTGTGTAAGAATCCCTGGCACTGTGCTGCCGTACCATCATACTCCCTGGGAAGGGAGAGACGCACCCCCCGCACCCCCCCGGAATTCCCTCCGGATGGAAAGGGTGGAGACAACCCCGGTTGTGCTGGTCGAGGCACTGGTCGAGAGACCTCCTGTCTCTCCCAGCGGTCCGTGGTCTGGACAACGCGATCCATCATGGCACCAAGATGATGTAGCATGGCCGAATGTTCCTGGACGAGTTCTTCGACTCCTCTAACCGGGGTACCTGTTCCTGCTGACTCCATATTCTCTGTGTTTAATTCTGTCAAGGTGTGTCTTTAGGCGAAGTCAGGTGCAGGAGAGCATTGTATGATAAATAAATCACACTTTATTAAAGTTCCAAAACGGGAGCACAACAAACCAAACGCGCTCAAAAACATGGAACAATAAAGTAAAGCGCTAAAGAGCATCGTTTGACATGGAAACAATTACACACAAAACATGATGGGAAACAGAGGGTTAAATACAATTAGATTGATTGGGGAAGTGAAAACTAGGTGGGAATGAAAACCAGACAAGACAAATGGATATATGAAAAATGCCCGAACAAGGAGAGGAGCCGACTTCGGTGGAAGTCATGACACTTGCACTGCTGTCTCAGTGTCTGAGCCTCCAACATAGCTGCAGAGCCATAAACAGATCCGTCCTCTGTGTTAGCTAGCTGATCAACTTTATAATTAAGTAATAATAGTATTTAAAAAGAATCAACCTTGTTAACGTGGACTGAAGGGCATCAACTCCAGGATTATCGGAGAGCAGAAGGAGAGTGTAGTCATTTAGGGTCTCTTTGCTGTGGATAAGGAAGTCTTTCTCGCCATTTTCAATTATGGTGTTGTTGCTTCAAACTGACTGTACACCGATTAATGAAATCTAGTTGAAAGGAGGAGCTAGCGAAATTGGCTTGTAAACTTAGCATATTAAAGAATGCATTAATTTAGCGTGTGTAGGTGTATATTTAGCAGCTGTAGGCGTTAATTTGATGCTTGCAGGACCGCTTGCAGCTGTTTATTTAGCAGTTGGACCACGTTGGACCGCCTGCAAGCACATTTGCGCATTCTTATTTGACTCAGCCTTCTGGCAACAATATGCTTCTGACTCCGGTAGGGCTAAAGAAATCAAAATAGCAACATTTATAGCGGCAGATATGAGACCCTTCTCTGTGGCAGAGAATGCGGGGTTCAGAAACCTGTGGTCGAGCCGTGCTTCACCATTCCTTCCCGTACACATTTTCCCCAGACATTAATACCTGCCTTATACAAAAGAACACCTTGAGAGCGAGTTGTCAGAAACTCAGTCTGTTGCTCTAACAACAGACAGTTGGACATCTAGAGCTACAGAGAGCTACCTTACTGTAACGGATCATTTCATTACGGCAGAGTGGGAGATAAAAAGCCATGTCCTTCAAACACGTCCCCTTGAGAGGAGTCACACCAGTGTAAACTTGGGGGAAGAGCTAAGGGAAGTAGTTGCAGTGTGGAAGTAGGAGAGGGATAATGTAACGATTCCTGTGACCACTGACAACACTAGAAATATTGTAAATGCAGTTGCACTAGCTGGATTGGGGCCACAGACAGGATGCTTTGCTCACGTTATTAATCTAGCATCTCAAAAAGCAATGTCAATTAATCCAATCTCTCGCCTCCCAGCGAAGATCAGGAAGGTGTTATTCTTCTTTCATAAAAGCACAACTGCTGCACATGTTTTCAAGACAAAACAGGAGATGCTGGAGCTGCCAAACCACAAACTAATCCAATATGTCCCTACAAGATGGAATTCAAGCCATGACATGTTTGAGAGATAGCTTGAGTAGAAAGTTGTGGTGTATTCTACACTGACTGATCAAGCTGTGAGGAAGAATATCAAAGATATTGTAACTTTGTCTGAAAATGACTTAAGACTAGCAGAGGAAGTTATCAAAGTGTGCAAACCTCTCAAAACAGTCACAACACTAATATGCACTGAGAGCATCCCATCAGTTTCCATGGTCCTGCCTATGAAATCAATGGTGGCATCTGATGAAGATGAACCCACAGTTGTCAAGGGATGTCAAGACTGCTATCAGAGTTAACCTGGAGCCTAGATATGCTGACCCTGGTGTACAAGACTTCTTACACAAGAGCCCCGCTTTGAACCTCCGGTTCAAGTCCCTGCTGCACCTGGATGCTGCTGCTCGTCTGAGAGTCTACATTGAACTCACAGCAGAGATTGTGAACAATATACAACAGGTATTGTATTTATTTTGATAATGTAACATTTTTTATTTGATTAATTAGTGATTTAAGCCACAGGAGCCAACCCCTCTTCAGAGACGGCAGACGACAGGGGTTCTCCTCCAGAAAATAAGTCTGCCATGGCTGAGCTTTTTGGGGAGTTGTTCACGACCCAGGAGCAGGGAACCAAGTCAAAGGTCAAGGTCATAGAGGAGGAGGTGACCTCATACAGGGACGTGGACTGTATTCCCCTGGATGCTGATTCACTTACATGGTGGAAGACCAAAGAGTTAATATATCCTCGTGTTGCCATGTTAGCAAGGCGCTACCTGGCTGTGCCTGGGACCTCTGTCCCTAGCGAGAGGGTATTCTCCTAAGCGGCTGACATTGTCACAGTAAGCCGATCAGTGCTCACTACAGATAATGTGGATAGACTAATCTTCTTAAAGAAAAACTTGAAAATCTGATAAAAAAAAAGGTTTTCAAGTAACTAGTCTCAAGGGGTCCTATTTTGTTTAAGGCACTGCTATGTGACTTAATTTTGATATATGGTGTTGGACTATGCACTCTTGTTGAAGTTCTGTTTTAAATGACTATTTTATTTCATGTTATATGGCAGGCACTGCTGTTTTTTTGTTGTCCCTTTGTTTCCATATGCTCCTGGGAATTCAAGCTAGTTTACTATTATAAGTGAAATGGAAAATCTAAATACAAATGACATTTCTCAGGCTGTCACGTTCTGACCTTTATTTCCTTTGTTTTGTCATTATTTAGTATGGTCAGGGCGTGAGTTGGGGTGGGCAGTCTATGTTTGTTTTTCTATGATTTGGGTATTTCTATGTTTCGGCCTAGTATGGTTCTCAATCAGAGGCAGGTGTCATTAGTTGTCTCTGATTGAGAATCATACTTAGGTAGCCTGGGTTTCACTGTGTGATTGTGGGTGATTGTTCCTGTCTCTGTGTTTGGACCAGATAGGCCTGTTTTGGGTTTTCACGGTTCTTGTTTTTGTATTCAGTTGTTCATGTGTACATTTACATATTAAAAGAACCATGGACACTTACACGCCGCATATTGGTCCTCTGATCCTTTTCGCCTCTCCTCTTCGGAAGAGGAGGAGGAAATCCCTTACACAGGCATTTATTTTGTTGACGTATCGAAACCGTACTGAACCATGACACCACTGTACCGTGAGTTTTGTGAACCGTTTCACCCCTAGTGAATATGTATGTTATTGCCTCTGCAGTATATTATTCTTAGGGTTTTGTTAGTGTACTTTGTTTTCAAGATGAGATGGGTCCATATCAAAAAATTTATCTATATGTATAAAGGATGTTCTAACTTTATTTTACCCAGCACTTAATCTATTTTACACTATTTATGAATGTAATGTTTGTTTTTGTGCCATATACAGTACCAGTAAAAAGTTTATACACTCATGAAAGATTATTTAATACATTTTTAAAAAAAAACTATTTTCTACATTGTAGTATAATAGTGAAGACATCAAAACTATGTAATAACACATGGAATCACGTAGTAATCAAAAAAGTGTTAAACAAATCAAAATATATTTTATTTGAGAAGGCTTAACAAACAGCAAAAGCACTAGCCTATGTCAATCTACTATCCCCCATAGTCCTAATATTAAAGAGAATCAATGTGCTTTATATTAGGAAGGTTGAGAAATATAGTAGGCCTAGCTTATAGAAAGCTGATGGGATCTTTCTCTTTTTAATAGAGGCCATCACACTGTTTTCAAAACGCGATTGCATAGCCTAAAGAGATGTTGCGCAACATGAGCTCATGGACTCTCGAAGTGTTTCATTCGATTTTGGAATACATTTGCATTGATGTTAGTGATTAGAGGGGCAATAGAGTGCTGAGTACCAGGCAGTTAGACAATTTGGTAGGTTGCTAATGACCAGCAGCAGCATCAGAGCTTGGAGAAGCCTAATTACCATGACTAAACGGTCACATGGAATTTGACTGCCATCATGACATACCACTGGTGTGGCGGTAATACGGCCACCGTAACAGCCCTAGTTCACAACAGTGTAGCCTACTGTTGAGAGTGAATCAGAGCTACGCTAAGCAAACACCGCAGAGACATTGCCTTGGTGGTTGAGTCAGAGAAAGTCATACATGGTGTGAAGGGCCCGCCTCCTTTACAGTTTCTCAATCGCTTTTGATTTTTTTTAAACGGTCTTAACTTCTTAAACATTCTCTAAACTGTAAGTGCAATTGTCACAACTGTTGCATGTCTGCAAAATGTAGTAACTCAGACAAAACATTTAATTAATGCTTCAAAACCTAGTTATTGTGTCAGTAAATTGGCCAATGACATAAAAATGGAGAGAAAAAAATCATTTTGTGAGCCATACTGGTCAAAATGTTTTGATGTTTTTTTCACCATGGCAGTCAAACTGGAAATGTTTGTTTTATACAAATTTCTGTTTTGTTCTACTTTGTTGACACTGACTGCTTACTGTACTATACAACAATGTCAGTTTTGTCTAGCTGAATGCTATTGTGTATCACACTGAGATTTTTAGATACCGATTTCAACAGTAGGTAAAAGTTTCCTTGGAAAAGTCATTACTGTAGTACACAGAAAAATTATATGCACATTTGTATGCACAGTTGAAGTCGGAAGTTTACATACACTTAGGTTGGAGTCATTAAAAGTTGTTTTTCAACCACTCCACAAATTTCTTGTTAACAACCTATAGTTTTGGCAAGTCAGTTAGGACATCTACTTTGTGCATGACACAATTCATTTATCCAACAACTGTTTACAGCCAGATTATTTCACTTATAATTTACTGTATCACAATTCCAATGGGTCAGAGGTTTACATACACTAAGTTGACTGTGCCTTCAAACAGCTTGAACATTCCAGAAAATGATATCATGGCTTTAGAAGCTTCTAATAGGCTAATTGACATAATTTGAGTCAATTGGAGGTGGACCTGTGGATGTATTTCAAGGCCTACCTTCAAACTCAGTGCCTCTTTACTTGACATCATGGGAAAATCAAATGAAATCAGCCAAGACCTCAGAATTGTTTTGGTAGACATCCACAAGTCTGATTCATCCTTGGAAGCAATTTCCAAACACCTGAAGGTACCACGTTCATTTGTACAACAATAGTACGCAAGTATAAACACCATGGAACCACGCAGCCGTCATACCTCTCAGGAAAGAGACGCGTTCTGTCTCCTAGAGATGAACATACTTTGCGAAAAGTTGCAGTCAATCCCAGAACAACAGCAAAGAACCTTGTGAAGATGCTGGAGGAAACAGGTACAAAAGTATCTATATCCACTAAAACGAGTCCTATATCGACAAAGCCAGACTACAGTTTGCAACTGCACATGGGGACAAAGATCATACTTTTTGTAGAAAATGATGAAACAAAATTAGAACTGTTTGCCCATAATGACCATCGTTATGTTTGGAGGAAAAAGGGGGAGGCTTTGCAAGCCAAAGAACATCATCCCAACCATGAAGCATGGGGGTGGCAGCATCATGTTGTGGGGGTGCTTTGGAGGAGGAGGGAATGGTGCACTTCACAAAATAGATAGCATCATGAGGGAGGAAAATTATGTGGATATATTGAAGCAACATATCAAGACATCAGTCAGGAAGTTAAAGCTTGGTCGCAAATGGGTCTTCCAAATGGACAATGACCCCAAGCATACTTCCAAAGTTGTGGCAAAATGGCTTAAGAACAACAAAGTCAAGGTATTGATGTGGCCATCAAATCCCTGACCTCAACCCTATAGAACATTTGTGGGCAGAACTGAAAAAGCATGTGCGAGCAAGGAGGCCTACAAACCTGACTCAGTTATACCAGCTCTGTCAGGAGGAATGGGCCCAAATTCACCCAACTTATTATGGGATGTGACAATACAGAGGCGGATGCAAGATGCAAGCAACGATGGTTTAATGAATACAGTTTACAGCAGCAACAGGACAGACTGATTCTACTCAGACGGAATCCGACCCAGGGACTAGGGCGCATCTTCCGATGATAGCGTGCTGAGAAATCCAGGGGAGTGTGTCCGGATGTGTAGGAGGGAGCACAGCAGATAATCCACACAAGGGCGATGAGAGATGAGTACGGACACACGACACAAACTCAGAGAAGTAACAACGATCTGACAACAAGAAACACTGGTTACAGAACATATAAAGGGAAGATAAGTGATTCCAGCTGGCACAGACAATCAGGCTGAGATTGGGAACCACGCCCACACAAACACGGGAGAGAGAGAGAGAGAGAGAGAGAGAGAGAGAGAGAGAGAGAGAGAGAGAGAGAGAGAGAGAGAGAGAGAGAGAGAGAGAGAGAGAGAGAGAGAGAGAGAGAGAGAGAGAGAGAGAGAGAGAGAGAGAGAGAGAGAGAGAGAGAGAGAGAGAGAGAGAGAGAGAGAGAGAGAGAGAGAGAGAGAGAGAGAGAGAGAGAGAGAGAGAGAGAGAGAGAGAGAGAGAGAGAGAGAGAGAGAGAGAGAGAGAGAGAGAGAGAGAGAGAGAGAGAGAGAGAGAGAGAGAGAGAGAGAGAGAGAGAGAGAGAGAGAGAGAGAGAGAGAGAGAGAGAGAGAGAGAGAGAGAGGCAGTGGATTCATGAACCGTGACAATACCCCCCCCCCCCCCCTAGGAACGCCTCTTGGCGTTCCCGGGCGAATTTACCTGTCGATTGAAATCATCGATAAGGGAGTGATCCAGAATGTCCCTAGCAGGTACCCAACTTCTCTCCTCCGGGCCGTAACCCTCCCAGTCCACCAGGTACTGGAATCCGCGTCCCCTCCTTCTAGAGTCCAAAATACGATTGACAGAAAAGGTGGGTTCCCCATCAACAAGTCGTGGCGGCGGGGGAACCGGGACCGGCGGGTTAATGCGTGCCTGAAACACAGGTTTTATTTTAGACACATGAAAGGTAGGATGAATTCTCCTATACGCCGGAGGAAGCTTGAGCCGGACCGCCACCGGACTAATGATCCTGGTGACTTTGAACGGCCGATAAATTTGGGGGCAAGCTTGTTCGAAACGGATCGGAGTGGAATGTTCTTAGTAGAAAGCCACACTCTTTGGCCAACGACGTATACCGGAGGCTTCGACCGGTGGCGATCGGCCTTAGCCTTGGTGCGCGCCCCCACCCGGAGAAGAGTCTCACGGGCTCTGCTCCATGCGTGACGGCACCTCTGGATGAAAGCGTGAGCGGAGGGAACAGTGACCTCGGACTCCGTACTGGGAAAGATAGGTGGCTGGTAACCTAAACTACACTCAAACGGAGAGAGACCCGTGGCTGCCACTGGCAACGAATTGTGAGCGTACTCAACCATAGAGAGTTGTTGACTCCAGGAAGAGGGATTCTTAGAAACCAAACATCGCAACACTCTCTCCAAATCTTGGTTGGCCCTCTCCGTTTGACCGTTGCTCTGGGGATGAAACCCTGAAGACAGGCTGACACTCGCTCCCAGTAACCTACAAAACTCTTGCCAAAACTTGGACACAAATTGGGGCCCCCTGTCAGAAACTACGTCCATCGGCAGGCCATGTAAGCGAAAGACGTGATCCACGACAGTTACCGCTGTCTCCTTGGCAGATGGTAATTTAGGCAAGGGAATAAAATGAGCCGCCTTCGAGAACCGGTCCACCACGGTCAAAACAACCGTCTTGCCCTGGGAGGGCGGGAGGGCGGTAACAAAATCTAGCGCGATGTGGGACCAGGGTCTCGAAGGGACCGACAGCGGTTGGAGTAACCCATCTGGGGGTCGATTAGAAGTCTTCCCAGTGGCACAAACCGAGCAAGCCAAGACAAAACTGTGAATGTCACGAGCCATCAGTGGCCACCAAAAGCGTTGCTTAACCAAAAAGCTAGTGCGGCTGACTCCTGGATGACACGCTACGTTGGAGCAATGTCCCCACCGAATAACATCGGACCGACACCCCTCCGGCACAAACAACCGATTAGGCGGGCAACCGGGCGGAGGCGTTACCCCTTCTAAGGCCGTTTTGACCCTCGATTCAACCTCCCATGTGAGTGTGGAGACCACTAGGGTCCCGGGTAGGATGCACTCGGGAGTGGATGGGCGTTCGGAATGGTCAAAAATGCGAGAAAGGGAATCGGGTTTGACATTCTTGGAACCCGGGCGATACGAGAGAGAGAAGTCAAAACGTCCGAAAAAGAGTGCCCACCGCGCCTGCCTGGAGTTGAGTCGCTTGGCGGTTCTGATATATTCTAAATTCTTGTGATCGGTCCAAACTATAAAAGGTACCCCCGAACCCTCTAACCAATGGCGCCACTCCTCCAGTGCTAACTTCACTGCCAACAACTCTCTGTTGCCAATGTCGTAGTTGCGTTCCGCAGGTGATAACCGATGGGAAAGGAACGCGCAAGGGTGCATCTTGTCGTCAGAAGAGGAACGTTGGGAAAGTACCGCACCTACCCCCACCTCTGAAGCGTCCACCTCCACCACGAACTGACGCGAGGGATCGGGAGCAATGAGGATGGGAGCCGAAACAAAGCGGCTCTTGAGTTTGGTGAATGCAGCCTCGGCTGTATCGGACCACCTGAACGTCACTCTGGGGGAGGTTAAGGCGGTAAGAGGAGCGACTATCTGGCTAAAGTTGCGAACGAAACGCCGGTAGAAATTGGCGAATCCCAGAAACCTCTGTAGGGCCTTACGGGAATCTGGGCTTGGCCAATCCACCACAGCCTTAACCTTGTCAGGATCCATGCGAATACCTTCAGTCGAGACGATGTAACCTAGGAATGGAACGGATTGTGCATGAAAAATGCATTTCTCCGCCTTGACAAAAAGTCCATTCTCCAACAACCTCTGAAGCACTCGTCTGACGTGCTGAACGTGTTCCTGGAGAGAAGAAGAAAAAATCAGTATGTCATCCAGGTAAACATATATGAACTGATCAATCATATCTCTCAGCACGTCATTGACGAGTGCCTGGAAAACCGCTGGGGAGTTGGATAGCCCAAAAGGCATGACCAAATATTCGAAGTGCCCTCTGGGGGTGTTAAACGCGGTCTTCCATTCGTCCCCCCCCCTTATGCGAACCAAATGATATGCATTCCGTAAATCCAACTTAGTGAACACGGATGCTCCCTGTAACCTTTCAAAGGCTGAGGACATCAACGGTAAGGGATAGGTATTCTTCACTGTGATGTTATTCAACCCACGGTAATCAATGCAAGGACGCAGAGAACCGTCCTTCTTCCCCACAAAGAAGAACCCGGCCCCCGCTGGAGAAGAGGAAGGACGAATGAATCCAGATGCCAGAGAATCAGAGATGTATCTCTCCATAGCCTCCCTCTCAGGAACAGAGAGTGAATATAACTTGCCTTTAGGCGGAGACTCACCTGGCAATAATTCTATTGCACAGTCATAGGGACGATGCGGAGGAAGAGAAGCAGCACGGGACTTACTGAACACCTCCTTCAGGTCGAGGTATTCAACGGGCACGTTAGACAAATCCACTGCCTCCTCTAGAAACACAGAATCAGACACAGACGAACAAGCAGACACCAAACAGGACTCAAGGCACTTGTTACTCCACATGGATATAGAGTTATGACCCCAGTCAACTCTGGGGTTGTGTTGGGTGAGCCAAGGGTGGCCGAGAACTAATGGTGCAATGGGTGAGTCCATGAGTAGAAATGATAGTGTCTCAGTGTGATTGCCAGAAGTGATGAGTGTGATAGGTTCAGTGGTGTGAGAAATGTTAGGGAGTTCTTGACCATTGAGAGCGTTGACGGATATCTTGTGCGAGAGTGAGGTGATAGGAATCTGGAGTTTGTGAGCGAGCTTGAAGTCCATGAAATTACCCTCTGCTCCTGAATCCAGTAAGGCTTGGGTGTCGTGCGTGTGGGTGGCCCATCTTAGTCTTACCGGGAGGAGAGTAGATGATGAGGTCTTCTCTGTGGTGACACCACCCGATAGTAGCCTCAAGCTTACTACCGGGCCTGATCTTTTACCGGGCAGGAGTGGATAAAGTGGCCCGCTCTACCACAGTAGAGACAGAGTCCTTGGGATCTCCGCCTCTCCCTCTCTTCCCGGGAGAGGCGAGCTCTCCCCAGCTGCATGGGTTCGTGAGCGGAGGCTGAACTGGCCGTGTTCCCGCCGCTGGCATGCCAGCCCTCCGTGTCGTTATACGGTCTGTTAGGGCATGCTCGGTGGCCAATACGACTCAGACGAGCGTCGACCCTCAAGGCTAGTTCCACTAGTCCATTTAAATTCCTGGGAAGGTCCAGAACATAAATCTCCTTCTGGATCCGGTCCTCCAGCCCATGCAGGAACATGTCCCACTGCGCCTCCTCGTTCCACTGACACTCTGCGGCCAGAGTGCGGAATTGGATGGAGTATTCCGATACTGAACGGTCTCCTTGGCGAAGGTCAGCGAGTAGTCTGGCCGCCTCCCTACCCGCCACGGCCCGATCGAAGACCCTTCTCATCTCCTCGGAGAGTGTCTGGAAAGAGGTGCAGCATGGGTCCTGGTTCGCCCACACCGCCGTTCCCCAAAGAGCCGCTTTGCCTGATAGCAGTGTGAGTACGAATGCTACCTTAGACTGTTCACGGTTGAAGGTCCGTGGCTGCAACGAGAATTGCATGGAACATCTCGTAAGAAAAGCTCTGCAATAGTCAGGATCACCTGAATAACCCTCTGGTGTCGGTAGCCGTGGCTCTAGCTGGGAATCCGGCTCTGGCGGGGCGGGTTGAACTGCCGGTGTAGGTGGCGCAGCGAGACCCCTCAGATGTTGTAATTGTTGGGTCAGCTGGGATACCTGCGTCACAAGGCCTTGTACTGCCTGACCTGTGCTGGAGATGTTCTCCTCTTGTTGATCCATTCTCGTGATACTGCGGGAAATGAATTCGGTCAGACTCGTTGAACTCGCTGCATCCATGGTCTGGTCAGATCGTTCTGTGACAATACAGAGGCGGATGCAAGATGCAAGCAACGATGGTTTAATGAATACAGTTTACAGCAGCAACAGGACAGACTGATTCTACTCAGACGGAATCCGACCCAGGGACTAGGGCGCATCTTCCGATGATAGCGTGCTGAGAAATCCAGGGGAGTGTGTCCGGATGTGTAGGAGGGAGCACAGCAGATAATCCACACAAGGGCGATGAGAGATGAGTACGGACACACGACACAAACTCAGAGAAGTAACAACGATCTGACAACAAGAAACACTGGTTACAGAACATATAAAGGGAAGATAAGTGATTCTGGGAATGTGATGAAAGAAATAAAAGCTGAAATAAATCATTCTCTGCAATTATTCTGACATTTCACATTCTTAAAATAAAGTGGTGATCCTACCTGACCTAAGACAGGGAATTCTTACTATGATTAAATGTCAGGAATTGTGAAAATGTAGTTTAAATGTATTTGGCTAAGTTGTATGTAACTTTCCACTTTCAACTGTATACATTACATTTATTTTTGTAACAACGTGTTACATGTAAACAGAATTCACATTTGCATGTCCATTTAAAAAATTAAATAAACCTGCAACAATGAAAAAACCTGCGGTAGTTCTGTAAAAACAATCAATTGTACCTCCTCACAGTACGTAACACTACAAATTCCCATATTCTTGGTGGACATCCTGTCGCTCTTGTTGGTCTGGCCAGAGATTTTCGACAACATCACATCTGATGTTTTCCCTTGTGATGCACCGGGGGGGGAAATCTCCTTGCGTGGCACATCCATCCCCTGCAATAATTGCCTGTGATGTCCTCACAAGCAGCATTCATGGCATCTAACAGAGACTTCTGATCTTGGGCCTGATAGTCATATACTTTCCACATCCATGCTGAAAAAAACTATTCTTTCGGATTCAGGAATGAGGAGTGTGGTGGATGAACTCAATTGCTATCTTTTCATGTGGAGCAAACCATTCCCTAACAATGTTGATTCGGTGGAAGCTGACATTATCCCACACAATTACATGATTTGGCAAATCTGGTCTAACTTAATTGAACCTCTTTCGTATTCTGGTATTAGTTCTCTGTAAAGTGCATTTAGGAAGGTCAGGAGAAGTTGGGTGTTATAGGGCCCAATGTGTGGAAAATGTGTGCTCACACCATTCTCAGAAATGGCAGCACACATTGTAGTACTGCCCACACGTTGGCCTGGTGTGCCCATTTTGATTCGGTGTCCAATGAGATTGCAGCCACGTCTCCTGCCTTTGGCCAGATTGAACCCAGCCTCGTCCACAAAAACAAGAATGTGGGTCATTTCATGTCCTTCCAGCTCCATTATTCTCTATATAGTAACACAGAAACAAAATATAGAGTTAGTTTTACATAGTCTATTCTAGAATCAGACAGTTTAGTAAAGTAGAAATGCAAATTTCTTGTTGCTGGCTGAATACTGCTGCTCTGCCACCAGCATTAGGTCGTTGTGCAGTCCTATATATATGACATGTAGAATTCACATTTAGATACTGTTGCAGATAGTATATTGTATTCAAATTGTGCAGTATTACTGTATATTCCTCATACGTGATTTTCAGACTTGTGTGTACCTTTACAATAGTTGCTGTATTGTTGTGAATTAAATGCTGTAACAAAAGTAAAGAACGAGTACATATTTATCTGTTTTCACTACGGAATGTTTGCACAATTGATGACACCGTGGACCTGTTTACATTAGGCTGTACTCTCCGACCAGCCTCTTCCATTGTAAGACCATGGTTTATGATATGGTCAACAATTGTGACTCTGATTTCATCCGGGACTCTTATTCTTTGCCTCTACCTCTTCCTCTATTATGTCTTCCCCTAACACCACCACCACGCATTCTTACACATCTTCTTATTTCTCTTCCCCGAGCATGTAGCTGCTGTTCAGGGTTGTGATGTTCCGCCATGTTCAAAAATGGTAGTGATTGTGCTGTGGGCAAGCTCCATATATATGCTTCCAAACTTGATTGGTTGATTGGTAAGATTGTGATTCCTATTTCATTACTATGTCACCTGGCAGGTGCCAATTTAGCAGACATCACAAACATTCCATGTCATAGATATTTATGGAATATACATGCATGTCTGACAGATTTTGATAATTGAATGGATCATTTTGTGATGGCTCACACGATGAAAGAATGTTTAGAAGTTGTGAAGAGTATGACAATTTCACTGAGAATCAACTCATCAGTTTTGATCAGCAAGCCATGTGCATGTAGTTATTGTGCAAATTGTAGACAATTGTACTTACTCTTTTGCCCACGTGCCGAAACATATGAGATTTACTTAAATCAATAAGAAATTCAAATCTGGTGTAAACAAGAAACAAATTGTTCAGAAATGTGAAATTTGAGAATTGAGCCAAAGCGAATTGAGAAAAACTGTAATACTTCTAACATTTTTCAACATAATTGCAGGGTTTGCATTTGATTACATGCCCTGTACCTTACTCTGCATATGTTGGCAAATGACCACACTATGGTTTGACTGAAAGTATTACCTGGTACACTGAGTCCTGGTACATGGGATGAGACATAGAACAAATCGACAAGAGGTTGCTTGCCATAAAACCACCAGTAAATGTCACAAGACCTCCACGCTCAATACGTTTGCGCAAATTCTGGAAAGCCTCAGACACTTCTTCTTGTTTTACAGTCTTCCTTGCTTAAAATGAATTATACCGTGGCAGTATCTAGAGCACTTACTGCTCCTTGTACAAGGAAGCTGCTGTTTCCTGATAGAATTCCCCTCCTGCCATTGATGAAGCTGAAATGCTCCTCAAGATATTTATTTGTTGGTTGTTTTGAAAAATTGTATGGGAAGTGTCATGTTTCTTTCAACATCTACATACTTCTACACACTGCATCATCAGTAAGAAATTGGGATCCTTTATGGTGTCAGTGCCTTCATATTTGATAGCCACAATGAGAACCTTCTGAAACTCTTCCATGGCACAGATTGTTGAGATGTCCTGTCTTTACCAACATGCACCAAGGCTTGTCACAGTTGTTTATGCCAGTAGTTCCAACCAGCAAAGTAAAAGCTTTGTAGAAAGAATGCTGAGAGACTATAAGCTAACAACAAAGTGTGCAATGAAAAATTATGTGAGAATGCCAACACCAAGGGAGGCTTCTCTCCTTGGAGAATCAGGCTTAGTGAATGACCAGCCTTGCCGATTTCATCTAAGAGCAATAGTGCATGGCAATCACAGTCATGCGAAATCTAGCACCACACTATCAAAACAGGTCAAACACGCAGTTGTCACAAACGAATGGTCAGTGGTTCTGATAAGGAGTTTTGCAGGCGTGGGTCATAGCTGTGACGTGGGGTATGTATTCAATGACCCCTTTAATACAAACAACTACACCGCAGAAGACAGAGACACAGGGGCTACTGCTTCAGGAATAAAAAGAGAGCGGTGTCTCCAACAATGTGCAGTTAATAAAATGCTCAGACATCCGCACAACCTGTGTCTACATAAAAGACATCCCGGGTCTTGAGAGCAACTTGTTATGTATTCAGCCCAACAGATGGGAGGTAGATAAGGGTTGGTAATTTGAGGGTTATGCTACATTAAAGCCAGGTTAATAGTTTGTTCTGACTGCGCAGTACGCAATAAGTTGGTGCTAGGAGGGGGGGGGGGGGTGACGGGGGTGGATAGTGACAGTTTTAGATGGCAGTTGTGTAAGCACAGCACAGCAAAGGGCCTCACGCTGCTGTCGATTCATCCTTTTTATAAACAGCTTTGTTACTGAGGGCATGGCCTGACACTTCAAGACTTTCAAATACAAAATGGTTGAGACTCTTCACAAAACTTGGTATAATAATGACATAGTATTTGCCTCTAGGGTCGATGGCCTCACCATGATGGATCATATGGCATTTTGGCCTGCTGAACCAATTTCCGTTTAACTTCAGCATCTATAGACCAGGATCTTATTAATACGTTCCAAAAACTAAGATGATATTAAATGTCATGGTCGCTGTGAGCCAATTAATTTGAGTGAATGCGTGACCTGACACCTCAAGTCTTTCAAATACAAAATGGTTGAGAATGTTCACAAAACATGGTAAAACAATTATATAGGAGCCCAAATGTAAAAGTTCCTATGATGGTAATATTTGAGGCATATATTCTGCCGTTCAGACATACATGTGTCATCGTCCATGGTTTTCAAACACGATATGTTCTATGCGTTGTGAATAAGGTTAGTGTCCTTTTCTGGTAATACATACTGAGTTCAAATCTGGTTTTTTTCTCCTTCAGATTTTCACAAAACTTTTAATAACAATTACATAAAGGTCACAAATGAGCCCAAATGCTAAATATTAATAAGATGTCATGCTCTTCCATGGTTTTCGAGCCTCAGACTTGCCTGAGGCGCTCATCTAGCAATACATACAGACCCATGGTGGGCCAGGTTTGAATCATGTCACTGCTGCTTTCAGAAAGGGATCCCTTGACAGTGAGGGATTGTTGATGTTTTGCCTAAACCAAGTTTGATGACAAAATAATAAATGGCTTAAAATAAAGGTGTTATAAGAAAGCAAAAAGGGTAAAAGAACCCTTGGTCATCACTGCTTGTAGCTTTATTTATAGTTTTTTTTTGTTGGATAATTTATTTGTTCACAAACACTTAATTGCCTACACATAAATACGGTCACTCACTTCACGGTGGTGGGCTTGGGACAGGGAGTTGAACTACGCAGTGACCCAGACCCTCCACTGTCGGAGACAACGCACTCCTATTCATATGTTTTGTATATGTAATTTATTTAGAGTAATGTTGTTCTATAAATTGTAACGTTGTTAAAATGAAAATGAATAAACTGAAATTGCTATTCATCTCCCGAGTGGCGCAGCGGTTGAAGGCACTAAATCCCAGTGCTAGAGGCGTCACTACAGACCCTGGTTCAATCCCAGCTGTATCACGACTGGTTGTGATCGGGAGTCCCATGGGTGGTGCACAGCGTTGTCTGGGTTAGGGGAGTGTTTGGCCGGGGTAGGATGCCATTGTAAAATAAGAATGTGTTCTTAACTTACTTGCCTAGTTAAATGAAGGAAATATTTTTGAATGTTTTCATAAAATAAAACAAATCTGGTGTACAAGGTGTACAGTCCCTCAAAAATGTCCAGTTTATGTGTGTGGACACAATACATGAGTCAAACATGCTTTGAAAATAAAAAAGGATACACTGTACACCTAGCGACCGTGTCAGCATGCATTGACATTATACAGGATTATCAAAAATACTGCATGAATTTGCCATGAATTCATCTAGCCCTAGAAATAATTGTACCGAAATAAATCCTACAGGATCTGCCTCTGCCTATTAACTTAATTTGACCTTTCCCTGTGCGAATTTGCTTGTCTTGCAGAAATAAATTAATCCTGCAGGATCTGCCCCTGCAGTGTTCACTGCAGGAATTTGTCTTGAACGGCAGAAATGTACCTTGTCCTGCAGGAATATTTTTTTTAAACCTGCAGGACAACACAAAGTCCGTCAGAAGCATAGGAAAACTTGACAGTTATCAACTTTTGACCTGCATCTCACCTGTACAATTCCTTCACAGAGGCTCAAATTCTTGCAGATTTCTTGTGAGACATTTTTGTAGGGGTCAAATTGCAAGGTCTCCCGAGTGGTGCAGTGGTCTAAGACACTGCATCGCAGTGCTAGTTGTGCTACTAGAGATCCTGGTTAGAGTCCAGGCTCTGTCGCAGCTTTCTGCGACCGGGAGACCCATGGGGCGGCGCCCAATTTGTCCAGCATCGTCTGGGTTTGGGGAGGGTTTGGCCAGCAGGGATGTTCTTGTCCCATCGTGCTCTAATGACTCCTGTGCCGGGCTGGGTGCAATGCATGCTGACACGGTCACCAGGTGTACAGTGTTTCTTACAGCACATTGGTGTGGCTGGCTTCCGGGTTAAGTGGACATTGTGCCAAGAAGCAGTGTGGCTCAGCTGGGTTGTGTTTCGGAGGATGCACGACTCTCGACCACTGCCTCTCCTGAGTCCGTACGGGAGTTGCAGCGATGGAACAAAACTGTAACTACCAATTGGATTTTTTTTAAATGCAAAATTACATTTGTACATTGGTTTCCTTACCCTGCAAGCAGTCGATGGACAAGGTTAAGACAGCAATCCATGCTTTAGTTTTGTGTAGCATTTACATTTTAGTCATTTAGCAGATGCTCTTATCGAGGACAATTAGGGTTAAGTAACACAAAACCAATGCAAGTGGATTTCCCTGATATATTATCACCTTCCATGTCCAAATCATCCGAAAGTGTCAAAATGTATTGTGTAGCTCAATAAAGTTTTGCTTACATAGTTTTTTTTTCTATACTGTAAATGCTAAAAAGCTGGAGACAGCTACCAGGTAAAAACAAAACCCAAACATGGATTGCTGTCTTATCTTGTTCATAGACTGCTTACAGAGTAAGGAAACCAATATGTAATTCGTGTGAACTGTCCCTTTTAAGTCCACATCCCAGGGCATTTATTGTGGAAATACACTGACATGCAAAACCCCCAAATGAATGAAAAAGATAAGCACCAAATAAGATCTGGAAATGATATGGTGTTCATCTTTTCCTGTTGGTGTTGAGGCATAGAGCTGGCTCTACACATGTAAATAGCATAGGGTGTGTATTCATCTTCCGAAAAAGCATCAGCTGGCGCACACCCCAATAAGTTAGTAGAGCTGCTTACTAATGGTGAGAAAACTGTAGGCTATAAAAAATTATGAGAGTCGCAAACTCTATATATAATAATCTCCCAGTAATTTATTGGGTAAACCACCCATGTTTTGGCATCATCTTGTATTCATCTTGACAATTTATCTTAGATTTTTCTGTGTAACGTCCTTTAACACAGTTTATATCAACCTTTGTCAGATGTTTTCAGACATCAAAAGTTGTGTAATGTCAAGAAGAGGCCACTTCACATGACAACAATTATAACATCATGCTATATGCCTCAATCTGGAAATGATTTGATGCTCACTTTTGAATTCTGAAAACATCAGACAAGCTTTAGATTTTTAAATGTCATTTTTTTTAGTGTTTTAGTCTTTTTTTTGTTGCAGTGGTGGGACGCAAAAGGGTCGTAGAGGTGGGGGGGTGTTACACCGCTGACCAAACAACAGTGCTATATCTGTTGTGTACATAGTGTGATGGAGTTACATTATTCATTACTGTAACTGACAACAATGTCATGGTAATGAGAAATGGGCATTATGTTAATGAGAAGCCCTTAGCAAATGTTGCTAACAATGGCAGAATGACTCAGCAAAGCAATTGACATGATCAATTCATGCTCTTTCTAATCTATTATACTGTAAAAGTTGAATTAATAATTTTGCTCAAACCTGAAGTATTACACAGTTACGTAATGAACATCTAAAATGGGTAATAAATAAATAAAATAAAATAAAATTTGATTTAATGTGTACGAGGACAATTATCAAATTTAAACTTGTCATATTTTTGTCTAAAATATGACTAGTTTATGTGAATACCCAGAAATGTTAACTCTTTGCATATGTACCACTTTATACAATATTTCATTGGTTTTAATTAAATGTGTTAGTTATTTCTATAAATTAAATGCATCTAAAGTACATTTTATAAATAAGATTTAAGGCCAAAAAAAGTTAAAGAACCAGAAACCAAGCATAGTGAGCTTTAATGTGATAGTAAATTATTAAAACATTTTAGAGGCTATATAGCTGAATTTATCACAGACATGGTTTCAGTTGGTTTCACGAGAATCACCCTGCTGTGCCCCAACATCTCACTAACCACCACCTACTGCTGCTCGTTGTTGCCATGGATACAGTGCCCTCTCTCTGTGGGTATGGAGGGATGGGGTGGAGGAGAGGAGAGGAAAGAAGTGACTCTGGCTGCATCCTCTGCGTCATATTTATACCAGCAGTGAGCTAGCCGGCTCTCTTCCTCATCATCTGCGCGCTCCACTACATTTCTCTCTTTTTGTCTCTTTTTCTGACGATCTATTTTTCTCTGCAGTTGACTTGGTGGATGTTTTAGTGAACAGGCTCTGGTGTTTCCACAGCCACAGACGGAGGACAGGAGGAGATAAAAGGGGGGGAAAGGTAAGCATGGATGGCGTGTGTGTGTGTCGTGAGGTGCCGAGTAGACAGACAGACAAAGAGGAGAGGTAAGCATTATTTTGTGACCTCACCTAAAATGGACTGGGACTGGGGGATTAGGCTAGCTATGCCAATGTCATTATTGTGTGTTTGTGTGTGTGTAAAATGTCATGTTAATAATGAGTGTTTGTTTACCTCCAGAGAACATGTTCTTCACAAGAGGTGAAGTGTGACCGTTCTCATTCAGGTGTGTGTGTGTGTGTGTTTGTGCAAGTACCTGACTCCTCCTGTGACATTGCTGTTGCTGCGTGCCTTCTGACAGGGAAAGATAGACCTACACCATCTTTGTTTTCGGGAAAAACTGCTTTAGAGAGTGAGCCCCAGTGCAAGAGACACTGCCTGTTTGTGCAGTCAGCGAAGTGTATATCTCTAGCCTCAACGCCTTTCTGGCATAGAAACAAAAGCCATTTCCCCAAAGCTGGAGTGGAGACAGACACACAGACATACACAAACAGAAACAAACACACACACTCCTCTCTCTCTCTGTGAAATGACTCATATCTGCCTTTGTTCTCAGTACACCCTTTTAAAAGCAGAGTTCTACAGTCAGCTGAGATAATTCAGTTTTGTGGAGAGAGAGAGAGCAAGAGAGACTACAAATAGGAAAAGCCTTAGGGAGGGTGTTAATAGTTCCTCAGAAATGTGTCTAACAGTATGTATGACATTCAGCTCTGATGGCTCTGAAACAGCACGTAATAGCATTTAGGGAATGTCGTGTCCCACTTGTTATTTTTGTAAATTGGTTGTTTTGTTTCCTCAACGTATTGATCCTGACAGACGGATAACAAAGAGGTTGTTAAGAGAAGGTTGTTAAGAGAAGGTTGTTAAGAGAAGGAGGTTGTTAAGAGAAGGAGGTTGTTAAGAGAAGGAGGTTGTTAAGAGAAGGAGGTTGTTAAGAGGAGGAGGTTGTTAAGAGAAGCCCCGCTCCTACTGTGTGTGGTCTGTCTGTCTGTCTGTCTGTCTTGGTTTTGATGTATTAGGATCCTCATTAGCCGATGCCAATGGTGACAACTAGTCTTACTGGGGTCTGACATAACGAAAAATAAATTACAGACAAAAGATTTTAGTGTAAAATCATTAACATGTAATGTGTGTCAGTTACACATACATGTCAGTACATACACACAACAAGTAGGTCACATAGGGGAGAGGCGTTGTACCGTGAGGTGTTGCTTTATTTGTCTTTTGAAACCAGGTTTGCTGTTCAGTTGCGCTATATAAGATGGAAGGGAGTTCCATGCACTCATGGCTCTGTATAATACTATACGTTTCCTTTAATTTATTCTGGTGGCATGTCTGGTGGGGTAAGTGTGTGTCCGTGCTGTGTGTAAGTTCATTATGCAAACATATTGTACAAACATAGTGATGAGGTGGACTGTAAGATTATTGAGTTAGAGAGAAGACGCTTGGTGGAGAGGGGGAAAGAGGGGAGGAGAAAGAGAGAAGTGAGGGTGAGGGACAGCTAAGAAGGCTCATACTGGAGAGTGACGTGTGTGTGTGTGTGTGTGTGTGTGTGTTTCATGGGTCTCCAGTGTCCCAGCGCCCCAGGTGGGCTTTGCATTTTTAATCGATGCTGTCTGTAGTGATTAACACTGCTGTTATACACACAGATACAAAACAGAGGGAGGACAAGGGTGAGAGGGGGGGGGAGTTGGGATTTTTGAGGTTATTTCTATTTTCACCATTTACAAAGTTGAACAAATGAGCTTTACAAAAGGATGCTCAAATCAATGAGCTGCACATTTAGCAGTGGAGGCTGCCCAGAGGAGGAAGGGGAGGTCCATCCTCCTCAGTGAAATTAATAAAGTTAAAAATAGTGAAACATTGAAAAGTTTTCCTTTTTAGATCAAACTAATACTAAATATATTCACATCACCAAATAATTGATTAAAACACACTGTTTTGCAATGAAGGTCAACAGTAGCCTCAGCAGCACTATGTAGGGTAGCACCATGGTGTAGCCGGAGGACAGCTAGGTAAGCTTTTGGTTTTATGAATTTATTGCCACCAGGGCCCGCTGGTGTAACTGCTATCAAATCAAATCAAATTGTATTGGTCCCACTCACATGGTTAGCAGATGTTATTGCGAGTGTAGCGAAATGCTTGTGCTTCTAGTTCCGACAGTGCAGCACTAAGTAATCTAACAATTCCACAACAACTACCTAATAGAGACAAATCTAAATAAAGGAATGGAATAATATATAAATATTTGGATGAGCAATGACAGAGCGGCATAGGCAAGATGGAATAGATGGTAAAAAAATACAGTTTACATTTGAAGTCGGAAGTTTACATACACCTTAGCCAAATACATTTAAACTCCGTTTATCACAATTCCTGACATTTAATCCTGGTTAGAAAATTCCCTGTCTTAGGTCAGTTAGGATCACAACTTTATTTTAAGAATGTGAAATGTCAGAATAATAGTAGAGAGTGATTTATTTCAGCTTTTGTTTCTTCCATCACATTCCCAGTGGGTCAGAAGTTTACATACACTCAATTAGTATTTGGTAGCATTGCCATTAAATTGTTTAACTTGGGTCAAACGTTTCGGGTAGCCTTCCACAAGCTTCCCACAATAAGTTGGGTGAATTTGAACTCATTCCTCCTGACAGAGCTGGTGTAACTGAGTCAGGATTGTAGGCCTCCTTGCTCGCACACGCTTTTTCAGTTCTGCCCACACATTATCTATACTTTGACTTTGTTGTCCTTAAGCCATTTTATCACAACTTTGGAAGTATGCTTGGGGTCATTGTCCATTTGGAAGACCCATTTGCGACCAAGATTTAACTTCCTGACTGATGTCTTGAGATGTTGCTTCAATATATCCACATAATTTTCCTGTCTCATGATGCCATCTATTTTGTGAAGTGCACCAGCCCCTCCTGCAGCAAAGCACCCCACAACATGATGCTGCCACCCCCGTGATTCACGGTTGGAATGGTGTTCTTCGGCTTGCAAGCATACCCCTTTTCCCTCCAAACATAACAATGGTCGTTATGGGCAAACAGTTGTATTTATTTTCATCAGACCAGAGAACATTTCTTCAAAAAGTACGATTTTTGTCCCCATGTGCAGTTGCACACCGTAGTCTGTCTTTTTTAATGGTGGTTTTGGAGCAGTGGCTTCTTCCTTGCTGAGCGGCCTTTCAGGTTATGTCGATATAGGACTTGTTTTACTGTGGATATAGATACTTTTGTACCTGTTTCCTCCAGCATCTTCATAAGGTCATTTTGCTGTTGTTCTGGGATTGATTGCAACTTTTTGCAAAGTATGTTGATCTCTAGGAGACAGAACGCATCTCCTTCCTGAGCGGTATGATGTCTGCATGGTCCCATGGTGTTTATACTTGCGTGCTATTGTTTGTACAGATGAACGTGGTACCTTCATGCGTTTGGAAATTGCTCCCAAGGACGAACCAGACTCGTCGAGGTCTACAATTTTAAAGTGAAATAAGGTCTACAATTTTACAGTAAAGTGAAATAATCTGTCTGTAAATTATTGTTGGAAAAATGACTTGTGTCATGCACAAAGTAGATGTCTTAACCGACTTGCCAAAACTATAGTTTGTTAACAAGAAATTTGTGGAGTGGTTGAAAAACGAGTTTTAATGACTCAAACCTAAGTGTATGTAAACGTCCGACTTCAACTGTATATATATGATATGAGTAAATACAAGATACGTAAACATGAGTAAAGTTGCATTATTAAAGTGACTAGTGATCCATTTATTAAAGTGGCCAATGATTTCAAGTTTGTAGGTAGGCAGCAGCCTCTCTGTGTTAGTGATGGCTGTTTAACAATCTAAACTCACAAAACGCATGATTGTAGCAGGTTTACTAATGCGTTAGTTCTAGTAGCTATGTTGACTATGACATTGGCTAATATGGTGACAATGATGTAGGCTGTGTGTTGCTGTTAGCGGTCATAATTTTAAGGTTTGCCTTGGAAAGGTTTTTTACCTGGTCACAGACAGCTAATGGGTTGTGCACTGAAGTCCACATGCGAAGGGAAAAGGTGAGAGGAGAGTGAGTAGATAGTTGTGAGAAGGAATTATATATACAACGAGTGAAGTGAGCATGATGTTTTATGTGGCTACTATAAAAGTGAACTGTGTTTGCCTGTGATCTGGGGTGTATTCATTCTGCCAATTCTGTTGAAAAAACGTTTCTTAAACGGAACGAAATGGGGATAAACATACCTGAATTTGTCCAATAGAACCTCTTATTTTCAGCTGTTGGACTAATGATTACAGCTAGATCAGCTAGATGCAGGCAAGCGTGTGCAAGGCTGTATTGAATGTGTCACTGTCTGTCACCTTGATTGCAAAACATTATCTCGACCTGTGCACCTATGCTGTAAACTTTCATTCATAGGCTAGGTTGTAGCAATCTCATGATGAGTACAGGGAGAATTAGAGTATCATGTAGTAGCCTAAACCTATCAATGTTACGTTGAGCTGAGTGAATGGAATTTGAATGACAGTCATCCAATATACTTTATTAGAAATAATACAAACCTCAAAAAATTATCATCCACCCTCCTCTTAAACGGCACCAATCGGCACTGACATTTAGATCACCAATTACATACCAGAGCAGGCAATGGCCGTTCAATGTTTGCAAAGCATAGCCTCTGCACATCATACGTTTTGAAAAAGAGAAGATTTCCCTCTCTGTTGCCCCGTGCAAGCATATCTGTTGCCCTGTATACGCATAATTACTGATATCTTTGCCACAATAAGCGATTTCAAGAGAGCTATGGTTCGTGTGTGTCTCCCCCCTCTCATATTTATCTCTGCCCATGAGGATTGCAATTTGCATATTAATAAACCAACCAGAGTACTATATTTCCTACTTCCTGATTGTTAAATAGAGCTAGAAAGAGAGAGCTCCGATCCTGTTGTACTTCTCATTATATGTCCTGTTCTTCTATCCCCTTTTTCTTACTTTCCTCTGTTTCTTGCTCTCTCTCTGCATGTGTATCCTTGCATACGGAGGGAGGACTGGAGGCGGCTGTTTCCAGCAGAGCAGAGACCTACAACATGTGAGAAGATGTCTGTTGGAGGCTGCGCTTGCCCTGGTAAGTCTCACCATTTCTCGCTCTCTGTCTCTCTGCTCTCTCACTCTCTATTGCTCTCTCTGTCTTCTGTCTTTCTCTCGTGTGCCTTTTCTGCTGTAAAGGTCAAGTCCAGCAACTGGTTTACAGTGTGTTCCTCACTCAATATTCAGTGTACTTTATTTCTCAGCAAGACTGCACAAAGGCTACTAGCGCTCACTAGCTATTACTAGCGCACATCTCCTACATACACTGATACGTCTTTCCCCCATGTTGAATGACACAAGGTTTTCTTGCTCGGACAAGTTTGGGTCAGTGGAATGCTCCTGTGCCCTCAGAACAACATTGTTCCTAATGGAGGTGTGTCTGGTTTGTGTGAGTGTGTGTTTGTGCGCATGCACGCACATTTGATTGTCACTCTCTCTCTGGCAGCTTCATCTATTTGTTGCTTACTAAGTGGTTACTAACTGTAACTTAGTCTGAGCTTGATCGATATCTTCATCAATACCCTTTGTCTCTATTCTTTACCTTTCTCTGATTGTCACAAGAAGTCACTGTGAGAGAGAGAGAGAGAGAGAGAGAGAGAGAGAGAGAGAGAGAGAGAGAGAGAGAGAGAGAGAGAGAGAGAGAGAGAGAGAGAGAGGGAGAGGGAGAGAGAGAGATATTTGTTGAGTGAAACGGTCAGTCTGACATTTTGTACAGTTCGCCTCAATCTCTTATCTGTATCAGTATCTTATCCTGGTCAGTTTCCTGTGCAAATTCAAGTATGTCCAAGTCTGAATCACTCTATTCAGAACAAGCATGAGGCCTACCAGGGTTGGAGAGTCAATGTCAGTCCCATCAAGAACAAAATCTTCTTAATTCAATGTTCATTAATTGCCTAATGGAATATGCCCTAACACTCCTGCCTGTCAAGTCAACACATCCATTGGCGGGGACAATTTGCTATCTTACAGCAGGGTCATGATCAATAGTCACCAAATGGAAGAAAGTCGACTGAAACAGAGACTACCTGAACGTAACATTAACAAATACTCATCCTAAAAACAAATGCTAATTTCCGATTGCCATTACAAAACATTTTCCATTGTGTGCCCTATTAATGAGCATGACCCAGATCTGTGTAGATGAAAGCCTGTTGGCCAGTGAAGCACACAGCAGAGTCCATCATCAGCTCTGCCTAACCTTTTACAGGAAACACTGAGAGTGCAGGGTTTGAGTGGTATGGCTTGTTAATGAAACTATAGTGAGCCCTCTTGAATGAGGTCTGTCTGTGTTAGAACCGGGACCGTCTGAGTTTCAATATGAATTCCCCATGGGGCATTACATTCTACATTACAGTCATTCAGATGCTCTTATCCAGAGCGACTTCCAGCATCAATTAGGGTTAAGTGCCTTGCTCAAGGGCACATTAATAGATTTTCCCCTTTTCGTCTCGGGCATTTGAACCAGCACCTTTTCAGTTACTGGTTACAACGCTGTTAACCGCTAGGCTACCTGCCACGTTCAAGGATGTAAATTTGATCAGTATTCCAGTCAAATAAAACTAAATTATGTAAAGCATTCTGATTTAACACAGATGGTTTGATGGAGCAGAGTGAAGTTAGGAGGTATTCAGGAGGATCACAAGAGGGCACCAAATCATGTTTCCTACTTGTCATGATTTCTAAAATGTTTGTGTATAGTGCCCCCTATAGATAATATGTCTATTGTACAGGAAACACAATGGCACAGTGGAGTGCATAGGGATTACTGGCTTTAACAGGCTGTTCTGGCATACAAGCACATTGTACCGCTGTTTCCAAGAACTCTCACAGACACACAGCACACATGCAGGCACACAAACACACCCACACAGGAACACACACATTGTTGTCTCTATTGAGCCTGATAGCAGCAGCCCCACCGTAGTGCAGCTGTGTATGCGTGTGAGTGCATATGTCTACAGTATTCTGCTTTCCAGCATCGTGCTGCTGAGACTAGATCTGTTTTCCTGTGGGCTTTTATCCACCAATAACACATCGCACTGTCAGTTATTTTGGGCTCCCGAGTGGTGCAGCAGTCTAAGGCACTGCATCTCAGTACAAGAGGCATCATTACAGTCCCTGGTTCAAATCCAGGCTGTGTCATATCCGGCTGTGATTGGGTGCACAATTGGCTCAGCGTCGCCCGGGTTTGGCCGGGGTAGGCCGTCATTGTAAATAAGAATTTGTTCTTAACTGACTTGCCTAGTTAAATAAAGGTTCAATTAAAAAATTTAATCTTATTCGGCTCCACGGTCAAAAGAAAGGACAAGCTGTTTTTCAGCTGGTTTATTAGAGGGGGGATGCTGTTTCACAAATCTCCTCTCTTGCCCTCTTTTGTTCCCTCACACTCTCCTTCTCCATCTCTCGTTCTTTCTTTCTTTCTCTCAATCTCTCCCTCTACAGAAGGCAACAGTTAGTTAGGCGTGACTGAGCACATGCCTCTCACAGGGGACAAAAATCAGGCCTGGAATTAGGCTAGTAGTTGAATTCTCATTCCTGTTTCCATTATACAAAATGCTACTTTCTTATGCCCTTTACATTCCCCTTCCTTTATTCCCACCTTCCATCCCTCCTAACGTTCTTTTTTTCCTAGGGAATGTTTGCCACATAGTGTCTCCCATGGCTTTGTTCTGTGTATGAGTCCACTGCCAGTAAATCCATATATCACCTCTGTCTCTGACAACATAATGGTGATGGGGTGCACTCCAGGTCAGGAGCTCATAGTGTAGTGATGAAGTGAGCCATGCTCATTCATAAGCAGTGGTATAAAGTACTTAAGTAGTACTTTAAAATATGATTACTTAAGTAGTTTTTTGGGGTATCTGTACTTTTACCCTCAGTATTTATATTTTTGACAACTTTTACTTCACAACATTCCTAAAGAAAATTATGTACTTTTTACTCCATACATTTTGCCTGACACCCAAAAGTACTAGTTACAATTTTAATACTTTGCAGTACAGGCAAAATTTCCAATTCACACACTCATCAAGAGAACGTCCTTGGTCATCCCTACTGCCTCACATCTGGTGGACTCACGATACATAAATTCTTCCTTTGTAAATGATTAAGTGTTGGGAGTGTGCCCCTGGCTGTCAAAAAAAGTTATAAAAAAGGAAATTGTGCCATCTGGTTTAAGGAATTTGATGTATAGCAATTACTTTTACATTGTACTTTTACTCAAGTATGAAAATGTTCCACCACTGTACTTAAAGTACATTTAAAATCAGATACTTTCAGACTTTTACTCAAGTAGTATTTTACTGGGTCACTTTTACTTGAGTCATTTTATATTAAGGTATCTTTACTTTTACTCAAGTATGACATTTCCAACTCTGTTCATAAGTAACTCAATGATGGCGCCGGAGGGGTTGGTTGCTGTCTTATCGGCTCTTAACCAACCATGCTATTTTGTTTGTTTTTTTCCCGTTGTTTGTAACTTGTTTTGTACATAATGTTGCTGCTACCATCTCTTATGACCGAAAAGAGCTTCTGGACATCAGAACTGGGATTACTCACCTCAGATTAGACAAAGAGTTTTTCTTCAATGAGTCGGACGGGAGGGATATGCTACAGACACCTGACCAGTCCCAAATCTCCGTCATTCTCTGGAGAAGGAAACTGAGATTTCGCAGGGATCAGGGTGCCTTGTAAAGAACAGGTGACAAGTGGCTAATCTGCCTTTGCCTTCCGTCCTGCTAGCTAATGTTCAATCGCTGGGGGAAAAATGGGACGAACTAAAAGCATGTATGTCCTACCAATGGGACATTAAAAACTGTAATATCTTATGTTTCACCGAGTTGTGGCTGAATGTCGACATTAAGAACATACAGCTGGCAGGTTATACACTCTAGCGGAAGGATAGAACAGCAGCCTCTGATAAGACACGGGGTGGGGGCCTAAGCACAGTGGGGAGAACAAGTATTTGATACACTGCCAATTTTGCAGGTTTTCCTACTTACAAAGCATGTAGAGGTCTGTCATTTTTTCATAGGTACACTTCAACTGTGAGAGACGGAATCTAAAACAAAAATACAGAAAATCACATTGTATGATTTTTAAGTAATTAATTTGCATTTTATTGCATGACATAAGTATTTGAGATCTTGCATGGAGCCCCAGCCTGAGGGTGATTGACCGTCATCTTGAACTTCTTCCATTTTCTAATAATTGCACCAACAGTTGTTGCCTTCTCACCAAGCTGCTTGTCTATTGTCCTGTAGCCCTTCCCAGCCTTATACAGGTCTACAATTGTATCCCTGATGTCCTTACACAGCTCTCTAGTCTTGGCCATTGTGGAGAGGTTGGAGTCTGTTTGATTGAGTGTGTGGACAGGTGTCTTTAATACAGGTAACGAGTTCAAACAGGTGCAGTTAATACAAGTAATGAGTGGAGAACAGGAGGGCTTCTTAAAGAAAAACTAACAGGTCTGTGAGAGACGGAATTCTTACTGGTTGGTAGGTGATCAAATACTTATGTCATGCAATAAAATGCAAATTAATTTCTTAAAAATCATACAATGTGATTTTCTGGATTTTTGTTTTAGATTCCGTCTCTCACAGTTGAAGTGTACCTATGATAAATATTACAGACCTCTACATGCTTTGTAAGTAGGAAAACCTGAAAAATCGGCCGTGTATCAAATACTTGTTCTCCCCACTGTATATATGTAAACAACAGCTGGTGCACGATATCTAAGGAAGTCTCAAGGTTTTGCTCGCCTGAGGTAGAGTATGTCATGATAAGCTGTAGACCCCACTATCTACCTAGAGAGTTTTTATCTGTATTTTCCATAGCTGTCTACATACCACCATAGACCGATGATGGCACTAAAACCGCACACAATGAGCTGCATAAATAAGCAAACAGGAAAACTCTCATCCAGAGGCGGCGCTCCTAGGGGCCGGGGACGTTAATGCAGGGAAACTTAAATCAGTTTTACCTCATTTCTATCAGCATGTTAAATTCTAGACCACCTTTACTCCACACACAGAGACGCGTACAAGCTCTCCCTCACCCTCCATTTGGCAAATCTGACCATTATTATATCCTCCTGATTCCTGCTTACATGCAAAAATTTAAGAAGGAAGCACCAGTGATTCAGTCAAAAAAAGTGGTCAGATGAAGCAGATGCTAAACTACAGGACTGTTTTGCTAGCACAGACTGGAATATGTTCCAGGATTCTTCCAATGGCATTGAGGAGTAAACTACATCAGTCACTGGCTTTATCAATAAGTGCATTGAGGACGTCGTCCCCACAGTGACTGTACGTACATACCCCAACCAGAAGACATGGATTTACATGCAACATTTGCACTGAGCTAAAGGGTAGATCTCCCGCTTTCAAGGAGCGGGACTCCAATCCGGAAGGTCATAAGAAATCCAGCTATAACCTCTGACGAACCATCAAACAAGCAAAGCGTCAATACAGGACTAAGATCGAATCGTACTACACCGGTTCCGACACTCGTCGGATGTGGCAGGGCTTGCAAACTATTTTAAGGACTATAAAGGGAAGCACAGCCGAGAGCTGCCCAGTGACACGAGCCTACCAGATGAGCTAAATTACTTCTAAGCTCGCTTCGAAGCAAGTAACACTGAAACATGCATGAGAGCACCAGCTGTTCCAGACGACTGTGATCACGCATTACACAGCCGATGTGAGTAAGACCTTAAACAGGTCAACATTCACAAAGGCGCAGAGCCAGATGGATTGCCAGGACGTGTACACTGAGCATGCGCTGACCAACTGGCAAGTGTCTTCACTGACATTTTCAAGCTTTCCATGTATGAGTCCGTAATACCAACATGTTTCAAGCAGACCACCATTGTCCCTGTGCCCAAGAACACTAAGGTAACCTGCCTAAATTACTTCTGGCCCGCAACACTCACGTGTGCAGCTATGAAATGCTTTGAAAGGCTGGTCATGGCTCACATCAACTCCATTATCCCACAAACCCTAGACCCACCCCAATTTGCATACCGCCCACAGATCCACAGATGATGTCATCTCTATTGCACTCCACACTGTCCTTTCACACCTGGACAAAAGGAAAACCTATGTGAGAATGCTATTCATTTGACTCCAGCTCAGAGTTCAACACCATAGTGACCTCAAAGCTCATCACTAAGCTAAGGACCCTGGGACTTCCTGACTGGACGCCCCCAGGTGATAAGGGTAGGTAACAACACATCCTCAATACGGGGGCCCCTCAGGGATGCGTTCTCAGCCCCTTCCTTTACTCCCTGTTCACTCATGACTGCACGGCCATGCACGACTCCAACACAATCATTAAGTTTGCTGATGACACAACGGTGGTAGGCCTGATCACCGAAGACAATGAGACAGCCTATAGGGAGGAGGTCAGAGACCTGACCTTGTGGTGCAAGGACAACAACCTCTCCCTCAACGTGATCAAGACAAAGGAGATGATTGTGGACTATAGGAAAAGGAGGTCCGAGCACGCACCAATTCACATCGACGGGGCTGTAGTGGAGCTTCAAGTTCCTTGGTGTCCACATCACCAACAAACTAACCTGGTTCAAGCACACCAAGACAGTTGTGAAGAGGGTACGACAAAACCTATTCCCCCTCAGGAGACTCAAAAGATATGGCATGGGTCCTCAGATCCTCAAATTATTTTACAGCTGCACCATCGAGACCATCCTGAAGGGTTGCATCACTGCCTGGTATGGCAACCGTTCAGCCTCTGACCGCAAGGCACTACAGAGGGTAGTGCGTACGGCCCAGTAGATCACCGGGTTCAAGCTTTCTGCCATCCTGGACCTCTATACCAGGCGGTGTCAGAGAAAAGCCCTAAAAATGGTCAAAGACTCCAGCCACCCTAGTCAGAGACTGTTCTCTCTGCTACCGCACGGCAAGCGGTACCGGAGCACCAAGTCTAGGTCCAAGAGTCTTCTAAACAGCTTCTACCCCCATGCCATAAGACTCCTGAACAGCAAATCAAATAGCTACCCATACTATATACGTTTCCCCACCTCCCAGACCCTCTTTTTACGCTGCTGCTACTCTCTGTTTATCATATATGCATAGTCACTTTAACTATACATTCATGTACATACTACCTCAATTGGGCCGACCCCACCCACCCCACCCACACATTGACTCTGTTTCGGTACCCCCTGTATGTAGCCCCGCTTTTGTTATTCACTGCTGCTCTTTAATTATTTGTTATTCTTACCTCACTTTTTGGGGGGTACTTTCTTAAAACTGCATTGTTTGTTAAGGGCTGGTAAGTAGGAATTTCACTGTAACGTCCACACGGCGCATGTGACAAATAAAATTGGATTATATTTGGTTTGACCTCCAGCACTATCTGAGGTGTTATCAGCTCATCACTCAGAGCTGTTGTGTCAGGCCTCTAGTGTAGGAGTACTACTTTGTGTGCCTTGAGCTGTTGCCAGGTTTTGTCCTAAAGGTATCACCAATGTTGACCAATTATCCAATTTATTATATGCATATTTATGAGCTGAACTTCTTTGATCAGTCAGTGTGTGATAAGGTGCTACACTCAAACTTTTTCTCTGCATTAATTTTGTAAGCTAGTACTGACTGAATGAGAGGCAGTGAATGTGATTGTTTAGATACTGACTATTATTTATTTTAATACGCCTACAATTCATAGCAAATGTTTAGAGCTTTACTACATAGCTATTAGTTTGTGAATAGGAGGGAGGGTGTTGTAAAGGCAGATTACATTTCGATTAAACAGGATTGGGGGAGCCCATTCTGCAGAGGGAATGTTTACGCAAGCAGGGAGTAGAGACGTAAGAGCAGAGACGGGGGCCATTGTTCGCGTCTGGTTAGGAACAAAGGGTTTGGCTCCGTCTCTAGCTGGCTAGATCCCCACTTTTCAACATCTGGGTTGCTTAAAAAAAACGCGACTTTGTAAGTGCAAAAATAACGAGACCGAGGACGTACTCATTCGCTTTTACTTTTGTTTTGCTTTTCGTTTTGTTTCGGAGAGGAAAACGGAAATAACGACTACGCTGAAGGTGCTCCAAATTGGGACGGCTAGCATCCAAGCTAGCCTGCTAACACCGAGCAGTGCTTTTACTGTTGGAAAGAACACCGCGTTTCGGTGAATCATTCTGTGCAGGTATGGTGGATTAAAGTTAGCAATTTACTATACTAGTTACTAACTTGCCTTGTTACAGTCTAAGTAGAAATGATATTATAAGGCACATTTCAAGTGTGGTCCGTGCAGCTAACTAACGTTATAGCTAGCTTGTTTAGCATTGGCTAACCCCAGTTAGCTAATCACTGCCACACTGGTCAAGACAATCTTGCTGCTGTTTTAGTTAGCTTGTCATCAGCATCAGTCAAACCTTTTGTTCAGCTCATCTCATTCTTAATATTAATCAAGACAATGAATGAGGAATTCACCATGTAGTTGGCTGCTATAGGTTCTCAGCTCTGTGACTTCCATTGTCTTTAATGCTAACGATATAATTATGCTGCCTTTCTGTTTATTTTTTAAACCTCAAATCAATGAACGATTTTAGGGGATTAAATGATCGTTCTAACCATGGTGGTTTTATATTCTGTAGTGTGACCCCGTATTCCATAGCAAAACATGGATGGTGTATTTCCAATGAGGTTCTACCCAAAAGGCTCAGACTTCTGTTTCGATCTCTACGCGGGCCGTCACCTGTGTCTCACTGGGCCATGCATGGCTCCGGCGGACCTTCCTGGACTTGGGGCTGAGCCCAGGTTCTGGGCCACGTTGCTTTTTAGCGTGCGTTTACATAACAATTGCTACATGTTAACTTTAACACCTTACAGAACATAAAGTATGTAGTGTCACACTCCTGATGGAAACATAATTACACTTGAGCTTTCATTTAAAAAAACACTGGCGACTAGTGTGGGGTTAAATCTCAGTGGAAAAGCACCAGGGGAGTGTTAATCCACCATCTCCAATCATATCTGTAGGGCTAGGGAAATTGTCATGTAGGCCCAAAGTAACAGATATAGGATCAGCTTATCCTCCCCAAATCCGATTGAAGAGAACATTCAAAGCAGACCTTAGATCAGTTTCTGTAGTAGGGGCAACACACACACACACAGGCTATCATCTGGAGAAGAGGGGAGAGGTCTGTTGTCAGACGGAGAGCCTTTTACACACCTAATACGTATATACTCAAATCAAATTTTACTTGTCACATGTGCCGAATACAACCTTTACAATGAATTGCGTACTTACTGTTTTCTAGTCGAGGCTCATCCCATATAACCACTGCTGTACACCTTTTCTATTCATGTACTGTCCATAATGTGTATATACACCATCGTATACATATATTTTCCGGACACTGACATTGCTCTTTCTAATATTTTGATGTTTCTTAGTTCCTTTCTTACTCTTTGGGGGATTTGTATGTATTGTTAGGAGTGATGCACCCATGTGACATTTTTGGCCGATATCTGATATTTTACACACACATGGATGCAGCAGTCTAAGGCACTGCATCTCAGCGCACGAGGCACTACTACAGTCCCTGGTTCGAATCCAGGCTGTATTGTTTTACTAGGGATTATTTACTAGGATTAAATGTCAGGAATTGTGAACAACTTGAGTTTAAATGTATTTGGATAAAGTGTATGTAAACTTCTGAATTCAACTGTATGTAGCTTGGTGTCATCTAAAATAACCCTAATTTATAAGATAAGCTACAATAGTGACTTTGCGGTTAGCCTTCAAAATAAAAGTATGGCATAATTCTACTTGTATTAATTTGCATTGCTGTCAATGACATACTTTTAATTTGAAGGCAAACTGCAAATTCCACTATTTGTGCCTAATCCTTATTGTGACTAGCGTCCCAACACATAATCTGGTCCGGTCGAGCCTCACTAGCCAGATGAAGCTGGCTGGCTGCTTATAACATTAGCTTTGTGCAACAGGGTTGAGTAGCTGGCTAGCTATTTATTTTCATGACCTGAAGTTCAATTTTAATATGCGAACCACAAGTGGCAACCTAGCTAATACATCTGCCACGCTGATCCTCAACACTGGAGCTCCCTAGGGGTGCGTGCTCATTACCCTCCTGTACTCCTCCTCCTCAAATTAATCACTAACCTTTGATCTTCACCGGATGGCACTCCCAGGACTCCATGTTAAACAATAAATGTGTGTTTTGTTCGATAAAGTTGATCTTTATGTCCAAAAACGCACCAATTTCAAACGAGGTTATGTTCAGAAATGCTTTGTTTCAAACAAACATCCGGTGAAAGTGCAGAGAGCCACATCAAATGACAAAAATACTCATCATAAACATTGATGAAAGATACAAGTGTTAAACATACAATTAAATACATTTATCCTTAATGCAACCGCTGTCAGATTAAAAAAAATCTTTGCAGTGAAAGCACACCATACGTTTATGTTAGGTCAGCGCCTAGCCACAGAGAACTATTTTCCAACCAAGGAGAGGTGTCACAAAAGTCAGAAATAGCGTTATAAATATTCACTTACCTTTGATCTTCATCGGAATGCACTCACAGGAATCCCAGTTCCACAATAAATGTTTGTTTTGTTTGATAAAGTCCATTTTATGTCCAAATACCCCCTTTTTGTTCTCGCCTTTACTTCACAAATCCAAATGCACAAAGCGCGGGCACTAAGTCCAGACAAAAAGTCAAAGTTCCATTACAGTTTGTAGAAACATGTCAAACGATGTGTATATAATCAATCTTTAGGATGTTTTTAATCATATCTTCAATAATATTCCAACTGGACAATTCCTTTGTCATTAGAAACGAAAGGGAATGGAGCTCGCGCGCGAGACTTAGCTAAAGGCTTTCAGCCAGACCCCTGGTTCAAACAGCTCTTATTCGCTCCCCTTTCATAGTAGAAGCCTGAAACAACGTTCTAAAGACTGACATCTAGAAGCCCTAGGAAGTGCAATATGACCCCATAGACAGTATATTGTATAGGCAATCACTTTATTTTAAACTACAAACCTCAGATTTCCCACTTCCTGGTTGGATTTTTCTCAGGTTTTTGCCTGCCATATGAGTTCTGTTATGCTCACAGACATTATTTTAACAGTTTTGGAAACTTCAGTGTTTTCTATCCAATACTAATAATCTGCATATATTAGCAACTGGGTCTGAGTAGCAGGCAGTTTACTCTGGGCACCTTATTCATCGAAGTTAATCAGGACAACAGTTTTTGTGCATAATTGCAAAAGGGTTTTCTAATGATCAATCCGCCTTTTAAAATTATAAACTTGGATTAGCTAACACAATGTGCCATTGGAGCACAGGAGTGATGATGGTTGATAATGAGCCTCTGTACGCCCATGTAGATATTCCATTTAAAAAATCAGCCGTTTACAACATGAACAATGTTTACGCTGTATTTCTGATCAATTTTAATGTTATTTTAATGGGCAAAAATGTGCTTTTATTTAAAAAAAACAAGGACATTTCTAAGTGACCCCAAACTTTTGAACAGTAGTGTGTATATATATTTATTCCTTTACTTAGATTTGTGTGGATTAGGTAGTTGTGTAATTGTTAGATATTGCTGCACTGTCGGAACTAGAAGTGCAAGCATTTCGCTACACTCGCAATAACATCTGTTCACCGTGTGTGACTGATTTTAAGGTTTGATTTGAAGAATGAAGCTATATTCAGGGAGTAGCAGTACCATTTCAATGTGCGGGTGTTTGAGGTAGATATGTTCATAAAGGCAGGGTAAAGTGACTAGGCATCAGAATTAGGGTTGGATATTTTCCTCCCTCCTGGGTGAGGATTAAAGAGAGCCCTCCCTCCCACCAGAGAGGAAGGGGAGAGTGGGCTGGTCCTGTGACTTTAATGACCGGTCATAAAGTCTATCTGAACTGCAATATGAAGAAGTCAAACATCCTTTGTGTGTAGAGAGACTCTGCCCCAAAGCTTTAACATCAAAAGGTTGGACATAGAAACAATATTTCTAATGTAAATAATGTGGGGATCTAAACAATAATCATGTCAAATCAGTTTTGTGATATCATTTAGGTCAAAAATGACCTGCCACTGTTTAACAGCCACTGTTTTTTCAACTTGAAATTTGATGACTTTCCCTAGAGTGACCCCCAACATTAGAAAAAGTGAAACATCGCCTTTGTTCATATTTCCATGAAAGCTGTATACCACCAGGGTACAAAGATAGTCTTAGGGTCATCTTTGACCCGGCAGTTGAAATCATTTACACACACACACACACTGAGAAATTGAGATTGTGTGCTACTGATTGAACTCAGACAAAACTAAAACGTAATTGTGCATGTGCAGCATCTCCCCTCCACAACCCCACACATGACTCAAGTTCACATCCAAAATAAAAACAATTTCAGACAAAATAAACATTTATTGAAAGCATTGTTTACTCATGGGGATTACAGTCAGGCTGCAGATGAGTCCCCCAGTTCCCTCTTTGCTGAAGCTGTGAGTGCACGTTTCAGTGCCCCGCAAGTTGTAGTATTGATTTTATTTTATATATGTCCAGGAGGAACAAGAGAACAATGATTTAGAAAAGGAGGTATCTGAAGAAGATGGGGGAAGAATACAACCCAGAGCATGATGCATCTTCAGATGAAGAAGAAATCTCCCACGCTGAAAGAGCCATTTTTGTCAAAGAACAGTAAAATAACATGGTCCTTGTCACCATATAACAACCAGGGCCGGGTGGCAGCACAAAATGTCATAAGGATGACCCCAGGACACAGGACATGCAGTTGCCCAAGCCCAGGACTTCGCCTCAACATTCTACATGTGCATCACATCAGCCATGGGAAAAATCATCCTGGAGATGACCAATTTGGAGGGTTTCTGTAAATATGGAGTCACCTACCTGGAACAGGATGGATGAGATTGACCTGCGTACCTACATATGGCTGCTTATCTTAGTGGGTGTGTATGGGTCCCGAGGTCGAGGCCACATGTAGTCTCTGGGATGCAGAGAGTGGAAGGGCGATTTCTGTGCCACGATGCCACTGGAAGTCTTTCTCACTTTCTCAAGAATGCTACGATTTGATAACCGTGAGTCAAGACCTGCAAGATGTGTGAGGCAAACTTGTGGCCATAAGAGAGGTCTGGGAGAAGTGGGTGGAGCCTCTGTCATACCTCTACAACCCTGGGCCTGAAGTAAGTGGATGAGCAACTGGTTCCATTCGAAGGTTAAAAAAAATAAAAATAATAATAATCTAATTTAAGATTTTTCACTTTTATTTTGTATTGCTGTAAAATCATTGAGTAATCTCTTGTCAAAAGGTCGCTGTCCTTTCCGGCAGTATATGGTCAGCAAAGTATGGTATCAAGATATGGGTGGCCTGTGACGCACAATCCAGCTACGCTTGGAAGATGGAAGTCTACACAGAAATGCCACACCATGACTGACCCACCGCCAAACCGGTCATGCTGGAGGATGTTGCAGGCAGCAGAACGCTCTCCACGGCGTCTCCAGACTCTGTCACGTGCTCAGTGTGAACCTGCTTTCATCTGTGAAGAGCACAGGGCGCCAGTGGCGAGTTTGCCAATCTTGGTGATCTCTGGCAAATGCCAAACGTCCTGCACGGTGTTGGGCTGTAAGCACAACCCCCACCTGTGGACGTCGGGCCTTCATACCACCCTCATGGAGTCTGTTTCTGACCGTTTGAGCAGACACATGCACATTTGTGGCCTGCTGGAGGTCATTTTGCAGGGCTCTGGCAGTGCTCCTCCTTGCACAAAGGCGGAGATAGCGGTCCTGCTGCTGGGTTGTTGCCCTGCTACGGCCTCCTCCACGTCTCCTGATGTACTGGCCTGTCTCCTGGTAGCGCCTCCATGCACTACGCTGACAGACACAGCAAACCTTCTTGCCACAGCTTGCATTGATATTCCATCCTGGATGAGCTGCACTACCTGAGCAACTTGTGTGGGTTGTAGACTCCGTCTCATGCTACCACTAGAGTGAAAGCACCGCCAGCATTCAAAAGTGACCAAAACATCAGCCAGGAAGCATAGGAACTGAGAAGTGGTCTGTGGTCACCACCTGCAGAACCACTCCTTTATTGGGGGTGTCTTGCTAATTGCCTATAATTTCCACCTGTTGCCTATTCCATTTGCACAACAGCATGTGAAATTTATTGTCAATCAGTGTTGCTTCCTAAGTGGACAGTTTGATTTCACAGAAGTGTGATTGACTTGGAGTTACATTGTGTTGTTTACGTGTTCCCTTTTATTTTTTTGAGCTCAATCTCCTTTTTCCTCTCTCTCTCTCTCTCCAGGCTGTTCATCTAAGTCGTTCAAGCTGTACTCCCCCAAGGAGCCCGGCCCTAACGGCAGTGCCTTCCCCCCCTTCCACCCCGGCACCATGCTGGACAGAGACGTGGGGTAGGACACACACAACTTCCACTTAGCTCATACTGTTATTACTGTAGTTTGGTACTATTAGTACCTATATAATTATTATAATACATTTTCACTCTCGCCTGTCTTTCTGCAGGCCAACACCAATGTACCCCCCGTCATACCTAGAGCCTGGCATGGGGTGAGTACACCGACTGAGCATACATCACAGATTCAATCCTCACCCCTCAGGCCTCCAAAAAGTGTTGGAGAAAAACTTTCAACCGGAAAATAAAGTTGTGTACTGACCCTGCTCTGTCCTGTTGCAGGAGACCTACACCATACGGCAACCAGACAGACTACAGGATATTTGAGCTCAACAAGCGGCTACAGAACTGGACAGAGGTGAAAGCCCAACACACACGCACACAAACTCAATTATTCCGGTTGTCAGTCTCCCTGTGCTCTTGTAAGACTCTGACAACTTGTGATGGCAGATTTATTAATTTATTGTGTGTTGTAGGACTGTGACAATCTCTGGTGGGATGCCTTCACCACAGAGTTCTTTGAAGATGATGCCATGCTGACCATAACCTTTTGTCTGGAGGACGGGCCCAAACGATACAGTAAGACACTTAGACTTTCAGGGAGGCTTTTAAAATGGGATCGTATAGATTTCACCCTGTTACACATTATGGTTACAATCTTTATTTTACACAAGAATATTCAGGCCAAGTGAAGAGAGAAAAAATATGAATGGTGATTGGTGAGGGTATTGTGTGTGGGGAATAAAAAAAAAAAATATTTGGAATAAAGTCAAAATACAAATTCATGAATAAAGTCGCAATATTTGGACAATAAAGCCACTCTCTCCAGAATAAAGTATTTCTTTAATAGGCTACAGCAGGATATTCTCAGCCATAATCGCACTGACATGTGACTGCTGGGATTAGCTGGTACACAAGTGTATGGAATACATATTAGGAACTCTCATTCTTCACCCCTCGCCATGTTAAGTATCAACCCTGCACTAGTCAAGTGTCACTCCTTCTCCTCAATCCTCACCCCTGCATTAGTCAAGCTTCACTTCTCCTTCTCACCCATGCACTCATTTGTTCACAATGAGCTTTTACATTGGCCAAAAAAATATGCTAAGAGCTGACAACACATGGAGGTATAATATTTGGAAAATGTAGCTGGCAATTAAGAAATACCATAATTTACTATGATTAAATTGATTTCCATTACAAAGTTACTAGCTATGGATGTCGTAGACACTCCACTGGCTGCATTGGTCCACATGGGAAAATTGAAGCAATCTTTCACCATTTAGTCAAGCCTGAATTCAAGCAATAAGACAGTTTACATTATTTTGTATTATAACTCCCGTCCAAATGTTGTGAATTTTATATATATATATATATATATTCATGTCATAGTCACCAATCAACTCCCATTACTCTTAAGTTACTTCAACCAGTGAATGCTAGTGATGTTTAGCTATGCATGCTATTCTACCAGTCTGTCTTAAAGTAAAACAATATCACTGATGTATGTTGTATTGGACATTTCAAACATTTCCAGCTAATGAGAAAACAGTCATGGTATTTAATTGAAGAGAATGAAGAAGATTTAACAAGGCAACCTTGCGGCTAATTTGTATGTGTGCCAACGGCAGATTGAGGGATCTTTACACCCCTACCCCAGTAGAGGGGCGTGGCCACTGAAACGTAATTCCGTGAGGGACTATGTAAACACAACCTATTACAATCTTAGAATTCTGGTACACCACCATAGCTTAATACAGCTAAATAACATGGGTTGGTTTAATCAATTAAAGAATTATGCCCATTTCAAACACATTTCCTAAATGTAAGCAAATTAATTGGGTATTACTAATTGATCCTGCTATGTAACTAGACCTACCCAATCTAGTTTTTGTGGCTAGCTATCCTGTAAATAAGTTCATAGCTAGCTAGCAAGTGAAGGACTCTAGTTTGTGTATGTAAACATCATTTCCCTAAACTATTCTTGCTAGTACCTTTTTGAAATTAATATATCACCACGATGCGAAATGATCATTCCTAGCTGGCTGTTTAAATGTACATGTATTTCGGCCAATAGTCATGGTCATTGTAGTTTTAAAAGAATGTGGTGTAATGCAAGGGTGAGAACTGACTGATGCACAGATGAGAGCGATGAGGCAGGATTATACCTGACCAATGCAGGGGTGAGGTTGAGAATGTGAGGTGGTGCTTAACTAGTGCAGGGCTGATACTTGAGTAGGGGAGGGGTGAGGTCTGAGGAGGAGGAATGATGAAATTCCTAATACACTGTATATAAACCAAAGTATGTGGACACCCCTTCAAATTAGTGGATTTGTCTATTTCAGCCACACTTGTTGCCAACAGGTGTATAAAATTGAGCACACAGCCATGTAATCTCCATAGACAAACATTGGCAGTAGAATGGCCTAACTGAAGAGCTCAGTGACTTTCAACGTGGCACCGTCATAGGATGCCACCGTGCCAACAAGTCAGTCAGTCAAATTTCTGCCCTGCTAGAGCTTCCCCGGTCAACTGTAAGTGCTGTTATTGTGAAGTGGAAACGTGTAGGCGCAACAACGGCTCAGCCGCGATGTGGTAAGCCACACAAACTCACCGAACTGGATTGCTGAAGCACATAGTGCGTAAAAATCGCATGTCCTCGGTTGCAACACACTACAAACTGCCTCTGGAAGCAACGTCTGCACAAGAACTGTTCGTTGGGAGCTTAATGAAATGGGATTCCATGGCCGAGCAGCAACATACAAGCCTAAGATCACCATGCCAAGTGTCGGCTGGAGTGGTGTAAATCTCGCCGCCATTGGACTCTGGAGTGATGAATCACGCTTCACCATCTGGCAGTCCGATGGACAAATCTGAGTTTTGCGGATGCCAGGAGAAAGCTACCTGCGCGAGTGCATAATGTCAACTGTAAAGTTTGGTGGAAGAGGAGTAATGTTGTGGGGCTGTATTTCATGGTATGAGCTAGGCCCCCTAGTTCCAGTGAAGGGAAGTCTTAACGCAACCGCAAACAATGATATTCTAGAAGATTCTGTGCAACTTAGTTGTAACAGTTTGGGGAAGGCCCTTTCCTGTTTCAGCATGACAATGCCCCCGTGCACAAAACGAGGTCCGTAAAGAAAATGTTTGTCGAGATTGGTGTGGAAGAACTTGACTGGCCTGCACAGAGCCCTGACCTCAACCCCATTGAATACCTTTGGGATGAATTGGAACACCAACTGCGAGCCAGGCCTAACCACCCAACATCAGTGCCCAAACCTCACTGTTTGTGGCTGAATGGAAGCAAGTCCCCACAGAAATGTTCCTACATCTAGTGGAAAGCCTTCCCAGCAAAGTGGGGACTAACTCCATATTAATGCCCATGATTTTGAAATGAGATGTTTGACGAGCAGGTGTCCACATACCTTTGGTCATGTATTCTGTATAATATTGTTGATTTCACTTTGCAATAGGCTCTCTCATCCAAGTCGGTTTGGTTCCTCCTTCTGAAAGACCCAATCTTCGCCACAAGGTCCTAATACTTATAATAATATTATGTGCTAAAATAGTTAGGATTTCCTCGTTTCTAAAGCCAATTCCAAATGATAGTTTCACTGAATTATATATATAAACCCTGGATTGCTGATGCTATGTATTGGCTATTGAGAGGCTTTGAAGCCACCTGTCGGCCATACTGGCCCTCTCCAGTAGGATCAGTCTTCCATAGGAATGAATGGGATTCTACAGTGTTTCAATTAAATGTTTCAAGGACAAAATTACATGTACTTAAAAAATAAAAAATAAATTGTAGTGGGGACAGTAACATTAGTAATAAAAAAAGACACCGTAAGGAATATTGTAATGCTTTTATGTTTAGCTTACATAATATAACTAACATGTATTACATATATTTCTATAGGTTCCAAATTATAATCTTTTCCCCAATGGTGGGTGAGTTCCAAGATGGAGGCACGGTTGCTTCAACACTGTCAGTCATGTTGTGTGTATATAAATCATTGGTTTCACCAGGTCATCTAACTCAGGCATTTCAACAGTGCACAGCAACAGGGAGGCATGCAATTAACCAAATCCCCTCTTTAATCTTGAAATATAACTACCACTTTATTCTCAAACTGAAATTCCCGAGTTCTAAATATTTGACTTTATTATCAACTTTGATATTTTATCTATGCAAAAATACTTATATTAGTACAATTTTTTTTTCCCACTCTTCGCTTATCCCTAATACTCGTCCGTAGTATTTTATACAAAGGAATGTCATTAAATTATTCTTCTCCTTAGCTATCGGCCGGACATTGATCCCACGGTACTTCCGAAGTATCTTTGAAGGGGGCGCCACTGAGCTGTTCTACACATTGAAACACCCTAAAGAGTCATTCCACAGTAACTTTGTGTCTCTAGACTGTGACCAGTGCACCATGGTTACACAGAACGGCAAGCCCATGTTCACACAGGTACGTAAAATACACTTTCTCGTCCATTTGAACATACAGACCTTTGTACACATTCCATTCTCCATTTGCAAGCACACATTTAACTCTCAATTGCAAATATACATTGTTCTGCATTTCCAAATCCTCAAATCGACAGTTCCACAACTCAACAAATCCAAACACTAATTTCAGTCCCCCCCTACACACACAAACAATGCTTTATTTTTTCCTCTCTCATCCTTTGTGTTTGACCTTTAACTTCTCTCCCCTCTAGGTGTGTGTGGAGGGTCGTTTATACCTGGAGTTCATGTTTGACGACATGATGAGGATCAAGACATGGCACTTTAGCATCAGACAACACAGAGAGGTCCTGCCTCGTAGCATACTAGCTATGCACGTGAGTCACACTTTAAATACTTTATTTGAATCAACAAATCACATTACAATCCAAAACAATTCATTTACATTTCAATTATCGTTCACAATTAAAAGGTCACAAACAGTTATTGGTTGATGCCAGTGTTACTGACCACCATTCAGTCATTGCTTCCCTGCTCTCCTCCCCCTCTTCCAAGGTGCAGGACCCTCAGATGCTGGACCAGCTGGCCAAAAACATCACAAGATGTGGTCTGTCCAACTCCACACTCAACTACCTTAGGGTAAGTCACCCCCAGTTAGTGCTTGAAGTAGAATGAAAAAGGAGGTTGTACTCACTTTAATTTGACCATACCGGGGTTCCTACCGAGCTGGCATTCTATTAGAGGTGCTGAAGTATTGGCAGTCTGACTGTCAATGTCTTTCTCTTTCCTCTAGCTGTGTGTGATCTTGGAGCCGATGCAGGAGTTGATGTCCAGACACAAGACCTACAGTCTGAGTCCCAGAGACTGTCTCAAGACCTGTCTCTTCCAAAAGTGGCAACGCATGGTGGCCCCACCAGGTAAACACACAGTCATCACACACTCTGTATACAGAAAACACACTTTTATATGGTGAAACAAACTTGGGTGATGAGTAACCTGATCAAGACACACACACACACTGCAGATCTCAGTAACACCTCTCCCCCTCTCTTTATATCCAGCTGAGCCAGCCAGACAAGCGCCCAACAAGCGGAGGAAAAGGAAGATGTCTGGTGGAAGCAACATGAGCGCTGGAGGAGGAAACAACAACAACAGCAAGAAGAAGAGTCCTGCTAACAACTTCCCCCTCTCCACACAGGTACCTGTAAGCATCCCATCTACATGACCTTGTGGGGAGCGGGGAACGATAGGGGTTTGGAGCGGGGAACGATAGGTGTTTGGAGGTGGGGTGGGGATAGAGTGACGGGGTGGGGTTGGGACAGGTAACATGGGGGAGTGTGGGGCCAGGAAAGATGGGGATGGGGGCTGGTATGATAAGGATATGAGTTCAAGGCAGGGTTGTTTGGGATAGGGGAATGCAGGATAGGGGTTGAGAGGAGAAAGGGTGGAGGTGGGGCTTTTGGTCTTAAAATCAGTGGGGAAAGTCGGCTACAGGTATTGGGGGATAGTGCAAGTGTATATTATGCTTATACCAAAGACTGACGTGAGCCAGTGCTGGGCAGTACCTGGTCCTCTGGGGCCGCACTCTCATTCAGTAGGTAGACATTACCCCTTACCGCTGGCCCAGGATCAGATACATTATCATCCCTCTAACTATTAAAGTTAGGAGTGGAGATATGCCAATCTGATCCTATATTGTGGTTAGGGATAGCGTCTACCTGGAGCGGGTGAGACATGCCGCTCAATCTGCTTTATCGTCCTACAACCTTAAAAGCCGCATCTACCTGAGCCTATCAAAACATAGAATTCACAGGCAGCTGAGCAGCTATTGATTGAGTGAGCCAATGAGACCCGAGGTGGAATGAAAACCCCCATGATGCAGCACTCAAGGATTAGGGCTGCCCACAGCTGACCAACAGGGAAGGGCGATATTACCCAAATCTCTGGAACAGAGGCCGGCATTGGGCCTGTTGTAGATGTTGTTGAGTATTTGGGCTGGGTGCCTGAAACCCAGAGTTATGTCTGATTGTAAGTGGGGTGAGCATGGATGGACAGTCACTGAAACATGAATTATCCTTATTTTCAGAGGTCCCAAAAAGCTTTACTTTAAAATGTCCATATAACTTTAGGCCTTCAAGGACCTAAAGGATATGTAAAATATTAATCATAAAAACACTTTATATCCCATAAGTCTCATCTAGCCCAAAACTCACCATTACGAGTAACAACGGTAGTCCCAGCCCCATCCATCCCACCATTTTCTAAGTCCTTTGGGATCGTCCATGCTCGGTTCTCCCCCATGGTTGTGGGGATAATGTTCCGGCCCTTGCTGTCCCTCTCTAGGACGTGATGATGGTGGGCGAGCCCACTCTGATGGGAGGGGAGTTTGGAGACGAGGATGAGCGTCTGATCACGCGGCTGGAGAATGGCCAGTTCGACACGGCCAATGGAGGGGGGGGCCTGGAGGACGAGGACAGTTTCGGCAGCTCCCCTGCCCTGGGGGGTGCGAACTCACCCTGGAACAACAACAAGACCCCCAACAGCCAGGACAGCAAGAACAACGACTCTCAGTCCTCACAGTAGAGCCACAACCCTAACCCTAGCACCCAGATACGCAACTCATTTACCTGCTGAATGAATCGCTATTCACGCTCTCTCTCTCGCACATGGTCAGTGGTATTCAACCCCGGCCCTCTTCTCCTGGCTCCCCTCGCTTATCAGCGCTAGGCCTGACTCTGCTCTTTTAGTGTCTGTGCTTACCGGTCAGTGTTTGAGTCAGAGCTGGATTCTGCCTTTTATGATCACAGTGCTAGCCGTCACGGCCATATTGGCGGGTTCTTGTTCCAACCTCGGGTCTCTGGGTGTGTTGCCTTGACAACGTACCTCTGTTTCTGTTGTGCTCACCTCACAGGGAAGGAATACCTAGCTTTATTTATTAGCTCTTAGATTTAGCAGAATAAAAAGTATTGTGTGCACTACAGCATAAATCCAACGTTCAGTTTTTAAAAACGAAATTATTTGTTTTGTAGGACCTGGTTGGAACAAAAACCTGTACACTGCCGGAGCTTGAGGACCGGAGTTGAGAACCACTACGCTAAACCTTAAACACACAACACACACACAAGCAACACATACACACATGCAAATCTCATACACACACACAAGGGTACTGGAGAGCGGTCCTACTTCCCCACCTGGACCAGAGCGCCTGGCCATACAGAAGTGGGTTTCAATGTTCTATGTTTTTAATTTGATTTCAATTTTTTATTTTTATATCAATTTCTAAAAATGAAACAGACAAGCAAAAACAAAGTAAAAAAACACCCCTGAATATTCTTTGCACTTTTTTTCCACTAACTTCAATCTATTTTTCTTATGAATTGATGGTGTTTTGTTCTTTTTTATTATGGCTTATATGAAGAAATTGTAAAGATTCAGAAACCTGTGACTGGAGAGGAGAATCAACGGTATATAACTGTATAATTATTACTGTTAGATCATTTGTATTATTGTGATTGATTACTACTTCTATGTAATATTGTGTTTATGTCTGAATCAGTATGTAGCCTGTCAGTGTCCGATATGGTTATAACGAAGCCCTGTGTTTCTGATCTGAAGGGAAAGGCCACCTCTTTAGTGTTCAAGGCTGTGCCTTTAATGGCACCTATTCCCCATGTAGTGAACTATTTTTGACAAGGACCTATAGGGCTATGGGCAAAAGTAGTGCACTTAGAGAATAGGGTTGAATCCCAAGTGGCACCCTATCCTCTGTCTACTTATCCGCTCAGTACCTTGCGTCCACACCTCAGACAATGTTTGTTTCTCTCCGATTTGCTACTTGAAACATTTGAAGACAATTTTGACAAGGCATTGTAAGATTTTAAGATAAAATGTTTGGGAAAACAACACAATGTTTATCACAATTTTTGAAAGCTACAGACCAAGAATTTACTTTGCAAGACCTTTTTGAACATCGATCCCCAACATACTATTGGTTTGTATTAAGAATAATTTTGTGGGCCCCCCCCCCCCCCTCATGTTTTATGTGTCTTTGTGCTTGTATATTTAAAGGTAGTTTCTGTATAATTGTAATTCTATGTATTCTGCCTTAGGGTGTTGATCTAATGCATCTCTCTAAAGTAAAGATACAAAAATACAATCATTTTTGAACCGTTTGGAAAATACATTCAATGAGCTTGGCTATGAATTTGGGTTCAACATACAATTTATTGATTTTTTTTTTATGTCAATGGAGCCTGTCTGGCTTAAATTCACAAGCTCATGTACAATATCCATGTCTTTGCCTCCAATGTCAGATGGTGGGCTGCTCTGGCTTTGTCATCTAAATTATACTTTACCTTGTCACTTTATCAACATTCAGATGTATGAGAAGAGTAAAAGGGCAATAATTTCAAATGGTGTAGCATATGTTTCTCATAGTTATCTTCACATGATTTTCAGTCAAGTCAATACAGTGATGAATGAATCCTCTGTTTTCTCTGTGCATAGTTGGTGTAGATACTAAGTTTCACCACCAGGGGTCTCTCCTGAGCTCCATGACAAGTTGAGCAGCCCCCCAAGTCCACAGGACCAACCCTCCCAAGCTCTCTAAATCCACCCAGACTTAACTGTATAATGTTTGACTATCCAATCATGTTTTCTAACATCCATATCTTCTGGTCCAGCACTTCTGCAGTGACTGAATAGAAAACTGAGGGCACGCCTCAAATCACACCCGTTTCCCTAAATAGGGCATCACTGCCTGTGGTGTACTTAACTCAGCAAAAAAAGAAATGTCCTCTCACTGTCAACTGTGTTTATTTTCAGCAAACTTAACATATGTTCATACAAATATTTACACAAGATTCAACAACTGAGACATAAACGGAACAAGTTCCACAGACATGTGACTAACAGAAATTGAATAATGTGTCCCTGAACAAAGGGGGGGCAAAATCAAATGGTGATTTTGGTGTGGCCAGCAGCTGCATTAAGTACTGCAGTGCATCTCCTCCTCATGGACTGCACCAGATTTGCCAGTTCTTGCTGTGAGATGTTACCCTACTCTTCCACCAAGGCACCTGCAAGTTCCTGGACATTTCTGGGGAGAATGACCCTTGCCCTCACCCTCCGATCCAATAGGTCCCAGACGTGCTCAATGGGATTCAGATGTGGGTTCTTCGCTGGCCATGGCAGAACACTGACATTCTGGTCTTGCAGGAAATCACGCACAGAACGAGCAGTATGGCTGGTGGCATTGTTATGCTGGAGGGTCATGTCAGGATGAGCCTGCAGGAAGGGTACCACATGAGGGAGGAGGATGTCTTCTCTTTAACGCACAGCAATGACAAGCTCAGTCCGATGATGCTGTGACACACCGCCCCAGACCATGACGGACCCTCCACCTCCAAATCGATCCCGCTTCAGAGTACAGGCCTTGGTGTAACGCTCATTCCTTTGACGATAAACGCAAATCCGACCATCACCCCTGGTGAGACAAAACCGCGACTCGTCAGTGAAGAGCACTTTTTGCCAGTCCTGTCTGGTCCAGCGACGGTGGGTTTGTGCCCATAGGCGACGTTGTTTCCACTGATGTCTGGTGAGGACCTGCCTTACAACAGGTCTACAAGCCCTCAGTCCAGCCTCTCTCAGCCTATTGCGGACAGTCTGAGCACTGATGGAGGGATTGTGCGTTCCTGGTGTAACTCGGACAGTTGTTGCCATCCTGTACCTGCATCCTGTACCCACCGCAGGTGTGATGTTTGGATGTACCGATCCTGTGCAGGTGTTACACGTGGTCTGCCACTGCGAGGATGATCAGCTGTCCGTCCTGTCTCCCTGTAGCGCTGTCTTAGGCGTCTCACAGTACGGACATTGCAATTTATTGCCCTGTCCACATCTGCAGTCCTCATGCCTCCTTGAAGCATGCCTAAGACATGTTCACACAGATGAGCAGGGACCCTGGGCATCTTTCTTTTGGTGTTTTTCAGAGTCAGTAGAAAGGCCTCGTTTGTGTCCTACCGTCTGTAAGCTGTTAGTGTCTTAACGACCGTTCCACAGGTGCACATGTTCATTAATTGTTTATGGTTCATTGAACAAGCATAGGACACAGTGTTTAAACCCTTTACAATGATCTGTCTAGTTATTTTGGTTTTTATTAATTATCTTTAAAAGACAGGGTCCTGAGAAATGTACCTTTATTTGCTGAGTTTATATAAGGAGTAGGGTGTGATTTGAGTCAGTGGTGTGAAGTACCCATACCTGTTCCCGTTAGCGGCTCATGTCATAGGGCTGTGTTGATATACAGTATATTATATTTTGCCTAGTTTCTGCCATTGATTTGTGTTAGGGTATCAATAAAGAATAATTTTCACTTAAGTGCAGTTGACTCAGGCTCTTCACTTGTTCTGTCTGTTATTAGGGGCAAATACTAACTTCCGCTTAAGTCACACATTGATGTCAATAGGAAGTTAGGATTTGCCCCAGACTTACCTGCTGGCTTTGGGTGGCAGAATAGGTGTTTTTGATAGTAGGCTGAAGCCTCTGAAGCTAGACGGACAGACTTTGGGTAAATTGTTCTCCATGTTAGCACGGAAATCTCCAAGACTAGAATGCAATTTCCGTTCTAAAATATCACCTCTGTTCCAGAAGACCGTTGATCCAGTTTGGTGTTGTAGCAGATGTGATGTGGGAGATGACTAGGTTTGATAATGACTGACATTTCCATGGATGGGTGTAAGAATACTGGCTCAGTCTCTCCTAGGCCAAGTGTATGATTCCCATTATGCTGAAACATACTGCATAGCATTAGCAAGCCTTTGGGCTGTACATTTAGTGCAGATGAAAAAAGATTATGAATATAAAGCAGATGTTATCATTTACATTTCACCTAAAGGCAGTCTTGGGAGGCTCTAGCAGAAATGTCAATACCTCTCATCTCTTGTACTCTTATCTTTATCCATTTTATACTGAATGTCCAAAACATTAGAAACACCTTCCTAATATTGAGTTGCACCCCATTTTGCCCCCAGAACAGCCTCAGTTCGTCAGGGCATGGACTCGACAAGGTGTTGAATGTTTTCCACAGAGATGTCGACTCCAATGCTTCCCACAGTTGTGCCAAGTTGGCTGGAAGTCCTTTGGGTGGTGGACCATTCTTGATACACATGGGAAACTCAGCATCGTTGCTGTTCTTGAAACACTCAAAACCCAACAGCATTGCAGTTCTTGACAAAACCGGTGAACCTGGCACCTACTACCATACCCCGTTCAAAGGCACTTTTTCTTGCCCATTCACCCTCTGAATGGCACATATACAATCTTTCGCAAGGCTTAAAAATCCTTATTTAACCTGTCTCCTCCCCTTCATCTACACTGATTGGTTTTCACAGGTGACATCAATAAAGGATCATAGTTTTCACTTGGTCAGTCTGTCATGGAAAGCGCAGGTGTTCCTAATGTTTTGTACACACTACACCACCTGTGTTTATGCTTTTCCTCTGGTATGATGCAGACCAGACAGTGACAGTGCTGCCATCTTTCTTAGGAACAAGCCAACCCAGAGATCAGCCACGTCATACCACATTGCATGCAATGAAACTCCTACACATTGATCTGTCAGTTTTGGTTTTAAACCCCTAATGGTTCATGTTTGGATTGGGGGAAAATGCACAGATCCTGGATCTGTTCCTATGGGCAACTTTCACTTGTTCTGAATCCCAAACTTTTAAGAGCCACATGAGTGCTTAAGGGGGAGGGTGGGGGAATTTAGCACAGGTGAAAGTTGCCACTGGGCAAGGGGGATTGTTTCTGGACAGGGCCTGTGTGTTTTTTAGGCGGTAGGGTCAGTTCAGCAGCAGCGGCGGATGGGAGATTCTGTAAATGGGCTATCAGGGTCGGCTCAGGTAGAGCGATAGACTGATTAACAGACGACATGGGTGGTGAACTTCAAGACGCAGGATACTGTTGGAGCTAGAGACGCAAGCATTTCGCTACACCTGCAATAACATTGCTAAACACGCATGTGACCAATAAAATTTGGTTTAGAGATGGAGGAGAGTTGGAGGTCGTGGCTCACATCAAGAGGATAGGTCAGTGTTTATCTTTGCCAGGAAGTGGTAAGCTACTCTGCTATTAAGACTTATTTAAAATACAGCTTAAATTAAAACTAGACTTTGAGAACCAAAAATAGATCAGTGCCAGCTAACCATCTATCTGAGGGAACATCCCAGGGATGTGTAGGAGAAACCGTCTGAAATAAACATTTCATCTCTCTGGTAAGCTCCATTCTGTTTTCTACAGTAAAATGCCTTTTCATACACCTGAGTTTAAACAGGGACATTTTAATTCTGGAAAGTCTTTTTCTCTTGTGCTAGGCAAATGTACAGTACCACATCTCTGGCCCGATGACAAAAGATAACATGTTCACTTTGGATTGCATCAATCTTACAACATGCAAAATAGGCCTGTGTGATAGAATATGTCACACGTAATGTAGACTGGACTGAATATACATTTGTTTTCTCTGCCTTTGAATGAAGGGAAATGTAATGTTAAATGGCAAGAAATGATCTAGCTTTTCTACTTGGTATGACAGAAGTGTCCAACCGAATGTCTGTATTTGATGCAGCCTCCATCTTGATGATAAGCGTGTAATGTCATCTGGGTCACATATCCTCAGGTAAGGATGCTCTATAAATGACACTATACACTCATAACTCCTGTTCAAACAAAACTATCATATTTTGTTGCCCTGACCTATTGGTTATATGGTGATTATAAGCTCTTTTATTCCAGTAGGGGCCTGTTATTTTGACGCTGATTGCTTTTATGTGATCAAGATTTTTTTTTTTTTACATTCCAAGCCAACCTAAAATGGGACACGCACATCAATCTTACCACCAAAGGGAACCGAAGGCTCTTCATGATGAACCACCGTTGAATGAATGGGTAAAAATAACTAATGAAAAAGCATTAATTAATTAGATAACTATTTAAAGTAGGCATTCAAGCATAAGTCATAAGCATGTATAACATTTATAATGGCATTTTTTTCTCATTCACCAGCTCAACCCAATTGAACATTTATGGGAGTTTCTGGATTGGCACCTGAGACAGCATATCCACCACCATCAACAAAACCCCAAATTATGGAATTTATTGTGGAAGAATGGTGTCGCATCCCCTCTAGTTCTAGGCACTTGTAGAATTTATGCCAAGGCGCATAGAAGCTGCTCTGAGGGCTTGTGGTGGCCCAACGCCCTAATAACACATTTTGTTGGTGTTTCCTTTGTTTTAGCAGTTACCTGTTTGTTCTAATTAATGTGGCCAGCCTTCTTAAAATATTAGAAAATATTTGATCTATTTATATGTCCGGTAAATGACAGTTTAAGTAATGTTCACATTTTCCAACTTAGTCTATTTGAACTTTGTTGGGCTATAGTTGACATTTCCTGGCGATGTTCCATTGTCCACTTGGGTTTGTGGTCAATGTAGTAGCCTTTCACTGCTAAAAAGCAAACACCCGCCAGCTCTCTCCCTCACGACTGTCTCTCTCATCCAGTTAAGACCCTCCCGTTCTCCCTCCCCAATCCCTTCTTCCATCCCTCTATTGTCAGTATTTCGCAGAGAGGCAGTCAAATAAATAGCAGCAATAGTAGACCCTATCAGGTTTCTCAAGGAAGGGACTAACACACTCCCTCACACATCTGTGCTGTGTAGAGCGGAGACACACCTGCAAACACATACACTAGTGGAACCAGGGTAGAGACCAGACACACACACACACCTGTGCTTTGCAGATTGGTGACACACCTATCCAGGAGGAGGACACACTCAAACTCACCTGGAATATATACTTCACTCTCCTGCTTCGACTTAAGGAACAACAGGTAAAGTACTGTTTAATGCCCCCCACTCGTAGTAGTTCAAAGTGTTGAGTTAGCTGTACAAGATACACACGTCTGCTGTTGTAATTGATTAAGCCACTATAGAGCCTATTTCCTGTAGAGGAGCTTTTAGGGTGGTTGTATACAGTTGAAGCAGCAGTAATGCGAGAGTGTTGGAGTTGTACTCCAGGACTTGTTGACTGTGTTCTGTCTGTTCCAATAGGACTGTGTACAAAGAAGCCTGCTCACTCTCTGCTCTACTCGCAACAGAACTCTGTTTACACTGTGGGAAGTGAGTGAGTGCTTTTTAGTCTGTACTTAATTATATTTTTCTTTCTTTCTCCGTTGTCCTAGTATTTACCTTTCAGAGGCACATGAGTAAATAAATATAACATACTGAAACTTATTGGACAATCAAATTGCATGTGACATTGCAATACTTTGAGTTTATGCAATCCTAGTAAAAGCTTTTCTTTACATAGAGAATACCGGTATTTTTATTTCATTTTTATTGAACCTTTAACTATTCTGTCACAGTCTTAGTAAGCAGATCAGTGCCTGGTTTCCCCCTCCCATATTTCACCTCTGTCTGTCTGGTTAAAACTAAACAAACCGTAGTGATGCAGGTAGCTGTTTATGATAAACTGTTATGCAGTAGTGAGTGTTGATAGTCTGTTTATAGAAAAACAGACTATCAACACTCACTGTGTGGTGTTGCATTATGGAAAGTTTTTCTTGTTTTTGGTGATCAGTCTCGTGTATTTTTTTATTGATATCGGAACAGCAAATGTGAAAGGACTAGATTCAAGTAATTGATAATGATAGCTGTGTTGGTGGTTGATTGATCAAAGCTCAAGTGTGTAAAGAGGTTGATAACCTTCAGTGGTATAGCCTAAGACAGAACTATGCTCTCTAGAAGGATGCTGTGCCAATGTTTATAGATAAACAGGGAAGTATGATGCCAATGTGTGTCGCACAACATGGAAATACTTTACACATGAACAAAGGTAGGACACGTTTATCAGAAGGTGATCACCAGCACCCCTTACCCGTGGGCACAAAAGCAAAGAAAGTAAAATATATGAAAATGGCACTGAGTTTACAAAACATTCTTCCCTTTTGCCCTCAGAACAGCCTCAATTTGTCTTGGCATGGACTCTACAAGGTGACGAAAGCATTCCACAGGGACCCATATTGACTTCCCACAGTTGTGCTAAGTTTGCTGGATGTCCTTTGGGTGGTGGACCATTGTTGATACACATGGGAAACTGTTGAGATTTTTTTTTTAAACAGCTTTGCAGTTCTTGACAAAACCGGTGCACCTGGAACCTACTACCCTACCCTGTTCAAAGGCACTTCAATCCTTTGTCTTGCCCATTCACCCTCTGAATGGCACACATACACAATCCATGTCTCAATTGTCTCGAGGCTTAAAAATCCTTTAACCAGTCTCCCCCCCTTCATCTACACTGACTGAAGTGGCTCAATAAGGGACCATAGCTTTCACCTGGTCAGTCTGTCATGGAAAGAGCAGTATTTTATACATTCAGTATATATATATAAAATCCGTGGTGGCTGGGAGACTCACGGTATAGGTGCGGAATGCACGGAGACCACAAAGTGTGCTTAAAAAATCATCAAAGACTAATTATTTTAACCTAAAGCATTTAATAAAAACATTTATAGTACAATATTATGGGGAATGAGAGGGCTACTTACAGTGTTGGAAAGGGATCACAGCAGTGAAGGTGTGAGGCATGAGTTGAGGTGTTCAGAGGCTTGACCAGTGCAGGACAGGATTTTACTGCAAAGACAACACAAGACACTACACAGTTAGACAAAAGAGCTAAGAATGAGTTAGTCAAAGCAAGGAGTAAAATTGTTGATGTGTAATAATGTGATTGATTCTACATATAGTAATGAGAGAACATTGATAGGGGTACTCACAGTGCTTTGAAGGGAAACATTCAATGTGCCAGTGGATGAGCGGGCACATCAGACGTCGTGCTTCAGTTCATGTCAGAAGAAAGTTGACAATGGTATTGGAGTGGAGTAGTCACCCCTTTATCAGGGAACATGAGGGGACTTATCTGCTATTTGTATTTACAGCTACATTCCTTTACAGCTGCGCCATCGTAGGTTTGAACAACGAATTTCTCTATGAAGTTAAACTCAGACATCTCAAAATTCATAAAGTCAAACAGACTGCGCATCTTGCCCACTTGGCACAAAGTAGCCCAAGAAACGTTCCTGAATAAAGCCTTGATCATCCACATACCTGACAATAACTGACAACTGCAAGCAGACTGGTGGCACCATAGGTCGCAGGACGGTGGGGCAATTTTTACCCCCTGGGGCCTGGGGTTTCTCCTTATATGTTAACCAAACTAGGAAAAGTATGGACCCTATAAGGTATGACAGTGTTTAATCAGTTGGAAAAAAGTTTTTCTATGGGCTATGATGGAACCAGTTTTTCATAATCATGGTTTTAAAAAAACTCCTGGCCCTGGGGGGGATGAAAACTCTCTCAAACTACAGCTACCTGATATTTGTTCATATAAATTATATTTAGACTAGATTAGGAGGGGGATTTCCTCTACCCAGATACATAGACATTGCTTGTGTCTGTCCGGAGTGATTATGTGTTATGATCTTTGCTAAATAAATACCGGAGGAAAGTGCAAAACCTACTTGAGAGCATGCAAAAAAATGTGCTCCGTCAACCTCTCTAATCTAACTTTTAATGGATAATGCAATGGAAGCTATCAAATCATTTGGAATTGTTTGACATCCCATTAAAGATGTAAAGCATCGTAATGTGCAATTACAGGTGGCTTGATGATAGGCTCCCTGTTAACCAGCTATACATTTGATACCAGTCTGGTATTGATTGCCCTCACCATTTTAATCCTTCTTCATGAAACTGATCTCAGGTAGAGGTCGACCCTCGCTTTTAATTTGCACCTTTTCCGTGTACCCCAGAGAACGAAAGGGGTTCTTCAACAATGGAACCCCCATAATGCTCTGTGGCACAATCCCAATACAACACACTACGTTCATTCTCTGATCCTACATCTATGATTGGATGGACATGTCAGTTCATATTGCAAAAGCTTTGATTGGTTGGAGGACATCCTCCATAAGTGGTCATAATTACCATGTATGTCTATGGAAGGGTGTGAGGCCTACCAGCCTCCTAGATTTTGTATTGAAGTCAATGTAGTCAGAGGAGGACGGAAGCTAGCTGTCCTCTGGCTACACCATGGTGCTAGCCCAGACAGTGCTGTTGAAGTTACTGTAGACCTTCATTGCAAACAGTATATTTTAACCAATTATTTGGTGACATATGAATATATTTAGCATAGTTTTATCTAAAAAATAACTTTTTATGTTTCACTATTTTTAAGAAATTTCACTGAGGAGGATGGTCCTCTCCTTCCTACTCAGAGGAGCCTCCGCTGATATACACTACCGTTCAAAAGTTTGGGGTCACTTAGAAATGTCCTTGTTTTTGAAAGAAAAGCACATTTTTTGTCCACTAAAATAACAGCAAATTGATCAGAACTACAGTGTAGACATTGTTAATGTTGTGAAAGACTTGTAGCTGGAAACAGCAGATTTTTAAAAATGGAATATCTACATAGGCGTACAGAGGCCCATTATCAGCAACCATCACTCCTGTGTTCCAATGGCACTTCATGTTATCTAATCCAAGTTTATAATTTTAAAAGGCTAATTGATCATGAGAAAACCCTTTTGCAATTATGTTAGCACAGCTGAAAACTATTGTGCTGATTTAAAGAAGCAATACAACTGGCCCTCTTTAGACTAGTTGAGTATCTGGAGCATCAGCATTTGTGGGTTTGATTACAGGCTCAAAATGGCCAGAAACAAAGGACTTTCTTCTGAAACTCGTCAGTCTATTCTTGTTCTGAGAATTGAAGGCCATTCCATGTGAGAAATTGCCAAGAACCTGAAGATCTGGTACAACGCTGTGTACTACTCCCTTCACAGAACAGCGCAAACTGGCTCTAACCAGAATAGAGGGGTGGGAGGCCCCGGTGCACAACTGAGCAAGACGACAAGTACATTATAGTGTCTAGTTCGAGAAACAGACGACTCACAAGTCCTCAACTGGCAGCTTCATTAAATAGTACCCGCAAAACACCAGTCTCAACGTCAACAGTGAAGGCGACTCTGGGATGCTGGCCTTCTAGGCAGAGTTGCAAAGAAAAAGCCACATCTCAGACTGGCCAATAAAAAGAAAATATTAAGATGGGCATAAGAACACAGACAATGGACAGAGTAACTCTGCCTAGAAGGCCAGCATCCCGGAGTCACCTCTTCACTGTTAACGTTGCACCATGAATTGTCACTGTCGATAATTCTAATGTTATAACTAATAATAGTAGCTGTATCCACTGGCAAATTGGAAGAGAGAGTGAGGTGATTGCCATCTAAGAGCCAACATATTTTTCTTGCTGCAGTGCTGCCTGGCAGCAGTAATAGTCTCTGATTAATTGAGAGATTCAAGGAACTATCATTGTTAACATAGTAGATGCAAAGCATTGAATATTTACATTTATGCACTTTGAAATTAATTTTGTAACTTTGTCCCAGAAGCATTTAACTGCAGGGCACTCCCACACCATATGACGGAATGTGCCTACATGATTTATTGGACACAGTAAACATTTGGGAGTTGGGGACAATTTCATCATAAAACGTTTCCTTTGTGTTATACAGTTTGAACAAACTTAATGTATAAATTGATAGTTTGGATTACGGGATAACAAGGTCATATTTTTCCATATTTTGTTCCAATTAAAGGGTTATTCAGATTCACTTAGAACTGTGGACCATACTTTTTTAATGGCTAGCTCAGAATATAAGCTTTCCATACGTTGTTTAGATATTACAGAGATCAGTCCTGTTGGGAGCCCAGATAATTTATTTATAAATCCCATCATTGGATGGTTTGGTAGTTGGGCTTCCAAAGGGACTCCATAGGCCAACATTGCTGACCTAAGTTGTAAATATAGAAAAAACTAACTGGTAATGTGTATGCCTTTCAAATCTTGGAATGTTCTCAAACCATTACTTCCATGATATTGGCAAGGGTACGGATTCCACATTTGGACCATTGGGGGAATGCAAAAAGACACCCTCCAGATTGCAAGACATTATTGTGAAATATTGGAGTGTGGGTATGCCATTTCAATTCCCAGAGATTGTGTGAGCAATAATAGGACCAAAGTGTAGTTTTTTAAGGGACATATCAGTGAAGACCACCACTTCCAGGGCTATAGGAAACACCATATTTATCTCTATGGGAAATGGTGCCGGAGGGGATGGCTGCCATTTTATGGGCTCTTAACCATGCTTTTTTTTTTACATTCTTTAACTTATTTTGTACATAATGTTGCTGCTACCGTCTCTTATTACCGAAAAGAGCTTCTGGATATCAGAACAGCGATTACTCACCTTGAACTGGACGAAGAATTGTTCTTTAACGAGCTGGATGAGAGGCCCTCATCCCCGTCATTAGGCAGGAGAAAGAGATGGGGGTATCGCGGAAGGAGATTGGCGTGCTTTGCGAGGATCCCGCAACGAGAGGCTAATCTGCCTTTGCCATCGGTGCTACTGGCCAACGCACAATCACTGGATAATAAAGTGGACAAACTACAAGAACGTATATCCTAACAATGGGACATTAAAAATGGAAATATCTTATGTTTCACCGAGTCATGGCAGAACGACGACATGAATAACGTACAGCTAGCGGGTTATACACTGTATCGGCAGGATAGAACAGCAGCCTCTGGTAAGGCAAGGGGTGGAGGTCTATGTATATTTGTAAACAACAGCTGGTGCACGAAATCTAAGGAAGTCTCGAGGTTTTGCTCACCTGAGATAGAGTATTTCATGATAAGCTGTAGATGAAACTATCTTCCAAGAGAGTTTTCATCTAAATTCTTCGTAGCTGTCTATTTACCACCACAAACTGATGCTGGCACTAAGACCGCACTCAATGAGCTGTATACGGCCAAAAGTAAACAGAAAAACGCTCATCTAGAGGCTGCGCTCTTAGTGGCCGGGGACTTTAATGCAGGGAAACTTTAATCCCTTTTACCTCATTTCTACCATTATGTTAAATGTGAAAATAGTGGGAAATTAACTCTAGACCACCTTTACTCCATAAACAGAGACACGTACAAAGCTCTCCCTTGCCCTCCATTTGGCAAATCTGACAATAATTCTTTCCTCCTGATTCCTGCTTACAAGCAAAAATTTAATCAGGAAGCACCAGTGACTCGGTCAATAAAAAAGTGGTCAGATGAAGCAGATGCTAAGCTACAGGACCGATTTGCAAGCACAGACTGGAATTGGTTCTGGGATTCCTCCGATGGCACTGAAGAGTACATCACATCAGTCACTGGCTTCATCAATAAGTGCATCGATGACGTTGTTCCTACAGTGACTGTACGTACATACCCCAACCAGAAGACATGGATTACAGGCAACATTTGCACTGAGCTAAAGGGTAGAGCTGCCACTTTCAAGGTGCGGGACTCTAACCCGGAAGCTTATAAGAAATCCTGCTATGCCCTCCGATGAATCATCATACTGGCAAAGCATCAATACAGGACTAAGTTCGAATAGTACGACACCGGCTCCGACGCTTGGCAGATGTGGCAGGGCTTGCAAACTATTACAGACTACAAAGGGAAGCACAGCTGAGAGCAACCCAGTGACACGAGCCTACCAGACAAGCTATATTACTTCTATGCTCGCTTCGAGGCAAGTTAACACTGAAATATGCATGAGAGCAGCTGTTCCGGATGATTGTGTGATCACGCTCTCCACAGTCGATGTGAGTAAGACCTTTAAACAGGTCAACATTCACAAGGCTGCAGGGCCAAACGGATTACCAGGACGTTCCCCCGAGAATGCGCTGACCAACTGGCAAGTGCCTTCACTGACATTTTCAACCTCTCCCTGTCTGAGTCTGTAATACCAACATGTTTCAAGCAGACCCCCATAGTCCCTGTGCCCAACAACACTTAGGTAACCTGCCTAAATGACTACCGGCCCGTAGCACTCACGTCTGTAGCCATGAAGTGCTTTGAAAGGCTGGTCACGACTCACCTCAACACCATTATCCAATAAACTCTAGACCGACTCCAATTTGCATCCTGCCCCAACAGATCCACAGATGATGCAATCTTTATTGCACTCAACACTGCCCTTTCTCATCTGGACAAAAGGAACACCTACGTGAGAATGCTGTTAATTGATTACAGCTCAGCGTTCAACTTGATCTCTGCAATGGTAAGGGTAGGCAACAACACATCTGTCACGATGATCCTCAACCCCCCACCCCCCCCCGCCCCCCAACTGCCACGTGTGCTTAGTCCCCTACTGTACTCCCTGTTCACCCATGACTGCATGGCCAAGCACGACTCCAGCACCATCATTAAGTTTGGAGACAACACAATGGTGGTAGGCCTGATCACCGACAATGATGAGACAGCCTATAGGGAGGAGGTTAGACACCTGGCAATGTGGTGCCAGGACAACAACCTCTCCCCCACTGTGATCAAGACAAAGGAGATTATCGTGGACTACAGGAAAAGGTGGACCGAGCACGCCCCCATTCTTATCGACGGGGTTGTAGTGGAGCAGGTCAAGAGCGTCAAGTTCCTTGGTGTCAACATCATCAACAAACTTTTTTAAACTTCTTTTTTAGTTAAATAGGCATCCACTTTAGAAGAGAGCAATGCGAGTGATTCATTTACCCGTTTTAATTGCAAATCGAGGGCAGAGATAATGTCCTTACGAACAATCTATCGGATAGTAGCGGCCAGCTCTTTCTGTTGTCTGGTGAAAGCCGCCATGTTCCCACAGGTGAATTGTGGATGGACAGATTATGCTATCTGATGGAGTGAAACCTGCAATTTTTTTTTATTATTAAACAATGAACGTCCTACACCTTCATATGGGGTTAACAATTTACATTTTTATAAAACAATAGTTTTGCAACAGAAAGACACGATAAGGCATATCAATGCATGTCACCTGAACTGGAAACCTGCTTCACTTGTGGTCACATTTATGGTTTCCCTCAATGCTAGTTTTCTTACAATTACAATATGTATGCATTTACTTTCCAGGACCTGCACCCTTTCACAACATTCTCTTTACTTCTGTGTTTATCTCCGTATTTGTGTGTTTCCACTCCCACCTCAGTGTCTCTGCTTTGTGTTTGCAGGCCCATCAATACAGAGATAGTGCCACTCTACATTCTCCAGCCTTACCCTAGCCCACCTTCCAGCCCTATCTCTAGTTGCAGTGATGGGAGCATGTAGGAGTGTTTGGAGGTTGGGGGGCAGCTCCGGGGTGGTGTTGGCCTGGATCGGGGCTCTGTTGCTGGGGTCCAGCTTGGCCCTGCCTCTCCCTGGCGCCTGTCCTAAGGGAGTCTCTCCCTTGAACCTGATCCAAACACAGTACCAGTCAATCCCAGGAGCAGACGCAGGCTTCATGTCCGGGGTCGTCCAGTCCTTCCTCCACACCGTCCAGCCCAACCCCTTCCCCAAAGGTCAGTCTCGGTGCATCCATGTGGTCAAAAGTAGTGTACTATATAAAGGGAATAGGGTGCCATAGTAAAAAAAAAAAAGTTGCATAATCGGACAACGCTGCTTTTCTACAGCAGTGTTTCGATCATATTGAGCTCATTCTGACCTAGCCAGGTGTGTGTAGCCACTATGTAAATCCCATATAAATACCTAGGCTTTCACCCATTTGCAGAGGGATTTCTGCAGAGAGCATCTTTAAGTAGTGAGTGGACAATATTCCACTGTAGTCCAGAATCTTTGTCACCTTTGTTATCGATCCTAAATGACTATTACTTCAGAGCTGGCTCAGTTTATTTGTGACTGCTTCCTTGTTAGAGCTAGTAGTGATTCTGATGGACAAACAACAGTGAAGGCCCCTTAGGTACACACACACACACACACACACACACACACACACACACACACACACACACACACACACACACGGTGTGTTAATTAGCCATTGACCTTTGCTCAGTTGAATCTCATCCTAGATCAGAGAGCTCTCGATTTTCTGAGCAGATTGCAATGCACAGATTGGATAGTGATAGTCTCTTTTGATCATGGCTTCTATCCATGGCTTCTAACCCTTGTTTGCTCATGTTTTGGTTTAATGTTTGGATAATGACACTAGTATTTGTGTTATGACAAGAAAGGGGTGGTTTATAGAAGATAGCCCTATTTGGTAAAAGGCCAAGTCCATATTATGGCAAGAACAGCTCAAATAAGCAAAGAGAAATGACAGTCCATCATTATTTTAAGACATGAAGGTCAGTCAATCCGGAACATTTCAAGAACTTTGAAAGTTTCTTCAAGTGCAGTCGCAAAAACCACCAAGCGCTATGATGAAACTGGCCTCATGAGGACCGCCACAGGAAAGGAAGAACCAGAGTTACCTCTGCGGCAGAGGATATATTCATTAAAGTTATCAGCCTCAGAATTGCAGCCCAAATAAATGCTTCATAGAGTTCAAGTAACAGACACATCTCAACATCAACTGTTCAGAGGACACTGCATGAATCAGGCTTCATAGTTGAACTGCTGCGAAGAAACCACTACTAAAGGACGCCAATAAAAAGTGGGCCAAGAAACACAAGCAATGGACATTAGACTGGTAGAAATCTGTCCTTTGGTCTGATGAGTCCAAATTTGAGAGTTTTGATTCCAACCGCCATGTCTTTGTGAGATGCAGAGTAGGTGAACGGATGATCTCCGCATGTGTAGTTCCCACCGTGAAGCATGGAGGAGGAGGTGTGATGGTGTGGGGGTGCTTTGCTGGTGACACTGTTTGTGATTTATTTAGAATTCAAAGCACACTTAACCAGCATGGTAACCACAACATTCTGCAGCGATACGCCATCCCATCTGGTTTGTGCTTAGTGGGACGATAATTTGTTTTTCAACAGGACAATGACCCAACACACCTCCAGGCTGTGCAAGGGCTATTTGACCAAGAAAGAGAGTGATGGAGTGCTGCTTCAGATGACCTGGCCTCCACAATCAGCCGACCTCAACCCAATTTTGATGGTTTGGGATGAGTTGGAACGCAGAGTGAAGGAAAAGCAGCCAACAAGTGCTCAGCATAGGTGGGAACTCCTTCAAGACTGTTGGAAAAGCATTCCAGGTGAAGCTGGTTGAGAGAATGCCAAGAGTGTGCAAAGCTGTCATCAAGGCAAAGGGTGGCTACTTTTAAGAATCTAAAATCTAAAATATATTTTGGTTTGTTTAACACTTTTTTTGGTTACTACATGATTCCATATGTGTTATTTCATAGTTTTGTGATGTCTTCACTATTATTCTACAATGTAGAAAAATAGTAAAACTAAAGAGGCGTGTCCAAACTTTTGACTGGTACTGTATATCTGGGTCCAGGATAAAGTGACTAATGGGGCAATTGAAATCGGTGTGGGTGCAACATTTTGGGGGTTATTGCATTGGAATTATATTGAATCCTGCTTATATCACGTTATACTACAATAAACCTAAAGTTCAAATGCCCAGACTCCAAGATAATGGAGTGCTTTTGAAGTGACAGTCAGGTTGTCACGAAATCTCCGCAGCGCTATATCAGAACAATGGACAGTGCCTTGTGCCGTACACACTAAAGTAAGGCTGTTTTGGTAAAGAAGACAGGCTACAAGATAGATAGGCTGTTTGTAATGAAAGTAGTAGCCTCATGCATGCAAACAAAAATAATGAATAGCAGTTTGACTTACCGACACTTAGAATACCGACACAACTGCGAATGTGAACGAACGAATGAATGCGAACTGAACAAAACAGCCGTACCAAGTAGTAGTAGGCCTAGTAAAACAAAATGTCAGATCGATAAAGGCATGACACAATCTATATTTAGGCTAGTTACATTAACAGTAAACAAATGCAGTAAACAAAATGCGAATGGAGATCCAAATAACCAAAACATCCTACAACCTATTACAGTGGAATGCAGCCATGCACAGTTGTCTTCCCAAATAAATAGGGCTATAATGGCCCTATTGGAATATAATGCCGGAATATAATGCCGCTCGCTCATGAGTTCAGTAACACGTTGTGATACGGCAAAACACACTTCTGTAAATCAAATTCGACACACGTAAACAATTAAGCAATGGCCAGACTACCATAAACAGGTTTCCAATATATACAGTTCCATGTACCACGAAAACCAATTGGCTACCAAGAAAACCCCAATAGAATGTCTAGTTATTTGATTAAACATACAATCTGTATAGCTATACCCTGGGGCATCATTTGGGATATTGCGTTGGAATTATATTGAACATATATTATACTTATATCACGCTACAATGAACATTAAAGTTAAAATGCTTTTGACCAACAGGTTGGCGCAAAATCTCCGCTGCGCTCTATCAGCACCATGGACAGTACCCTACACACCAAAGAACGATTTGTATTAAAACTAACCAGCTAGATTTGGTCTTACCTTTTCAGAACAGTTGCTGCCTCCTTGATGCTCTGTGGATCTTCCTGAGTAATCGGTCATTCCATTCTCCCCGAAATCTTCTTGAAAGATCCCCCTCAAATACCAGTTGGCGTAGTTTAGCTTTTCTCTGGTGTATCATGCTTCCTCTGTGCTGATGGAACACATTTGTCAAAATGGAAAATGAGTTCTCGCATGTAGCTTCATCAGTGACAATCTCACTCATGAGCCCTATGATTTCATTTTGAAAATCGCGTGATGTTTATGTGACATTGTGTGGTATGGTGCTAAACACCATGACAAGTTAATTGTCTATTCAGAGAGTATATTCCATCATGGACAGAAAATGTATACTGCCCCCCTCTCCTCTTGACTCTATCGCGTCCAATACCCCCTCAGTGGTCGCTGGTTTGAAACAAGACACTCAATAATGTCCACAGTCGCCGAAACACATACATGTGATTTCTTAACACGTGTTGACATCACAGTACTCACAATGCAGTGCATTTCAAAAGCTCTTTGTTTGATGCGTGCCCAGCGAATCCTTTGGTACTATCAATAGCATGCTTCCAGTTAGAATACCCGACCTGGGTGAAGGCCTTGTTTGCGTTAGCATTGGACACAGAACTTTCGACGTGGGAAACCAAATGTTGCATCTGCAATAACCGATTATTCCAGACACTCTCCTCATGTGAACCAGTTGCTATTAAATGAACGTTTTAAAATAGAAAACCTTAGGCTATGGTAGGATTATAGGCTAACCTGGGCTTGCTCCTCTGTTCCAAGGAACAGTCGGCGGTGGAGCCATTATCCTGGCGGCATTTGTGGAAGAGAGGGAAGTCTCTGCACTCGGAGTTAGCTAGAGCTCGCTAACATCATCGCTGCTGGGCTTGGCAGCGGCCTCGGTGGTTCGATACTGCTGCTCATCGCTCTCCATTGGCTTTATTTGGGTACTTTGGCGCAGCCAATTTATGATATCCATCGTGGCACTGGCAGATTAGCTGGTTCGAGCTAGCTAAATAGGCGAAGGCTAAGAACACTAACGCTTTTTACAGCTGGATAAGAAGCGAAATAAATTCTGTAGTGGTGTGGTGTGTGAGACATAGTTGACTGAAGCTGCTTCAATGGTAAACTTGACCCCGCCCTTATAAATCAAATCTTACAGGCGGAGCCGTATCACTTTATTCCCTTAGCCTACCACAGATGAAGCGTTTTTTTTATTTAGAGTTTTTATTGAAACCCAAAGGGATCATATATAACCTGCCCCAGTGGCTTTCCATAGACCCCCTACACACCGCAGCGCACTCTGTCCATTGTGCTGATACTGTCCATTGTGCTGACACAGTGCAGGGAGATACAGATTTTTCACCAACCTGTCAGTCAATCATTTGGAATTTTTCTTTTATATAGGGACATAAAACAAAAACTGAGTGGGCTAAGCTCCCTAGTGGAGCCGGGTACACCCTCCTCCCTCTCTCTGTCATTCTCTCTCTGTCACCCTCCCTTTCTCTCTATGGCTGAATGCCTGGGTATCAGGATTCAGAAGTGGATTACTATTCTGTTCACTAAGTAACGTACATGACAGTGTACCAGTTGGGGCTTTAACACGTCTTATGGCACGCCAGCTAGGTATCTGCTTTCAGGAGATGAATAAAGAAATGGAGAGTGACTATGAGAATGTGGAGTTTCCTCTTTCCCACCTAGACGATAGAGCTCCTCTGAAGTTTCTCTTCACAATGCCAGCTGGTGTTGTGTGAATAATAACCGGCTATAAGTGCAGGGTTAGACAAGACAGTGGAGTAGGAACAGTGTGGTAGTCTCAGTTCTCACATCCCTGGTATGGTTACTAATGGTTTCCTGATCCTGAACCTAGGTTACATCTAAAGAACATACAGTAGGTTTGATTTCTGCAAGTAAATGAAATAATGATAGAGAGTAATTGTATTGTGAAGGTGTGAGATCTCACTGTTCTCAGAGAGAATGAGGGAGAGAGGGTGATGAAGAAACTGAGGGCGAGAGAAAGTGATAGGGAATGAGAGAGATACCTAGTCAGTTGTACAACTGAATGCATTCAACTGAAATGTGTCTCCGCATTTAACCCAACCCCTCTGAATCAGTGAGGTGCGGGGGACTACCTTCATCGACATCCTCGTCTTCGGCGTGCTGCCTTGCTCAGGGGCAGAACGGCAGATTTTTACCTTGTCAGCTCTGGGATTCGATCCAACAACCTTTCGGTTACTGGCCCAATGCTGACCCAATGCTCTAACTACTAGGCTACCTGCGAGAGAAAGAGAGATCGAGAGGGTTGATGTAAAATGTGACTCCTGATCTCCATACAGCCTTTGACAGTGTGAGGTCAGATCCTCTCACATGAACAAGCCAGATGATGTTTATATGTTGAATATATTTTTGTGGTGATATCTAATCATTATTGGTTGAATGTTGGCTGATGTTTAAAAAAATATATTAATTGAACCTTTTATTTGATCAGGGAGTCATACTGGGACCAAGGTCTATTTTACAGATGAGCCCTGAATTACATAAATGAAAGAAAAAATACAGAATGCAAGCAGAAAGAAAAACATGGTCATAAAAAACAAACACATCCAGATCCTCCTCCATTCTTCTCTCTTAGATCTGCTGGTTAAATTAGTGGAGAAAAGTGGCAATATATACAATGACAAGAACACCATCAAAGAGGTAAGAAAAGATGGATGCGTGCATGTGTGTGTGTGTGTGTGTGTGTCAACTTGGTCGCTAAATCCAGAGAAACTACGGACCGTGTAAAAAAAACTGTTAGTCTCTAAATCCGTCTTGAAGGACCACTTAAAAACGGTTGGCTGGTATGCCCTCACCCGTCTGAGCGGTCGGCTGTGAATGCCCTCACCCGCTATATACTTATATCTGATTAGTTTGGTTCTGCCCTCTAAATCAAATCAAATCAAATTTCATGTGTCACATACACATGGTTAGCAGATGTGAATGCGAGTGTAGCGAAATGCTTGTGCTTCTAGTTCCGACAATGCAGTAATAACCAACGAGTAATCTAACATAACAATTTCACAACAACTACCTTATACACGCAAGTGTAAAGGGATGAAGAATATGTACATAAAGATATATGAATGAGTGATGGTACAGAACGGCATAGGCAAGATGCAGTAGATTGTATCGAGTACAGTATATACATATGAGATGAGTAATGTAGGGTGTGTAAACATTATATTAAGTGGCATTGTTTAAAGTGGCTAGTGATACATTTTTTACATCAATTTCTCCAATATTAAAGTGGCTGGAGTTGAGTCAGTATGTTGGTAGCAGCCCCTCAATGTTAGTGGTGGCTGTTTAACAGTCTGATAGCCTTGAGATAGAAGCTGTTTAGCAGTCTCTCGGTTCCTGCTTTGATGCACCTGTACTGACCTCGCCTTCTGGATGATAGCAGGGTGAACAAGGCAGTGGCTCGGGTGGTTGTTGTCCTTGATGATCTTTGTGGCCTTCCTGTGACATCGGGTGGTGTAGGTGTCCTGGAGGGCAGGTATTTTGCCCCCGGTGATGCGTTGTGCAGACCTCACTACCCTCTGGAGAGCCTTATGGTTGTGGGCAGAGCAGTTGCCGTACCAGGCCGACAGGATGCTCTCGATTGTGCATCTGTAAAGTTTGTGAGTGCTTTTGGTGACAAGCCAAATTTCTTCAGCCTCCTGAGGTTGAAGAGGCGCTGCTGTGCCTTCTTCACCACGCTGTCTGTGTGGGTGGACCAATTCAGTTTGTCCGTGATGTGTACGCCGAGGAACTTAAAACTTAGTACCCTCTCCGCTACTGTCCCGTTGATGTGGATAGGGGGGTGCTCCCTCTGCTGTTTCCTGAAGTCCACAAACATCTCCTTTGTTTTGTTGACGTTGAGTGTGAGGTTCTTTTCCTGACACCACACTCCGAGGGCCCTCACCTCCTCCCTGTAGGCCGTCTCGTCATTGTTGGTAATCAAGCCTACCACTGTAGTGTCGTCTGCAAACTTGATGATTGAGTTGGAGGCGTGCATGGCCACGCAGTCGTGGGTGAACAGGGAGTACAGGAGAGGGCTCAGGATGCACCCTTGTGGGGTCCCAGTGTTGAGGATCGGCGGGGTGGAGATTGTTACCTGCCCTCACCACCTGGGGACGGCCCGTCAGGAAGTCCAGTACCCAGTTGCACAGGGCGGGGTCGAGACCCAGGGTCTCGAGCTTGATGACGAGTTTGGAGGGTACTATGGTGTTAAATGCTGAGCTGTAGTCGATGAACAGCATTCTCACATAGGTATTCCTCTTGTCCAGATGGGTTAGGGCAGTGTGGTTACGATTGCGTCGTCTGTGGACCTATTGGGGCGGTAAGCAAATTGGAGTGGGTCTAGGGTGTCAGGTAGGGTGGAGGTGATATGGTCTCTCAAAGCACTTCATGATGACGGAAGTGAGTGCTACGGGGCAGTAGTCGTTTAGCTCCGTTACCATAGCTTTCTTGAGAACAGGAACAATGTTGGCCCTCTTGAAGCATGTGGGAACAGCAGACTGGGATAAGGATTGATTGAATATGTCCGTAAACACACCAGTCAGCTGGTCTGCACATGCTCTGAGGACGCGGCTGGGGATGCCGTCTGGGCCTGCAGCCTTGCTAGGGTTAACACGTTTAAATGTTTTACTCACGTCGGCTGCAGTGAAGGAGAGTACGCAGGTTTTGGTAGCGGTCTGTGTCAGTGGCACTGTATTGTCTCAAAGGGGGATATATGCGGCTTTGATTATAATCTAAGAGAATTTTCTTGGTAGATAATGCGGTCTACATTTGATTGTGAGGAATTCTAAGTCAGGTGAGCAGAAGGACTTGAGTTCCTGTATGTTGTTATGATCACACCACGTCTCGTTAATCATAAGGCATACCCCCCGCCCCTCTTTTTACCAGAAAGATGCTTGTTTCTGTCGGCGCGATGCGTGAAGAAACCAGCTGGCTGTACCGACTCCGATAGCGTGTCTCGAGTGAGCCATGTTTCCGTGAAGCAAAGAACGTTAGTCTCTTATGTCTCTCTGGAATGCTACCCTTGCTCGGATTTCATCAGCCTTGTTGTCAAGAGACTGGAGATTGGCGAGTAGTATGCTTGGGAGCGGTGCGCGATGTGCCCGTCTCCGGAGCCTGACCAGAATACCGCTTCGTCTGCCCCTTTTACGGCGTCGTTGTTTTGGTTCGCCGTCTGGGATCCGATCCATTGTCCTGGGTGGTGGGAAAAACACAGGATCCGCTTCGGGAAAGTCGTATTCCTGGTCGTAATGATGGTGAGTTGACGTTGCTCTTATATCCAGTAGTTCCTCCCGACTGTATGTAATAAAACCTAAGATTACCTGGGGCACCAATGTATAGCGCTGTCCAGTTAGAACATGATGTTGAGGTCCATCACTGTACTCTTGATAGTCACCACCACACACACACAGACACAGCTGTTTCCATTTGAGGATGTTTCCATGATTTTAGTAACCCGAAGGACTTGGAATGTTATTGTTGTGGTTCTATAAGACAAAGATATGTAAACAGTATTAGGTCATGTTTATAACTATGTAATATACACACATGTACATGAATAAATGGCAAATGGCATTACCCTTACAAGTCTATAAAGGGCTATAAACACAGCATCAATATACATTTAAACATTCACCTCTTGGAGAGAGAGAGAGAAACAAATCACTTGGATTTACAGAGTCCAGATTTATGCCACTCTCTCTCTCTTCAGCCTTGTATGAGAATCTGCCAGGCTGACACCTGATCTGGCCTGGCACCACAGGGTTGTAAATTACTCTGTGCATGAGGAAACTCCAAGAACTGTCTGGAATGACTCGAGAAGCTTGCCCATGGCAGCTCAATAAAACACCTTAATAAAGGCCACTATGGAAAATGTTGTGTTAGCATGTGCATGCAAAAGACTATGCTTACCAATACAACAATTAAACCACTTCTGCAAAAGTACTTGTGCGAACAATGCAATAATAACACGTATGGCAGTACAGAATAATACTACATTTGATAAACAATACGTAAAGCAGCATTGGCAACTCTAACATTAAATAATACTAACAGCCATACAGTAGATCGCAGTGTCCAGATGCGCATTTCCAAGTGCTCTGATTGGTTGGGAATCGCAGGGCTACAATGGGTGAGGGATATCTTAGGTAGCCTGAGCAGCCAAACTAACGGGACTTAAGAGAAACTGATTAGACCTTGAGGGGAAGTTAGGTAGAGAAGAGAGGAGCAGGACAATTTTTTTTTTTACAGTGTGTGTGTGTGTCAAGTTAAGCTCTGTGTACTAGCCACAGACACTCCCCCCTAAGTTACCCTTTAGGCAGTAACCTGGGAGAGCTTTATGTAAGGCACCCTACTAATTGTGTGTATGTGTGTGTATCTCTGTGTGTTAACCTGTGTGTGTGTTTGTATGAATCTCCTCAGGTCCTTCTCTATGAAGTTGGTTTCCTAGTTTGTGCTGCTATAGGGATCGTGTACATTATCCTTATGCCCCTGGTGGGGTTCTGCCTGGCCTGCTGTCGCTGCTGTGGACACTGTGGAGGACGCATGTACCAGGAACAGACTAAAGCTGTCCACTGTCACAGGAGAGGATTATACTGGGCTACACTACTCACAACACTAGTCATACTGTAAGTGTGTGCCACCCTGAAAAAAACAGCATAGACCAGCATAAGTGCTGGTTTTGCTGGTGACCAGCCTTCGCTGTGTTTTCGAAGTGCTTCGTTGTGCTTTCATGGTTCATTCGCTGTGTTTTCATGTTGACCAGCCTTCGCAGTGTTTTGCTGGTGACCAAAATATCACCTAGGGCCCCCAAAATGCTAGGGCCGGCTCTGACTGCATGAGTGGGTATACAGTGGGGCAAAAAAGTATTTAGTCAGCCACCAATTGTGCAAGTTCTCCCACTTAAAAAGATGAGAGAGGCCTATAATTTTCATCATAGGTACACTTCAACTATGACAGACAAAATGAGAAAAGAAAATCCAGAAAATCACATTGTAGGATTTTTAATGAATTTATTTGCAAATTATGGTGGTTTGCAAATCCACAGTTGGATTCCTTTGTGGTTTGTTTTTGTTGAGTTTTCGATGTCTTGTGTGCCATTTTAGAGTCACTTTTATTGTAAGTAAGAATAGAAGGTTCATGTGTTCTACATTCTTGTGAATGCTACCCTGATTATGGATAGTCATGGATGGATCGTGAATATTGATGAGTGATAAGGTTACAGAGGAACAAAGCTCATATCCCCCAAAAATCCAAACCTCCCATGTTATTGGTAATGGGGTGAGGTTAGCATGTTTTGTTGTAGCCTCTGTAGCTCTCTCACTCATTCATGTTTTTTCTTAATTATGGCATTATCATGATTCATTTACAAACATCTTATCCACTCAATTAGAAAGAAAATGACTCCAGTCATCATTCACCATTCAGATACTATTGGGCAAAACATAACCCAAAACAAACTACAAATGCATTCAATGAGTTTGTAGAGTCAGACGATTGATGTAGTTGTTGCGTGCAAGGAATATGGGACCAAATACTAAATTTTGACTACTTTAATATCCTATAAGTAAATTTGTCCAAACTTCTTCACATGGGAGAACTAGATACATGAAGTGCTTTCAATTCTAAACAGCAAAACAGTTATGTATGAAAATACTCACAAATAAAAGGTGCATTCTGTATTGTTGCTTAATGTTAAACATTTGATCTGAAATCCAAAATGCTGGAGTATAGAGACAAATAATAATTGTCTGTCCAAATACAGTGCCTTGCGAAAGTATTCGGCCCCCTTGAACTTTGCGACCTTTTGCCACATTTCAGTCTTCAAACATAAAGATATAAAACTGTATTTTTTGTGAAGAATCAACAACAAGTGGGACACAATCATGTAGTGGAACGACATTTATTGGATATTTCAAACTTTTTTAACAAATCAAAAACGGGCGTGCAAAATTATTCAGCCCCTTTACTTTCAGTGCAGCAAACTCTCTCCAGAAGTTCAGTGAGGATCTCTGAATGATCCAATGTTGACCTAAATGACTAATGATGATAAATACAATCCACCTGTGTGTAATCAAGTCTCCGTATAAATGCACCTGCACTGTGATAGTCTCAGAGGTCCGTTAAAAGCGCAGAGAGCATCATGAAGAACAAGGAACACACAGGCAGGTCCGAGATACTGTTGTGAAGAAGTTTAAAGCCGGATTTGGATACAAAAAGATTTCCCAAGTTTTAAACATTCCAAGGAGCACTGTGCAAGCGATAATATTGAAATGGAAGGAGTATCAGACCACTGCAAATCTACCAAGACCTGGCCGTCCCTCTAAACTTTCAGCTCATACAAGGAGAAGACTGATCAGAGATGCAGCCAAGAGGCCCATGATCACTCTGGATGAACTGCAGAGATCTACAGCTGAGGTGGGTGACTCTGTCCATAGGACAACAATCAGTCATATATTGCACAAATCTGGCCTTTATGGAAGAGTGGCAAGAAGAACGCCATTTCTTAAAGATATCCATAAAAAGTGTAGTTTAAAGTTTGCCACAAGCCACCTGGGAGACACACCAAACATGTGGAAGAAGGTGCTCTGGTCAGATGAAACCAAAATTGAACTTTTTGGCAACAATGCAAAACGTTATGTTTGGCGTAAAAGCAACACAGCTCATCACCCTGAACACACCATCCCCACTGTCAAACATGGTGGTGGCAGCAGCATCATGGTTTGGGCCTGCTTTTCTTCAGCAGGGACAGGGAAGATGGTTAAAATTGATGGGAAGATGGATGGAGCCAAATACAGGACCATTCTGGAAGAAAACCTGATGGAGTCTGCAAAAGACCTTAGACTGGGACGGAGATTTGTCTTCCAACAAGACAATGATCCAAAACATAAAGCTAAATCTACAATGGAATGGTTCAAAAATAAACATATCCAGGTGTTAGAATGGCCAAGTCAAAGTCCAGACCAGAATCCAATCGAGAATCTGTGGAAAGAACTGAAAACTGCTGTTCACAAATGCTCACCATCCAATCTCACTGAGCTCGAGCTGTTTTGCAAGGAGGAATGGGAAAAAATTTCAGTCTGTCGATGTGCAAAACTGATAGAGACATACCAAGCGACTTACAGCTGTAATCGCAGCAAAAGTATTAACTTAAGGGGGCTGAATAATTTTGCACGCCCAATTTTTCAGTTTTTGATTTGTTAAAAAAGTTTGAAATATCCAATAAATGTCGTTCCACTTCATGATTGTGTCCCACTTGTTGTTGATTCTTCACAAAAAAATACAGTTTTATATCTATGTTTGAAGCCTGAAATGTGGCAAAAGGTCGCAAAGTTCAAGGGGGCCGAATACTTTCGCAAGGCACTGTATATGTAGAGGGGAGTGTATTTGGATAAGTGAAACAAACAAACTTTTCTGTGTGTTTGTGTGCGTGCATGTGTTTGTGTGCGTGCGCTTATGTGTGTGTGTGTGTGTAGTGCAGGGAACATCTGCATGTTCTTCACTAACCAGTTACTGAAAGTGAGTGTTGAGGACAGCTCTGTAGAACTCAACAATAACCTGGAAAACCTTCAAACCTACCTCACCTCTGTCCCTAAGGTAAGTGTGTGATGTTGTGGAAATTTCCTTAATTACCAAATGATGAGATGTAACGGCGTTCTTCGTTTGTCGAAAGAGAGTCGGACCGAAATGCAGCGTGGTGGTTAATCATGATCTTTAATGAAGAAAACGACGATACATGAAATAACTTATAAATACAAAAACAACAAACGGAACGTGACACCTAATACAGCCTATCTGGTGAACACTACACAGAGACAGGAACAATCACCCACGAAATACAAAGTGAAACTCAGGCTACCTAAATACGGTTCCCAATCCGAGACAACGAGAATCACCTGACTCCAGATTGAGAACCGCCTCAGGCAGCCAAGCCTATACTAGACACACCCCTAATCAACCACAATCCCAATGCCTACAAAAACCCCAATAAGACAATACAATAACCCCATGTCACCCCCTGGCCTGAACAAATAATTAAAGAAAACACAAAATACTAAGACCAAGGCGTGACAGAACCCCCCCCCCTAAGGTGCGGACTCCCGGACGCACCTCAAAACCATAGGGAGGGTCCGGGTGGGCGTCTGTCCATGGTGGCGGCTCCGGCTCGGGACGTGGACCCCACTCCATAAATGTCATAGTTCCTCCCCTTCGCGTCCTGGGATAATCCACCCTCGCCGCCGACCATGGCCTAATAGTCCTCACCCAGAACCCCACAGAACTGAGGAGCAGCTCGTGACTGAGGGGCATCTCGGGACTGAGGGGCATCTCGGGACTGAGGGGCATCTCGGGACTGAGGGGCATCTCGGGACTGAGGGGCAGCTCGGGACTGAGGGGCAGCTCGGGACTGAGGGGCAGCTCGGGACTGAGGGGCAGCCCGGAACTGAGGGGAAGCCCAGTACTGAGAGGAAGCCCAGTACTGAGAGGAAGCCCAGTACTGAGATGAAGCTCAGGTAGGTAGTAGGCTCCGGTAGATCCTGGCTGGCTGGCGGATCTGGAAGATTCAGGTTGACTAGCAGATCTGGAAGATTCTGGTTGACTAGCAGATCTGGAAGATTCTGGTTGACTAGCAGATCTGGAAGATTCTGGTTGACTGGCAGATCTAGAAGATCATGGCTGACTGGCGGATCTAGCTGCTCTATGCAGACTGACAGCTCTGACTGCTCCATGCAGGCTGGCAGCTCCTTGCAGACTGACAGCTCCTTGCAGACTGACAGCTCTGACTGCTCCATGCAGGCTGACAGCTCCTTGCAGACTGACAGCTCCTTGCAGACTGGCAGCTCCTTGCAGACTGGCAGCTCCTTGCAGACTGACAGCTCCTTGCAGACTGACCGCTCTGGCTGCTTCATGCATACTGACAGCTCCCTGCAGACTGGCAACTCAGGCTGCTTCGAACAGGCAGGATGCTCCGGCAGCGCTGTAGAGGAGAAAGGCTCTGATAGCGCTGAACAGACGGGAGACTCCGACAGCGCAGGAGGGAAGGAAGGCTCTGATAGCGCTGAACAGGCGGGAGACTCCGACAGCGCAGGAGGGAAGGAAGGCTCTGATAGCACTGAACAGACAGGAGACTCCGGTAGCGCAGGAGAGGAGAAAGGCTCCGACAGCGCTGGAGAGGCGGGAGACTCCGACAGCGCAGGAGAGGCGAGGCGCACTGTAGGCCTGATGCGTGGTGCTGGCACTGGTGATACTGGAGCGAGGACACGCACAGGAAGCCTGGTGCGGGGAGCTGCTACCGGAGGACTGGAGTGTGGAGGTGGCACAGGATGTGCAAGGCTAGGGATGTGCACAGGAGGCCTGGTCCCTCAGGACGAGTATGGAGCGCTAACTCAGGTGCCATCAAATCCCCGACACGATCCGTCGGACGAATATGGTATCTATAGCACCAAGCTAGCAACTCCCTCATTACTCTCCACTCCACTTTCCCCATTAACTCCTTCACAGTCTCTGCTTCGCTCACCTCTAACACCGGCTCTGGTTCTGGTCTCCTCCTTGGCTCCTCACGATAAACAAGGAGAGTTGGCTCAGGTCTATCTCCTGACTCAGCCACTCTCCCTCTGAGCCCCCACCCAATACATTTTTTGGGGTGACTCTCGGGTTTCGCTCTGCGCCGCCGTGTCTGTTTCTCCAACTCCATTCGCCTATAGCCTTCTTCGCACTGCTCTAGCGAATCCCAGGCGGGCTCCTGCACTCTCTCTGGGTCGGCCGCCCACCTGTCGATTTCTTCCCACGTCGTATACTCCATGCCATTGCTGTCCATAACGTCCTCCTTTCGCTGCTCCTGCTGTCGCTGCCTGTTACCACGCTGCTCGGTCCGTGTGTGGTGGGTGATTCTGTAACGGCGTTCTTCGTTTGTTGAAAGAGAGTCGGACCGAAATGCAGCGTGGTGGTTAATCATGATCTTTAATGAAGAAAACGACGATACATGAAATAACTTATAAATACAAAAACAACAAACGGAACGTGAAACCTAATACAGCCTATCTGGTGAACACTACACAGAGACAGGAACAATCACCCACGAAATACAAAGTGAAACTCAGGCTACCTAAATACGGTTCCCAATCCGAGACAACGAGAATCACCTGACTCCAGATTGAGAACCGCCTCAGGCAGCCAAGCCTATACTAGACACACCCCTAATCAACCACAATCCCAATGCCTACAAAAAACCCAATAAGACAATACAATAACCCCATGTCACCCCCTAGCCTGAACAAATAATTAAAGAAAACACAAAATACTATGACCAAGGCGTGACATGAGAGAGCAAATCACACACCAGTCAGAGTTATGCTTAATTTTCACCTTTAATAATAATTAAGCTTTTGCAATAGCATTTTGACTTTCAACATTGCAGTATCTCTAATGAAAAGTTGAGAGTGGTCAACATAATGGCAACTGAGATCTTTTATAGCAAAGATCCACCCCCCTAGTCGACATGACAAACCACAGATCTTAGGAACTTACACAAAGAAAGACTTTACTTCAGAGAGGAGTATCCCATAGCCAGACAGCATTGACTATAAATGATCGTTCAGTTTGGTCTCCTAAACGAAGCTCTTATCTCGTTCTTGGTACAAAATGGTACCAAGACATTACCTCACCCAATGGTATATATCAATTGTCATTTTAGACACTCCCATCCCAAATACAACCCATCCTGGACAAGCTCACGGAGAGGAGAGTGAGCCTCTAGGTCAAGATAAGGGCAACCAGAGAGGGAATATAGAATGGTTCCAGACACTGCCATCCTCCTCTCCCCGATGGGAAAAGTAGGGAGTGACTGGCACACAGACATTGTGGAGCCAAGAGATAATTGGTTCCCCCTCAATCATCCCTTCACATGGTTTAAAATATACGTTTACACATGACGACAAGCTTGACCTCTCCCCTCTCTGTGGCCCAAGTAACTGAACCCTGACAGAGAACAGATAACTGTAAACGGCCACCACTATAGTACAACAATATACATTCTAAATGACAAGTATCTCACAAGCATATTATGAAAATAAAACATCTTATTTATGTTACCCAACTAATTCTGATTCATCCCCAACAGTGTGTGTGAGAGAGAACGTTCCTATTATTTTCAGAAGGGAAAACCAAAATAATAAATGAAGTAGAAGTAAGACCAGTTGATTTTTTTGGTTTATAAAACAATAGATATAGCTAAAAGTAGCAACTGGATATTTTTGAATGGGTACACACATTTATTAAAAACATTCCATATTCTCTTCTGTTAAGTATCCTGTAATAAATTACTTGGATGTCATGTCACTTATCTTCTGTTGACACACAACCACCTATAGATCAGTTACTGACCTAAAGCTTCTATTCAGAGTTAGTACATAAACCACTCCACCTACCATAAATCTCCCCCTAGACAATAGCTACACACATTGCACGGCAGGTAGCCTAGTGGTTAGGGCATTGGGCCAGTAACCGAAAGGTTGCTAGAACGAATCCCCGAGCTGACAAAGTAAAAATCTGTCATTCTGCCCCTGAACAAGGTAGTTAACCCACTGTTCCTAGGCCGTCATTGTAAATAAGAATTAGTTCTTAACTGACTTGCCTAGTTAAATAAAGGTAAAAAAACATTTGTCTCTCCTGTTCAGCCTGCACTGTGATCACATGTATCTGATACAATAGAGGGAGAGAGGAGTTGGGTGAGAAAGGCAGGGAGGATAGAAAGGGAAAGGGGGATACTTAGTTGTACAACTGAATACATTCAACTGAAATGTGTCTTCCGCATTTAACCCAACCCCTCTGAATTGGAGAGACTCAGAGAAAGGGGAAGAGAGGATGGAGAGAGGAAAAAGGGGGAGGGAGAGAGGGATAAAGTAATGGTCGGGCAGGGTTGTGTGGTAAATCGGTAGTGGCTTTGATGTTTCTGTGCATAGTTTCAGTGTGTTTTAAATGTGTTTGAGGGAGTCTTGCAAGTTTATGTCATCTCTCCTGTGTCTAAGTGTGTTTGTCTCCTGTGTCTCATCAGCAAATTGACAGTGTGCTGATAGAGGGCAATAAGACAGTGGATGAGGTTACCAGAAGCCTCAATGGTAAGTACTGTACCTGAGCTTTGAGAACAGGGTTCACGAACAGACAAAAAACCCAGCTCCAAGTGATTTTAAATTTGGAAATCTGTTCTGAAGTATTCCCAAGCATCATAGAGAGAAATGATTGTATATAGTCATGGCCAAAAGTTTTGAGAATGACACAAATATTAATTTTCACAAAGTTTGCTGCTTCAGTGTCTTTAGGTATTTTTTTGTCAGATGTTACTATGGAATACTGAAGTATAATTACAAGCATTTCATAAGTTTCAAAGGCTTTTGACACTTACATGAAGTTGATGCAAAGAGTCAATATTTGCAGTGTTGACACTTCTTTTTCAAGACCTCTGCAATCCGCCCTGGCATGGTGTCAATTAACTTCTGGGCCATATCCTGACTGATGGCAGCCCATTCTTGCACAATCAATGCTTGGAGTTTGTCAGAATTTGTGCGGTTTTGTTTGTCCACCCTGGATTGACCACAAGCTCTCAATGGGATTAAGGTCTTGGGGAGTTTCCTGGCCATGGACCCAAAATATCAATGTTTTGTTCCCCGAGCCACTTAGTTATCACTTTTGCCTTATGGCAAGGAGCTCCATCATGCTGTAAAAGGCATTAATCCTCACCAAACTGTTCCTAGATGGTTGGGAGAAGTTGCTCTCAGAGGATGTGTTGGTACCATTCTTTATTCATGGCTGTGTTCTTAGGCAAAATTGTGAGTGAGCCCACTCCCTCGGCTGAGAAGCAACCCCACACATGAATGAATGGTCTCAGGATGCTTTAGAGTTGGCATGACACAGGACTGATGGTAGCGCTCACCTTGTCTTCTCCGGACAAGCTTTTTTCCGGATGCCCCAAACAATCGGAAAGGCGATTCATCAGAGAAAATGACTTTACCCCAGTCCTCAGCAGTCCAATCCCTGTACCTTTTGCAGAATATCAGTCTGTCCCTGATGTTTTTCCTGAAGAGAAGTGGCTTTTTTGCTGCCCTTCTTGACACCAGGCCATCCTCCAAAAGTCTTCGCCTCACTGTGCGTGCAGATGCACTCTGCCTACTGCCATTCCTGAGCAAGCTCTGTACTGGTGGTGCCCCAATCCCGCAGCTGAATCAACTTTAGGAGACGGTCCTGGCGCTTGCTGGACTTTCTTGGGCACCCTGAAGCCTTCTTCACAACAATTGAACCGCTCTCCTTGAAGTTCTTGATGATCCGATAAATGGTTGATTTAGGTGCAATCTTACTGGCAGCAATATCCTTGCCTGGGAAGCCCTTTTTGTGCAAAGCAATGATGATGACATGTGTTTCCTTGCAGGTAACCATAGTTTACAGAGGAAGAACAATGATTCCAATCACCACCCTCCTTTTGAAGCTTCCAGTCTGTTATTCGAACTCAATCAGAATGACAGAGTGATCTCCAGCCTTGTCCTCGTCAACACTCACACCTGTGTTAACGAGAGAATCACTGACATGATGTCAGCTGGTCCTTTTGTGGCAGGGCTGAAATGAAGTGGAAAGGTTTTTTGGGGATTCAGTTCATTTGCATGGCAAAGAGGGACTTTGCAATTAATTGTAATTCATCTGATCACTCTTCATAACATTCTGGAGTATATGCAAATTGCCATCATACAAACTGAGGCAGTAGACTTTGTGAAATGTATACTTGTGTCATTCTCAAAACTTTTGGCCATGACTGTACACATGCAAGCAAGGTTTGATAAATATTATATGTTAGGTCTTCTTGTGGTCAATGTTCAGTCTACAAATGATTTGTTATTATGTTCCGGCCCCCCGATCATCGGCTCAAGAAAAAATTCTCCCACAGCTGATTCTAGTTCCAAGTTCTAGATATTCACATAATGTGTGCAAAAGTTATGCAAAGTAGAAACGCACTGAAACAATTATGTTGACCATTGTCTTGACCCAGAAGAGACTGCCATCCACCATTTGAGAAACACTGGTCAACAATTACATACATCTATACCTTCTCTCTCTCATTTCTCCCCTAGACATAGGTCCTCTGCTGGGCAGAGAGATCCAGAGAAGTCTAGAGGGCCCCCTGAACCCTGCCCTGAAGTCTGTCAGAGATATAGCCAAAGGTACAACTCCATCCTGTGTGTGTGATGTTTGTTTGTCTGTGTGTATTCCTCTTCTGAAATAGTTTCATTTTAATTCTCTACATGAATGGTTTATTAATAAATCTGTGTGTATGTTGCATCTGTATCCTAGTGGTGAACCGTACCAGTGTCCTGTTGGTGGGGTTGAACTCTACTCTAACCCAGCTCCAGTCTGATGTGACTGTGGTCCAGGCGAATGTTTCCTCTGTCAGAGACCGCATCAACAGCACACTGAGAGACCCTGACTGTCATGGGTGTTCTGCCTATCAGTCAGAGCTAGAGAAACTAACATTTGACACCACTATCACTGTGAGTGCAATCGTGTTGCGTCGCCTCTCCTCTCTTTTCTCTTTGCTCTCCTCTCCTCCCTTTTTTCTTCCCTCCTCATCTTTCCACCATCGAATGCATATTCCACGGTAGCTCTGATATCCCAGTTATCCCCCTGTACACACTGGTGTGTATTTTCATCTTACTGGTTTGTTCTTGATGAGGAACGATTCAGGCCTTTTGGACGATGTGTGCTGGTCTTGCAGTAGAAGTTAATGGGGTGGATATGACACAGGCAAATTAGTTATGTGGAAATGGTTCACGCTGTTGTCTTATAACATCAGGTCTCAGGGTGTTCCTCCTCCTCCCACTCTACTGTTGCTGACGCACGCTGAGTCTGTTTGTGGGTTAACCCTCTCCCCTCCTCTTCCCCCTTTCTCAAACAAGCTACCACAAATAGAGGCTTGGGTTTCAGGAAAATTACAGTTCATAATATATATATATATACACACACAGTATGAGGAACACAAGATTAAGTTCCTTATCGAGAACAAACCAGTAAGACGGAGAACAAACATGGTGTATGTTACTCTGATATAGTTGTGGAAAACAAAGCAGTATTTCATTCACCCCCTATCACTGTTCTACTTTTATAACAAGCATAAGGAAGGCAATACATGCCAAAGTAAAAACGTGAATTTGTCATCTGAGTGGATAGTTCTGGTTTTGCTGCACCCTGCTGCCAAAGAATAAGAATGACACACTGCAGAGAAGTCATGAGCTGTTTGTAACCTCAAGTTTATGTGTGTGTTTGTGTATGTTCCATAGATCCCCAGTCTGAATGAGCTGCAGTGGGTTGTTGATGACGTCACCAAGGCTAATCTCAACTCAAAAGTGAAAGAGGTAATTCTGTCTGGACTAAATAGGCACACTAAATACCCCCCCCCCCCCCCCATATATATATGTGTATGTGTGTGTGTGTGTGTTTGTGTGTGTGTAATATATATGAGAGGGAGAGAGAGAGAGCAGTCAAAATGGATTAGTGAAGTGTAACTGACATTCCACAGCATGTTCCTGTTTGTGTGGGAGGAATTGAGATCCACTCTTGCTCCAACATTTTTCATCCATTGACTTCTATGCGTCATTTCTGCAGTAGTTACAGAGGACGTTTCTGACCATGTGTGTTTCAGGGAGAATACTTATTTTCCAGTATTCCCCAGAGAGTGACCAACGACACCAGGGACATGGTACAGAGTGAGTATTTACCTTCACGGTCACTACTAACTGTTATAGGATTAGGACTAGTTCAGTTAAACTACTTGCTGTTATCGGACATTATTAATCACAGTGACACTAACAAGAGTCTGATGTCTACTAGCCTTATAGCCACATCTTATGCTTTAACCTAAATACCTAAACTGACCTTGGATCAGTGTCTAGAGATATATTCATCCTTCTCCTTCAGATGTGAAGCAGCAGCTTGAAGACATCAAGAGACAGATCTCTTCGGTGAAGGGATACATCCCTGTCTCTGCCCTCAGCAACATCTCACACACACTGGGAGAGGCTCAGAGATACATCGACATGTACTCACCACAGGCAGAGTGGGTAGAGATGATCAGGTAATGAGTACACACACATAGGCATGCGCACACACTGACAGGGCTGAACAGATAAGGTAATTATCCCTCTGTGTTTTTGTCTCTCTATAGGTGGGGTGTGGGTATTATCCTGAGCTGTGTCGTTCTCCTGGTCGTAGTGTGTAACCTTCTGGGTCTGTTTTTGGGTCTGGTGGGACTGAGCCCTCAAGACAACCCGACAGAACGATCCAGCACCGCCGACTGCGCAGGAACCTTCCTAATGGCGTAAGTACTGTCACTATGTCTGTTTGCGTGTGTGGGTGGGTATGAGGATGGGCATAAGGGACATTTGGTAAAATAATTATCTCAACGTATTTGTCTGTGTGTGTAGGGGTGCAGGGCTAAGTTTCCTGTTCTCCTGGCTCTTCATGCTGGTGGTGTTAATACTGTTTATACTGGGAGGGAATGTCTACACACTGGTCTGCCAGCCCTGGCGCAGTGGACAGCTACTACAGGTAAGAACACACACTCTCAGACATGCACAATGAATTCCGGCGCCGACAGAGATGGCCGCCTCGCTTCGCGTTCCTAGGAAACTATGCAGTTTTTTGTTTTTTTACGTGTTATTTCTTACATTAGTACCCCAGGTCATCCTAGGTTTCATTACATACAGTCGAGAAGAACTACTGAATATAAGATCAGCGTCAACTCACCATCAGTACGACCAAGAATATGTTTTTCGCGACGCGGATCCTGTGTTCTGCCTCTCAAACAGGACAACGGAATGCATCCCATGCAGCGACCCAAAAAAAACGACTCCGAAAAAGAGGGAAACGAGGCGGTCTTCTGGTCAGACTCCGGAGACGGGCACATCGTGCACCACTCCCTAGCATTCTTCTCGCCAATATCCAGTCTCTTGACAACAAGGTTGATGAAATCCGAGCACGCTATCGGAGGCGGTGCAGCCAGCGGGTTTCTCCATGCATCGCGCCGACAGAAACAAACATCTTTCTGGTAAGAAGAGGGGCGGGGGCGTATGCCTTATGGCTAACGAGACATGGTGTGATGAAAGAAACATACAGGAACTCAAATCCTTCTGTTCACCTGATTTAGAATTCCTCACAATCAAATGTAGACCGCATTATCTACCAAGAGAATTCTCTTTGATTATAATCACAGCCATATATATCCCCCCCCAAGCAGACACATCGATGGCTCTGAACGAACTTTATTTGACTATTTGCAAACTGGAATCCATTTATCCGGAGGCTGCATTCATTGTAGCTGGGGATTTTAACAAGGCTAATCTGAAAACAAGACTCCCTAAATTTGATCAGCATATCGATTGCGCAACCAGGGGTGGAAAAACCTTGGATCATTGTTACTCTAACTTCCACGACGCATATAAGGCCCTGCCCCGCCCTCCTTTCGGAAAAGCTGACCACGACTCCATTTTGTTGATCCCTGCCTACAGACAGAAACTAAAACAAGAGGCTCCCACGCTGAGGTCTGTCCAACGCTGGTCCGACCAAGCTGACTCCACACTCCAAGACTGCTTCCATCACGTGGACTGGGATATGTTTCGTATTGCATCAGATAACAATATTGACGAATACGCTGATTCGGTGTGCAATTTCATTAGAACGTGCGTTGAAGATGTCGTTCCCATAGCAACGATTAAAACATTCCCTAACCAGAAACCGTGGATTGATGGCAGCATTCGCGTGAAACTGAAAGCGCAAACTACTGCTTTTAATCAGGGCAAGGTGACTGGTAACATGACCGAATACAAACAGTGCAGCTATTCCCTCCGCAAGGCTATCAAACAAGCTAAGCGTCAGTACAGAGACAAAGTAGAATCTCAATTCAACGGCTCAGACACAAGAGGCATGTGGCAGGGTCTACAGTCAATCACGGACTACAAGAAGAAATCCAGCCCAGTCACGGACCAGGATGTCTTGCTCCCAGGCAGACTAAATAACTTTTTTGCCCGCTTTGAGGACAATACAGTGCCACTGACACGGCCTGCAACGAAAACATGCAGACTGTCCTTCACTGCAGCCGAGGTGAGTAAGACATTTAAACGTGTTAACCCTCGCAAGGCTGCAGGCCCAGACGGCATCCCCAGCCGCGCCCTCAGAGCATGTGCAGACCAGCTGGCCGGTGTGTTTACGGACATATTCAATCAATCCCTATACCAGTCTGCTGTTCCCACATGCTTCAAGAGGGCCACCATTGTTCCTGTTCCCAAGAAAGCTAAGGTAACTGAGCTAAACGACTACCGCCCCGTAGCACTCACTTCCGTCATCATGAAGTGCTTTGAGAGACTAGTCAAGGACCATATCACCTCCACCCTACCTGACACCCTAGACCCACTCCAATTTGCTTACCGCCCAAATAGGTCCACAGACGATGCAATCTCAACCACACTGCACACTGCCCTAACCCATCTGGACAAGAGGAATACCTATGTGAGAATGCTGTTCATCGACTACAGCTCGGCATTCAACACCATAGTACCCTCCAAGCTCGAGACCCTGGGTCTCGACCCCGCCTTGTGCAACTGGGTACTGGACTTCCTGACGGGCCGCCCCCAGGTGGTGAGGGTAGGCAACAACATCTCCACCCCGCTGATCCTCAACACTGGGGCCCCACAAGGGTGCGTTCTGAGCCCTCTCCTGTACTCCCTGTTCACCCACGACTGCGTGGCCACGCACGCCTCCAACTCAATCATCAAGTTTGCGGACGACACAACAGTGGTAGGCTTGATTACCAACAACGACGAGACGGCCTACAGGGAGGAGGTGAGGGCCCTCGGAGTGTGGTGTCAGGAAAATAACCTCACACTCAACGTCAACAAAACTAAGGAGATGATTGTGGACTTCAGGAAACAGCAGAGGGAACACCCCCCTATCCACATCGATGGAACAGTAGTGGAGAGGGTAGCAAGTTTTAAGTTCCTCGGCATACACATCACAGACAAACTGAATTGGTCCACTCACACAGACAGCATCGTGAAGAAGGCGCAGCAGCGCCTCTTCAACCTCAGGAGGCTGAAGAAATTCAGCTTGTCACCAAAAGCACTCACAAACTTCTACAGATGCACAATCGAGAGCATCCTGGCGGGCTGTATCACCGCCTGGTACGGCAACTGCTCCGCCCACAACCGTAAGGCTCTCCAGAGGGTAGTGAGGTCTGCACAACGCATCACCGGGGGCAAACTACCTGCCCTCCAGGACACCTACACCACCCGATGTTACAGGAAGGCCATAAAGATCATCAAGGACATCAACCACCCGAGCCACTGCCTGTTCACCCCGCTATCATCCAGAAGGCGAGGTCAGTACAGGTGCATCAAAGCTGGGACCGAGAGACTGAAAAACAGCTTCTATCTCAAGGCCATCAGACTGTTAAACAGCCACCACTAACATTGAGTGGCTGCTGCCAACACACTGACACTGACACTGACTCAACTCCAGCCACTTTAATAATGGGAATTGATGGGAAATGATGTAAATATATCACTAGCCACTTTAAACAATGCTACCTTATATAATGTTACTTACCCTACATTATTCATCTCATATGCATACGTATATACTGTACTCTATATCATCGACTGCATCCTTATGTAATACATGTATCACTAGCCATTTTAACTATGCCACTTTGTTTCCATACTCATCTCATATGTATATACTGTACTCGATACCATCTACTGTATCTTGCCTATGCTGCTCTGTACCATCACTCATTCATATATCCTTATGTACATATTCTTTATCCCCTTACACTGTGTATAAGACAGTAGTTTTGGAATTGTTAGTTAGATTACTTGTTGGTTATTACTGCATTGTCGGAACTAGAAGCACAAGCATTTCGCTACACTCGCATTAACATCTGCTAACCATGTGTATGTGACAAATAAAATTGGATTTGATTTGATTTAATTGACTCACTGATTGATTGATTGTGTCTTCCCTCTCCACAGTTTGTTGACACTCCGGGCCTGATACCTGGATTCCATTTAAGAGAGATACTGGCCCTGAAGAGCAACCTGTCTTTCATTGAAGTATACAAGTATGTAGCAACTTTATAAAGGGTTATGTAAATTAAAGATATTCTTTCTGGTTTTCTAAAGTATTATTATAAGTAACTCTGAATAAGAGTGCTTGCTAAATGTAACTTTGTTTTTCTTCTGCTCTTATGCAATGTAAGGATTAATGGTACGCAGGTCAGCTGTTTGTTCACCGGCACCCGCCCGCAATAATTTTTATTCTTCACCTTTATTTAACTAGGCGAGTCAGTTAAGAACAAATTCTTATTTACAATGATGGCCTACACTGGCCAAACCTAGACGACGCTGGGTCAATTGTGCGCCGCCCTATGGGACTCCCAATCACAGACAGTTGTGATACAGCCTGGATTCGAACCAGGGTGTCTGTAGTGACGCCTCAAGCACTGAGGTGCAGTGTTTTAGACCGCTGCACCACTTGGGCTAATAACCCACTCGCAACCGCCTGACAATATGTGATGAAGTGAAAATCTGAGGCCCGTACCCTAATCTGATAACATAGAAAATGCGCTGTAGGCTACAGTCCGAGACGGCAGACATTTTGTTTTTTACAGGGTTCAGGATTTTTTTGGCCTGATTTAAATATGTTTCTGCTTATAATTTCCGACAGTTTGGTAGGCCATTTGTTAGTCAACTTGTCCATCAGTGGAGGCTGCTGAGGGGAGGACGGCTCATAATAATGGAATCATTGGAATGGTATCAAACACATTCACTCCATTCCGGCCATTATTATTAGCTGTCCTCCCCTCAGCAGCCTCCACTGTTGTATAAAATTAGATAAATGCAGCTTTACTTCTGTCATTATCTGTTGCCCTCGAAGACTAAATAAACACTTGCTCACCAGAATAATGTAATACATCGATAGAATGAATGCTTCAATATAGTTGACATCGGTAAAGTGTTTTCTATCATCTCTGATTCTTTCGCGGAGCAAAGATGTTTAGGGACCGGGTAGAAAATGCAATAACTCAACAACAAAAAACTAGAAAGTTTTTCTGTGCAAAATTTCCAAAAGACATAAGTTTGACCGGCTGTGAAAATGACCCAATATGTTTCTGATAAGATTTCATTTTGGGCTTGGATGCATATTTTATGTGGTTGATAAAGATAGCACCTACAAATGGTAGGTATCTAACTGCGCATTCGCATTCTCTCAGGATGCTGAAATAAATAAATCATATTTCCCCACTCCTTTACCTGAGTCAAAATTCTGCCTACATTTGGTGTACAATTTTACTGCAAGAAATGCTTAATTCTGCAGGAGTTCATATTAAGGCTATATGAGAGGTTATAAACCTACAGTTGGTGTCCAGAATTCAGTTTCCATTTAACCCATCTGAACAGTAGGCTACAGTTCCTTTGATGTGCCATCGGCCTATTTGAAGTCCCCGTCTTGTGACTGTCGAATTTGTATCGCGCCTCACAATCATCACACATCTATCTATCTGCTATCATTCTCTTTTTCCACTTCCCAAACATTAGTTATCTGGCACTCCCTTCTCTTTATTTTCAACTCTCCATTTTGCGTTTCGCAGCTTTGCTCTGATTGAATTCAACTCCAGCATTTTCCTTTTTTGCCTCCATGATCGACTTGAACATGAACTTTTAATGCCCGTTTCCAAAAGCATTTGGCGGTTGGCGTGTTGTCTATTTGACACATGTACAGTTAGGTCCTGAAGCTTAGGCATTATGCACTAATGCCAGATGGCCTAAAATATTGAAAGAAAAACGTCAATGTAGCCTATAAATAAATTGCACAAGGTGAATGATACATTTATGGATATTTAAGGTATTATTTTCTCTTCATTTAACCCGCCCTTCATCCACACAATATTTAATGACCCTAAACCCGCCACACCATGGATATAACCGCTGGGACTGCGGGTTATTAGTCAACCTCCACATCACTAGTAAGATTGTATTGTTGTGCGTGTGTTTGTAGTGAATGTGAACAGAACAGGCCTCTATGGACAGCCCTCCACCTGTATGAGCTCATAGACCTCAATGATCTACTCAACGTGTCCAAAGTAAGACTGTCACGCTACGGTTTCTACTCTTATCACATGTGGTTTTTACTTTTTCTATCACCATACACTGTCTACTGATGATTACTGGGACTCACTTTATATGGGTGATTAATTCCCAAATCATGTCTTATGTTTCCACTTCCAAAGTGGTGTAAACGTCCATATTTCAAACCATCTGCTATACTAGCACAATGTTTCCGCTACTCCTTTTAATTATGTGTCCACCTCTCCCCTCTCAGTACAAAGAAGAGATTCAGCAACACTTTGACAGTAATGAGATCAAACTGCCTACCATCACCCTGCTCACACCTGAGACACGCAAACAGCTACACAGCTTCTCTGACATGGTCCATGATGTTGACATAAGCTCTGTCACACAGCAGGTACAAAGTGTGTGTGTATGTACAGTACATGTAGATGTGCGTGTGCATTTATGTGTGACCTTTGGCCTCTAATAGTTTGGAACGTGTTCAATTGGAGTGTATATTAGGACAACATGCAGCGTCACCTCAGTATGGTTACAAAGACTTCATAACTATTTCTATATCTGTTTCAGATCAACGTTATTTCCAGCATTAATCTGACAGAAATAGCAGGCATGTTAGACCAACTTGCTACTGTTCAAGTGAGTAATAAAACGTGTAACATTGTTACAAACATATTCCCTCCCTGTGAGCACTCTCCGGCTCTTCTATCAATGATACGATGTGAACATCAGTGTGTGCACTAGTCATTTAGATGTTTATATAAAGACAGTAATGTGATGCACGTCTCTCAACAGATTAATACAGGTGTTCAATATCAGCTGACACAGGAGGCTGAAGGCCTGAGAGGGATCCAGTCAGGCATTGTCACTACCATCATCCCACAACTGGTACGTCTGACTGGCCTGGTGCTATCTGTTTCTGCTCTGGACAACTTCAGCAAATGTCACGTGTGTGTTTGTACTAAATATACAGCTATCTGAGTGTCTGGATTATCGCTGACTATTTTATAAATCCTTAAAGAGGTCATTATCCAGAGCAGAGTCCTAGATATTGTAAATAGATATATTACCTGTCTGACTTTTGTGTTTCAGACTCAGTTGAACTCCAACATATTTGCCCTCAGTGTCATAGCATCAGAGATCAATGTAAGTAATACTGCAGAATGTTCAGAAAGCATGAGCTGCAAGGGTTCTTTCCTTAAACAATGAAAACATGTAGCTATGCAATGCATGCTCACCCCTCTCTTTCTCCCTCCCTCCCTCTTTCTTCTTTAGGGCACAGTAGGAGATGTGTTAAATAAAGTGGGAACAGCTCAAGACTTCCTCAACACCAACACTACACAGATAGTCAAGGCCGTGAGTAACCACACACATGCATGTTCAAACGCATGCACAAACAGAAGCATATCTAGGCACAAAAAAAAATCCTTTACAACCAGAAAATGACATTTCTCTCATTTGGGTTTCTTTCCTAGAAAGATGAACCATTTCATCTGGTTCATGACCTCAGGTGTTCTGTACAGTAAAGAAGGAGATGGTAGCACCACAGCCATTACTCAAGTGGGCCGTGTGACTCCCACAGTCACACGGCCCACTTCACATAGTTATAGGGAATTCCACCTGATTTTCTGCTGCAAAGCTCCACTGATTCTCATGACTTCTGAGTCAATAGAGAATGTATGGAATTTACACTTGTTTTTCTTTCTTTTTCTCAGGCGAGTAGGGAGTTCCTAGACTGTCAGATGGGGTACTTCACGATGTATGCTGACTGGGCTAACCTCACGGTGGGTTCACTTAGCATTCTACTACTACTGTATCACTGCATTGCGGTATCTTGTGTGTGTGGTTTAATTTTAGGTTTGTGTGTGTGTGTGTAGTTTAGCCTCAGCCTTATGTGTGGTTGTGGTTGATGTAAAAAGGGCTTTATAAAATACATTTGATGAAATTTGATTGTGTGAGTGTGTGTGTGTGCGTGCGTGCGTGTGTGTGGGTATGTAGATCACTCAACAGATTGGTCTCTGTGGCCCAGTGGCAGAAGCTGTGGACTCAGCGAAGGTTGTAGTCTGCTCAAATATGATGGAGTCTCTGGTGAGAAAATGATTTCATACACGCACCCACGTACAGAAAATGATACACTTGCGTTAATCTAATATTGTTTATTAACCTACATCTGTGTTTGTGTCCAGAATGCGTTCTGGTTCAGTCTGGGCTGGTGTATGATCTTCCTGGTCCCCAGCATCATCTTCTCCATCAAACTGGCCAAGTTCTACAGGAGGATGAAGCACAGCGATGTCTACGAGTGAGTAGCAAACACATTTACACACATACATCAGATGATTGTACTTAGGTACTGGGTGGGAAATACTCATTCAGAAATAAGACCAGGGCCTGTATATACAGTACCAGTCAAAAGTTTGGACACACCTATTCAATAATTTCTCTTTAGTTGGATTATTTTCTGCATTGTAGAATAATAGTGAAGACATCAAGACTATGAAATAACTCATACGGAATCATGTAGTAAGCAAAAAAGTGTTAAATAAATCAAAATATATTTTATATTTGATATTCTTCAAAGTAGACACCCTTTACCTTGATAACAACTTTGCACACTCTTGGCATTATCTCAATCAGCTTCACCTGAAATGCTTTTCCAACAGTCTTGAAGGAGTTCCCACATATGCTGTGCACTTGTTCCTTCATTCTGCAGTCAAACTCATCCCAAACATCTCAATTGGGTTGAGGTCGGGTGATTGTGGAGGCCAGTTCATCTGATGCAGCACTCATCATTATCCTTCTTGGTCAAATAGCCCTTACACAGCCTAGAGTTGTATTGAGTCATTGTCCTGTTGAAAAACAAATGATCGTCCCATTAAGTGCAAACCAGATGGGATGGCGTATCACTGCAGAATGCTGTGGTAGCCATGCTGGTTAAGTGTGCTTTGAATTCGAAATAAATCACTGACAGTGTCACCAGCAAAGCACCATCACACCTCCTCCTCCGTGCTTCATGGTGGGAACCACACATGTGGAGATCATCCATTCAGCTACTCTGCATCTCACAAAGACATTGGGTTGGAACAAAAAATCTCAAATTTGGACTCATCAGACCAAAGGACAGATTTCCACTGGTCTTAATGTCCATTGCTCGTGTTTCCTGGCCCAAGCAAGTCTATTCTTCTTATTGGTGACCTTTAGTAGTGGTTTCTTTGCAGCAATTTGTCCACGATGGCCTGATTCACGCAGTCTTCTCTGAACAGTTGATGTTGAGATGTGTCTGTTACTTGAACTCTGTGAAGCATTTATTTGAACTGCAATTTCTGAGGCTGGTAAATCTAATGTTTTATTTGATTTATTTTTTACCTTTGTTTAACTAGGTAGGCAAGTTGAGAACAAGTTCTCATTTACAACTGCGACCTGGCCAAGATAAAGAAAAACAGTTCGACACATACAACAACACAGAGTTATACATGGAGTAAAACAAACATACAGTCAATAATACAGTACAAAAACAAGTCTATATACAATGTGAGCAAATGAGGTGAGATAAGGGAGGTAAAGGCAATAAAAAGGCCACAGGTGGTGAAGTAAATACAATATAGCAATTAAAAACACTGGAATGGTAGATTTACAGTAGGTGAATGTGCAAAGCAGAAATACTTGGGAGCAAAATAAATAAATACAGTAGGGGATGAGGTAATTGTTTGGGCTATTTATAGATGGGCTATGGAGAGGTGCAGTGATCTGTGAGCTGCTCTGACAGCTGGTGCTTCAAGCTGCTTCAAGCTGGTGAGCTGGTGAGGGAGATAACTGGTGAGATAATGAACTTATCCTCTGCAGCAGAGGCAGTCCTCATGTGAGCCAGTTTCATCATAGTGCATGATGATTTTTGTGACTGCACTGAAGAAACTTTCAAAGTTCTTGAAATATTCCGGATTGACTGACCTTCATGTCTTAAAGTAATGATGGACTGTTATTTCTCTTTTTTATTTTAGCTGTTATTGCCATAATATGGACTTGGTATTTTACCAAATAGGGCTATCACTTGTATACCACCCCTACCTTGTCACAACACAACTGATTGGCTCAAACGCATTAAGAAGGAAAGAAAATCCACAAATTAACTTTTACAAGGCACATCTGTTAATTGAAATGCATTCCAGGTGACTACCTCATGAAGCTGGTTGAGAGAATGCCAAGAGTGTGCAAAGCTGCCATAAAGGCAAAAGGTGGCTACTTTGAAGGATCTCATAATAAGATGATTATCTTATTATTCGTTATGATCTAAAAGGCTAAACGGATCCTATGTCAGCACTCCTACTCTATTACTTTTTGTGAACACGTGCCTAGGACACTATGACTCTGATTGAAACGTTGTTGTAATGAAGCTGGTATGGGAACAACATACAATCTCTCTTTCTGTCTTGTCTCATCTCTCTCCTCACAGAAGCCACACAGCCAAGAACATCCTCCCCCGAGCCCAAGTCAAACCCTACTGAGCTGGGGGAAAGAGAGGACTGGCAAGGGTTGTTACTGCTCTCAGGGAATAGAACCAGGGCTCTGCCACCCCACCCTGACAGAGGGACATGAATGGGTTGAATGCTACATGTACCACCTGAATAATGTATTATATCATATAGGGTAGGTACAAGTTGCCGGCTTCAACATAACGTCTATAATCATGTCATTGTGTTGTTTGTCTACAATGTCATTGACTTTTTAATTTTTTTTATATATATATTTTCTTCTAAGGAATGATATTGATTGAAATATTTGATTCTGCAATGATACAATTTTGAACCAGACAATGAGTAGGATATGTGTTACGAAGCACTTTAGTAGGTCTGTTTATATAGGAAAATTATTTCTGACATGCATTGTGCAAACTACTGTGATTAAAGATTTACTATTGATAGAGACTACTGTTTGTGTTAGCTAATTCATTCTCAAATATATTACTGATATAGTACCTTGTAGTATAATATGTTTCTGATAGGATAGCACCAGCAGCAGTGGCCAATAGAAACGTGTTCTGCATGTGATTGATTGCTGTTTACAGGATGCAGTCTAAAAATGGTGCAAATCAATCAATGCGTTTAGGTTTACAGCACAGATCCACCTGATTCAGTGAACACAACCTCTCAGCATCACGATGGGGGAAGTAGGGGAGCAAAGGGAAGTGCGGGTATCAGGTTGAATTTGACCTCAATGACCGATATGAAGTGTTCCCCCCCCGACATGATGATATCCTTCTCACACACCCCTGGGGAACCTGCCTGTCTGCTGTGAAACAAAAGAGACGCACGCATGCACACACACAGTTCCATAGCCATGACAATAAGGAGTGGCATTGTTTAGTAGACAGGGTAAGGAAGGACATTTTCACACACACACACAACAGGCTGTACTCCCACTGCATACACGCACATTAATCCTTCGACTGGTCCACACACTAAGCTGTGTGCAGCTCTAAAGAGATTTAGGCCTAGATTCAATCAGATCAAGCGTTAACCGGCGATTGCAGACATGCGCATAGCGGATGTTTTGCCAGTGTGAACACATTCCAGTGTTCAAACTTTTAAACAAGGCTGCATGGGATTTATCTTAATGCTACGGCATGCAGCAATGTCCGTTTTTTTTAGGTATAATGCTGGGAGCCACTTGTGGATTTGACAGCTCCCACCTCAGACACTATCCACTAAGTTGGCTAAAGCAGATCTGATTGAATTGAGCCCTTGGTCATAGCTGGGCTATGGCCATATTGAGCTTAAAACCCAAAGCTATGGGAGCAGTGGGTCATCATGTGTCCTCAATGTAACTAGTAAATGTAGTGTTTTCTGTTTCTTTGACTATAATGGGTTTAAACATAGCAAGATAGGAGTTAGCCAGGTCTGCTTGTGCTATGACAAACATATGGGACCAGGCTAGTTTAAACAAAAGGTAACAATCACAATGTTTTTGTATCTAAGAGTGAGTTGGCAATGTCAAGGGCCTAACAACCCAGAACAACGTGTGGGAGCCATGCCTTATGGTGAGGATGAGAAACTATTCACAGAACAGAAACACAGGTAAAAACAAGGGCATTTCTCAGTGACATAGATATTGGGCACATTCAGCTCAGGCATGCATAGAATATCAGCTCTTCACCACATCACTATGATGTAACGATCTCGTAAACTGTACAGTCTTGCACATAATATGGCTATCTGGAACGCACCCAATTACACTCAACAAATTAGCCTGGGTACCTGCCTGTTTCTGATGTTAGCAATACTACATTGTTGCTGTAGCAGGACAGCGGCCAGTTAGCTAAATTAGAAATAGACTGAGAAAATACAACACAATACTATCAAACAGTATATTCCAAAATAGCAAACACCAAACAGAGACCATGTAGAAGTTTAAACTTGGGTTTAATAGCACACGCATTTTGCATTCAAACATTTGATATCTGTGTGGCTGAAAGTGAAACACTGCAGAAGGCTAAAGTACTGTACATGGAACAGTCATCACAGCTGACCGGAACATTTGATAACAGGCAATAAAAAAGGGGAACTCCACCTGTCAAAGTGGAGCAAAGGCAAATAAACAAAGACCTCCGATTCTGAGCACATTCACCTGTCTGGATTGAATAGTAGGATGTTAGGCAATGATGTTATGTGATTTTCTTGTTATGCTAAGGCTTTATACATCCATCCATTCTCACATACTGCAGGGGTATCAAATTCAAGTCGATGGCTGCAAATCCTACTGGTTTTAGTTTCACTTATTGATCACTGATTGGCCAAAGAGTATACAGTCTGATTAAAAGTAATAAAAAAACTGCCATTGCGGCCCTCCAGGACTGTAGATGTGCACCCGACATACTAGGATAGTCTCGTCAGTTATCATATGCACAGTGAAACATCAAACTGACAGAATGTCATCACAAGTCACAGCATCTCATGAGCCATACCCGGCATCCCAATTAGCAACCCTTTTCACTGGAGTGCACTCCTCCACAGATTTGAAAGCATAGGGCTGGTGTTAGTATGGGTTTTTACACCGATCCCATGCTCTTGTTTGAGGACGTTCTGTTTGATCTACGTGGGGGATTTTCCTTGAATCACTTCAAGGAAATGGGTGGAGAATTCCAGCACAGAGTAAGTCATCTTTGTCTCTCGGAGCAGGCAACCAGTTTTAACTGGCCGAGTCACATGATCAGGCAAAACAAATTACCCCATGTCACTCACTCACACACACAACATCCATGCTTCTGATGGCTGTATCTATAACAGTGGTGGTGACTACATTAGAGCAGATATGTGACACTAGGTTGTGAATGAGGAGCAGCAGCTGCCTGAAGGAACTCAGTCATTCCAGTAGCATTCTGGAGTGTCACTGACTGTGTGCCTTAGCAGGCCATATTTTTGTGAGCGCAGTGTTCAGTCAGTTTCAACCAGGTTAGGCTTCACCAACTTCACAGAATATATCTGGATAGGACTACAGAAACAAATAATTTCATAAACAAATTATATTCTTTAGAGGTGGTTCCACAGCTCTGTTAGCCTGAGTCCAAGATTTGTCTGTACTGTCATTCCAACTCACATGTCATTGGCAAGACAGCACAAACATATCTGGGACTCAGACTAACTGCACTGTGCAAAACATTTAAAGAATCAGTTTGATTCTAAATCTAAATGCTAAAGAACACTTTCTATAAAATAAAAAATGTAGGCACTTTAAAACAAGCTTCGTTTACAAGGTTTGATCTCCAGACTTTAACATTTTACTCAGACATGACAAGTAAACAATAGTAGGATGTTCTGTAATACTGGGGAAGACAATGGGGAAGAAACACCTACAGTATGTAGAGCATGAACTCCTCTGTGTGTGTCAATCATGGAGCATAAAACAGAGAGAGAAGGAGAAGGAGAGCAGAGGTGAAATGGAGACGGGGAATGTTAACAGGAGAAAGAGCGAATGCCAACAGTGGATAGACAGAGAGAGAGAAAATGTTAGGAGAAACAGACAGAGGGTCTAACATCCATAACGACATTACAGTCACTTGGCCCATGCAGGGAGACGTGACCTGGTGCAGAGTGCCGTGTGTGAGATGTGCTTTGGTTTGGGCCTACCCCACCCCTACTAAGGACATAACAGCGTTACCCCAAATTAAATTACAGGAGCTCGAAGACAGTGAATCACCTCTCCTCTACAGGGCAGTTTGGTAGGAATGTGCTGGGTGGAACTGGAGAAAGAGAGACTGGAGTGGACAGGGGAGAGACTGAAGAGAGGGTTGAGAAGATAATGAAAAGAGAAAGAGATAATGCAACAAGGGTTTAAAGAAGTAGAAAGATATAAATATTAATCTACACTTTTTAACTGAACATTTTCCTCCAAAAGCAGCTGTATATCTCTTAAATAACGTGTTTCACTATAGAACTTTTCCACTGCTGCTGGAAAAGGTGTCATTATATCAATGTTATTTTCAAACAGACACGTTCAGTAAAATAGTTCATGTTTGAGCGTGACGATTGACTGACTTTATGAGGAACATACACTAAACCCAGAAGTCACGTCCCAGAGATGAAACATTTACCCCCTAGAGCCAAGGGTTCAAAATATTCTAAACAAATAAACATTCAACACAGAGATTTGTGGGTCAGGGTCCGATAACTGTATCACTATGGGCTGACAAAGGGCTTTCGATTCTTAGTAGGTTTAAAGTACAGTAAACCACCTGGGATATTATGACACACAGAGTTGGCAAAAGCAAAAAAGATCCAGGTTGTGTACAGTAGGCACGAATTAGAAAATAACATTTTGAAGCACAAGAGGCACTACCTGAACATGACCAATGAGAATGTTCATTGTAGCTTTTTAAACATTTTCTGTTGGAAAACATGTTCTGTTTTGTGCCTGCTGAACAAGACCCACAACAATGAATGAATATTGAGCAAGTTGATGATAAAAAAAATTAAATAAAAGAGGACAGTTAATGGAGTTCTACCATATTACATACAAGAATGGTAGCTTTGCGACATGCACACTTAATAATCTGTTCATAATATCAATACATACTGTATATTAGTCTATTAATGTTCTTTCCATTAAGGCTGAGTTTATTGAATGCAAGGCAACTCTTAGCTAGCATTCTACTCTGTGTGCATTCCTGATCACACAATAACACTTAAATAACACCACATATATACACATTTTAAAATACAAAATGAAAATCAAAAGAGAGGTATGTACAATGGTAAGATTTAGTAGTCATTTAATAACTTGGAATAACTTTAAGGCAATATTTTGTTCGGAAAGTAAACTGTCAGCTATGGTTACTCATCTGTTTATGATTGACAACAAAAAAGAAACCTCAAATGAAGCTTGCCTAAAAGAGGACATTTTGTTTTGTTGACTGATTTTGTTGTTCAGGCACAGTCCTGCTTCAGTGTAGAAGAAACACTTAAAGTATGCTGTTCAATAGCAGATTAGACAAATCTCAATCTAACAACCCACTACTACCTATACCAATCAACTGAAATCTCAATAATGGTATCAGTAGTTTTTTTGTTATTTTTATTCTGTTAAAATGTTTTCGTAGCCAACACTGCACATCAAGTAGAGTAACATGAAGATATCGCCGCAGCCAAAGAGCACTTTTCCCTACAGAGTAGAAATAGACCGTGTGTGTGTTTTGAGTATGGCAGGATTGACAGGTTGTGGGAGTGTCAGACAAGGGTTATGGGGTGAGAGACCAGTGTGCGTGTGTGCGTCTCAGTCGGGGTTCGGAGTGGAGGTCACCCTGCCCCCGTGAACAGTCCTGTGTTTAGATGGGTCGTGTTGATCGAAGATGGCCGCCATGTTGCTGATGATATCATTGTGCTGCTGATCTAAGCCTATGCTAGGCTCGGTGGTGGACCTAGGCAGTCCTTTAGCCTGACGAGGGGGCGTGGGAGGGGGGAACGAGGGCGACTGGAGGATGTCAGCATATCGCTGGTTGGGCCTGGTCTCTCTCTGTAGAACCTTACTGAGCAACGGCTTCAACAACCCAAAGGTCAACTGGCTGGACTGGGGGTCAGCAAAGGGAGAGGAGGGAGGGATATTTGAGGAGGGGGAGAAGGATGTAGATAAGGAAGATGAGGGTATATTTTTCAGCACAATGTTAAGTATGGCCGTGACCGTAAGATCTTCAGGACACAGAGCCCAGAGGAGGTCTAGGTATGGATCCAGGTCTCGATGCTGGGCCACCTCACACAGTAAGGTAGTAAAGATCTCTTTGTTCAGTAAGGGACTCTGCCTGCAGAACCGCTGTGCCACTTGGGTTACCCTCTCCCACTGTCGTCTCCCCATCAAGATCCTCAGAGCCTGGAGGACAGCGTTTGGCCTACCACTCACCAAAAGGAGATCCACCTCCAAGTCCTGGTTTTGTTCATAATCTGGGTATTGTTTCAGGTCTGATCCGGGGCCAGGTAGAGGCAGAGCTGAAAGGGCGCGTTTATACAGGGGGAGGCTCTCTCCATTCTCTGCAAATCCCCTACCTCCAGAGTAGCTCCAGGTGGAGCCACCAAGGCCTAGACCCATCCCCAAGCCTGCAGAGGTCTGCTGCTGCTGGGCCAGCTCCAGGAACCTGGGCAGCCAGCTGGGCTGGAAGCAGAAGACAGAGTGGCACAGGAGCTCGAAGACAGGCAGGGCCGAGTTAGCGGCAGGTGGGCTGGAGTTGGAGCTAAGGCTGGGGCTAAGTTTAAAACTAGAGCCAGTGCTGGGGCAAGGTTTGGGTGGCTTGTGTTTAGACTGGCTGTTGCCATTGGTGTAGGGCAGGTTTGCGGTGACAGTGGGGGCCTGTACAGGGCTGAGGACAGTCTTCCAGACCTCCGGGGGCACTTTAGAGGAGAGAGAGCCCTCTCCGTTGCAGCGTAGCTGCAGAGCGCTCTGTGTGGCCCTCCAAGCCTGACCGGGGAACAGGCTGAAGATGGAGTTGAGGTAGAGTAGAGAGTCTCGGTCGAGCTCTGACGACAAGAGGAGTCTCCCCACTTCCTGCTGCACTAGACTCTCACACACATCCTCCACCTCCCTCTCCTTCACCAATCCCCCCTTCACCTCCTCTAGGGAGACCAGCCCCTTCAGTTCAGCCTCCAGGGACCCGAGCAGCTTCTCCGGTCCTCTCCTGCCTCCTCCCTGGGGTAACTCCACTCCCCTCTCCCCCCTGCTCTGGAGGTAGTCTCCGACGATGTTTGCCAGAGTGATAGGAGCCTGGAACATCCCTCCTCTCTTTAACTTCTCCACAGTGAGCCGAGTGCTGCTGAGACTTCTCTGTTGGTAATACTTACAGGCTTCCTCGAACACAGCCTCTACCAGTAGAGCCGCAGGGTTGATGCTCTCCCCTGTACCCAGGGACGGGGTCTTCTGCTTTTGGTCAGAGTCGTGGCCCCAGGGGTCGCGGTCCCGGAGCATCACTACATATAGGCCGGTTTCTAACAGCAGGTGTGGTGCCTGCCTCTCGGTCCTGTTCACGTAGAGTAGCCCCTCTCTCTTCAGGGCTATTTTCTCCAGCTCCACACCACACGTAGTGTCAATCAGGTAGAGGGTCCGTCCGATGGTCAGAGCCAGGGTGTCCTGGTACACGTTCAGGCTGTTATGGGCACTGCTGCTGGCTAGGCAGTTGTCAGCTAGTTTGTAGATCTGTCGTAACACCCCATCCTTCTGTAGTAGACTGACCCAACCTGTGCTGAGCAGCAGTAACAGGCCTCCACTGCCAGTGGGGGAATAGCCATATATATCAGGGGGGCTAAGGGCTGATAGGTATCCTGTGCAGTCTGTTATCAACCTTCTAAAGTCATATTCTTTTGTAGAAGGTGAGTCTTTTCGGAGGAGATTACCTTTACAGGTGCTGCTCACTCTGAATGTGTCATACCGGGGGGACCACATGAGAAAGAATTTGGAGAGGGACATGGTGGATTTGTCTTTCAAATCAGGTAGTAGGTAAACATTCTCACCTGAGCTGATGACGTTGTAGCGGGGGTTGTTGTGCAGAGCAATTTTCATGCCCCCTAAACTGACAGCCATTTCCTCCACCTCATAGGTTCGTTTGCAGATGCAGTACCTGAAATTGTGGGTCTCATTGACAAGCAATGAACTCTCTGACGGTGGCCGCTCCTCACACCAGACGATGTAGTTCTGACTGGCCGAGACAGAGATTACTTTAGCCCGGGGGCTGTTGCAAAGGTCCGCGGCGTGCAGGGGATGCCATCCCCCTTTGAGTTCCAGAAATTTCCAAAACTCTGCTTTTCCATTCTCGAATATGACAGCTAACAGCGCAACACCGCCGTCTCTGTTTTTGTCGTCAAAATATACAATATCCACAATGGGCACAGCCCGAGTCATCCCCAAATCTAGGTGCTTTTGGCTCTGGATCTGCTGCGGTCTCTGATATTTGTCAAAAGTCATGAGACCAACCTTGGGTTTGCGGAGAATGACGTGAATGTGGCGTCCATCTGGGCTCACGCGCACATCTGATAGATTGTTTTTGCAACTTCTGTTATTCGAATACGTCTGTCTTAGATACTCGTTTAAATCTGTACCTCTAGTAAAGTCCACGAAATCTGTCACTTGTTCCAACATTCGTTGCATCATGTCTACAGAGCAGAGAAGGTATTCGATGCGGCGCTAACGCTAGCACAAATCTCAACTCAGACTGCCGATGTTGCTAGCTGTGGAACCCGTCAGCGGTTAAATCAACCGTTTGTCGTAAGCTTTAGTAATCCCACTTCCGTCGATGAAAACCTCTCTTACTATGTAGCTAACTGTCGACATTTCAAAACAGTTTAAATCTTATGCGTAAAAGTAGTTAGCTAGCTAACAAGCTAGTCATCTGGATGCTTAGCTACCTCCTGACATCACGAGTTTATTAATTTCCGGATACAAAGATTTTTTTCCTGAAAGGGGAGGAGTGGAGAGGGAAATACGTAACATCAAAGACTGCATCACAGAACGTTGAACTGTGTAGGTTGTTCCATTTTCAGCATTTGAAAATTGTTTAACAGCAGTACAACTAAATAAACGCAAATTGGTGGTATACAACACTTCTAAAAATGACTCCTAAAATATGCATTCGAAAAACGTTCATAAAATTGCGATTATTAAGTGACTGAATGACGAAATCGTTGAAGTTGACTATCTGTTGTTCTTAAAAAGTCTTTTATGAAGCATTGAACTGTCAATCAAGGCACAACCGCAAGCTGTCTTTCAAATGGCGCGTTCGTCTGCCCAGGCGTTGGTAACACATGCCAGATGTTACAGTGCATTTCCACATAACATGTTGGGGTGATAAAACAACGGAGCCCCATTCATTTTGAATTGAGGGAAGTCAGTGGCAGTGAAGTGGGCGGAGGGACAGTTGGGCGATGTGAGCATCTGTGAGGGAGCCTGAACATGGTAGGATCAACGTTTGGGACAGCTGAATGTTTTGGTAATACTCCAAGACAGTGTGGCACTGTTGACCAATCGAAGGTCACTATAGCTTCCAGCCCCTATTGTAATGGCTGTTGATACCTAGCCTGCTTGCTTAGCACCCACATGAGGACGAAGCTACTGCGGCTATCCAAATTATAATGTTATGTGGAAACGGCATCACCGCTCATTTACACTATTACAAGCGGCACTCGCATAACCGCGCTAGCCTCACCTTCATGTGGGTGCTATAACAAGGTAGCAAGCAAGCTAGGTTGCTAGTAGTGCTATGCATCGTCAGCCAATCCAGTAGGGGTTGGAAGTTATGGTGAGCTTCGATTGATCATCTGCTTTCAGACTATGTGAGCGGAACGGAACGGGAGCAGAGCGATGAGGAGCACACAGGTGTAAAATCAAGGTGATTTACAAAGATGAGGAGGACCAAGCGCAAAAGAGGGAATGCGGTGGTATAGTGTCCACAATTAAAGAATCGTTGTGGAATCTGAAAATACACATATCCCAAAAGCCAGATGTTGTAAGTGCCCATACAGAATGTTAGGAGGTGGGTTGCTAGCTAAGTATTTCATTGTAGAAAAGTATTTTTAAACCAAAAATCTGATCTCTTAAAAGTTTAATTAATTTTCGTTCTATTATCTATGCAATAGGCTATCATTTTTTTGGGGCCCAATAGGCCTGACATATGTCTCCTGACCCCTCCTGTCTCAGCCTCCAGTATTTATGCTGCAGTAGTTTATGTGTCGGGGGGCTAGGGTCAGTCTGTGTGAATTTAAGTATGCTCTCTCTAATTCTCTCTTTCTCTCTCTCTCTCTCTCTCTCTCTCTCTCTCTCTCTCTCTCGGAGGACCTGAGCTCTAGGACCATGCCTCAGGACTACCTGGCGTGATGACTCCTTGCTGTCCCCAGTCCACCAGGCCGTGCTGCTGCTCCAGTTTCAACTGTTCTGCCTGCGGCTGTTCACCGGAGGTGCTACCTGTCCCAGACCTGCTGTTTTCAACTCTCTAGAGAAGGCAGGAGCGGTAGAGATACTCTTAATGATCGGCTATGAAAAGCCAACTGACATTTACTCCTGAGGTGCTGACTTGTTGCACCCTCGACAACTACGGTGATTATTATTATTTGACCATGCTGGTCATTTATGAACATTTGAACATCTTGGCCATGTTCTGTTATAATCTCCACCCGGCACAGCCAGAAGAGGACTATAGCCTGTTTCCTCTCTAGGTTTCTTTCTAGGTTTTGGCCTTTCTAGGGAGTTTTTCCTAGCCACTGTGCTTCTACACCTGCATTGCTTGCCAGGCATCCCATCCAGCCTGGCAAGAGTGTCCCGAAGGGTGTATAGCATTCTCAGTTGCTCTGCAAGCACGGAGAGGGTCTATTCTCCGCTGCTGGCATTCTTTCCAGGCACCATCGCGTGAGCCTGAAGCCACAGACTCTGGCCAAACTCGTGTTTCTGAAAGTGAATTCAAAGACACTGTAGACTGAGCCTAATAAGGCATTTTTAGTTACATTTGTATTTAATTCTAAGTAAGTCACAGCCTATATGCACAATGTATAGTCTATAATGATTTAATACAACAAAATATTGTAAGGATCTCTACAGAATCAGTGTCCCACCCTCGGGACGGTTGAGCTAACATGCTAATGGGATTCGCATGACGCTGTAAGTAACAAGAACATTTCCCAAGACATAGACATGTCTTATATGGACAGAAAGTGTACATTATTGTTAATCTAACTGCACTCTCCAATTTACAGTAGTGATTAGTGAAAGCATAAAATGCTATTGTTTGCGGAGAGTGCACTTGTACTTGAAAATGTATATATTGACAAATTAGGCACATTTGGGCAGACTTGACACAACATTTTGAACAGAAATGCAATGGTTCATTGGATCAGTCTAAAACTTTGCACACACACTGCTGCCATCTAGTGGCCAACATCTAAATTGTGGCTAGAGTTTTGCTAGCACAGACTGGTATATGTTCCGGGATTCTTCAGATGGCATTGGGGAGTACACCACATCAGTCGCTGGTTTCATCAATAAGTGCATCGAGGACGACATTGTCCCCACAGGGACTGTATGTACATACCCCAATCAGAAGACATGGATTACAGGCAACATCCTCACTGAGCTAAAGGCTGGAGCTGCCACTTTCAAGGGGTGGGACTCTAACCCGGAAACTTATAAGAAATCTCGCTATGCCTTCCGACGAAACATCAAACAGGAAAAGCGCCAATACAGGACTAAGATCGAATCGTACTACACCGGCTCCGATGTTCGTCCGATGTGGCAGGGCTTGCAAACTATTACAGATTACAAATGGAAGCACAGCCGAGAGCAGCCCAGTGACACGAGCCTACCATATGAGCTAAATTACTTATATTCTCGCTTCGAGGCAAGTTACACTTCAACATGCATGAGAGCACCAGCTGATCCCAAACAACTGTGATCACGCTCTCCACAGCCAATGTGAGTAAGACTTTTAAACAGGTCAACATTCCCAAGGCCGCAGGGCCAGACGGATTATATGGATGTGTGCTCCGAGCATGCACTGACCAACTGGCAAGTGTCTTCACTGACATTTTCAACCTCTCCCTGTCTGAGTCTGTAGTTCCAACATGTTTCAAGCAGACCAACAGTGTCCCTGTGCCCAAGAACACTAAGGTAACCTGCCTCAATGACTACCGACCTGTAGCACTCACGTCTGTAGCCATGACGTGCTTTGAAAGGCTGGTCATGGCTCACATCTAAGCAGTTATCCCAGAAACCCTAGACAATTTGCATACCGCACCAACAGATCCACAGATGATGCAATCTCTATTGCATTCCACACTGCCCTTTCACACCTGGACAAAAGGAACACCTATGTTAGAATGCCATTCATTGACTACAGCTCAGCGTTCAACACCATAGTGCCCTCAAAGCTCATCACTAAGCTGAGGACCGTGGGACACCTCCCTCTGCAACTGGATCCTGGACTTCCTGATGGGCAGCCCCCAGGTGGTAAGGGTAGGTAACAACACATCCGCCATGCTGATCCTCAACACAGGGGCCCCTCAGGGGTGCGTGCTCAGTCCCCTCCAGTACTCCCTGTTCACTCATGACTGCACGGCCAGGCACGACTCCAACACCATCATTAACTTAAGTTTGCCGATGACAGTGGTAGGCCTGATCACCAACAACGACAAGACAGCATATAGGGAGGAGGTCAGAGACCTGGCTGTGTGGTTCCAGGACAACAACCCCTCCCTCAATGTGATCAAGACTGAGGAGATGATTGTGTACTACAGAAAAGGAGGACCGAGCACGCCCCCATTCTCATCGACAGGGCTGTAGTGGATCAGGTTGAGTTCTTCAAGTTCCTTGGTGTCCACATCACCAACAAACTAACATGGTCTAAGCACACCAAGACAGTCGTGAAGAGGGCACGACAAAACCTATTCGCCCTCAGGAGACTCAAAAGATTTGGCATGGTGCCTCAGATCTTCAAAAGGTTCTACAGCTGCATTCTGATGGGTTGCATCACTGCCTGGTATGGCAACTGCTCTGCTTCTGACCTCAAGGCACCACAGAGGGTGGTGCGTACGGCCCAGTACATCACTGGGGCCAAGCTTCCTGTCATCCAGGACCTCTTTACCAGGCGGTGTCAGAGTAAGACCCGAAAAATAGTCAAAGACTCTAGCCACCCTAGTCATAGACTGTTCTCTCTGCTACCGCACGTCAAGCGGTACCGGAGTGCCAAGTCTAGGTCCAAGAGACTTCTTAACAGCTTCTACCCCCAAGCCATAAGACTCCTGAACATCTAATCAAATGGCTACCCAGACTACTTGCACCCCCCCCACCCCTCTTCTACGCTGCTGCTACTCTCTGTTATTATCTATGCATATGTCACTTTAAAATCTCTACCCACAAGTATATACTACCTCAATTACCTCAACTAACCGGTGCCCCCGCACATTGACTCTGTACCGGTACCCCCTGTATATATTGTTATTTTACAGCTGCTCTTTAATTATTTGTTACTTTTATTTATTATATTTTTATGTATTATCTCTTTAAACTGCATTGTTGGTTAAGGGCTTGTAAGTAAGCATTTCACTGTAAGGTTTTGTATTCGGAGCATATGACAAATAAAATTTGATTTGAATATTTTGCATGTCCCCCAAAAAACCTTCCACTGGCAAACCAAGGATCATGTACTGTGAATATTGTTATATTTAACCTTTATTTAACTAGGCAAGTCATATAATGTAGGCCTACCTGTTATACACCTGACCCTTTTTACATTTAGCCCTGGTCTTCCCAATGCATTCAACACCATTGGCTCTCCCTGACACACATAAACTATGCTGCTGCTAAAAACACTGGTTCAAAAATTTTGCATTTGACTAATTCCTAAGGTTTGAGAAATAGGCTAAGTGTAACCTAGTAATACTAGAAAGCTAAGTGATCCTCCTCTTTTAACAATGGCCATCAAAACTACTTTCGAAGGTATTTTTTCCTACAACTGCAATAAGAATTTTGGAGTCTACAATGACTGGGCATGCATATTTCTCTCCCTTTGCGGCACGAGCAATTTGAATGTTCCTTCAGAGGAATATTATTTTCTTGCATAGAATGCGACAAGCTGAACAATTGAACAGGTAAACTATTCTACTATGGGGTTGTCTGATGTAGCTGTTGCTTACTCGTGTTGTTGGCTGTGGGAAATTACATGTGGACAACAATTTTTCATTAGATAATTCGAACAGGCTCACGAAAGGGACCAGGTCTCAGCTCGGCTTGGCTCTCATTTGGATCATAGGTGCCAGGTCACGGAGCCGGCGGGACCCGGACCAATTTAACCCACTAGTAATTACCAGTTGGAGGGGCGTTTAAGTGGATTTTTCCCAGTCGTATGTGGTAAATATCACCTTCCCACTAGGATAAGAATGCAGCATCATTCAATACAGTTTACTTTGTGAGTAAAACATTTTTGGGGAGGATTGCTGATTCTACTGTTGCTGCCTGATGCAGTTCTTTCCAATCAAGTTGTTACACACATGGTTAGATACTTTATTATATATCTATTTCTTAAATGTTCAAGATTTTACTTTTGTAGTCAGCTATATCAATAAGATGTAAACTAAATTGTTTATATTACATAGCATGCCTACAGAAATGACCAGGTAGGTTACTAAAACATTAAATTGTATAATTCAGCAGTAACAACATATTAATTGTTTGTTTGCTTTGCATTTGAGTAACTGAAACAAGGAGCACCACCAGGCATAGGCAGTGGCGATTTTAGCATGTAAATCTTGGTGGGTCAAAATTACCACCGCTACACCTGGCTATTAGCGGAGCCTTGTCTGGCAGAGAAACAGTTCATTCAGCCTCATTTACTGCCTTTTTAAAAACATAGCTGTCACGGCTGACTTGCTTAAAAACCCCTTAAGGATCGTGCCCTTTTTTGCAATTTTCGCCTAAAATGACATACCCAAATCTAACTGCCTGTAGATCAGGACCTAAAGCAAGGATATGCATATTCTTGATACCATTTGAAAGGAAACACTTTGAAGGTTGTGGAAATTTGAAATTAACGTAGGAGAATATAACATATTAGATCTGGTAAAAGAGAATACAAACCAAAAAACATGCATTTGTTTTATTTATTTTGTTCCATCAACATCATCTGAAATGCAAGAGAAAGGCCATAATGTAATATTGCAGGTTAGGCGCAATTTAGATTTTGGCCACTAGATGGCAGCAGTGTGCGCAAATGTTCAGATTGATACACTGAATTGTTTCATTACTAGACAATATTTTGTATCAAGTCTGCCCAAATGGGCCAAATTGGTCAATTGATACATTTTAAAGTACATAACTATAGAGAACATACAAAAATGATATGGTATTGCACATTTTTAGATTACACACTCCCTGGAATGTCATACATGATGGATCATTAGCTTATACACTAACTTTCACACATCTAGATGGCCGGACGGGGTGGGTGTGGAGCCAGACACAGCAGGGGTTCTAACTGTAGAACCCAGTTCCTACATTTGAATAGGGTTGCACAATTTGGGGAATATTCAGAGGTGGTAACTTTCCGTGGGAATTAACAGGAATATATTGGAATTAACGGAAATATTTGCAAATGAATATTAATACCATTTAAATGTAGATGTTTTTTTGCATTGGATATATTTACAATATCATATGGAGACAGAAACATAAACCTTTTACCTTTTATCATAAGTAGACAATTGCAAATGATTAAATCCTTCCAATATACATTTTTAAAAACTATTTAGTTACCAATTTAACTTCAATTAAATCAGTTGACTCTTCACATGGGATGATTTCACTGAACAACAAAAGAAAGGGAATATTGAATGATCCCCAATGATCCATCGCATCTCCCAAAAACATTTCAAAATACATCTGTAAAATGATAGTCTAGAAACTAAAGCTTTGGTTGTCTTCCTCTTAGGCTTCCATGTCTTCTCCCTGAACCTCCTCAATGTCCACCTCTTGAACATCAGACTCTGAGGCCTCATCTTTACTGTCACTTTCCAACCTTGTTTAGGATGGCTCGTTGTCAGGCTCAAATTTGCCCTGATGGCCACAAATTTTTCAACCCTTGTATTGGTCAGCCTGTTGCGTGCTTTGGTGTTTGTGTTCCAAAACAAGGACCAATTGTGCTCTCAGGCGGCTGATATTCACGGGATTTGGAGGATGATGGAAGCAACAGGGGAAAGAGCCTCAGATCCACAAAGTCCCTTCCACCAGGTAGCTGGTGAGATGTGTTGGCACGGCTGCCATATTGCATCTCTATCCCAAAGGCCTTGCTTGGAAGTCTACTTTGCAAGACTGCCAAGAACATTGCCCTCATCCAGGCCAAGGTGGCGAGACACGGTAGTGATGACACCATAGGCCTGGTTGATCTCTGCACCAGACATGATACTCTTTCTAGCATACTTGGGGTCCAACATGTACGCTGCGGCGTGTATGGGCTTCAGGCAGAAGTCTTCACACTTTTTGATGTATTTCAGAATTGCAGTTTCCTCTGCTTGGAGCAACAGTGAAGTGGGCAAGGCAGTATGTATTTATTCTCTTACACCTGCAAGCAGAGTCTGAACATCAGACAGGATGGCATTGTCTCCCTCAATCTGTGAAATGGCTACTACTCCATGTTTCAGGAGGTCCCGGCTGATTACCACTCTCTCCCAAAATACATCATCCAGGTGGATCCTCTTGATGGGGCTGTCCATATCGGCAGACTGTGATATGGCCATTTCTTGGAGAGACTCCTTCCCTACAGGAGACTGTCAAACATGATGACAACACCACCCCAATGGGTGTTTCTGGGCAGCTTCAATGTGGTGCTCTTATTCTTCTCACTTTGCTTGGTGAGGTAGATTGCTGATGTAACTTAATGACCCTTCACATTCCTAACCATTTCCTTGGCTCTCTTGTAGAGTGTATCCATTGTTTTCAGTCCCATGATGTCCTTGAGGAGCAGATTGAATGCACAGCCAATAGGTCTGATGCGAGGGTAGGACTCCTCCACTTTAGACCAAGCAGCCTACATGTTCGCAGCATTGTCTGTCACCAGTGCAAATACCTTCTGTGGTGAAAGGTCATTTATGACTGCCTTCAGCTCATCTGCAATGTAGAGACTGGTGTGTCTGTTGTCCTTTGTGTCTGTGCTCTTGTAGAATACTGGTTGAGGGGTGGAGATGATGTCGTTAATTATTCCTACTCACGAACATTCGACCACCCATCAGAGATAATTGTAATACAGTCTGCTTTCTCTATGATTTGCTTGGCCTTCACTTGAACTCTGTTGAACTCTGCATCCAGCAAATTAATACTTAAAGCTTGTCTGGTTGGAGGGGTGTATGTTGGGCGAAGGACATTCAGAAGTCTCTCCCAATACACATTGCCTGTTAGTATCAGAGGTGAACCAGTTGCATACACAGCTCGAGCAAGACATTCATCAGCATTTCTCTGACTACGTTCCTCCATTGAGTCAAAAAACTTCTGATTCCAGGAGGACCATGAGCTGTTACTGTCAATAAGATGTCTGATTCATCATTTTCACCTCAAATAGAAGCAGAAGGACTTTTATCAGAGGTTGCTTCTTGTGAGCACTGAGGGAACTTTATGCACTTGGTGAGATGATTCTGCATCTTTGTTGCATTCTTCACATATGATTTGGCACAGTATTTGCAAAGTACACAGATTTTCCTTCTCCAGATTCTCCATTAGCTGCCGGGAAATGTCTCCACACATCAGATAGTGCCATGGAATTTTCCTGTAAAGATGAGTAAAAAAACAACAAATGCAATTCCATGTACAGATAATAGTTAAGCAGTTAGATTAAACAACTCCTTTGTAAGATACCTGTTTTAAAATGAAACTTGTATGGAAACAGGTGAATTAACACTCCTCAGTTAGCAGGCTCAAGCAAGCTAAAACCCACATGGTAGCAAAAACTATCAAGCAGAAATTGTTAACAAGTTAGAAATGATTTAAACACACTTTGCTGTAGGCTACTATTTACTAGTTAACAAAAAATCATGTAAGTCATATAAAATATATTCACCCCACCCAGTATTGTAATCAAAACTTAATGTTAGATCCCTCACTTCTAAGGCAGTTATAGTCAATTAAGTTATCCCTGATCACTGATCATAATCTTGATGTGATTGGCTGAGGACTCCCCGGCAGCTCCGGTCCTGACACCCGGACCCGACATACATTCCACCACAAAAAAACAAAAAATATTCCCTGATGCTTCCCTTAGGTGAGGCGTTATTCTGTAATGATGTGCGCTGAGAGTCAGGAAGCAAGTTCAGGGAGTGAATATTTAATAAATAAACAGAACATAATAAAAAACAAGAAACACTAACAACACACAGACATGAAACTGAAACAAAAACAATAACGCCTGGGGAAGGAACCAAAGGGAGGGACATATATATGGAAGGTAATCAGGGAGGTGATGGAGTCCAAGTGAGTCTGACGATGCGCTAGTGCGTGTTACAATGGTGACAGGTGTGCGCCATCATGAGCAGCCTGGTGACCTAGAGCACTGGAGAGGGAGTATACGTGACAATCATCAAAAGCTGTGCTATAAATTCTCAGACAACCCAAAGACTCCTAGATGCCATTCCAGACTCCCGTTCACCTACCCAAGGACGTCAGAGTACAGAAAACGGTTAACCACCTAACTGAGGAACTAAATGTAATCATGCGTAATACAGTATATGCAGTCGCACCCCTAAAAACCAAAAACATTTGTCATAAGAAACTAGCTCCCTGGTATACAAAAAATACCTGAGTCCTGAAGCAAGCTTCCAGAAAATTGGAACGGAAATGGTGCTCCACCAAACTGGAAGTCTTCTGACTAGCTTGGAAGTACAGTACCATGCAATATCGAAGAGCCCTCACTGCTGCTTGATCATCCTATTTTTCCAACTTAATTGAGGAGAATAGGAACAATCCTACATTTATTTTTGATACTGTCGCAAAGCTAACTAAAAACGAGCATTCCCCAAGAGAGGATGGCTTTCACTTCAGCAGTGACAAATTCACGAGCTTCTTGGATGAAAAGATCATGATCATTAGAAAGCAAATGACGGACTCCTTTTTAAATCTGCGTATTGCTCACTCAAATATTTTAATCCTATATCTCTTGACACATTCATGAAAATAGTCATGGCCTCTAAACCTTCAAGCTGTATACTGAACCCTATTCTAACTAAACTACTGAAAGAGCTGCTGCCTGTGCTTGGCCCTCCTATGTTGAACATAATAAACGGCTCCCTATCCACTGGATGTGTACCAAACTCACTAAAAGTGGCAGTAATAAAGCCTCTCTTGAAAAAGCCAAACCTTGACCCAGAAAAAAAACTATCAGCCTATATCGAATCTCCCATTCTTCTAAAAAAATGTGTTGCGCAGCAACTCACTGCCTTTCTGAAGACAAACAATGTATGTGAAATGCTTCAGTCTGGTTTTAGACCCCATCATAGCACTGAGACTGCATTCGTGAAGGTGGTAAATTACCTTTTAATGGCGGCAGACCAAGGCCCTGCATCTGTCCTCGTGCTCCTAGACCTTACTGCTGGTTTTGACACCATCGATCACCACATTCTTTTGGAGAGATTGAAAACCCAAATTGGTCTATATGGACAAGTTCTGGCCTGGTTTAGATCTTATCTTTCGGAAAGATATCAGTTTGTCTCTGTGGATGGTTTGTCCTCTGACAAATCAACTGTAAGTTTTGGTGTTCCTCAAGGTTCCGTTTTAGGACCACTATTGTTTTCACTATATATTTGACCTCTCGGTGATGTCATTCTGAAACATAATGTTAACTTTCACTGCTTTGCGGACAATACACAGCTGTACATTTTAATGAAACATGGTGAAGCCACAAAATTGCCCTCCTTGAAAGCCTGTGTTTCAGACATAAGAAAGTGGATGGCGGCAATTTTTAAACTTTCAAACTCGGACAAAACAGAGATGCTAGTTCTGGGTCCCAAGAAACAAAGATATCTTCTGTTAGATCTGACAATTAATATTGATGGTTGTACAGTCGTCTCAAATAAAACTGTGAAGGACCTTGGCGTTACTCTGGACCCTAATCTCTCTTTTGACGAACATATCAAGACTATTTCAAGGACAGCTTTTTTCCATCTACATAACATTGCAAAAATCAGAAACTTTCTGTCATAAAATGATGCAGAAAACTTAATCCATGCTTTTGTCACTTCTAGTTTAGACTACTGCAATGCCCGGATAAAACACTAAATTAACTTCAGTTAGTGCTAAACACGGCTGCTAGAATCTTTACTAGAACCCAAAAATGTAATCAAATTACTCCAGTGCTAGCCTCTCTACACTGGCTTACTTTTAAGGCAAGGGCTGATTTCAAGGTTTTACTGCTAACCTACAAAGCATTACATGGGCTTGCTCCTACCTATCTCTTTGATTTGGTCCTGCCGTACATACCTACACATACGCTACGGTAACAAGACGCAGGCCTCCTTATTGTTCCTAGAATTTCTAAGCAAACAGCTGGAGGCAGGGCTTTTTCCTATAGAGCTCCATTTTTATGGATTGGTTTGCCTATCCATGTGAGAGATGTAGACTCGGTCTCGCCCTTTAAGTCGTTATTGAAGACTTATCTCTTCAGCAGGTCCTATGATTGAGTGTAGTCTGGCAGAGGAGTGTGAAAGTGAATGGAAAGGCACTGGAGTGACGAACCGCCCTTGCTGTCTCTGCCTGACCGGTTCCCCTCTCTCCAACAGGATCCTGATTCTCTCAGGATGCCGTCTGTTGGAGGGGTGCGTCACTTGAGTGGGTTGAGTCACTGACGTGATCTTCTTGTCTGGGTTGGCGCCCCCTCGGGTTTGTGCCGTGGGGGAGATCTTGATGGGCTATACTCAGCCTTGTCGCAGGGTAGTAGGTTGATGGTTTGAAGATATCCCTCTAGTGGTGTGGGGGCTGTGCTTTGGCAAAGTGGGTGAGGTTATATCCGGCCTGGTTGGCCCTTTCCGGGGGTATCGTCTCCCGACCCAGTGTCTCCCGACCCCTCCTGTCTCAGCCTCCAGCCTCCAGTATTTATGCTGCAATAGTTTATGTGTCGGGGGGCTAGGGTTATATCTGGAGTATTTCTCCTGTCTTATCTGGTGTCCTGTGTGAATTTAAGTATGCTCCCTCTAATTCTCTCTCTCTCCCCCTCTCCTCCAGGAGAACCTGAGCCCTGGGTCCTTGCCTCAGGTCTACCTGGCCTGATGACTCCTTGCTGTCCCCAGTCCACTTGGTCATGCTGCTGCTCCAGTTTTGTCTGTTCTGCCTGCGGTTATGGAACCCTGACCTGTTCACCAGACGTGCTACCTTGCTGTTTTCGACCTGCTGTTTTCTACTCGCTCTCTCTACCGCACCTGCTGTTTCTAACCCTGAATGTTCGGCTATGAAAAGCCATTTACTCCTGAGGTGCTGACCTGTTGTACCCTCCACAACCACTGTGATTATTATTATTATTTGACCCTGCAGGTCATCTATGAACATTTGAACATCTTGGCCATGTACTGTTAAAGTCTCAATCTGGCACAGCCAGAAGAGGACTGGCCACCCCTCAGAGCCTGGTTCCTCTCTAGGTTTCTTCCTAGGTTCCTGCATTTCTTGGGAGTTTTTCCTAGCCAGCGTGCTTCTACATCTGCATTGCTTGCTGTTTGGGGTTTTAGGCTGAGTTTCACTTTGTGACATCGGCCGATGTTAAAAGGGCTTTATAAATACATTTGAATGATTGATTGATTGAACCCTTAATTTTTAGAGTGCATGAGTGACCGAACAGTAAGCCAATCACAGCGCAACTAGAGAAGATTACCAACCCCTACGCTCTTTATTTTCCGCTGGCTGCCCCTCCACCACAGAAAGCACTGAGCTAGGCTGAAACCCCTACATTTTGGAGCTGCCTTACTCAATATGCAAACTGATATATGACACGTATTAATGTCAAAATAACATGAAAAACTGGCAAACAAAATGACGGGTCTGAATGACGGGTCACCACTGGGCATAGGCTATTGTGAACTATTCCCTAAGTTTAAGATCAATGTAATAACCCACAGCACCACAACAATAGGCAGTAAGAAAGAGGGGGGAGAGAGAGGGGGAGGGAGAAAGAATCTAGAGAGACAGAGAGAGTGAAAGAGGTGGTAGAGGTCGAGATGATTTTTGACTTTGTCCCTGAAACCCAGGTTAAAATCCAGAGCAACAATACACAAATGTAATGTTAGCTGAGATAATGCTTTTTAATGATTTGCTCATAGCCTGACAGAGGCTGGTAGTATTCAGAAAAACACAGTACATCTTAGGGCCAGCTATAGTAGATTTCACCACCATTCTTTATCTTATCACCAGACTCTTGTGAAATGCCTATATGATTGCCACAGAGTGACATACGGAAAAGGGCTTCCGTAAACTTTGTATATCTATGGTCAACAGTTGACATTGTCCAACTCTCCTATCACCTCCATGATCTGTAACCATTGTGATGGCTCTTAAAGCGATAACTTAAAGTTTGATTGAGGCTTCCCGATCTACAGATCGAACATGTCTGTTTACTCTAGTTTTTGACTCTGTATTCATGCACACAATGCAGTTATCAATAGCCCTAACAGACGTCTTCAGGACAGGGCAGGTCGATACAGTGCTATTCTAGTCCCAGCTCGGGATATTTTCATAGAGAGATAAAGGCCTGATAAGAGTATGGATTTTTCTCTGTGGTTAATATATGAGGGAATGATGGAAGAAATTATTGATGCTCAGTAGTACTACTGATACCTTTAAGATAACTTTATCTCAGTAGTCCTCATTTCCCTCCCTTCATCTGATTCTACACTGATGTAAGAGAGCTGGAAAGGTGACCCTATTGCTTTCACATCTACTGGGATTTCAAATCAGTGAAGACAAAAGGAAAGTTGACGGAAGAGGAGGTTACTGTAGAGAATCCCCAGGAGTATTGGGAGGTTTGTGAGTTGGTAGATTTAATATCTAGGAGGTGGCAGTATTGAGTAATATCCTTCCTCCCCTGTCTCCTCTTTGCAATAGTGATCCATATTGGCAAGGGAAGGAATGGCAGGCAATGGGGATGTTTTACTTCTCTTTAATGAGATAAGAAAGGTGATAGGTCTATACGAGGCTAAAGTTCTCAGGTAGGAAAAAAGTATTATTATAAAAGTATTATTAAGAACTATGACCAATTTCTTCTTTCTACACTACATGACCAGAAGTATGTGGACAACTGCTTGTTGAACATCTCATTCCAAAATCATTAATATGCAGTTGGTCCCCCCTTTGCTGCTATAACAACCTCTACTATTCTGGGAAGGCTTTCCACTAGACGTTGGAACAATGCTGCAGGGACTTGTTTCAATTCAGCCACAAGAGCATTAGTGAGGTCGGGCACTGCCGTTGGACAATTAGGTCTGGCTTCCAATTCATCCCAAAGGTGTTCGATGGAGTTGAGGTCAGGGCTCTGTGCAGGGAGTCAAGTTCTTCCCCCTCGATATCAATAAACCATTTCTGTATGAACCTGGCTTTGTACACAGGGGTATTGTCATGCTGAAACAGAAAAGGGCCTTCCCCAAACTGTTGCCACAAAGTTGCAAGCATAGAATCGTCTAGAATGTAATTGTATGCTATAGCGTTAAGATTTCCCTTCACTGGAACTAAAGGGCCTAGCCCGAACCATGAAAACCAGCCCCAGACCATTATCCCTCCTCCGCCAAACTTTACAGTTGGCACTATGTATTCAGGCAGGTAGCGTTGTCCTGGCATCCGCCAAACCCAGATTTCTCCATCGGACTGCCAGATGGTGAAGTGTGTTTCATCACTACAAAGAACACATTTCCACTGCTCCAGAGTCCAATGTCGTTAAGCTTTACACCACTCCAGCCTACGTTCAACATTGTGCATGGTTATCTTAGCCTTGTGTGCGGCTGTTTGGCCATGGAAACCCATTTCACAAAGCTCCCGACTAACAGTTCTTGTGCTGATGTTGCTTCCAAAGGAAGTTTGTAACTTGGTGGTGAGTGTTGCAACCGAGGACAGAATATTTTTACGCACTTCAGCACACGGTGGTCCCATTCTGTGAGCTTGTGTTGCCTACAACTTCATGGCTGAGCTGTTGTTGCTCCAAGACTTTTCCACTTCACAATAACAGCACTTACAGTTAACCGGGGATGCTCTAGCAGGGCAGAAATTTGATGAACTGACTTATTGGATAGATGGCATTTTATGAGGGTGCCATGTTGAAAGTCACTGAGCTCTTTAGTAAGGCCATTCTACTGCCAATGTTTGTCTATGGAGATTGCATGACTGCATGCTCAGTTTTATACACCTGTCAGCAATGGGTGTGACTGAAATAGCCAAATCCACTAATTTAAAGGGGTGTCCACATACTTTGGTTTATATAGTGTTTATTTAGAAATGTTGAAGCGTTACAGATTCCACTCTAGAAATGTAAAGGTAATTTCCGATTGAACCGACATACTTAGCATTTACCATGAATGCAGTCTCTGCTAAAGCGGGAACATTGCCTTTAAATCTCAATCATACTGTAAATAAATGTAAATGCCCCAGTGGTGGCAGTTGAGAGGGTATGCTTTTTAGAGACATTATCAAATTCCACTGATAAATGTAATGCTGAGGATGATTTATTTCTTGCTCGGGATTTTAACTGCACAGTCAGTGATTTAGATAGAAACCACAAAGAACCTCATATAGCCTCAATGCCTTATTGTAACATGAACTGTGTGATATTTGGTGGAGCCAACATGGAGGCACGTGACAGTACACATGGGCCCATTTGAGATAGAACACCATCTCTCTGGCCAGGTTAGATAGGTTTTATTGTTTTGAGCATCAATCTCAGGTCTGTAAATCAAGTGTTATAACCCCAGTGGGATTTTCTGATCAGTGTTTAATAACAGAGGTGGTGTTCATTTACGTTGTAAAACCCAAAAGCACATACTTGCATTTTAATATAACTTTATTGAGTGATGCTCACTTCAGGAAATGTTTTTTTGGGGGGAGGGAGAGGTGAAGGTCTCAAAAGGCCAGTTTTGTATCAGTGGTGGGATACAGGGAAAATCCAGATTCAACAATTCTGTAATCAGTACACGATGAATGTCACCAGAGATATCACCAGATCAATGAACGCCCTAGAGTCTGAAATAGTGTAACTCCTGGCGTTGGCTGAGACCACAGGTGATCGAGGCCATACTCAGGCCCCCAAGAGAAACAAAATCTGCATTGGCAGACCTGCTGGGTATCAGAGCACAGGGGGCATTGGTGAGAATACATTTTCAGGGAATCTCTGAAATGGATGCCTCATCCAAATTTTTCTTTGGTTTAGAGAAAAAGAATGGACAAAGAAGAATTATTCATTGCCTCAAATCAGCTGTCGGACAAGAGATCACTAGCCTAGTGAAATTAGAAAGAGGTCAGTAGAGTTATATGCTGAGCTCTACAAGTGTGAGTACAAAGAGGATAAAACAGTGACACAGCATTCCTTGATGGGCTCCCACAGGTGGCTGCAGAAACTCAGGTTGAGCTACAGCAACCATTGTCTTTGCAGGAGCTATACACTGCATGGAAAATGGAAAGGCACCATACATTGATGGGCTTCCCGTTTCCTTTTTAAAGTATTTTTGGGCCATGTTGGGAGAGGATTGGGTAGTAGTAGTTAACGATAGTTTGACCGGAGGGTTACTACCGATAAGCTGCTGTCCTCACCCTACTGCCATAAAAGGGTGACCCTAGGGAAGTGAAGAACTGGAGGCCGGGGGCTTTATTGTGCACTGATTATAAGACCATGTCCAAGGCCTTGTCCAACAGGCTGAGGGAGGTGATGGGGCAAATCATACATACGGACCAGTCCTACTGTGTTCCCGCCAGGCTGATAGGGGATAACATTTCCCTGATTCTGGATTTTTTGGGACTTCTCTAGGGCTATTTTTTTATATTTTTTTATTTCACCTTTATTTAACCAGGTAGGCTAGTTGAGAACAAGTTCTCATTTGCAACTGCGACCTGGCCAAGATAAAGCATAGCAGTGTGAACAGACAACACAGAGTTACACATGGAGTAAACAACTAACAAGTCAATAACACAGTAGAAAAAAAGGGAGTCTATATACATTGTGTGCAAAAGGCATGAGGAGGTAGGCGAATAATTACAATTTTGCAGATTAACACTGGAGTGATAAATGATCAGATGGTCATGTACAGGTAGAGATATTGGTGTGCAAAAGAGCAGAAAAGTAAATAAATAAAAACAGTATGGGGATGAGGTAGGTAAAAATGGGTGGGCTATTTACCGATAGACTATGTACATCTGCATCGGTTAGCTGCTCAGATAGCAGATGTTTGAAGTTGGTGAGGGAGATGAAAGTCTCCAACTTCAGCGATTTTTGCAATTTGTTCCAGTCACAGGCAGCAGAGAACTGGAATGTAAGGCGGCCAAATGAAATGAGGTGTTGGCTTTAGGGATGATCAGTGAGATACACCTGCTGGAGCGCGTGCTACGGGTGGGTGTTGCCATCGTGACCAGTGAACTGAGATAAGGCGGAGCTTTACCTAGCATGGACTTGTAGATGACCTGGAGCCAGTGGGGCTGGCGACGAATATCTAGCGAGGGCCAGCCGACTAGAGCATACAGGTCGCAGTGGTGGGTGGTATAAGGTGCTTTAGTGACAAAACGGATGGCACTGTGATAAACTGCATCCAGTTTGCTGAGTAGAGTGTTGGAAGCAATTTTGTAGATGACGTCGCCGAAGTCGAGGATCGGTAGGATAGTCAGTTTTACTAGGGTAAGTTTGGCGGCGTGAGTGGAGTCTTTGTTGCGGAATAAAAAGCCAATTGGAGATGTTTGATATGAGTCTGGAAGGAGAGTTTACAGTCTAGCCAGACACCTAGGTACTTATAGATGTCCTCATATTCAAGGTCGGAACCATCCAGGGTGGTGATGCTAGTCAGGCGTGCGGGTGCAGGCAGCGAACGGTTGAAAAGCATGCATTTGGTTTTACTAGCGTTTAAGAGCAGTTGGAGTCCACGGAAGGAGTGTTGTATGGCATTGAAGCTCATTTGGATGTTAGATAGCACAGTGTCCAAGGAAGGGCGAGAAGTATACAGAATGGTGTCGTCTGCGTAGAGGTGGATCAGGGAATCGCCCGCAGCAAGAGCAACATCATTGATATATACAGAGAAAAGAGTCGGCCCGAGAATTGAACCCTGTGGCACCCCCATAGAGACTGCCAGAGGACCGGACAGCATGCCCTCCGATTTGACACACTGAACTCTGTCTGCAAAGTAGTTGGTGAACCAGGCAAGGCAGTCATCAGAAAAACCGAGGCTACTGAGTCTGCCGATAAGAATATGGTGATTGACAGAGTCGAAAGCCTTGGCAAGGTCGATGAAGACGGCTGCACAGTACTGTCTTTTATCGATGGCGGTTATGATACCTTGAGCGTGGCTGAGGTGCACCTGTGACCGGCTCGGAAACCAGATTGCACAGCGGAGAAGGTACGGTGGGATTCGAGATGGTCAGTGACCTGTTTGTTGACTTGGCTTTCGAAGACCTTAGATAGGCAGGGCAGGATGGATATAGGTCTGTAACAGTTTGGGTCCAGGGTGTCTCCCCCTTTGAAGAGGGGGATGACTGCGGCAGCTTTCCAATCTTTGGGGATCCCAGACGATATGAAAGAGAGGTTGAACAGGCTGGTAATAGGGGTTGCGACAATGGCGGCGGATAGTTTCAGAAATAGAGGGTCCAGATTGTCAAGCCCAGCTGATTTGTACGGGTCCAGGTTTTGCAGCTCTTTCAGAACATCTGCTATCTGGATTTGGGTAAAGGAGAACCTGGAGAGGCTTGGGCGAGTAGCTGCGGGGGGGGGCGGAGCTGTTGGCCGATGTTGGAGTAGCCAGGCGGAAGGCATGGCCAGCCGTTGAGAAATGCTTGTTGAAGTTTTCGATAATCATGGATTTATCGGTGGTGACCGTGTTACCTAGCCTCAGTGCAGTGGGCAACTGGGAGGAGGTGCTCTTGTTCTCCATGGACTTCACAGTGTCCCAGAACTTTTTGGAGTTGGAGCTACAGGATGCAAATTTCTGCCTGAAGAAGCTGGCCTTAGCTTTCCTGACTGACTGCGTGTATTGGTTCCTGACTTCCCTGAACAGTTGCATATCGCGGTGACTATTCGATACTATTGCAGTCCGCCACAGGATGTTTTTGTGCTGGTCGAGGGCAGTCAGGTCTGGAGTGAACCAAGGGCTATATCTGTTCTTAGTTCTGCATTTTTTGAATGGAGCATGCTTATCTAAAATGGTGAGGAAGTTACTTTTAAAGAATGACCAGGCATCCTCAACTGACGGGATGAGGTCAATGTCCTTCCAGGATACCCGGGCCAGGTCGATTAGAAAGGCCTGCTCACAGAAGTGTTTTAGGGAGCGTTTGACAGTGATGAGGGGTGGTCGTTTGACTGCGGCTCCGTAGCGGATACAGGCAGATCGCTGAGATCCTGGTTGAAGACAGCGGAGGTGTATTTGGAGGGCCAGTTGGTCAGGATGACGTCTATGAGGGTGCCCTTGTTTACAGATTTAGGGTTGTACCTGGTGGGTTCCTTGATGATTTGTGTGAGATTGAGGGCATCTAGCTTAGATTGTAGGACTGCCGGGGTGTTAAGCATATCCCAGTTTAGGTCACCTAACAGAACAAACTCTGAAGCTAGATGGGGGGCGATCAATTCACAAATGGTGTCCAGGGCACAGCTGGGAGCTGAGGGGGGTCGGTAGCAGGCGGCAACAGTGAGAGACTTATTTCTGGAGAGAGTAATTTTCAAATTGGGTTGGATGCTGGTCTAATTTCAATTGATCAGGAAAATACATTTGATTTAATTTAATTTAACTTGGCAAGCCAGTTATGAACCAATTCTTATTTACAATGACCACCTACTCCGAACAAACATTAAGAGCAAATTCTTATTTACAATGATGGCCTACTCCAGCCAAACCTAGACAACTCTGGGACAATTGTGTGCCACGCTATGGGACCCCCAATCACAGCCGGATGTGATACAGCCTGGATTCAAACCAGGTACTATAGTGATGCATCTTGCAGTGAGATGTAGTGCCTTAGACCACCGTGCCACCCGGGAGACACTCGGGAGCCACTAAGCATTTTGAACATCAATACTTATGGCACACTTTTGAGGTGTTTTGTTTCAGCTCTGGTTTTATTTTCATGCTCAGTGTGATATATGGTGACATTGAAAGTGTACAGAAAGTTAACGGTGCTCCTTTTAAAATGTGTAGAGGTATTAGGCAGGGGTCTTCTTTGTCAGGAATGTTATATGCCATCGCTATAGAGCCACTACTAAATAGCATTAGAAGTCACATTGAAGGGGGGCACCTTTCAGAGGATATTCCTCCTATTCGTCTCCCCCTCGATATATGATGATGATATATGATATATATGATGATTATATAGTTATTTTTTGTGAAAAATCAAACAGAGGTCGATAGTTTGAGTCTCATGGTTGATCGGTTTAGGAGAATATGCTCTGCAAAGGTAAATTGGGAAAAAGGTTGTGCTTTACAGATTGGAAAATGGTCTGGAGGGATCATGGCTTTGTCAGGGTGGCTAGAATGGTGTAAGGGAGGTTTTAAGTATCTTGGAGTGTACCTAGGGGATAAGGGGACAATGGAAAAAAATTGTACTGAGGTGCTTGAAATGGTGGAAGGGAGGATGAGGAGATGGCGTTGGTTGTTATCTCATATGTCATACAGGGGGCATACTATTATTGTTAACAATGTGGTTACCTCTGCACTGTGGCATTGGTTGTCATGTTTAGAGCAACCTTCTGGCCTTGATACAGGGGATTATTATAGATTTATTTTGGGATAAATATCATTGGGTTCCACAAAGTGTTTTGTATTTGTCAAAAGAGGAGGAGGGGGGGGGGACAAGGTATTGTACATCTTAGGGAGTACATCCTTTTTACAGAGGCCTTCTTAGTGTTTGGAGCATAATGAAAGTGTCCAGATGCACTCCAGTGGAGTCAGTGCATTGGATGCTGGAGGAACCTCTGGTGTATTATGGGGCAAGATTGGATTGTACAACTAGAGCTGTTCCACATTTCTCCAAGATTCTGGTGAAGGGCAAAATCATCACCCTAAAGCAGTTAATGGCCATGGCTGGGCCCACCTTAATGGATGGAGGATGGGTGGCAGAACATTTGTGGATGAGGTCAGAAAAGATTGTTGGACAACTGCTGGGAAGCTGCAGGAAGGCTCTGTCAGTAGAAGAGTGGATTATGCTTATTAATCACAAGAAGAAGGTACAAGATGAAAATGTCCCATTTCCAAGAGTTGGGATTACACCCAATATCCCAGAGTCAGAAAGAAAGGCGTTATTACTGGATTTGAAAGGGTTGGAAGAGTTGGGTTTGGATGAGTGGAATGGGACTTATATAGGGGGTGTGTCAAGGTTTTGAATAAAGATAAATTGAAGACTAGAAAAGACATTCCTTGGAGGGTAAAACTGGGTATTGGTGACATGGAGAGCATAGCCACTGTTACAAAATGGCACTGGTGACATGCAATGGAGGGTTTGCATGGCATTATTGCAGTTATGCTTTTGTATCTGTTATTAACTCAGATGATGGAGATGGATGTCCTTTTTGCAACATAAAATAAACAATTTTCACTGTTTTATGGTGTGAGAGGATAAAGCCTCTCTTTGAAATGCTGGAGTTTATGTTTACAGCTGTAGTGGAGATTTTCAATAACACTGTTTTTATTTTGGGGTTTCAATATATTAAGCAACAGAAAAGAAAATGTCAACTGTTCAATTTTATTTTGAGGCAAGCTAAGATGTCAATTCTTAGCTTGTAGGAGTAGGAAACATAAAATAAAATATTATTTTATTGAATGTATTTTTATTTAAGAATGACAAATTTGTTGTTTAATTTCTTAAAAGGCACAGTGTGCCATTATTTATGTTAATAAGTAAGTACTAAATAAAGGTCTTATAAAAACTCAAAACTCTCTTTCTCCTCTGACCTGTGGTATATTGAACAACCACAGGTGGGCAGTATATTCATTACAGATGAGGATGAGGTGATGTTAGTTCAGGTCATTGTGTGTGTGTGCTGCACCTGAGGTTGTTAGCTAATAGCAGACTGCCTTGTGAGGCCTTAGCAGAAATCAAAGGACCAGGATTTTGCCATGTCTGGGTGTGTCTTCCCCATCTCCTGTTAAAACAACCTCTCTGCATTACTCAACCCTAGAATGTACCTACAATCTGCTCTCTTCTCTCACCTTTTCAAATCTCTTCTCTCTCTCTCTCTCTCTCTCTCTCTCGCTTTCTGAACCTAAACCCTCCGAAGCGATTTATCATTTTCTCTTCTGAAATCACATCTGTTCTCCCCTCCTACCAGTGAACAGTCATAGCTGTAACCAGGGCCTCCTTTGATCATAGAGAATATTCACCAATAGAGACAGATCTCCTTCTTGTCTCCTCTTCCTTCCCTTTTTGTAATTTTGCGTTCCTTTACCCAATACCCCTTGATATTGTCTATGTCGATGTGGAATTCTGAATCAGGTTTGATAGAAACTCAGAGGAGATGTGTGTGCATGCGTGCGTGTGGGTTTGTTCATGGTAGTCATGGTTACTTGTAATGTCTGGCCCAGATTCCACCTGTGAGGCACCTGGAAGGTAACTGCTCACATGCACGAATACACACACACACACACACACACACACACACACACACACACACACACACACACACACACACACACACACACACACACACACACACACACACACACACACACACACACACACACACACACACACACACACACACACACACACACCATGCCTATATTTAAACAGAAACCTGATCATTATCCTTTCCTTCTGTTTAGAAGATAAACTAACTTTTTTAAATTGACTAGATCTGCTGATGTATAGACAGTGAGTGTGTAGATGATAAACAAACTCACCACCCTGTCTGATTCCTCTACAGTATTTAATTAATTATTACCTTGAAGAGCATCATCTGCCTTTATCGTAATACATCTACTTAAAGCGTGTGTGTGTGTGTTCATGCGTGTGCGTGTTTGCCTAAACGCAGAAGTTGTGACAGCTTATTAGAACCCACCAGCCGTTGTGACTCATCAGAAAGAACAGCCACGGTGAAGAATATATACACTAACGAAGCTAGTGTATTTTTCCTTCTTAGCTGAAGTAAATTTATGCAGCCCATCTCCTGTCTTTAGATACCTCTCTCATTAGTCTCACAAGAGAAGACCTTGAGAAGGATAAGTGTCTAGCTGTGTCCTAGTCTGGGGGAAGATCTCAATTGTATACACCTCGCATACTCTCTCCTCTTTCCATGTCTCCTTCTCAAAACCCATTGCAGGAGAAGGTCAGAGGGGCGGGACCTTCAATTGAGATCTTCCCTGGGAGTGAAGTCTCCTTAGCAAGAGTGTTTGACTACTAGTCAGTAGTCTGAAGTGCCTTCCTTTCTTTGTCTTCTTTCCTCCATCTGCACTAAAAAGGAACTGGACAGGAGAACATTAGGGTCATGTTCGTTAAGGCCGAAATGGAAGGCGCTTTAAAACATTTTGGAATGGGAAGGGAAAGGGAACGTTTCTTATTGGACAAGTCTAGATAGTCTCTCCCTGTTTCAGTCCACTCTTCCGTTTGTTGCCTATCAGTGGAGGTTCCTCAGAGGAGGAAGGGGAGGATGATCCTCCTCAGTGAATTTCATAAAAATAAAAATTGTAAAACATTTAAAAAGCTATCCTTTTTAGATAAAACTATACTAAATATATTCACGTCACCAAATAATTGATTAAAACACACTGTATTGCAATAAAGGACTACAGTAGCCCCAACAGCACTCTGTAGGGTAGCACCATGGCGGAGCCAGAGGACAGTCAGCGTCCATCCTTCTCTGGCTACATTGACTTCAATACTAAACCTAGGAGGCTCATGGTTCTCACCCCCTTCCATAGACTTACACTGTAATTATGACAACTTCTGGAATACGTCCTCCAACCTATCAGAGTTCTTGCAGCATGAACTGACATGTTGTCCACCCAATCAAATGATCAGATAATGAAACTAGTAGTGAAAGCATAAGCTACAGCTAGCTAGCACTTCAGTGCTTAAAATGTGGTGAGTAGTTGACTCAAAGAGAGAGAAAGACAATAGTTGAACAGTTTTGAACAAATTAAATATTCCAAAATGAAGGAGAAGCAAGAGAGACAGAAAGAGAGAGAGATAGATTGTCATTTTTTTCAGTTTCACTTACTTAGCTAGCAAATGCAGCTAGCTAGTTTAGCCTACTCAAACACCCTGCTCAAACAGAGGGATGCTATGTTAGCTAGCTGCCTATGACTTTCCAACATAACGCTGGAACTCTTCGAAGTCAAGGTAAGCTTTTGGTTTTACTAATTTATTGCCACCGGTGTAAGTGCTAAACTGCTTACTGGCTGTACACTGTAACGTTACTGCCTGATTGTAGCAGGTTAACTAACTTGTTAGTTCTATTAGCCATGTTGACTATAACACTACTTTAGCTAATACGGTGACAATGATGTAGGCTGTGTGTATCGCTTATGTTTTTTTTTACCTGGTCACATACAGCTGATGTGTTGTGCCTTAAGTACACAAGTGAAGGGAAAAGGTGAGAGGAGGAGAGCGCATAGATACGAGAAGGAATACAACGTGCTGCTATGAAAGTTAACTGTGTTTATGTGTGATCAGGGGTGTATTCATTCTGCGGATTCTGTTGAAAAACATTTCTTAAACGGAACAGGGATAAACACACCTGAATTTGTCTAGTAGAAAGTCTTGTTTGCAACTGTTGGACTAATGATTTTAACTTTTTAAGAGTGTGCAAGAGTGTGCAAGGTGATATTGAATGTGTCACTCTCTGTCCATGTGTCCCTGTCTGTCACCTCAAATTTTTTCTCTCAACTTTCAGTCTCATAGGCTAGGTTGTAGCAACCTCATGATAAATATAGGGAAAATTTGATTATCATGTAGTAGCCTAAACCTATTACTGTTGCTATCATGACTTCCGCCGCAGTTGGTCCCGCTCCTTGTTCGGGCGGCGTTCGACGTCCCCGACCTTCTAGCCATCGCCGATCCACTTTTCATTTTGCATTGGTTTTGTCTTGTCTTACATCACATCTGGTTCTTATTCCATCAATTACATGTTGTGTATTTAACCCTCTGTTCACCCCCATGTCCTTGTCCGTAATTGTTTCTTGTAGTGCTTGTGCACGGTATGCTGGTGATTACCGGGTTTTGTTTGACCCATTTCATGTATTGTTCTGTTGACAATGGTTTATGTTGATTAAACGACACCGTTGTAAATCCGTTTTTGCTCTCCTGCACCTGACTTCTCTGCCGCCAGTACGCACCTCGTTACAGTTGCATTGAACTGGGTGACTGGAATATGAATGACAGTCTTCTAATATGCTGTAATGAAACCAAAAATCATCCTCCCTCATCTTAAACGGCACCGAACACCACTGGTACCTATAATGAACACGACCCGGCATCCACATCTCCACGGTTGTGAAGTTTGAATATTCATTTTGGGTCAGAGACTGTACCATCCAACCCCTGACCATTGACCTCTGTTGACCTCTAAGTCAAGGCCTGTTGAGGACATTTAGAATGCTGCCAGTCCAATTTTCACCTCCACAGATTGTTGTTGTTACCCACGCTCCTTGTCATCTGTCCATCCGTCCTGTATTTGCTGTCTGCTGCTGTTTTTAAATTGTCTCAAAGACTGACACTGCCTCCCCTCACATTCTCCTCTCCTCACACTCTCCTCTCATCATACTCTCCTCTCCTCACTCTCCTCTTCTCTCCTCACACTCTACGCTCCTCACATTCTCCTCTTCTCTTCTCTCCTCTCCTCACACGCTCCTCTCCTCACACTCTCCGCTCCTCACATTCTCCTCTTCTCTCCTCACACTCTCCCCTTCTCTCCTCTCCTCACACGCTCCTCTCCTCACATTCTCCTCTTCTCTCCTCACACTCTCCCCTTCTCTCCTCTCCTCACACTCTCCTCTCCTCACACTCTCTTCTCCTTCTCTGCCGGGACTATATATAGACTGATATAGCTCGCACTGCCAAGCCCCAGTTCAGCTGGAAACTGCCTGATAGAGAGTGAGAGAGCGTGAGAAGGAGAGATGGATAGAGGGAGGGAGGCAAGAGGAAGAGAGAGGCCAATCGTGAAGGAAGAGAGGGAGAGGGTGAAGAGGGGGAAAGGTAGAAGGGAAGGAGAGATGATGAAATAACACGGGTGAGGGAGAGAGAGACTTCTTAGCACTCAGTAGGGAAGTAGATGACTAGTTCATTTTCAACCACAAGCTCTGCAATTTGAAGCAATTTAAACCAATACGTACTGTATGTAACAAGCAAAAATGCTATGTTTTTCTGACTTAGAATTTAGGAAAGCACCATTGCATAGGACCCTTTAAAGTTTAATTTCTCAGAAAATGTTCAAATAACTGCAATAACAATCAAGGACTGATTGGTGAAATAGTCAGCAAATATTATGTTTTCTGGCAGAGACTGCCCCAGTAGTTCTCTGGTCAAGCACTAATGACTAATGGAACTGATCCCACCACACACGCATGCGCATGCGCACGCACACACACAGACCCCCCCCCCTCTCTCTCACACACACACACACACACACACACACACACACACACACACACACACACACACACACACACACACACACTCACTCACACACACACACACTCACACACACACTCACACACACACACACACACACAATCTCAGATCAAGATTACTCCTTCAACAGACATAAAATATTCACATCCTATTAAAGAAAGATAAATCAGATAGAAGAGAGCTGCCATGTTACATTACCCTCCCTCCAGATCTGCCATGTATGTTCCCTTCATACTGTATGACCTCACAGAGTGGAACAGAAGGTTTCCGGGAGAAGGTTTAAACATTTCTGCAGAAGCCGTGAGTGTTTGGCTGTGTAACGTGTGTCTGCATCTCCTGAGGAAATGACTTTGGCTCTTTTGACCTTTTGCGAGTGTGTATGTGACCTTTGCATGATACATTTGATACATTTGTTGTTAGACATTATACATTACATTACACATTCATTATTAGCTAACCACAAGTTCCCTGCTTGGGAGCGCGCACACAGTCACACGTGCAAACCAGTACTGCATGATTCCATAGACCACTTACCAAAAGGTCTTATTCTTCGTCGTTTTTCAGAAAACAAGCCTGAAACCATGTCTAAAGACTGTTGACATCCAGTGGAATCCATAGGAACTGCAATCTGGGACCAAAACCCTTATATAGTCAATAGGCTTTTAATGGAAAACCACTCACATAAAAAAAGTTGAAATAAACCATTCTCTCTACTATTATTCTGATCCTAACTGACCTAAAACAGGGAATTTCTTACTTGGATTAAATGTCAGAATTTCTGAAAAACTAAGTTGAAATGTATTTGGCTAAGGTGTATGTAAACTTCCGAATTCAACTGTATATACAGTCATGGCCAAAAGTTTTGAGAACTTTTCACAAAGTCTGCTGCCTCAGTATCTTCAGATATTTGTGTCAGATGTTACTATGGAATACTGAAGTATAATTACAAGCATTTCATATGTGTCAAAGGCTTTTATTGACATTTACATGAAGTTGATGCAAAGAGTCAATATTTGCAGTGTTGACCCTTCTTTTTCAAGACCTCTGCAATCCGCCCTGGCATGTTGTCAATTAACTTCTGGGCCACATCCTGACTGATGGCAGCCCATTCTTGCATAATCAATGCTTGGAGTTTGTCAGAATTTGTGGGTTTTTGTTTGTCATTGCGAATGGGATTAAGGTCTGGGGAGTTTCCTGGCCATGCTTTACTGTTGGCATGACACAGGACTGATGGTAGCGCTCACCTTGTCTTCTCCAGACAAGCTTTTTTTCTGGATGCCCCAAACAATCGGAAAGGGGATTCATCAGAGAAAATGACTTTACCCCAGTCCTCAGCAGTCCAATCCCTGTACCTTTTGCAGAATATCAGTCTGTCCCTGATGTTTTTCCTGAAGAGAAGTGGCTTCTTTGCTGCCCTTCGCCTTACTGTGCGTGCAGATGCACTCACACCTGCCTGCTGCCATTCCTGAGCAAGCTCTGTACTGGTGGTGCCCCAATCCTGCAGCTGAATCAACTCTAGGAGACAGTCCTGGCACTTGCTGGACTTTCTTGGGCGCCCTGAAGCCTTCTTCACAACAATTGAACCGCTCTCCTTGAAGGTCTTGATGATCCGATAAATGGTTGATTTAGGTGCAATCTTACTTGCAGCAATATCGTTGCCTGTGAAGCCCTTTTTGTGCCAAGCAATGATGATGGCACGCGTTTCCTTGCAGGTAACCATTGTTGACAGAGGAGGAAGAATGACAACACCACCCTCCTTTTGAAGCTTCCAGTCCGTTATTCGAACTCAATCAGCATGACAGAGTGATTTCCAGCCTTGTCCTCATCAACACTCACACCTGTGTTAACGAGAGAATCACTGACATGATGTCAGCTGGTCCTTTTGTGGCAGGGCTGAAATGCAGTGGAAATGTTTCTTTGGGATTCAGTTCATTTGTATGGCAAAGAGGGACTTTGAAATTAATTGCAATTCATCTGATCACTCTTCATAACATTCTGGAGTATATGCAAATTGCCATCATACGAACTGAGGGAGCAGATTTTGTGAAAATGTATATTTGTGTCATTCTCAAAACTTTTGGCCACGACTGTACTGTATATTGTTGGGTCTCTACATTCCTGTATAAGCAATTATACACTGCTCAAAATAAAGGGAACACTTAAACAACACAATGTAACTCCAAGTCAATCACACTTCTGTGAAATCAAACTGTCCACTTAGGAAGCAACACTGATTGACAATAAATTTCACATGCTGTTGTGCAAATGGAATAGACAACAGGTGGAAATTATAGGCAATTAGCAAGACACCCCCAATAAAGGAGTGGTTCTAAAGGTGGCGACCACAGACCACTTCTCAGTTCCTATGCTTCCTGGCTGATGTTTTGGTCACTTTTGAATGCTGGCGGTGCTTTCACTCTAGTGGTAGCATGAGACGGAGTCTACAACCCACAAGTGGCTCAGGTAGTGCAGCTCATCCAGGATGGAATATCAATGCAAGCTCTGGCAAGAAGGTTTGCTGTGTCTGTCAGTGTAGTGTCCAGAGCATGGAGGCGCTACCAGGAGACAGGCCAGTACATCAGAAGACGTGGAGGAGGCCGTAGGAGGGCAACAACCCAGCAGCAGGACCGCTACCTCCGCCTTTGTACAAGGAGGAGCAGGAGGAGCACTGCCAGAGCCCTGCAAAATGACCTCCAGCAGGCCACAAATGTGCATGTGTCTCCTCAAACGGTCAGAAACAGACTCCATGAAGGTGGTATGAGGGCCCGACGTCCACAGGTGGGGGTTGTGCTTACAGCCCAACACCGTGCAGGACGTTTAGCATTTGCCAGAGAACACCCGCCCTGTGCTCTTCACAGATGAAAGCAGGTTCACACTGAGCACATGTGACAGATGTGAGGAACGTGGAGAACGTTCTGCTGCCTGCAACATCCTCCAGCATGACCGGTTTGGCGGTGGGTCAGTCATGGTGTGGGGTAGCATTTCTTTGAGGGGCCGCACAGCCCTCCATGTGCTCGCCAGAGGTAGCCTGACTGCCATTAGGTACCGAGATGAGATCCTCAGACCCCTTGTGAGACCATATGCTGGTGCGGTTGGCCCTTCCTGCAAGAGGAAGGCATTGATGCTATGGACTGGCCCGCCCGTTCCCCAGACCTGAATCCAATTGGGCACATCTGGGACATCATGTCTCGCTCCAACCACTAACGCCACGTTGCACCACAGACTGTCCAGGAGTTGGCGGATGCTTTAGTCCAGGTCTGGGAGGAGAACCCTCAGGAGACCATCCACCACCTCATCAGGAGCATGCCCAGGCGTTGTAGGGAGGTCATACAGGCACGTGGAGGCCACACACACTACTGAGCCTAATTTTGACTTGTTTTTAAGGACATTACATCAAAGTTGGATCAGCCTGTAGTGTGGTTTTCCACTTTAATTTTGAGTGTGACTCCAAATTCAGACCTCCATGAGTTGATAAATTAAATTTCCATTGATAATTTTTGTGTCATTTTGTTGTCAGCACATTCAACTATGTAAAGAAAAAAGTATTTAATATGAATATTTCATTCATTCAGATCTAGGATGTGTTATTTTAGTGTTCCCTTTATTTTTTGAGCAGTGTATATTATCAGAGACAAAACAAGCTGGCAACCTTCCTCCCGTGTTTGGAAGCAGCTTCCACTTTGATATGAGCCTCTCATATCTAATATTGTAGGACTGCCTGCTGAGCCAAGCCTTTGGGCGTTATTCACTTAGACAACAGGCCTATACCATCCAGTGTCTACCATCATCTGTAGATGTGAAAGTTAGGGAAAGCTGGCCTGGAATATAATTGATTAACTATATGAGATAACGGCTTGATTTCCCCTCATATGGATTGTAGAATGCCCTGGACTCAAGAATTCATTTACATCACAAAATCTCTGAGGGGGTTAATGTGTGTCCGTGCATCGTGTGTGTGTGAATGTGTGTTTGTGTGTGTGCATGTGTGTGTGTCTTTGTCTGTGTTTGTGTGTGTTTGTGAGACTGTTTGTGTCTGTGTGTGAGTCAGTGAATCCAATAAGACAGAGAAGTGGGTTGAATCCAGTAAGCTCAGAAATGTGGGAGAACTCCACACCTAATTGGTTGGAGGTGGAGCTCAGGGATTGGTTAAGAGTTTGGCTGAAGGCGTGATGATTCCCCTTGGGCTGAACCAGATCTAAACTCTTTCTCTTTCTCAATTAAATTAAATTAAAATGGCTTTATTGGCAGGGTATTAATGGGGTGTTTGTCCCATTTGGTGAAATCCTTTTTGCAAGTAGACCCCACACCTCGCTGCCATGAAGTGCAATTGGTTCAATGACACATTCAATTAGTTATGCACACATTTTAATAGGTATTTTAATTTTAAATAGTTTTTTACTGGTTTAAAATGCCCTGCTTGCTTTCTCTCCCAGTTCATTCACTGATTCATTTAGGTGTCCAGTTTAGCTTATTTTTTAAACCTAAGTAATTGTAATGTGTGCAGTACTCTATATAGAGTTGAAGTCGGAAGTTTACACACACCTTAGCCTAATACATTTAAACTCAGTTTATCACAATTCCTGACATTTAATCCAAGTAAAAAATTCCCTGTTTTAGGTCAGTTGGGATCACCACTTTATTTTAAGAATGTGAAATGTCTGAATAATAGTAGAGAGAATGATTTATTTCAGCTTTTATTTCTTTCATCACTTTCCCAGTGGGTCAGAAGTTTACATACACTAAATTAGTATTTGGTAGCATTGCCTTTAAATTGTTTAACTTAGGTCAAACGTGTCGGGTAGCCTTCCACAAGCTTCCCACAATAAGTTGGGTGAATTTTGGCCCATTCCTCCTGATAGAGATGGTGTAACGGAGTCAGGTTTATAGGCCTCCTTGCTCGCACACGCTTTTTCAGTTCTGCCCACAAATTATCTATAGGATGGAGGTCAGGGCTTTGTGATGGCCCCTCAAATACATTGACTTTGTCGTCCTTAAGCCAGGTTATTTCTTTGTCTTAGCAGGAAGTAGGCCAACTCGGAACGGGGAACCCTTTTGTGAGTTGCACAAGACATGTAGAGCAGAGCTTCTTTCTTTTCGTTCATGTACTGAATACAGATTGCCCCGTCTACAATTTGATCGATTATTAACGTTTAAAAATACCTAACGTTGTATTACAAAAGTAGTTTGAAATATTTTGGCAAAGTTTATAGGCAACTTTTGAAATATTTTGTAGTGAATTTGCGTTGTTCAAAGCTGTTTTTTTATGGATCAAACGGGCTTTATAAATGGACATTTTCAATATATATGGATGGAATTCATCGTACAAAAGGACCAATTGTGATGTTTATGGGACATATTGGAGTCACAACAAAAGAAGCTCGTCAAAGGTAATGCATATTTCATATTTTATTTCAGCGTTTTGTGTAGCGCTAGCTCTTTTGTTTACTACTGGTTCAGATGGGAGCATGCTATCAGATAATAGCTTCTTATGTTTTCGCCGAAAAGCATTTTAAAAATCTGACATGTTGGCTGGATTCACAACGAGTGAAGCTTTAATTCAGTATCTTACATGTGTGATTTAATGAAAGTTAGAAATTTATAGCATTTTATTTGAATCTGGCAAGAGGTTAACTTCCTGACTGATGTCTTGAGATGTTGCTTCAATATATCCACATACTTTTCTTTTCGCATGATGCCATCTATTTTGTGCAGTGCACCATTCCCTCCTGCAGCAAAGCACCCCCACAATATGATGCTGCCACCCCTGTGCTTCATGGTTGGGATGTTGTTCTTCGGCTTGCAAGCCTCCCCCTTTTTCCTCCAAACATAACGATGGTCATTATGGTCAAACAGTTATATTTTTGTTTCATCAGACCAGAGGACATTTCTCCAAAAAGTACTATCTTTGGGCCCATGTGCAGTTGCAGACCGTAGTCTGGCTTTTTTATGGCAGTTTGGAGCAGTGGCTTCTTCCTTGCTGAGAGGCCTTTCATGTTATGTTGATATAGGACTAATTTTTACTGTGGATATAGATACTTTTGTACCTGTTTCCTCCAACATCTTCACAAGGTCCTTTGCTGTTGTTCTGGAATTGATTTGCACTTCTCGCACCAAAGTACGTTCATCTCTAGGAGACAGAACCTGTCTCCTTCCTGAGCGGTATGACGGCTGCGTGGTCCCATGGTGTTTATACTTGCGTTCTATTGTTTGTACAGATGAAAGTGGTACCTTCAGGCATTTGTAAATTGCTCCCAAGGATGAACCAGACTTGTGGAGGTCTACAGTTGTTTTTCTGAGGTCTTGGCTGATTTCTTTTGCAAAGAGGCACTGAGTTTGAAGGTATGCCTTGAAATACATCCACAGGTACACCTCCAATTGACTCAAATTACGTCAATTAGCCTATCAGAAGCTTCTAAAGCCATGACATCATTTTCTGGAATTTTCCAAGCTTTTTAACTTCTTGACGCAACCCACCAACAACCTCATCAACAACCACTGAATTGCAGAGCGCCACATTCAAATAATATTACTAAAATTATTTCTATTCATGAAATCACAAGTGCAATATAGCAAAACACAGCTTAGCTTTTTGTTAATCCACCTTTCGTGTCAGATTTTGTAAATATGCTTTACAGCAAAAGCAATCCAAGCGTTTGTTTAAGAACACTAGACAAAACATTATGAACACCTAGCATCAAAGTAGCTTGGTCACGAAAATCAGAAAACCAATCAAATTAATCGCTTATCTTTGATGATCTTCGGATGTTTTCGCTCACGAGACTCCCAGTTACACAATAAATGTTCCTTTTGCTCCGCTTGTTTGGCGCGTTATGTTCAGAAATCCACAGGCTCGAGTGGTCACGACAACGCAGACGAAAATTCCAAATAGTATCCGTAATGTCCACAGAAACCTGTCAAACGTTTTTTTATAATCAATCTTCAGGTTGTTTTTAAAACATATAATCGATAATATATCAACCGGCACTGTCTCTTTTTCAGTAGTAGAGGGAGAGTCAATGGCTGCCACACTGTGTTGCGCAAGCAAAACTCATGCGAACACCCACTACGCGGTGTTATCTTTCTCGCTCATTTTTCAAAATAAAAGCCTGAAACTATGTCTCTAAAGACTGTTGACACCTTGAGGAAGCGATAGGAAAGGGAATCTGGTTGATATACCTTTAAATGGAGCGAAGGCAGGCTATGGAACATGGAGCTTTCAAAATAGAAGCCACTTCGTGGTTTGATTTTCCTCAGGTTTTCGCTGGCAATATCAGTTCTGTTATACTCACAGACAATATTTTTCCAGTTTTGGAAACTTTAGAGCATTTTATATCCTTATCTGTCAATTCTATGCATATTCTAGCATTTGGGCCTGAGAAATAGGCTGTTTACTTTGGGAACGTTATTTTTCCAAACATAAAAATAGTGCCCCCTAGCTGAAAGAGGCTAAAGGCACAGTCATCTGAGTGTATGTAAACTTCTGACCCACTGGAATTGTGATACAGTGAATTATAAATAATCTGTCCGTAACCTATTGTTGGAAAAATGACTTGTGTCATGCACAAAGTAGATGTCCTAATCGACTTGCCAAAACTATAGTTTTTTAACAAGATATTTGTGGAGTGGTTGAAAACTAGTTTTAATGACTCCAGCCTAAGTGTATGTAAACTTTGACTTCAATAGTACAGTGCCTTGCGAAAGTATTCGGCCCCCTTGAACTTTGCGACCTTTTGCCACATTTCAGGCTTCAAACATAAAGACATAAAACTGTATTTTTTTGTGAAGAATCAACAACAAGTGGGACACAATCATGAAGTGGAACAACATTTATTGGATATTTCAAACTTTTTTAACAAATCAAAAACTGAAAAATTGGGCGTGCAAAATTATTCAGCCCCTTTACTTTCAGTGCAGCAAACTCTCTCCAGAAGTTCAGTGAGGATTTCTGAATGATCCAATGTTGACCTAAATGACTAATGATGATAAATACAATCCACCTGTGTGTAATCAAGTCTCCGTATAAATGCACCTGCACTGTGATAGTCTCAGAGGTCCGTTAAAAGCGCAGAGAGCATCATGAAGAACAAGGAACACACCAGGCAGGTCCGAGATACTGTTGTGAAGAAGTTTAAAGCCGGATTTGGATACAAAAAGATTTCCCAAGCTTTAAACATCCCAAGGAGCACTGTGCAAGCGATAATATTGAAATGGAAGGAGTATCAGACCACTGCAAATCTACCAAGACCTGGTCGTCCCTCTAAACTTTCAGCTCATACAAGGAGAAGACTGATCAGAGATGCAGCCAAGAGGCCCATGATCACTCTGGATGAACTGCAGAGATCTACAGCTGTGGTGGGAGACTCTGTCCATAGGACAACAATCAGTCGTATATTGCACAAATCTGGCCTTTATGGAAGAGTGGCAAGAAGAAAGCCATTTCTTAAAGATATCCATAAAAAGTGTTGTTTAAAGTTTGCCACAAGCCACCTGGGAGACACACCAAACATGTGGAAGAAGGTGCTCTGGTCAGATGAAACCAAAATTGAACTTTTTGGCAACAATGCAAAACGTTAAAAGCATCACAGCTCATCACCCTGAACACACCATCCCCACTGTCAAACATGGTGGTGGCAGCATCATGGTTTGGGCCTGCTTTTCTTCAGCAGGGACAGGGAAGATGGTTAAAATTGATGGGAAGATGGATGGAGCCAAATACAGGACCATTCTGGAAGAAAACCTGATGGAGTCTGCAAAAGACCTGAGACTGGGACGGAGATTTGTCTTCCAACAAGACAATGATCCAAAACATAAAGCAAAATCTACAATGGAATGTTTCAAAAATAAACATATCCAGGTGTTAGAATGGCCAAGTCAAAGTCCAGACCTGAATCCAATCGAGAATCTGTGGAAAGAACTGAAAACTGCTGTTCACAAATGCTCTCCATCCAAACTCACTGAGCTCGAGCTGTTTTGCAAGGAGGAATGGGAAAAAATTCAGTCTCTCGATGTGCAAAACTGATAGAAACATACCCCAAGCGACTTACAGCTGTAATCGCAGCAAAAGGTGGTGCTACAAAGTATTAACTTAAGGGGGCTGAATAATTTTGCACGCCCAATTTTTCAGTTTTTGATTTGTTCAAAAAGTTTGAAATATCCAATAAATGTCGTTCCACTTCATGATTGTGTCCCACTTGTTGTTGATTCTTCACAAAAAATACAGTTTTATATCTTTATGTTTGAAGCCTGAAATTTGCTAAAAGGTCGCAAAGTTCAAGGGGGCCAAATACTTTCGCAAGGCACTGTATAATTTGTACCAATTGAGAACTTTGGTCTACTTCCCTGAGATCTGTATCTCCTCTGGAAAATCATTATTTTTGTATTTTTGAGGTTTACTGGGCCCATGTCTGGCAGTCTTGATCTCTTTGACCTGGTAGGGCTCCCGAGTGGCGCAGCGGTCTAAGGCACTGCATCTCAGTGCAAGAGGCATCACTCCAGTTCCTTTGGTCGAATCCAGGCTGTTTCATATCCGGCTGTGATTGGGAGCCCCATAGGGCGGGACACAATAGGCCCAGCATCGTCTGGGTTTGGCTGGGGTAGGCCGTCATTGTAAATAAGAATTTGTCCTTAACTGACTTTCCAAGTAAATCAAATAAATAAAAAGTCCTAATCTAGCAGATCCAGGCTCTGCTAGAGGCCATTTTCTGTGGGTGACAGCAGGTACAGGTCATCTATGAAGAGCAGGCATTTAACCACTGAATTGTGGAGACAAGCACCAGGATTTTTCTGGAATGGTGGCCAATTCGTTTATGTAAATATTGAAGAGCGCGGGCTGAGATTGGACCCTGTTGATGGCCTCGCTCCTGGTTAAAGAAATCTGTTAATTTCTTGCCAATTTTGATCCTGCACTTATTGTGTCATATTTTACCTCTTACACCACTTTCAATATCTTTGTAGAACAGTCCTGTATGCCAAATACAATCAAATGCTTTTTGGAAATAAGTAAAGCAAGCATACGGTTTTATTTTGTTGGATATGTTTATCTATCAGGGTGGGGAGGGTGTACATCGGTTGTGAGATGTGTTGGTATAAATCCAATTAGGCTTTTACACAAGACATTGTGCTTATTAAAGAAGTTTAGAATTCTTACATTTACAGTTAATTTGGAAAGTATTCAGACCCGTTGACTTTTTCCACATTTTGTTACGTTACAGCCTTATTCTATTTGTATTTCTTTCCCCATTCTCATCGATCTACACACAATACCCCATGATGACAAAGCGAAAACAGGTTTAGACATTTTAGCCAATTTATTAAAAATAAAAACAGTATTTAAAGAAATATTCAGACCCTTTGCTATGAGACTTGAAATAGAGCTAGTGTGCATCCTGTTTCCATTGATCATCCTTGTCACGGATGTCGTCTGGAGATAGAGAGGAGGACCAAGATGCGGCGTTGTAAGTGTTCGTAATTTTAATGGAAAAAAACTGACGCTAATCAAACACTGTGCTAACAAGTAACATAACATAGACAAGCACCCACAACCCACAATGACAAAACAGGCTACCTAAATATGGTTCCCAATCAGAGACAATGACTAACACCTGCCTCTGATTGAGAACCATATCAGGCCAAACACAGAAACAGACAAACTAGACATACAACATAGAATGTCCATTCAGATCACACCCTGACCAAACAAAACATATAAACATACAAAGCAAACTATGGTCAGGGCGTGACAATCCTTGAGATGTTTCTACTACTTGGAGTCCACCTGGAGTCCACCTGTGGTAAGTTCAATTAATGTTCAATTGATTGGACATGATTTGGAAAGGCACACACCTGTCTATAAAAGGTCCCACTGTTGACAGTTCATGTCAGAGCAAAAACCAAGCCATGAGGTTGAAGGAATTGTCCTTAGAGCTCCGAGACAGGGGCATCCCTCATTCTTAAATGGAAGAAGTTGGAGCCAACAAGACTGTCCGCCTGGCCAAACTTAGCAATCGGGGGAGAAGGGCCTTGGTCAGGGAGGTGAGCAAGAACCCGATGGTCACTCACAGAGTTCCTCTGTGGAGATGGGAGAAGCTTCCAGAAGGACAACGATCTCTGTAGCACTCCATCCACCAGGCCTTTATGGTAGAGTGGCCAGACAGAAGGCACTCCTCAGTAAAAGGCACATGACAGCCAGCTTGGAGTTTGCCAAAAGGCACATAAACGTCTCTCAGACCATTAGAAACAAGATTCTCTGGTCTGATGAAACCAAGCACTCTTTGACCTGAATGCCAAGCGTGAAGTCTGGAGGAAACCTGTCACCATCCCTATGGCGAAGCATGGTGGTGGCAGCATCATGCTGTGGGGATGATTTTCAGGCGCAGGGACTGGGAAACTAGTCAGGATCGAGGGAAAGATGAACAGAGCAAAGAGAGCGAGATCACAGTTGTCTGGATCAGTTGTCTGGAACAGCTGGTGCTCTCATGCATGGTACAGTGTTGCTTGACTCGAAGCGAGCATAGAAGGAACTGGGTTTCCCTTTGTAATCCGTGATAGTTTGCATGCCCTGCCACATCCAATGAGCATTCAGCATTCAGCTTTGCACCTGTTTCACCAGACCATTTCGTATTGAGCGCGTCACTAATACGTCCTGTTTGAGTTTTTGCTTGTAAGCAGGAATCAGAAGGATGGAGTCATGATCAGATTTACCAAATGGTGGGCGAAGGAGAGCTTTGTATGCGTTTCTGTGTGTGGAGTACAGGTGATGTACAGTTTTGTCGCCTCTAGGTACACAGGTGACATGCTGGTAAAAACGAGGCAAGACAGATTTCAGTTTCCCTGCATTAAAGTCACTGGCCACTAGGAGCACCGCTTCTAGATTTGCATTTCTTGTTTGCTTATGGACCTACACAGCTTGGTGAGTGCGGTCTTGGTGCCAGCATCGGTTCTTGATGGTAAATAGACAGTTACAAAAAAGGTAGATAAACTCTCTTGGTATTGCAATAGTATGGTCTGCAGCTTATCATGTGGTATTCTAACTCAGGTGAGCAAAATACTCAAGACTTCATTATCATTAGAGATAGGGTACCGGCTGTTGTTAACAAAGACACACACCTCCCCCTTAACCTTACTCGAAGCTGCCGTTCGGTCTTGACGATGCATAGAAAAAACAGCTAGATAAGTACATTATCCATGTCCATGTTCAGTCACGACTCCAAGAAACATAGCGATATTACAGTTCTTCAGGTCCCGTTGATAGGATAGTCTCGAACGGAGCTTGTCCAGTTTGTTCTCTAGTTATTGTATGTTCGCTGATAGAAAAGAAGGTAAAGGGGGTTTATTTATTCCCCGACATAGTCTCGTCAGGGAGCCCATTTGTTTATACCTCTCTTGCTCTGTCTCTTTCTCTTTCGTTTCCCGGGGATTAGGGCCTGGTACGGAATAAGCAGTGTGTCCACAGCTGCCAACTCGTTGAAGTAAAAATCTTCATCCAAATCAAGGTTAGTGATTGCTGTTCTGATGTCCAGAAGCTTCTTTTGGTCATAGAAAATGATGGCTTGAATATTATGTACAAAAAAGACGGCAGCTATCCATTGCACCAAGAAGATGCTGGCCCCACATTGAAGTATTCCCCTCATTCATTCCCTCTTCCCTTCCACCCGCTCTCTCCCTCTCTCTCTCTCTGCTTAGTATTTGCCCATCAGTCCTCAGAACACAATCAATATCCAGTGCCCTCTGGCATTGCCACCATAAAACCAATGGGGGGAGGGTGAAATGGAGAGGAATAGATAGGTATGGGGGAGAGAAATGAGAGACAAAGAGAGGGAGGGGAGCGAGAGAGAGATGGATGGGGAGAGAGGGTGAGCGTGAGAAAGGTGTTGACGTTGTTCCTTTAATACTGCTATTTATTATAGTGCTCTGCTCTATTCTCCCAAGTGACACACCCATGCACGCACAGACACCACACCCTCTCTCTTTTATAGAGCAAGTCTGTGTTTTTGTTGACTTTTCATGGGTATAGAGGGAGATTGCGAAAGACAGAGACAAAAGGAGAGAGAGATGGAATACCCATAACTAGCTGTGAAATACTCCAAACAACACTGTCCTTCAAACAGGGACATTATACAAAAAGCATCCTTCATGGTTTTACTCCCGCTACGACAGATACTGTATTGTGTAAAGAAAACATCAAATCAGAGATGCAGTGCCTTCAGAAAGTATTCACACCTCTTGACTTCCAGATTCATGGACTTCCGGTGGACATGGTCTCTGTCCTCAGCTCTCGTCCTGGTTCTGGATGGCATTCTGCACCCTCATTGGGGTATTGGCCAGCCTGTCCTCTGGTTTTCACCCTCACTGCCAGTCGGAGCGAGCCAATCAGGACCTGGAGACGACTCTTCATTGCCTCGTCTCCGCCAACCCCACCACCTGGAGCCAGCAACTCGTGTGAATGGAATATGCCTGCAACACCCTTCCCTGCTCGGCCACTGGTATCTCGCAGTTCGAGCCCCTCTGCTGTTCGCCTTCTGTTGCCCCACACTCTCTGTATACATCCCACTTTCCATGTATCTAGAATTAAACCCCTGTCCCACCCATCTCTCCATCTCATCAACAGCCATCCTGCATACACGGTGAGGCGCCTCCTGAGTGTTCGACCTTGAGGCAGTGGATTCCAGTACATGGTTGACTGGGAGGGTTATGGCCCAGAGGAGAGGTGCTGGATCCCCGCTAGGATCATCCTGGACCCAGCCCTCATCGTTGAGTTCCGATGCTGGCAACCCGGTCAACCAGGTATGTAACTGTCACACCCTGATCGGTTTCACCTGTCTTGTGCTTGTTACCACCCCCCACCAGGTGTCTCCCAATTGTCCCCATTATCGCCTGTGTATATTTTATTTCAGATCATGAAACATTTATATTTTTGTTCAGTGTACATGAAAGTGTAGCTTAAAGTTTACTGAAGAAAGGCCTAGTACTACATTACTTTAAAAAAAGGTGAGTTATCATTAAATATCAAATTTACAACCAAATTTATATTCATCAACTGTAAATACAATTTAGGGATGGCCACAATTGCTCTTGACGATTCACAGGGTTATGCAGGCTTTTTTGTTCAAGTGCAGTTCTACCACACCCGATTCTATTATTCATGGTCTCGAGGAACAGCTGAGGTCTTGATGAACAGCTGAGTAGGAGAATCAGGTGTGGTAGCACTGGGCTTGAACAAAAAAGCCTGCATATCCCTGTGAATCGTCAAGAGCAATTTTGATAACTCCTGATTCAAACACTAACAAATGAAAAGCTGCTGAGAAACACCTTCAAAAAGTCATTAGACAAGTACAATACTCGTAAGAGAAATTATGACATATTTACAAAATTGTATAGATGCTCTTGTCACACCCTGATCTGTTGCACCCGTCTTGTGCTTGTCTCCACCCCCCACCAGGTGTCTCCCATTTGTCCTCATTATCTCCTGTGTATTTATACCTGTGTTTTCTGTTCGTCCAGTCCCATCAAGTACTACCAGCGTGTTTTCGAGTTTCTATAGTTGCTGTCTTCTAATCCTCCCGGTTTTGACCTTTCTGCCTACACTGACCCTGCCTGCCGTTCTGTACCTTACTGACACTGCCCTGGATTACTGACCTCGGCCTGCCCTTGCACTGTCGTTTGCCTGCCCCCCTGTTTTGTAAATATTTGAACTGTCTGCATCTGGGTCTTATCCTGAGTCCTGATAGCTCTAAACCCTTGAATAGAAAACTTCAGCTACAAATGTCCTAAGTAATGCTGTACACAACTTTCCAACTCCAGTAAAAGAGCACACATGCCCTCATTTTTAAAATGGCAGTATAAATTAGAAAACAGGTGGGACAACTCACAGATTTGGAAAAAAACATACATTTTAGGTATTGAAAGTGTGCGAAGTACCATGTCTACTGCGTGCATTTGAATTGTAATAAGTCGTTTGTCAGTTCCACATGGGCCAGCTTGCATTTCTCCGTGACAGGTGCATTCCCACAATCTGCCGCACTGCCATAAAGCACTGTGTCCCTAGGCAGCACCGTGGGGATGGCATGCATCTCATGGATGAGGGCAACAATCTTTTCCTGGAGAGTCTGAGAGCTGGTCTCTCCTCCTTTCTAGCAAGACGCATGCAGTAGTACACACTGCCACTTGTCTGCCACTTTTGCCCTCAGAACAGCCTGTGTGTGTGCGTGCATGCATGCCTGTGTGTGTGTGTGTGTGATCTAAATCTGAGGGCTGTAGTCCTGCTGGACACAACTTTTCCAGACCACTGAATGCTGAACAGGAGCTACTCACAGAGAATGTCCAACAGGGGAAACAGCTCAAACTCACCGAGACACTCTCAGGGTGCATCCCAAATGGATTCTGATCATAGGACTCTGATCCAATGTGAAGCATTCTTTAGGGAATAGGGTGCCATTTGGGACACACACTGAAACTCAAACCCCCAGCTAGTTTTTTCATTCCAAACCAACAAAAAACAAAATTATTCTGAATGTTAAACTGGCTAAATGCCACTATTGAAAAATAATTTGTCTGCTGCTGAATAGAGTGGCAGAGTATTGAGTAGTCTTAATGTGTTTGTCAATGCCTGTATCTACATCCTGCTGTTATCCCACAGACAATATCATTTGATAGGGAAGGTGGGAAGGTGGGAAGGAGAGAGAATTGAGTATGGTATTACATTTGATCTCAACCTTGTCCTCACTTTCTCTCGGTTTTTATCTTTTTGTCTGTCTCCCCCCTAAATCTCTCTCTCCCTTTCTAATTTGTTTACCATTCCCTGTTGTCTCTCAGTTTTCTGTCTCACCAGTTTCCTGCCAAAACATCATAGTGATCCATTAATTACAGGTTGTCACAAAGTGTGTGTATGTGCATGACTGTGTGTGTGTGTGTTCTCTCAGACTGTGATGTTATTCTCCTGCAAGCACCCTCGCCTTCCTTAAGTCAACTGAATTCCGACTACTTGAGGTCAGTCTTGAAATGAGCAAGAAAGGGCTGCATTTGAATACGTTAACTTCTATCCAGCAGGCTCATTAATCATAACAGCAAACACAAAGCTAATGCTGATAAACAGATTCACTTAATATGAAATGAGTTTCTTATGCTCCAGACATACAAGGACAATCGGTCATACTTTATTGTAGGTGTCCTTATGCACGCACTCATAACTGCTTTAAAACAGCTACATGACACATTGTAAAACTTGTCATAAGTTGTTTATAACTAGTTATGAGTAACCCCATATGATGTTATAAAACTAGTTAACATTTGCGTTATAGATGACTGTTGGTCCTGTTATCATATGCTCTAATATCAACCGTTATTAACGACTGCTATTACATAGTCTGCATGACAACTTTTGTCATATGTTATTACATTCTACATAAGTCTACATACAATATTTTATAACAGGGTGTTATTTAATTTACCAACCTCTGTCACAACCACATTATTACATTGATTGAAATCCTAGGCGTCAAAACCATGTCATATGCACAGTGCGCACAGACACCTTAAGTAAAGTGCCATTAATTTGAGGTATTGTAAAAAAAAATATATGAATGTGCTTATACCACATTTTGACAACGAGACAAACTGCTCTGAGTTGTACAAATTGGACCACGTCCAGATATAAAAAGATACATTATAATAACAACAATTTGCTCAAAAAACACAAACATGTTCAAATGAAATGTAAGTAAATAGAAATTTACAACAAAATCAATGTTTCTGGGACACATCAGGATTAGTGACAGCTGTGAAAAAATGAAAATGTATAGGCTACAGCAATAACAACCGCTACATAAAAAAAAGGTAGTTAGTGTAGTTAGTTAGGTAATTGCGTAGTTGATTTTGCAATTGCAACATTGTGTCAATTTCCAGTGTTGAGCTCTTTGGTGAGGAGAATACTTCCCGCCATGTTGATGGAATGTGGCAGCACTACAAAAAAGAAGCAAGACTCAGGTAAGTGTACAATCGGTACCGGGTTTAGTGCGACACTCACAGACATGGAGGTGTGTTCATCAGTCCATAGCCTTATAGTGTATTGCTAACACACACACACACACACACACAGTTGTAAACAAAATGGTGGATGCTTAACATAAAGGTTTACAGCCAAGGGAAACATTTCTTTACTTTTACTATTTACTACATTGTAGAATAATAGTGAAGACATTAAATAACACATATGGAATCATGTAGTAACCAAAAAGTGTTAAACAAATCAAAAGACACACTTTTCCTTGATGACAGCTTTGAACACTCTTGGCATTCTCTCAACCAGCTTCACCTGGAATGCTTTTTTTTTGGGGAATGCTGGAATGCTTTTGAAGGAGTTACCATATACACTACTGTTAAAAAGTTTGGGGTCACTTAAAAATGTCCTTGTTTTTGAAAGAAAAGCACATTTTCTGTCAATTAAAATAACATCAAATGGATCAGAAATACAGTGTAGACATTGTTAATGTTGTAAATGACTATTGTAGCTGGAAACGGCACATTTTTTATGGAATATCTACATAGGCATACAGGCCCATAGGTAAAGAGGCCCATTATCAGCAACCATCACTCCTGTATTCCAATGACACGTTGTGTTAGCTAATTCAAGTTTATAATTTTAAAAAGGCAAGATTTTTATTTTTTGCAATTATGTTATCACAGCTGACATACTGACAACAAACTGTTGACAGCTGACAACAAACTGTTGTCCTGATTAAAGAAGCAATAAAACTGTCCCTCTTTAGACTAGTTGAGTATCTGGAGCATCAGCATTTGTGGGTTCGATTACAGGCTCAAAATGTTCAGAAACAAAGAACTTTCTTCTGAAACTCGTCAGTCTATTCTTATTCTGAGAAATGATGGCTAATCCATGCAAGAAATTGCCAAGAAACAGAAGATCTCGTGCAACGCTGTGTACTACTTCCTTCACAGAACAGCGCAAACTGGCTCTAATCAGAATAGAAAGAGGAGTGGGAGGCCCCGTTGCAAAACTGAGCAAGAGGACAAGTATATTAGTGTCTAGTTGGAGAAACAGACGCCTCAAGTGTCCTCCACTGGCAGCTTCATTAAATAGTACCCATAAAAAACTGTCTCAACGTCAACAGTGAAGAGGCGACTCTGGGATGCTGGCCTCCTCTAACTTCCTGACCCTGTGACTCTGTAATGAGGTCGACAGTGTGATAAGGCATTTTGAGAAAAAAATCTACAGAATGTGTTATTCTTTTTGACATTTGTCTTAGAGTTTTGTATTCACCTCTCTGGGATATGTGGGATGCTTGTGTCCCACCAGGCCAAAAGCCAGCCAAATTCAAATAAATTACTATAAAAATCTAACTTTAATGAAATCACACATGTAAGATACCAAATTAAAGCTACACGTGTTGTGAATCCAGCCAACATGTCAGATTTCAAAAAGGCTTTTCGGCGAAAGCAAACAATGCTATTATCTGAGAGTAGCACCTCTGTAAACAAAGAGAGAAAACATATTTCAACCCTGAAGGCACGACACAAAACGCAGAAATAAACATTTAAATCAGTCCTTACCTTTGATGAGCTTCTGTTGTTGGCACTCCAATATGTCCCATAAACATCACAAATGGTCCTTTTGTTCGATTAATTCCGTCAATATATATCCAAAATGTCCATTTATTTGGCGCGTTTGATCCAGAAAAACACCGGTTCCAACTTGCGCAACGTGACTACAAAATATCTCAAAAGTTATCTGTAAACTTTGCCAAAACATTTCAAACTACTTTTGTAATACAACTTTAGGTATTTTTTTACGTAAAGAATCAATAAAATTGAAGACGCGATGATCTGTGTTCTATACAGGAGGAAAACAATCTGTAGCTAGCTTTCTGGTCACTTGCTTCTATCTAACAGTACACTTGAAGTGACCGTCATTCAAGATGGCCGTACTTCTTCATTACACAAAGGAACAACCTCAACAAATCTCTAAAGACTGTTGACATCCAGTGGAAGTGGTAGGAACTGCAAGAAGGTCCCTTAGAAATCTGGATTCCCAATGAAAAACCATTGAAAAGAGAGTGACCTCAAAAAAAAAAATCTGAATGGTTTGTCCTCTGGGTTTCGCTTGCTAAATAAGTTCTGTTATACTCACAGACATGATTCAAACACTTTTAGAAACTTCAGAGTGTTTTCTATCCAAATCTACTAATATGCATATCTTATCTTCTAGGGATGAGTAGTAGGCAGTTGAATTTGGGCATGCATTTAATTCGGACGTGAAAATACTGCCCCCCGTCACCAAGAAGTTAAGCTACATTCTTAAAATGTGTACGCCACATTTGTGTGTTTGAGTCACTTTTAATTCTTAATTGATCTACCGTTTCTATCATAGGCCACTGTAATCGATGGGGGCTCAGGGCGGTAACATTCTGCTCATCTGATGAAGGTGCTCATGGGTGAGATTCAAACTTTGAAGACCGAGATCGAGTCATTGAAGGCAGACCATCAGAAGAGAAACATTCTTTGAGGGCAGAGATGCAGGCGACAGCTAATGCATTGGTCCAGAGCCAGGCGGTATTGGCGGAGAGTATCTCCTCATTAGTGAAACTCCGGGTTCATTAATACTGTGTCTCAGAAGTTTCTGTCCATGAATGATGTAACATGAAAAAGCATTAAAGACAGAGTTAACGAGTACTTGAGGTCACCGAGAAAGTCTGGACATGGCCTGCTCTACCTTATGTAAGGAATTAGACACTTTCCCATGTTTACTACAGTATGCTATGTTTACTTGTCAGACTGCACAGTAGCCTAATAAACAAATGCAGTTGGCTTATATCTTCAAAATGCTTTATTACCAAAATGTAAGACCATATACTGTACAGTACTGTATTTCCTCATCAGCATCTTTATGCTTTCGTTAATAAAATAATGATAAAAATTATCTTTCAAAATGCTGATGTTTATTTAGTTATGGATCCATAACGAATTACTTGTTCAAATATGCCATTATATTCTTGAGAAGTGTTGACTGAATACAGTGGGGCAAAAAAGTATTTAGTCAGCCACCAATTGTGCAAGTTCTCCCACTTAAAAATCATCATAGGTACAATTCAACTATGACAGACAAAATGAGAAAAAGAATCCAGAATATCACATTGTAGGATTTTTTTATTAAATTATTTGCAAATTATGGTGGAAAATAAGTATTTGGTCAATAACAAAAGTTTCTCAATACCTTTGTTGGCAATGACAGAGGTCAAATGTTTTCTGTAAGTCTTCACAAGGTTTTCACACACTGTTGCTGGTATTTTGGCCCATTCCTCCATGCAGATCTCCTCTAGAGCAGTGAGGTTTTGGGGCTGTTGCTGGGCAACAGACTTTCAACTCCCTCCAAAGATTTTCTATGGGTTTGAGATCTGGAGACTGGCTAGGCCACTCCAGGACCTTGAAATGCTTCTTACGAAGCCACTCCTTCATTGCCCGGGCGGTGTGTTTGGGATCCTTGTCATGCTGAAAGACCCAGCCACGTTTCATCTTCAATGCCCTTGCTGATGGAAGGAGGTTTTCACTCAAAATCTCACGATACATGGCCCCATTCATTCTTTCCTTTACACGGATCAGTCGTCCTGGTCACTTTGCAGAAAAACAGCCCCAAAGCATGATGTTTCCACCCCCATGCTTCACGGTAGGTATGGTGTTCTTTGGATGCAACTCAGCATTCTTTGTCTTCCAAACACGATGAGTTGAGTTTTTACCAAAAAGTTATATTTTGGTTTCATCTGACCATATGACATTCTCCCAATCTTCTTCTGGATCATCCAAATGCTCTCTAGCAAACTTCAGACGGGCCTGGACATGTACTGGCTTAAGCAGAGGGACACGTCTGGCACTGCAGGATTTGAGTCCCTGGCGACGTAGTGTGTTACTGATGGTAGGCTTTGTTACTTTGGTCCCAGCTCTCTGCAGGTCATTCACTAGGTCCCCCTGTGTGGTTCTGGGATTTTTGTTCACCGTTCTTGTGATCATTTTGACCCCACGGGGTGAGATCTTGCATGGAGCCCCAGATCGAGGGAGATTATCAGTGGTCTTGTATGTCTTCCATTTCCTAATATTTGTTCCCACAGTTGCTTTCTTCAAACCAAGCTGCTTACCTATTGCAGATTCAGTCTTCCCAGCCTGGTGCAGGTCTACAATTGTTTCTGGTGTCCTTTGACAACTCTTTTGTCTTGGCCATAGTGGAGTTTGGAGTGTGACTGTTTGAGGTTGTGGACAGGTGTCTTTTATACTGATAACAAGTTCAAACAGGTGCCATTAATACAGGTAACAAATGGATGACAGAGGAGCCTCTTAAAGAAGAAGTTACAGGTCTGTGAGAGCCAGAAATCTTGATTGTTTGTTATTGACCAAATACTTATTTTCCACCATAATTTGCAAATAAATTCATAAAAAATCCTACAATGTGATTTTCTGGATTTTTTTCTTCTCATTTTGTCTGTCATAGTTGAAGTGTAACTATGATGAAAATTACAGGCCTCTCTCATCTTTTTAAGTGGGAGAACGTGCACAATTGGTGGCTGACTAAATACTTTTTTGCCCCACTGTAGGACTCGATTTATTGTGGATATAGATACTTTTGTACCGGTTTCCTCCAGCATCTTCACAAGGTCCTTTTCTGTTGTTCTGGGATTGATTTTCACTTTTTGCATCAAAGTACGTTCCTCTCTAGGAGACAGAACACGTCTACTTCCTGAGCGGTATGACGGCTGCATGGTACCATGGTGTTTATACTTGCGTACTATTGTTTGTACAGATGAACGAGGTACCTTCAGGCATTTGGAAATTGCTCCCAAAAGTGAACCAGACTTGTGGATGTCTACAATTTTCTTTCTGAGGACTTGGCTGATTTCTTTTGATTTTCCCATGATGTCAACCAAAGAGGCACTGAGTTTGAAGGTAGGCCTTGAAATACATCCACAGGCACACCTACAATTGAATCAAATTACGTCAAATTATGTCAAAAAGAAGCTTCTAAAGCCATGACATTAATAATGTCCCTTCGTCTGGTAATATTATTTTTATATCCTGATAAAATGACTAAATACCTAAGGGACTAGACACACACACGTCCGCATTCGCAGAAATACACTTATACATGTACACACACACACACACACACACACACACACACACACACACACACACACACACACACACACACACACACACACACACACACACACACACACACACACACACACACACACACACACACACACACACACATACACACACTCTCTCTCTCTCAGGCAGTTAGTTACCATAATGTATTTAGCTTATACGCCTTAATATTCTCTCTCTCTCTCTCTCTCTCTCTCTCTCTCTCTCTCTCTCTCTCTCTCTCTAACAGATATGCAAACAACTAACTGAAACAAAAACACGCATGCACTCAAGCATGTACCATGCAAACATGCACTCATGTTTGATTCAATATTTTTGCAACTCAGTTCTTGTTGGACAATTGTACGTCATTTTCACCTAAATCAATACTAATGTTTGCAGGCCTCTCAATGTGTCTCGTCAGCTAGTTCAAACCTCAACTAGATAACACCAAAGGTGAGAATCTAAGCACCCTTGGCTGACAGGTTTTGTGTGTCTGTGTGTGTGTGTGTGTGTGTTTGTGTGTATGTGTGTGCGTGTGTTGCAGCTCAGTGTGATGCAAGCCTCAGCTGTCCAATTTGTGTTAGAGGGGGGAAAAATTGGTTTTCTTTGTCACAGTTGGATCTTGTTAAAGGCCCAATGCAGCCATTTTAATATCAATATATAATACATTCTGGGCAAAAATGAGGTACTTTACTGTAATAATTTATATTAAAATTGACAAAAGTAGCTTTTTAGCTAAAATCTATTTCTTAAACAATTTTGCTAGGACTGGCTGGGAGTAGTCTGAGTGGAGAGGTGCAAACTGAAAACTAGCTGTTATTGGCAGAGGTTTGGAAGTCTCTTTGTTATTGGTCTCTTAAACAATTAACCGCCTGGTGATGTCATCAGGCAAGCCAAAACTCCCGTCCATGCAAACCTTCTGATTAGAAGGTCCTGTGTAGATTTTATTTTCAACCATCAACTATCAGTTAATAACACTGATTTAATAAAATCTAACTATAACAGTGTTTGTTTCATCAGCTGTTGTATAATATGATACAAAACACAGGAAAGCAATGATTTGACTGCACTGGGACTCCAAGGGACGGTTAAGGCAGAAGTTGCCTCAGTCAGAAATCTCAAAATGCATGAATTTTAGAGTATATGTTCTGGAGGTCGAAAATGTATAATCTGTTCATTTCTTAATTCTTATCAATAGTTTCTCTTTTGAGGAGTGTAGTCGCAGGGCAGAGGCAGGGATGTTAAGTGTAGAATGTACGTGGCCTGCATGTCAAGTAGTAAAACGTGTAAAGTACTAGTATGACAGAGTGATACTACTTTCTAGAGCCTGTAGCTCTCTAGACAATTCTGCTAGTGGACATTTTCTTTATGACTTCAAAACCAAGGAGTTACAGCACACTTCTTTCCTGTACAGTTTCACTTTCTTCATTTGAAATGCCAATGTTTGGGTCTACCGAACTCCGACAGTCTGGCAGTTGGTTGCTTGAGTGAGGCCAGTAGACCGAAACACTGGCATTTAAAACTTCTTAGGGCTAGGCCCCTTTTTCTCAATTTCTGCCTGAATGACGTGCCGAAAGTAAACTGCCTGTTGCTCAGGCCCTGAAGCCAGGATATGCATATAATTGGTACCATTGGAAATAAAACATTTTGAAGTTTGTAGAAATGTTAAAATAATGTAGGAGAATATAACACAATAGATATGGTATGAGAAAATCCAAAGACAAACCAAAGAGAATATTTTTGTTGTTGTTGAGAGACCATACTCTTAGAATGGCAAGTATAGGGTCATATTGAAAATTTGCTCCCTGGATGCAATTCCTATGGCTTCCACAGGGTGTCAGCAGTCTATGTTCAAGGTTTCAGGCTTGTTACTTCAAAAACGTTTGCGGGTGCCATGAAGACAGGACAAAAAAATCGGTTTCCTATTGGACATACTTCTTTCCATAAGAAATATTATAGTTTGATTACATTTGAGGGTATCTAAGGAGTAAATAGAAACGTATTTTGACTTGTTGAAACAAATTTTAGGGGCAGATTCTCGGAATCCTTTCTCTGCACGTTGAACGAGTGGATTACTCAAATCGATGACGCCAACTAAACTGACTTTTTGAGATATAAAGAAGGATTTTAGCTAACAAAACGAAACTACATGTTATAGCTGGGACCCCTTGGATGACAAATCAAAAGATTTTCAAAAAGTAAGTGAATATTTCATCTTCATATGTGAATGTATGAAACCTGTGCCGACGGAAAAATATTTTGATGATGTCATCCTCAAACAATTCCATGGCATGTTTTCGCTGTAATAGCTACTGTAAATCGGACAGTGCAGTTAGATTAACAAGAATTTAAGCTTTCCACCTAAATGTTTAAAATCCATAATATTTATGATTATTTATTTGAATTACGCGCCCTCCAGTTTCACCGGAAGTTGTTCCACTAGCGGGATGCCTATCCCTTTAACCCCAGAGCAGGTTCTCATTTTCACTTTGGGGCTTCAGCCATTCCTAGGCTGGGATTCCCAGTGGAGCCACAGCTACAGTTCTTATACAAACAAGAGAATGAGGCTGCCAGGATCTTCCCGGAAGCAAATACATGCAGCATTGTTTTAAGGCTGCCCATGCACGCCACTTACGCAGCCTTCAAAGGCTATAAATTCACAGACAACACAAAGATTCCTTGATGTCCTTCCAGATTCCTTCTGTCTACCCAAGGACGCCAGAGGACAAAAATCTGTTAACCACCTAACTGAGGAACTCAATCTAACCTTGCGCAATACCCTAGATGCAGTTGCACCCCTAAAAACTAAAAACATTTCTCATAAGAAACTAGCTCCCTGGTAATCATAAAATACCCGAGCTCTGAAGCAAGCTTCCAGAAAATTGGAACGGAAATGGCGCCACACCAAACTGGAAGTCTTCCGACTAGCTTGGAAAGACAGTACCGTGCAGTACCGAAGAGCCCTTACTGCTGCTCGATCATCCTATTTTCTAACTTAATTGAAGAAAATAAGAATAATCCAAAATTCCTTTTTGATACTGTCGCAAAACAAACTAAAAAGCTGCATTCCCCAAGAGAGGATGGCTTTCACTTCAGCAGTGATAAATTCATGAACTTCTTTGAGGAAAAGATCATGATTATTAGAAAGCAAATTACGGACTCCTTTTTAAATCTGCTTATTCCTTCAAAGCTCAGTTGTCCTGAGTCTGCACAACTCTGCCAGGTCCTAGGATCAAGTGAGACGCTCAAGTGTTTTAGTACTATATCTCTTGACACAATGATGAAAATAATCATGACCTCTAAACCTTCAAGCTGCATACTGGACCCTATGCCAACTAAACTACTGAAAGAGTTGCTTCCTGTGGTTGGGTCTCCTATGTTGAACATAATAAACGGCTCTCTATACACCTAAAGCCTCTCTTGAAAAGGCCAAACCTTGACCCAGAAAATATAAAAAACTATCGGCCTATATCGAATCTTCCATTCCTCGCAACATTTTTAGAAAAGGCTGTTGCGCAGCAACTCACTGCCTTCTTGAAGACAAACAATGTATATGAAATGCTTCAGTCTGGTTTTAGACCCCATCATAGCACTGAGACTGCACTTGTGAAGGTGGTAAATTACCTTTTAATGGCATCAGACCGAGGCTCTGCATCTGTCCTCGAGGTCCTAGACTTTAGTGCTGCTTTTGATACCATCGATCACCACATTCTTTTGGAGAGATTGGAAACCCAAATTGGTCTACATGGACATGTTCTGGCCTGGTTTAGATCTTATCTGTCGGAAAGATATCAGTTTGTCTCTGTGAATGGTTTGTCCTCTGACAAATCAACTGTACATTTCGGTGTTCCTCAAGGTTCCGTTTTAGGACCACTATTGTTTTCACTATATATTTTACCTCTTGGGGATGTTATTCGAAAACATAATGTTAACTTTCACTGCTATGCGGATGACACACAGCTGTACATTTCAATGAAACATGGTGAAGCCCCAAAATTGCCCTCGCTAGAAGCATGTGTTTCAGACATAAGGAAGTGGATGGCTGCAAACGTTCTACTTTTAAACTCGGACAAAACAGAGATGCTTGTTCTAGGTCCCAAGAAACAAAGAGATCTTCTGTTGAATCTGACAATTAATCTTAATGGTTGTACAGTTGTCTCAAATAAAACTGTGAAGGACCTCGGCGTTACTCTGGACCCTGATGTCTCTTTTGAAGAACATATCAAGACCATTTCAAGGACAGCTTTTTTCCATCTACGTAACATTGCAAAAATCATAAACTTTCTGTCCAAGAATGATGCCCAAATTTTTTTTTTGTCACTTCTAGGTTAGACTACTGCAATGCTCTACTTTCCGGCTACCCGGATAAAGCACTAAATAACGGCTGCTAGAATCCTGACTAGAACCCCAAAATTTGATCATATTACTCCAGCGCTAGCCTCCCTACACTGGCTTCCTGTCAAGGCAAGGGCTGATTTCAAGGTTTTACTGCTAACCTACAAACCATTACATGGGCTTGCTCCTACCTATCTCTCTGATTTGGTCCTGCCGTACATACCTACACGTACGCTACGGTCACAAGACGCAGGCCACCTAATTGTCCCTAGAATTTCTAAGCAAACAGCTGGAGGCAGGGCTTTCTCCTATAGAGCAAATTTTTTTTGGAATGGTCTGCCTACCCATGTAATAGACGCAAACTCGGTCTCAACCTTTAAGTCTTTACTGAAGACTCATCTCTTCAGTGGGTCATATGATCGAGTGTAGTCTGGCCCAGGAGTGAGAAGGTGAATGGAAAGGCTCTGGAGCAACGAACCGCCCTTGCTGTCTCTGCCTGGCCGGTTCCCCTCTTTCCACTGGGATTCTCTGCCTCTAACCCTGTTACAGGGGCTGAGTCACTGGCTTACTGGGGCTCTCTCATACCGTCCCTAGGAGAGGTGCGTCACTTGAGTGGGTTGAGTCACTGATGTGATCTTCCTGTCTGGGTTGGCGCCCCCCCTTGGGTTGTGCCGTGGCGGAGATCTTTGTGGGCTATACTCGGCCTTGTCTCAGGATGGTAAGTTGGTGGTTGAAGATATCCCTCTAGTGGTGTGGGGGCTGTGCTTTGGCAAAGTGGGTGGGGTTATATCCTTCCTGTTTGGCCCTGTCCGGGGGTGTCCTCAGATGGAGCCACAGTGTCTCCTGACCCCTCCGGTCTCAGCCTCCAGTATTTATGCTGCAGTAGTTTATGTGTCGGGGGGCTAGGGTCAGTTTGTTATATCTGGAGTACTTCTCCTGTCCTATTCGGTGTCCTGTGTGAATTTAAGTGTGCTCTCTCTAATTCTCTCTCTCTTTCTTTCTCTCTCTTGGAGGACCTGAGCCCTAGGACCATGCCTCAGGACTACCTAACATGATGACTCCTTGCTGTCCCAAGTCCACCTGGCCGTGCTGCTGCTCCAGTTTCAACTGTTCTGCCTTATTATTATTGGACCATGCTGGTCACTTATCAACATTTGAACATCTTGGCCATGTTCTGTTATAATCTCCACCCGGCACAGCCAGAAGAGGACTGGCCACCCCACATAGCCTGGTTCCTCTCTAGGTTTCTTCCTAGGTTTTGGCCTTTCTAGGGAGGTTTTCCTAGCCACCGTGCTTCTACACCTGCATTGCTTGCTGTTTGGGGTTTTAGGCTGGGTTTCTGTACAGCACTTTGAGATATCAGCTGATGTACGAAGGGCTATATAAATACATTTGATTTGATTCAAAGAGAAAATGGAGAGTGGAATTCTACAGTCACCAACATTTGGTGTCATTTAAAGGAAATTAATTTAAAGGGAATTATCCTAAATGTTTATTGCATGACTACCTAGTAAAATTTGGAATACTGCAGCCAATGTTAATTGGTGATGTGTCCCAAAAGGCTTGATATATTCTGAAAGTTTCCAAACAGGATCGGCCATCAGCAAAAAAAAGTTGTGTAATGACACTTTTCAAAAACATTACAACCAAACAGAATCAATTGGACACAGTATTACATAATGTAGTTTTAATATAAAAAAGTAGGTGGGTAAACTGAGCATTATGCAAAGTAGTTAAGTCATGTATGTAAAGGGACTATAATGTTACAATATGTGCAATGTTATCAGAAATAAATTGCATTATTGTTATGCAAAAATAGTTTAATCCGTCAACACGCACACAATCTCTGAATCCAGCAGTCCCAGTAATGATAGCTAGGTTCTGGGGTACAGTACGAGTGACTGAACCCTATCTCCCAATTATTCCTAAGGATACTGAGATAGAGTGGCATGTGTGTGTGTGTGTGTGTGTGTGTGTGCACATCCCTGTGTGTGTGAGAGAGTATCTGCTCTCTATTGGAGATCATTAGAAAACCACTCAGTTGAAACAGATCACTGTAGAGAGAAATGGATGGGGGGAGAGAGAGAGAGAGAGAGAGAGAGAGAGAGAGAAATGGACAGACAGAAGGAGAGATGTCTCTGCCCCTAATAGCACAGCGGGAGGCTCCCCCAGCACTCTGTAACCCTTTATTTTTTATTCTATCTATATTTTCAATTCCTCACTCCCTCCCTTGAATGGTGTCCTCTCTACACAATTTTGAATTATTGCTTGTAAGATACTGACTAAAATTATAAAGTGTGTGTAGGTCTAAGTTTGTGTATGAATATTCCAGTGTGAAATTGTGTGTGTGTGTGGCAGATGAACAGCACCAGTGTGTGTGTTTGTGTGTTTCCATATAGCTAATGCCTCTGTATTTATCTGCCTTATTCTAAAACAGATTAAATACATTTGAAAAATCCTCAGCAATCTACACACAATACCCCATAATGACAAAGCAAAAACAGGTGTTTAGAGTTTTTTTGTAAGTATAACATATACCTTATTTAAGAAATACCTTATTTACATACGTATTCAGACCCTTTGCTATAACACTCGAAATTGAGCTCAGTTGCAATTAAAAATGGAAAAAAAGGCAAATCCAGTCATACAATCAAAAATCTTCACACACAGATGTTTCTACAACTTGATTTTAGTCACCTGTGGTAAATTCAATATATTTGACATGATTTGGAAAGGTACACACCTGTCTATATAAGTTCCGACAGTTAACAGTGCATGTCAGAGCAAAAAGTAAGCCATGAGGTCGAAGAAATTGTCCGTAGAGCTCCGAGACAGGATTGTGTTGAGGCACAGATCTGGGGAAGGGTACCAAAACAGCATTGAAGGTCCCCAAGAACACATACCCAAGAAGACTCGATGCTGTAATCACTGCCAAAGGTGCTTCAACAAAGTACTGAGTAAAGGGTCTGAATACTTATGTAAATGTAATATAAATTCGCAAACATTTCTAAAAATCTGTTTTTGCTTTCTCGTTATGGGTTATTGTGTGTAGGTTGATGAGGGGAAAAAACGATTTATCAATTTTAGAATAAGGCTCTAACGTTACAAAATGTGGAAAAAGTCAAAGGGTCTGAATACTTCCCGAAGGCACTGTATCTCTGTGTCTCCCTGTCACAGTGACCTGATAAGGGGGCAGAACAGGGTGCCAGTGAGATAGTTAGTCGATTCTCCTCCTCTCTAGCAACCTATTGAGGGAAGACTCCTATGAACATCACCAGTGTGTGTGTGTGTGTGTGTGTGTGTGTGTGTGTGTGTGTGTGTGTGTGTGTGTGTGTGAGAGGGTGAGATATGAGGAGGCTTATCCTGGAGTATTATCCGATCTTAACTCATCTCTACCCCCCCTTTACACACACACTCCCCAAGGGCTACGGTTGGAGTGGCAGAAAGAGAGAAAGTGTAGCTGCTCATCCGCTGAAGGATGACAGTTTAAAAGCCCCAGGGGTCTTTCACTGGCTGTTCAGATCAACTGACAGGTGTGTGGGTGTGGGATGGAGTGTATGTGTGTTGGAAGATAGTTTTTGTGTGTGTGTGTGTGTGGGTATCAGAATAACTCTACCAGTATACATTGAGAGGAATGATGTCTAAATAAGAAAACTGTGGCATTTTGTTCAACTTTGTTGCATGGGAGGCTAATTTCATGGATGTATCAATGTTCAGATGGAAGGCTATCTGTCTGAGATGGTTGTTCATGGGTGCCAAGGAAAGCCAGGCCTCTCCCAAAGATTGACCAAGAAAAAAGAAAAAACATACAAAATAATTGATCTTTCATCTGTCTGTGTTTCATACAATTTACAAGAGGCTGAATGTATCTCACTGGAAAAAGCATCAGAGTGAATGAAACCGCGTCCCTCTGTCTCAGTATGGGTAGCCCAACTAGCAGATGCTGTCTGGTCAAAAAGAGCATGACATTGTTGCCGCCCATAGTATTGAATACAAGAGAAGTGAGCGAGCATTTGACCACCCTTGATAAAAAATATTAAATAATAGATGTGAATGGTCCTGGCGCACCAAAAAAAAAAGTGTTAAGGGAAGCCAGTTTGGATTTGGCTTCACACCAATCACTTCACCAGAATCCAAACCTCATTGACAGAAAAATATTGAATTGTTGCATCTCGTTGTGCTGTTGTGCTCTAGTGGCTACCTAACTAGCTAGGTAAAATAAGCCATGGATGGAGATAGGGATTTGGACTTGTGGTTTTACTTAATTCTCCATACTGGCCAATGGTTATAATAGCGATTTATACATTGTGCCTCTGGCCTGAGAGGATGGAAGTTCAACATGTAGCTAGATGTAGTAGGCCTGTTGCATCATTTGCGATGAAGGGAAGTTAGGCTAGTGAGCAAGCATTTGTGACTCGTTTCAGGAAACTAGGCGTATGTCGCGCTACTTCACAGGAAAAAATTCTAATCAGAATGTGTTTGTTGGCAGAAATGCCTTCTGGAACATGTGAACTTTCTTGTGCCTTAATAACAAACTTGTAAATACTCTGTAGATACAAATACAATTGTTAAATTAGGAGCCTAGTTGGTTTAGCCATAAAAAAATTCAGCAACCTTCCCACTAGCCATGATTGGCTGAGATAATGAGTGGGCTGGACATGCCGAGAGATGAGTTCGGATTGGTCTGCGATGTAGCATGCTTCTGTCTATTTGAGCTGGTCAGCATGTGTAGTAGGTAATCATATCTAACGCTGCTTAAAAAAAAAAGATATCACGTACTAAAACTGTAGTGTTGTTCACCACTTTCTGGAGGACCGAGTTTTGAAATCAGTGGAATTAGTGTATGATAGCTAAGGAGATGGAGAAAACTCCTGTCTCTGCATTACATCTTCAAACTTAGGACAGCCATGGCATCCTTCACAGAGAGGTAGAAGCGTCCATCCATGTCCATCCACGGGTAAGTAGCCTAGAACAACAAAAACTACATGACAGATTCATAGACTGTTTAGACAACATGAAAGAGGAGGATGGCATTGCTAGCATTTCTTTACAAGTAGGGTGAGTCAACATGCTTTTTTCTTCTTACACACACACACACACACACACACACACACACACACACACACACACACACACACACACACACACACACACACACACACACACACACACACACACACACACACACACACACACACACACACATTGGACTAAATAGTTGTTGGTATCTTTCATTGTCACTGTATTAGGTGATTAGATGATGTTGAAGTTTAAATGGTGTTGGATTAGTGGAGGCAGCTCCTGTTTTCTTTGCAAGTTGCGGTAACTCTCCGTGATTGTAAGTCAATAGTTTCGTCGTCCGAAAATGTCGGAAACATTAACTTGCTTGAACATGCTGTAGGTCATGTAACTGTTTGTTACATGCAATATGTTTTGTGGACTTCACTGGACAGATGCTGCTCTCCAGTTTTGTGATGGAAACAATGATTTGGTTGAATTTATTCTTATTATCTCAGCCTTAGGCCTATGTATCATGGTGTCAAGCCATATTAAACTAACAGGCTTCGCTTCTCAGGTGATTTTACACACACATACCACTACTGTTGTTAGGTCTGATGAAGTCTATTGTATTCATTCTGGTTCCTCAGGTGCTGTTTAGCAACAGTTCTGATCACACAGCAATTACCACCATTACAGCGCCTTCAGAAAGTAGTCATACCCCTTCACATATTCCACATTTTACTTTTGTGTTACAGACTGAATTAAAAATAGATTAAATAGATTTGTTTCTTTTTCACACAATCTACATACAATACCCCATAATGTGAAAGTGAAAACATTTTTGAAGATGTATCAAAAATGAAATACAGAAATATCTAATTTACAGAAGTATTCACACCCCTGAGTCAATACATGTTAGAATCGCCTTTGGCAGCGAGTACAGCTGTGAGTCTTTCTGGGTAAGTCTCTAAGAGCTTTGCACACCTAGACTGTACAATATTGGCACAGGGTAGCCTAGTGGTTAGAGCATTGGACTAGTAATTGAAAGGTTGCAAGTTTGAATCCCCGAGCTGACAAGGTACAAATCTGTCGTTCTGCCCCTGAACAGGCAGTTAACCCACTGTTCCTAGGCCGTCATTGAAAATAAGAATTTGTTCTTAATTAACTGACTTGCCTAGTAAAATAAAGGTAAAATAAAAAAATTGTTCAAGCTCCATCAAGTTGGTTGTTAAACAGCCATTTTCAAGTCTTGCCATAGATTTCGATTTAAGTCAAAACGGTAACTAGGCCACTCAGGAACATTCAATGCCATCCAGATTATATGTGTCCCTGTGTTTTAGGTTATTGTCCTGCTGAAAGGTGAATTTGTACATATGTTGATGTTAATCCTATGCTAAGGCTAATGATAACAATAGCCTAATATACTCAATATGCTGTAAACTATTGTCTTTTAACAGTTTCACTCAATTAATTCTAGTCATACCTTGATCTGTTTCACCTCTCTTTGTGATTGTCTCCACCCACCTCCAGGTGTCACCCATTTCCTCCATTACCCCCTGTGTATTTATTCCTGTGTTCCTGTGTTAGTCTGTTGCCAGTTTGTTTTTGTTTTGTCAAGCCTACAGTGGTTCCTCCTTTAAAAGTTGTGAGCTTACAACACGGCTTCATTACTCAAGACCACCACAAGGGGGAGTTAGAGCACTCATTATGCATTTGGGTCCCAAGGATTTTTTAATTTTAATTTTTTTTTATTTCACCTTTATTTAACCAGGTAGGCTAGTTGAGAACAAGTTCTCATTTGCAACTGCGACCTGGCCAAGATAAAGCATAGCAGTGTGAGCATACAACAAAGAGTTACACATGGAGTAAACAATTAACAAGTCAATAACACAGTAGAAAACAAAGGGGGGGTCTATATACAATGTGTGCAAAAGGCATGAGGAGGTAGGCAAATAATTACAATTTTGCAGATTAACACTGGAGTGATAAATGATCAGATGGTCATGTACAGGTAGAGATATTGGTGTGCAGAAGAGCAGAAAAGTAAATAAATAAAAACAGTATGGGGATGAGGTAGGTGAAAAGGGTGGGCTATTTACCAATAGACTATGTACAGCTGCAGCGATCGGTTAGCTGCTCAGATAGCTGATGTTTGAAGTTGGTGAGGGAGATAAAAGTCTCCAACTTCAGCGATTTTTGCAATTCGTTCCAGTCACAGGCAGCAGAGTACTGGAACGAAAGGCGGCCAAATGAGGTGTTGGCTTTAGGGATGATCAGTGAGATACACCTGCTGGAGCGCGTGCTACGGATGGGTGTTGCCATCGTGACCAGTGAGCTGAGATAAGGCGGAGCTTTACCTAGCATAGACTTGTAGATGACCTGGAGCCAGTGGGTCTGGCGACGAATATGTAGCGAGGGCCAGCCGACTAGAGCATACAAGTCACAGTGGTGGGTGGTATAAGGTGCTTTAGTGACAAAACGGATGGCACTGTGATAGACTGCATCCAGTTTGCTGAGTAGAGTGTTGGAAGCCATTTTGTAGATGACATCGCCGAAGTCGAGGATCGGTAGGATAGTCAGTTTTACTAGGGTAAGCTTGGCGGCGTGAGTGAAGGAGGCTTTGTTGCGGAATAGAAAGCCGACTCTTGATTTGATTTTCGATTGGAGATGTTTGATATGAGTCTGGAAGGAGAGTTTGCAGTCTAGCCAGACACCTAGGTACTTATAGACGTCCACATATTCTAGGTCGGAACCATCCAGGGTGGTGATGCTAGTCGGGCATGCAGGTGCAGGCAGCGACCGGTTGAAAAGCATGCATTTGGTTTTACTAGCGTTTAAGAGCAGTTGGAGGCCACGGAAGGAGTGTTGTATGGCATTGAAGCTTGTTTGGAGGTTAGATAGCACAGTGTCCAAAGACGGGCCGAAAGTATATAGAATGGTGTCGTCTGCGTAGAGGTGGATCAGGGAATCGCCCGCAGCAAGAGCAACATCATTGATATACACAATCATTGATATATGACCAATCATATCGAGTGGTTCCAATGACGAATTTGACACGAGCCACCCGTCCCTGGTGACTATCTTCAGCAAATATGGCTGACAAAACATTACGGGGGAAGCAAATGTAAGTAGTTATAACGTCATAACGAGTTAAGCAAAAAATGCACAATTGAGAGGAATATGTTAGTTAATGCAGAGACAAATGACTGAGCATATTTTTTTGTCATAAAGGTAATTTACGAAAATCACTATGTAGCAGTTTTTTTCAATCTAATACCAGGTGTATCAAACTCCATTATTTGAATGATGATGTCTTTAAATATATATATATATTTAACCTTTATTTAACCAGATAGGCCAGTTGAGAACAAGTTCTCATTTTCAACTGCGACCTGAACAAGATAAAGCAAAGCAGTGCATCAAAAAACAACACATGGGACATGTGGACATGTTACACATGGGATAAACAAAAGTACAGTCAATAACACAATATAACTATTTTTATACAGTGTGTGCAAATGGAGTAAGGAGGTAAGAGAATAAGTAGGCCATAGTAGCAAAGTAATTACAATTGAGCAAATTAACACTGGAGTGATAGATGTGAAGATGATGATGTGCAAGTAGAAATACTGGTGTGCAAAAAAGTAAATAACAATACGGGGATGAGGTAGGTAGTTGGATGGGCTATTTACAGATGGGCTATATACAGCTTCAGCAATTGGTAAGCTGCTCAGATAGCTGATGCTTAGTTAGTGAAGTTAGTGAAGGAGATATAAGTCTCCAACTTCAGCTATTTTTGCAATTCGTTCCAGTCGTTGGCAACAGAGAACTGGAAGGAAAGGCGGCCAAAGGAGGTGTTGGCTTTGGGGATGACCAGTGAGATAAGGTGGAGCTTTACCTAGCAAAGACTTATAGATGAGACTTATAGATGATAGGTGTGTTTGGCGACGAATATGTAGCGAGGGCCAGCCGACAAGAGCATATACAGGTCACAGTGGTGAGTGGGATATGGGGCTTTGGTGACAAAACGGATGGCACTGTGATAGACTGCATCCAGTTTGCCGAGTAGAGTGTTGGAGGCTATTTTGTCTGTATGTATATATTACAATTATACACTTCAACAGTGTATACCACTCCTGCTCCTGGGACATCAATGATTACACATTGTAACACATTGTAACTATGCAATAGACTAGAAACATGAAGCTGATTTGTAATTCATATATACAGAATAAAAAACAATACATCCTGCCAGCACGCTCACAAGCATGCTGAATGGCGTGTGGAAGAGAGCGAGTAACGAGATGGGAGTAACAATCCAGGCTATTTGCTCTGAGACCGGCATAATAATGTAATGAAACAAGCAGAGAGCAGGTTTAGAACCCTCAACATTATAGCCCGAAGTCCAGCACTCTATCGACTGTGCCCAAATGTATTAATTGGGGTTGGGGCCGATTGTGGCTAAAAACATTTTATCAATTGGAATCTTTAACATGTGGAAAGGGGAAAAAGTATTATTATTTGTTTTTCACAAGCGTAGCAGGATGGGCTATTAGCTAAACAATACACTATTCAACCTTTACTAAAGAATTGTCTAATAGCCGAGCTAGGTGTGAAACCCCCTCTCCTCCTCCCCAACTTGAGCTAGGTGTGAATCCCCCCTCCCCAACTTGCAATAAATCACTTGCATCCATCTATCCACATCTACCAACACACGTCTCTACCTACACACGGTTAATGTTCTGAAAATAATATATAAATATACGTTTGAATGACTGAGGTGTGCTCAAAGTAAACTGCCTGTTACTCAGGCCCAGAAGCTAGGATGAATATAATTGGTAGTATTGGATAGAAAACACTCTACATTTATAAAACTGTTAAAACAATGTCTGTGAGTATAACAGAACTGATATGGCATGCAAAAACCCAAGGAGAATCCATCCAGATCTTTTTTTTTGAGCTCACCACTCATTGAAATGGCTGTCTATGGGAAAATCAACGGAATACCTCCCAGATTGCAGTTCCCAGGGCTTCCAGTAGATGTCAACAGTCGTTAGAAAGAGTTTCAGGCTTATTTTTGAAAAATGAGCTAGAATTTGGAGTTTTTCTATGTTGTTCCCATTTTGGCTGTAGTATTGTGACGCGCGTGGATGAGGGCGCACACTTTGTTATTTATCTCCGGTAATGAACATACTATTCTCTGTCTTAAATTTGATAGTTTATTTACATATTAGGGTACCTGAGGATTGATTAGAATTGTTGTTTGACTTGTTTGGAAGAAGTTTATAGGTAACTTTTGCGATTCATTTGTATGCATTATGAACGAGGGAAACCGGTGGATTACTGAATCAAGCGCGCCGACTAAACTGACTTTTTTGGGATATAAAGAAGGACTTTATCGAAAAAAAGAAAAAAAATGTTATGTAAGCTGGGACCCTTGGGAACAGAGGAACCCTTGGGAACCCTTGAAAACAGAGGAAGATCTTCAAAGGTAAGTGATTTATTTTATCACTATTTCTGACTTTCATGACGCCTCTGCTTGTTTGGCACGGTTTGTAATGCTTTTGTATGCAGGGCGTTGTCCTCAGATAATCGCATGGTCTGCTTTCGCAGTAAAGCCTTTTTGGGATCTGACAAATCAGCTGTATTAACAAGAAGGTAAGCTTTTAAACGATGTAAGACACTTATATTTTCATGAATGTTTAATATTACGATTGTGTATTTTGATTTTGGCGCGCTCCGATTTCACCGGATGTTGTTGAATTGGATCCCGGTAATGGGATTTCCGCACTAAGAAGTTAAGGACATATTCTGATTTACAAGTACAGCCTATTCCTTCCTCGTGCCCTGCAGGGATTCTTTAGCTAAATAGCCCAGTACTGTACTGCTGACCGTCACGTTGTACAGCTCCATATTTTCCATTCCATCCTAATGGGAACCCAGAGGGTTTTTCATTTTTCTTGGAACAGAAAAAAGCAGTACACAAAATGTGCCGCAGAATGACCACTGTACCAGCGGTTTCCCCCCTGTTCTTGTTTCTTGATTTGTCCTGTTCTCTAGTTTTCCTGGGTTTTGACCTTTTCTGCCTGCCTTGACCCTGACTGCCATCCTGAACCTTTGCCCCACTTATCTGGATTATTGACCCCTGCCTGTCCTTATCTTTTGCCTGCCCCTGTTGGATTAATAAACTATTGTTAATTCAACATTGTCTGCATCTGGGTCTTACCTGAAACGTGATAATTCTAATCAACCTAATAATTATGACACACCCCTCACCTTGTTATGATCCTATACTTGTGATAAAAGGTCAAGTTTTGGTCAAACCCACTTCTGATGCTTTGAATTGCTGATAAGATGGTTGCTGCTGTCAGGGGGAGGTTCGATTTATTAAAATGATGTGGCCAGGGAAACTCACGCAAGGAGGACTGGGAGATGCTATATGAGTAACAGGATGTCTTAGACATTTTGCAGAACTTGTGGAAAACTATCATATACTGATATAGTGTACTCTGTACCAACTTCTGCCAACAATTGTATTACTAGAAGGAGTAGATTAATACAAAGAGTCTGTGTTTCCTTTCCATTACTATGTATGTTTGATAATTATATAGACCCGATTCAGTCTAATGTAGCAAAATTTGAATTTCTGTTTTTTACATTGGATAAAAGTAGAGACTCAGAGCTACAAAATGATATATCATACACTGCATTTGAAGAACAATGGGACAGTCATTCTGTTTTGTAAGGTGAATAACTTGTAAACTCTGCTTTTGAGAAAATTGCATTTTAGTGTTTTGTTGAGAGAGCTCTTCTTTGTCTACACCCATTCAGCATTGTTCACACCCTCTTAAGCATTATCCCCACCCATCTCCTTGCGTTCAGAGCGTACACTTGATGCTTGGCCGATGATTTGTTTACCTCTGGATAACATGAAAACAGCATAACCAGCTCTGCTGGCAACAATTTCATTATGCCTTTTTGCCGACGTTTACTGACACCGGCCATATTCAACAGTTGTTGACACTCTAGCTTAAGACATGTACCTAACTACCTAGGTAAACAATTAACCTAGCTAGGTAAACAACATGTAGGATCACACACAATACTTCACGCCACCTAACAGTAGCTAGTTAAATGGTACCTGCAAAACACCAGTCTCGACGTCAACAGTGAAGATGTTGGCCTTCTAGACAGAGTTGCAAAGAAAAAGCCAGAACTCAGACTGGCCAATAAAAAGAAAATATTAAGATGGGCAAAACAACACAGACACTGGACAGAGGAACTCTGCCTAAAAGGCCAGCATCCCGGAGTTGCAGTTGACGTTGAGCATCACTGTTGATGTTGAGACGGGTGTTTTGCAGGTACTATTTAACGAAACTGCCAGTTGAGGACTTGTGAGGTGTCTGTTTCTCAAACTAGACACTATAATGTACTTGCCCTCTTGCTCAGTTGTCTATCGGGGCCTTCCACTCCTCTTTCTATTCTGGTTAGAGCCAGTTTGCGCTGTTCTGGGAAGGGAGTAGTACACAGCGTTGTACGAGATATTCCGTTTCTTGGCAATTTCTCACATGGAATAGCCTTCATTTCTCAGAACAAGAATAAACTGACGAGTTTCAGAAGAAAGTTCTTTGTTTCTGAACATTTTGAGCCTGCAATCGAACCCACAAATGCTGATGCTCCAGATACTCAACTAGTCTAAAGAGGGCCAGTTTTATTGCTTCTTTTTAACTGTGCTAACATAATTGCAAAAGGGTTTTCTTATGATCAATTAGCCTTTTAAAATGATACATTTGGATTAGCTAACACAATGTGCCATTGGAACACAGGAGTGATGGTTGCTGATAATGGGCCTTTGTATGCCTATGCAGATATTCCATAAAAAAATCAGCCGTTTCCAGCTACAATTGTCATTTACAACATTAACAATGTCTACACTGTATTTCTGATCAATTTGATGTTATTTTAATGGACAAAAAATGTGCTTCTCTTTCAAAAACAAGGACATTTCCAAGTGACCCCAAACTTTTGAACGGTAGTGTACATTATCATGCATGATAGACGCGTCTCCCTGTCACGGATCCATGCCACAAATGCCCTTAGTTTGAAGACGTAATGTGGACATAGGTGTTTTCCCATCTCTTTAGCTATCATACTCTAATTCCACTGATTTCAAAACTCGATCCTCCAGAAAGTGGAGAGCAATACTTATGCAGCTACATTTAAAAAAAGCAGCGTTCGACATGATTACCAACACAGACTGACCAGCTCAAATAGACAAAGCCTTCAATATGGCAGACAAATCCGAATTCATCTCTCGGCATGTTCAGCCCACTCATTATCTCAGCCAATCATGGCTAGTGGGAAGGTTCCTGTCTTTTTTACTGTATGTGGCTTAACCAACAAGGCTCATAATTTAACAATTGTATATGTATTTACAGGTGGCATAGAAGTTCATTGATGCACATGAAAGTTCACATGTTTGAGAAGGCATTTCTGCAAAAAACCAAACATTTTGACAAAATAAAAAAAACGTTTAAACTGCTCTCCTTTGAAGTAGTGACTTGCGACATATGCCTAGTGGGATGGGAGCCTGATGAGCCGGCTGAGGCGTAGGAGCCTGACCGAGCTAATCGAGGCAAGGAAACCTCTCGAGCCAGCTAAGGCGTCGAAGCCCGACGAGCTAGCTGAGGCACCCCCGGTTCTATCGGCGGCGGCACCCGGACCCGACGTCACCGCCAAAACCAAAAAACTCCCTGATGCTTCAAATATTGGTGTCAGCATTCTGTAAGGACCGACGCTGGAGACGAGAAGCAAGTACAGGGAGTGAACATTTAATGGAAAACGGACATCAAACAAAACAAGAACAGCGTCTGGATGGTGGGAACAAAACAACATGACGACAATAATGCTGACACGGGGAACAAAACTGAGGAAAAACAGATATAGAGGGGTCAATCAACAACGTGAAGGAGTCCAGGTGAGTCCAGGTGTAATGAAGGGCAGCCTGGCACCCTCGAGTTGAGTACCGGGGAGTGGAAGCGGGAGCATGCATGACAGAACTACAGTGCAAAAAGTGTAGCTTCACATAAAACAATTTTCTAAATATTGTGTCTTCAACAGGATTTGACCTCATACCCTTACGTCCCTGAAAGTTCCCTGCTAAGCTACTGGTCAGGTGAATCCTTCTGTATAAAATCCTAAGTATATTTGTAATGTTGGATTCTAGCTTGAAATATACTTATTCATGTTACCATACAACTTTACATTTATCATTATTATATATGTATTGGGGTCAACGGCGGGTAGATAAGGGGGAGTGCAGAAAGTTTACATTCTGTCAGAACATGTTATTGTCAAATCTCATGTATCCTATGGAGAGAGGCAAGGAGTAACAGTCTGGATCCATTCACTGATAAGGTTGGATAGCCGTGAATTATGGAGGAGTGAGGAATTTGGGCCGAGGTCAGTTCAGATGAAGTGAGAAGGAACAGTCACCACTTAAGTTCCTGCCTAGCAGCAGAGATGTATTGGCTGTCTAGAGGTGCAAGGAGGGGACACCTAGGATGGTATAAATATAGATGCTTGTGTAAACATGTCTTTGTCTTCTGCAGCTGTTTGACCCAGTGGGTGAATAAACTTGGATTGAGCTTTGACTAGTTGTCCGTGAGTTTTACTCTGTTTGTTCAGAACCTAACAATAAGTACAGTCGTGGCCAAAAGTTTTGAGACTATAATATAAGAATATAACACAAATATACATTTTCACAAAGTCTGCTGCCTCAGTTTGTATGATGGCAATTTGCATATAATCCAGAATGTTATGAAGAGTGATCAGATGAATTGCAATTAATTGCAAAGTCCCTCTTTGCCATGCAAATTAACTGAATCCCCAAAAACATTTCCACTGCATTTCAGCCCTGCCACAAAAACACCAGCTGACATTATGTCAGTGATTCTCTCGTTAACACCTTTGTGAGTGTTGATGAGAACAAGGCTGGAGATCACTCTGTCATGCTGAATAAGTTGGAATAACAGACTGGAAGCTTCAAAAGGAGGGTGGTGCTTGGAATCATTGTTCTTCCTCTGTCAACCATGGTTACCTGCAAGGAAACATGTGCCGTCATCATTGCTTTGCACAAAAAGGGCTTCACAGGCAAGGATATTGATTCCATTAAGATTGCACCTAAATCAACCATTTATCGGATCATCAAGAATTTCAAGGAGAGCAGTTCAATTGTTGTGAAGAAGGCTTCAGGGCGCCCAAGAAAGTCCAGCAAGCGCCAGGACCGTCTCCTAAAGTTGATTCAGCTGCGCGATCGGGGCACCACCAGTACAGAGCTTGCTCAGGAATGGCAGCAGGCAGGTGTGAGTGCATCTGCACACACAGTGATGCAAAGACTTTTGGAGGATGGCCTGGTGTCAAGAAGGGCAGCAAAGAAGCCACTTCTCTCCAGGAAAAACATCAACACCTTGTTTGGTGCATCCGGAAAAAACCTTGTTCAGAGAAGACAAGGTGAGTGCTACCATCAGTCCTGTGTCATGCCACCAGTAAAAGCATCTTGAGACCATTCATGTGTGGGGTTGCTTCTCAGCCAACGGGGTGGGCTCACTCACAATTTTGCCTAGGAACACAGCCATGAATTAAGAATGGTACCAACACATTCTCCGAGAGCAACTTCTCCCAACCATCCAGGAGAGCAACTTCTCCCAACCATATAGGAACAGTTTGGTAACGAACAATGCATTTTCCAGCATGATGGAGCACCTTGCCATAAGGCAAAAGTGATAACTAAAACATAAATATTTTGGGTCCATGGTCAGGAAACTCCTCAGACCTTAATCCCATTGAGAACTTGTGGTCAATCCTCAAGAGGCGGGTGGAAAACCCCACAAATTCTGACAAACTCCAAGCATTGATTATGCAAGAATGGGCTGCCATCAGTCAGGATGTGGCCCAGAAGTTAATTGACAGCATGCCAGGGCGGATTGCAGAGGTCTTAAAAAAGAATGGTCAACACTGCAAATATTGACTCTTTGCATCAACTTCATGTAATTGTCAATAAAAGCCTTTTGACACTTGAAATGCTTGTAATTATACAGAAATGCTTATAATTATTCAGTATTCCATAGTAACATCTGACAAAAATATCTAAAGACACTGAAGCAGCAAACTTTGTGGAAATTAATATTTGTGTCATTTTCAAAACTTTTGGCCACAACTGTACATTGTGCAGTAAAGGTTGATGTTGGAAAGCAGCTTGGAATTGAAGAAAGCACCAGAACCACGGCAAAATCAGTGGGATCTTCCTTTTTGCAACAAACAGGTAGAAAAAGCACATGATCGAACATAGCTTCGGACAAGTTCTCCACTTTCTCTCTGTTTGGCGTGTGATGTGTTGCTTTGTGTTTTTGCTATTTCATGAGCTGTGCTTGTTTCGGGAGGCGGTGTGCGGGCTGTATTTGCGAACCAACTGTAGCTTATAGCAAACTTTTAGTAAATTCCGGTCAAGAACAGAGACAAAGCACTGTTACCCTAGCTAGCCTGTAGTTTCAAATGGAAGTCGCAAATGAACGGTTTCAGCGCTGCAGGAAAGTCACGACTTCTGCCGAAGTCGGCCCTTCTCCTTGTTCGGGTGGTGTTCGGCGGTCGAAGTCACCGGCTTTCTAGTCACCACCGATCCATGTTCCAGTTTCGTTTTGTTTTGTCTGTATTACACACACCTGGTTTCAATTCCCATATCATGTTCCTTATTTAACCATCTGGCATACATTTCTGTTCTGTCCATGATTGTTGGTGTCTTAAGTGGTTGTTGTATGTGCTAGTGTGTATGTATGTTCCTATTTAGAATTTTGCTTGACTTTTTGAGTAAACTCCGTTGTGTTGCTCAAAACCTGTGTCCTGCGCCTGACTCCGCTACATCTCTGCACCCAATCGCTGACAAGGAAGCTGTGTTTATTTTAGCTCTATTCCAGGACAATGTGAACTTTCAATGTAGCAAATGTTTGCTAGCAGAGGACTACAGCGGCGAAGTGGCTACTCTTAGCAAACTTACATAAGCTACTGGGGAATCCACGTCCACCTATTTTCTCTTTCTCTTCTGCTCCAGAAGCTGGATGCTGGATGACCTGATGGGTGTGTCTCTCCATAACCGATTGGCCAGGGCTATGCAGTGATCCCTCCCCAAAGGGGTCTACCCCTTCCCTGGAAAATGGAGTTAGTAGGATGCTTCTGGATCACTTAGGGGATGTTCATAGTCTTGACCCTGTCAACGAGCCTTGGAGGCACGTCACTCGCCATGGAAGTCGATAGCAGCGGCTTTTGGCAATTGGGGCATCCTTAGCGGTGGGAAGCCATTTAATGACATTAGGAATGGTAGCTCGGAATGGCTGAAACAGGATTTTGAAGAAGTGATTGGATCCTATCAAAAAAAAAATCTGGTATCTTTTTGCTATCTTTTTGCTACATGTTTTGCTACATGTGCTCATAAGCACAGAGGTATTGTCTATAGTAGTCTTGTGCACATTAACCTGAATTCTACTATTAGCTCTGCAACTTTGAATCCAATCAAGAAACCTATTGTGGCTTGCTCATCCAGTTCTATTGACTCTTGTGTCACCATGGATACTGCTGTTTTCAAATCTCACAGAGGGCTTAGACCAGGGGTCTCCAACAGTAGCTCGCAGGCCACCTATGAGTAGCTCGCTAAACAATTCTTAAAGTGCATACAATTTTCACGTGTTCCACCGCAAACGATCATAAACAAATCTCCCAGCTACTATCTAATCAAATAAACATTGACATTATCCCACATCTGATTAGCCACTATTGGCTAACCCAGATGCGGGACTAAAAGCCAATTTGAACACAATACCTGCCCATTAATTTCCAGCAATATTGCCCGTCTGTCTGTGTGGTGCACGTTTGTTTATCACTCTGTGTTTAGCCAGTTGATGCGATAACCGTCTTGTGGGTTGATAGAAATACTTTCCCAAAAACCTTCTCGATTAAATGTTAACTGCAAAGTAGGCTTACCTGGCAGAAGTATATCATGAGTAAGTATATAAAATGTATCTATTATTTGTTATTTGCAAACTTTTCCATGAAATGAGCAGCAGCATTACAGAACCATCACTAGACTGGCACACAAGACAGCACATTTCTCACATGATAGATGCGTAATTAAAGCCGCTTTCTAGTATCTGAAATGGTTGTGTTAGGAGATATAAATCTTGATTGGCTTACACATCAAATCAGTTTAAGAATATCTGTCTTGAGTTCAACTAGACTCGGCTGATAATGAAACCCACTCGTATTAATGTAAAACATATAGCAAACTCCTCATTGAACTTAACCTGACTAACCATCCCCATAAGTAAAAAAAACGAACTAATCCATGGTACTCTTCTGTACTCTCAGACCTCCTCTTGATAAGTAATCAAGCCTGGGACAAGGCTAGATAAACTGGGTCGTTAGCTGATTGGCGGCTTTTTAGGCAATTGAGAAATATGTGCACCGCATCGGGCTAAACAGGCCTAGACGCTATGACAGACTGTTAGTGATCCCTCTAAATTCTGGAAAACCATTAGTTCACTGAATCTGAGTAATTCCTCTACTTCCCTGCCTAAACAAGTAGTTTTAGACTCCTGCATCATCACTGAAAATGGTATGTTTTGTGACGTTTTTAAATCAGCATTTTATCTCAGCTGGTTTCCTGTTAAAAATAAATGGTGGTGATACAGTTCTTGGCCAGTCAGTTCACTGTTCTTCCCACATACAGACTCAAGTTGCGTTGATGGCTGATCAGGCAAACTCACGTGACTTGGGAAATGGTAGTTAGTGTTTTTCTTTTTGGCAACTTACAGAAACAGTCATTGATGCCTTATTAGCTATTGACACCAAGAATTCATTAGGGGCTGACAATTTGGACCTGTCTTTGCTTAAGTATGCAGCGCTCCTCATTGCTGGCTTAGTAACGCCAATTTTTTACATTTCACTTAAGTATCAGGAAATATTCTAAAAGTATGGAAAGCAGATTTTGTGCTACCACTCCAAAAGGGCGGGGATAGTAGTAATCTTGATAGGCAACCCATTTCCAGGCTCCCTTGTCTTGCGGAAATACTAGAATCATTGGTCAACAAACAGGTATGTTATTTTATCTGTAAATGGTATTCTTCATGTTAACCAATCCGGATTCAGACCTAAACATAGCACCACTACGGCTACCATGCTTGTTGTAAATTATATTGAAAACATCTTAGAAGATAAAGAATTGTGCTGCCATGTTTATAGACTTGTCAAAAGTATTTGATAATGTAGACTATGTTATTCTGTTGAATAAACTGTCCGAGGGTTAGCTACTGATGCTTGCCGACGATTTCAACATTATCTCAATGACAGAACTCAGGCCACCAAGGTAGATGGAGTGAAATCTGAGTTCCTTAAGTTACATAAAGGGGTGCCCCAAGGTTCGATACTCAGCCCACTACTCTTTTACAATCTATATAAATAACATTGGTAATGCTGTAAAAAAAATAATTGTGTGTTGTATTCCATTGCTCCATCGGTTGGCCAAGCCTTTTCACATATGAAGTCTGATTTGAAGCACTGCAGAGATCACTATTGTATTTAAAGTCAGCACTAAATGTAAACAAAACAAAATGCATGCTTTTTTTCTAGGTCCCATAATCCAGATTTGAACACAAATTTAGTGAGTTCCTTCCTACACATATCTTGGAATCTGGCTTGTTGACAAACTGACATTTTAAAAACATGTCACTGAGCTGAAGAAGTCCAAGGTTGGTTTCTTTTATAGAAACAAAGCATGTCTGACTTGTTGTTAATAGGAAGGAAATTGTCCAGGCCACTTTAGGTCAATCAAATTTCAATCAATCAAATGTCTTTATAAAGCCCTTCTAACATCAGCTGATGTCACAAAGTGCTGAACAGAAACCCAGCCTAAAACCCCAAACAGCAAGCAATGCAGTTGGTAGTCTTAAACAAATCTACTTTGAAACAAAAGTACACCTCACACACATGGTTATGGGCTTAAAAAAGAAAACACCTGTACCATGTCAGATATAAAGTTGAAATGTATTCAATTTTGAGTTTGGATCCCAATATGACACTTTAAATACATCACATAATACTGAAATATAACAAAACGCTTAGTGTGTTTATTGAGCTGTACACTGAGGTGACTATTCAGAGATGCTCAGTTGGTAAATATTCCCCTCCAGTGATTCCCCAACATTTTGTCAACATGTGCCTCAAAAATAGAGCAGATATCTGGTACCAATCTATCTTTATAAGCGTATATCCATAACAAGGCGTCCCCTAGTGTCCAAAAATCTCAAAATGTCACATTTTGAAAAATCTTTATTTCTTTAGTGTAGACAATACTTTTTCATGCTTTCATGAGTGTTTGAGATTAGGTCCCTGAACGGTCAAAAACCTCTTCAAATAGAAGTATGTTTGTAGCACTATTCAACAAATATCCTACAGGTAGGCCCTCTCTCACTCTCTCTCATCATAACACAAGCTGGCGGGCTCCCAGAGGCAGGGCCATAAAAGGCTCCAGCTCACTCAACTACCCCTCTGCCTCGTTAACAGCCATCAGCCCAAAAGCAGAGATAAGGATCTTTCTCCACTGAACTGACCAATCAGCGGCGAGGAGGCTTGGCACTCTGTGACCCCTTGAATCCATCAGTCTATATCATAGTTCATCACTCCATCTAGTGGAGAGGTGTTAATGTACAGGTCAGGCAAATCCATTCTCCAAAAACAAATCAAATCTATGTATTGGTAGCAGGACTGAACACAGGCCCACCGACCATTTGTTTCAGCTTTACTAAAATAGACACTCAACAAATACAGATAGCCTGGGTTCATGTCACAGTAAAGGGTCTGTACAGATACCTCTGGATGTTTTTATCAAGGAGAGAGGTTGCATCACATAGGTCATCTTAGCTGAAAGGTGAAATATATTCAATTGTGTAAATGTCTAGTAGTTAAGTCTAGATACAAAATAAAACCTAGGTAGCCTAAGGTACATACACTATAAACACCATTTGAATAAACTACATATCCTCAAGTGTTGTGTTTGCATTGGCTTAAAATAGGCTATACAGCACAAATTCAGCCAGCCAGGAGTACCTGTAGCTGAGGATGGGTGAGCGTGACTGATCAATTGTTTCATTCAGGAGAGAGGTTTCATCTGAGCAGGGGTTCAACATCATTCCTGAAGTAAAATAGAAAAAAGGAACTATTAAAAAAGCTCTTAAAATGCCATAAATCCAGCACAAGTCTACACAATATGTGCAGGTTAACATTCATGAATGTGTGGTAGCCTTAGCCAGCCCTAAGACAGACAGGCTTAACATGATCACAACAAAATGTTTCCAATAAAAGATGCATCAAACTGGTTATGCTATTGAACAATTCACGTTGAACAGGCCAAAATAAACGTTCTTTCATGATTTATTTTGTTGTTTATATCAAAAGTGGACATGGAATGGAAAGTAGTCGATAGAAGATTCAAGACACTCAACTTTTTCAATTTTCCATTGATTTCTGCCTGATTCGTCCTTGCGCAAGCGCAAAGTAATGGAGTCGCTAGTTGAGTCTCTTGGTAAAATAGCATCACTGATTCAAGTTTCTGCTGTGATACAGTTATACAGTTATACATTTTATGTCACCAAAATGTCATAAACAGAGCTGACAGGATTCCATATTCATAGTGTTATATAATATATTAAAATCTGAATGTTTTTGTTTGTATTATAATGTGTGTGTCTATGTTACCATTCCTTCCCATTATTTAGGCTAAGCTATACCTGCTACAATGGTGTACTATGAAACCTGAATGCACTTCATAACTAACATTTATAGCATTAACTACATATTGTAGCTATAACAATAACACCAATAATCAATACACATATTGATCCTTACAAGTGTCTGTCCAGCAGAATAAAGCCAACAGATGTTTGCTTGATGCGTCTTCCACTAAAACAAGACAACGCGCAGAACAACAACTGTCCGGGTCAAAGCATTTCCGCGGGGGATGAACAGCGCTGGCCATGTATGTGACTCAAATACCACCAGGATAGACTGAAGGTGATGCTGTTGAATGACAAAGACCTATCCATACTGTTCAAAACGTTGACATGAAAAAACCGCTTGCCCACACAACGACATACACGCTTTCTGCCATCTGTCTAGTACAGTTGAAACCGGGATTCATCAATGAAGAGCACACTTCTCCAGCATGCCAGTGGCCATCGAAGATGAGCTTTTGCGACCATGTCTGTAGTTACAGTAGGTCAAGATGGTTTGTTTTAGAGAAATAAAGTAACATTAAGGAACATTTCTGGGATCTTTTATTTCAGCTCATGAAACATGGGACCAACACTTTACATGTTGCATTTATATTTTTGTTCAGTCTGTATCTCTCAAATTTTGGGATTTTACATACATTCCTGTTAGTCCGCATGTCTTCTTTACCAAGGTAATCAATCCACCTGAAAGGTGTGGCATATCAAGAAGCTGATTGAACAGCATGATCATTACACAGGTTTACCTTGTGCTGGGGACAATAAAAGGCCACTCTAAAATGTGCAGTTTTGTCACACAACACAATGCCACAGATGTTTCAAGTTTTGAGGGTGTGTGCAATTGGCATGCTGACTGCAGTAATGTCCACCAGAGCTGTTGCTAGAAAAGGTTGTGTTCCCTACCATAAACCACCTCCAACATCATTTTACATAATTTGGCAGTACATCCAACCGGCCTCACAACTGCAGACCACGTGTATGGCGTCGTTTGGTGGACTTGTTGGAGTTGATGCCTCTAGGGCAATTCAGGCAGATGTTAGAGGGACTTTTAATGGAAACATTCGTTTGTTTCATATAATTGTGTTTTGCGTTTGCTTTTTGAAATGTAAGTGTATATAGATGTGTATAGTGTAATTGTTGTTTATTGTTGTGTTCATGCAGGGTTCATCTGCCAAAGAGAAAAAATCTAATAAAAATAAACATTTTAAAAAATGAGTGTCCATTTGGGTCTGTGTTTGTGCAGGCATGAGTGTGAGTGTGTGCGCATGTGTCTATTTTTGTGAGTGGAGTGTGTCTATATGCGCATTAATGGGACCTGTTGTCTGTAAAAAATGATGACAGGTACAGTGTGTTATCATATGGATTCATGTTCAGATCTTATGTTGCTTCTGACCGCTCACATTATGATCCTAGAATCACACTCCCTAGACTAGACTAGATTCATATTTAGATTAATATTATGGCTCTAATACCCCTCTCAAATAAGTTCACCAATAAGTTCACCATCCATAACCACATGCATATACTATTAGTGCCAGTTTGATGAAGTATATTAGTGAGAGTTTGTCACATACTTTGTTTTGGCTCTTCATAGCTAAATAACAAGCAGATACTATAAGCCCTTTTAAACCTCCATCCACGTAAAGGTAAGTGTGGTGATAAAATTGTGCAGATTTAAAAGGTATTGCAACCAAGGACAGTGAGGTGAATATACTGTATAATATATCCAATTGGAATTTAAGTTAAGAGTGCTCCTTGTTAAGATGGTTTTAAAATGCCCTGAATTATTTACATATCCATCCCCCACGTTCTGTCTCGCACAGAGAGCTTAAGTGTGTGTGTGCGAGCGTGTGCGTGCGTGTGAGCTTGTAAGCGTGCATACATGTGTGTGTGACATTGGCAAGAACAGGAACAGTGGTCTCTCCTCTAGCATTAAACAGTTTTGCTTTCATAAAAAATTTACAAATAGGGAATATATTCTAAATGAATCCATGACTTCAGCCAGTCAGTCAGGCTGGTAAATGAAACTGAAATTCACTCTTTGATTTAGTTTGGTTTGCTGTGCTCTGCATCCATTTCCAACCATGGCTTCACATGTCCACAGGGGAGAGTGGGTTACCAGTGGGTTACCAGTCCATGTAATGTTATGGAATCCATTTTGTGGTTCTGTTTTCCCTGACAGGGCCTGTCCCGACAGTCACCTGCGGGTAGCTGGGTGTGGTGAGTCTGGGAGTGTGACTGTGGAGCGCATGGAGCCGCTGGCAGCCATTACGGATTCAGTGTTCCAAGGAGCAGAGCAGACATGGAGACTCGACACGGAATAATGCATGAAAGACTTCTCAGCCGGAGGTTAGAGAGATGTGGTGTGATGGGGTGTGTGGCGCGGTGAGTGTGTGTGTGTTTGTATATGTGTGTTTGTGTGAGAGAAAGAGTGAGGGAGAGAGGCTGAGTGAAAGTGTGTGTGAGAGGTCTAAAGAAGAAATGCTTACAGAGGATGGCTGTAACACTACATTTAAAAAGTTTTGGCTGACAAGACTTTCATAATTTGTAATAACTACATCTCTCTCTAACTGTGTGTGACTCACATCTCCTGTTTTCTAAGTGTGTTTGTGTGTCTCACATATTCTTGTAACTGGCTCTGTGTGTTTGTGTCTCACATCTCCTCTAACTGTGTGTGTGCATGTTGTACATGTGTGCGTATGTGTGTGTGTGTCTCCTCCTTTTAACTGTGGGATCAACACTATTTGGCATTGAGCTCTCTAATATTCCTTAATCAACTACATTATTAAAATTCTTCAGGGTAATTATGAATGTAATTAGTCTACATCAAATCTCTCTGGGTGCTCCACAGTAAATAGTATTAAAGGCAGCTGCAATAATACAGTGCCTTGCAAAGTATTCATCCCACTTGGCATTTTTCCTATTTTGTTGCATTACAACCTGTAACTGAAATGGATTTTTATTTGGATTTCATGTAGTGGACATGAACAAAATAGTCAAAATTGGTGTGAAATGAAAAAAAAATAAAACTGGTTTAAAAAATAAATAAACGGAAAAGTGGTACGTGCATATGTATTCACCCCCTTTGCTATGAAGCCCCTCAATAAGATCTGGTGCAACCAATTACCTTCATAAGTCACATAATTAGTTAAATAAAGTCCACCTGTGTGCAATCTAAGTGTCACATGATCTGTCACATGATCTCAGTATATACAGCTGTTCTGAAAGGCCCCAGTCTGCAACACCACTAAGCAAGGGGCACCACCAAGCAAGCAGAACCATGAAGACCAAGGAACTCTCCATACAGGTCAGGGAGAACGTTGTAGAGAAGTACAGATCAGGGTTGAATTATAAATGAATATCAGAAACTTTCAACATCCCACGGAGCACCATTAAATGCATTATTTTTTTAAATGGAAAGAATATGGCACCACAGCAAACCTGCCAAGAGAGGGCCCCCCACCAAAACTCACAGACCAGGCAAGGAGGGCATTAATCAGAGAGGCAACAAAGAGACCAAAGATAACCCTGAAGGAGCTGGAAAGCTCCACAGTGGAGATTGGAGTATCTGTCCAAAGGACAACTTTAAGCAGTACAGTCAACAGAGCTGGGCTTTACGAAAAAGTGGCCAGAAAAAAGCCACTGCTTAAAGAAAAAAATAAGCAAACACCAAACGTGTTTGCTTATTTGCCAAAAGGCATGTGGGAGACTCCCCAAACATATGGTCAGATGAGACTAATATTTGGCCATCAAGGAAAATGCTATGTCTGGCGCAAACCCAACACCTCTCATCACCTTGAGAACACCATCTCCACAGTGAAGCGTGGTGGTGGCAGCATCATGCTGTGGGGATGTTTTTCATCGTCAGGGACTGGAAAACTGGTCAGAATTGAAGGAATGATGGATGGCACTAAATACAGGGAAATTCTTGAGGGAAACCTGTTTCAGTCTTCCAGAGATTTGAGACTAGGACAGAGGTTCACCTTCCAGCAGGACACTCGAGTGGATTAAGGTGAAACATTTAAATGTCTTGGAATGGCCTAGTCAAAGTCCAGACCTCAATCCAATTGAGAATATGTGGTATGACTTAAAGATTGCTGTACACCAGTGAAACCCATCCAACTTGAAGGAGCTGGAGCAGTTTTGCCTTGAAGAATGGGAAAAAAATCCCGGTGGCTAGATGTGCTAAGCTTATAGAGACAAACCCCAAGAGACTTGCAGCTGTAATTGCTGCAAAGGGTGGCTCTGCATAGTATTGCCTCAAGTTTTCTGTCTTATTTCTTGTTTGTTTCACAATAAAAAAATATTTAGCATCTTGTGGTAGGCATGTTGTGGAAGGCATTTTGCGTAAAAAGTGGTAGGCATGTTGTGTAAATCAAATGATAAAAAACCCCAAAACATCCATTTAAAATCCAGGTTGTAAGGCAACAAAATGCCAAGGGGGGTGAATACTTTCACAAGCCACTGTATCTCTTATTGCTCGCTTTTATTCAATTTGGATAAAAGCGTTATGTAGGGAATATGATTTCCAATTTGGCACACACGCACACACACACACACACACACACACACACACACACACACACGTGGTCAGACACACACATACGCACATTCACACACACATCTGCACACACACACACAAATCCAGGATATAAAATCCCACTCATGAGTGTATATCAGACAGTTAGTAGTTTGATCTCATCTCATCCAGAGTGTGCAGCTGCAGGCTGTACCTACCAATGCCATTGTTTATGCCTCCCACTACTAGCTATAGCGATAGCGTGTGGCAGCATAGAGCACACTAAGTAATAAAGATCTGTAACTGTTAAATGATACGGTAAGTGGAGTGTTATGGGCTGTTGATTGGTGTCAATAGCCTCATATCTATCGGAAATATATTTATTTGATAAATTTTTTATTTATGCATTCATGATTGATTGAATATGCAATATGTAACTTTTATGGCGACCTGACCAAATTCACATAGAACTACTGTATGCATTATTGATCTGTCATGTGTGCAGTTTCTATGCATTTACTTTCGGTTTTGTTTTGTTTCAGCTTCAAACAGCTGAAAGTACAATATTTTTGGATTTGTAAAATATATATTCACAGTGGTTCACAGTGGTTTAGATGGTTTAGATGGTACAATGATTCTCTATACTGTACTTGCTTGAAATTAGGCGAACTAAACTCAGCAAATAAAGAGTTTATTTTCAGCAAACTTAACATGTGTAAATATTTGTATGAACATAACAAGATTCAACAACTGAGACATAAACTGAACAAGTTCCACACACATGTGACCAAAATAAATGAAATAATGTGTCCCTGAACAAAGGGTGGGTCAAAATCAAAAGTAAGTCAATATCTGGTTTGGCCACCAGCTGAATTAAGTACTGCAGTGCATCGCCTCCTCATGGACTGCACCAGATTTGCCAGTTCTTGCTGTGAGATGTTACCCCACTATTCCACCTCGGCACCTGCAAGTTCCCGGACATTTCTGGGGGGAATGGCCCTAGCCCTCACCCTCCCATCCAACAGGTCCCAGACGTGCTCAATGGGATTGAGATCCGGGCTCTTCGCTGGCCATGGCAGAACACTGACATTCCTATCTTGAAGGAAATCACGCACAGAATGAGCAGTATGGCTGGTGGCATTGTCATGCTGGAGGGTCATGTCAGGATGAGCCTGCAGGAAGGGTACCACATGTGGGAGGAGGATGTCTTCCCTGTAACGTACAGCGTTTAGATTGCCTGCAATGACAACAAGCTCAGTCCGATGATGCTGTGACACACCTCCCCAGACCATGATGGACCCTCCACCTCCAAATCGATCCCGCTCTAGAGTACAGGCCTCGATTTAACGCTTATTCCTTTGACGATAAACCCAAATCCGACCATCACCCCTGGTGAGACAAAACCGTGACTCGTCAGTGACGAGCACTTTTTGCCAGTCTTGTCTGGTCCAGCGACGGTGGGTTTGTGCCCATAGGCGATGTCGTTGCCGGTGATGTCTGGTGAGGACCTGACTTACAACAGGCCTACAAGCCCTCAGTCCAGCCTCTCTCAGCATATTGTGGACAGTCTGAGCACTGATGGAGGGATTGTGCATTCCTGGTGTAACTCGGGCAGTTGTTGTTGCCATCCTGTACCTGTCCCGCAGGTGTGATGTTCAGATGTACCGATCCTGTGCAGGTGTTGTTACACGTGGTCTGCCACTGTGAAGACGATCAGCTGTCCGTCCTGTCTCCCTGTAGCGCTGTCTTAGGCATCTCACAGTACGGACATTGCAATTTATTGCCCTGGCCACATCTGCAGTCCTCATGCTTCCTTGTAGCATGCCTAAGGCACGTTCACGCAGATGAGCAGGAACCCTGGGCATCTTTCTTTTGGTGTTTTTCAGAGTCAGTAGAAGGGCCTCTTTCGTGTCCTAAGTTTTCATAACTGTGACCTTAATTGCCTACTGTCTGTAAGCTGTTAGTGTCTTAACAACTACTTTTTTTAAAGCTTTTTTCATTAAATGTCTATGGTTAATTGAACAAGCATGGGAAACAGTGTTTAAACCCTTTACAATGAAGATTTGTGAAGTTATTTGGATTTTTACAAATTATCTTTGAAAGACAGGGTCCTGAAAAAGGAACATTTCTTTTTTTGCTGAGTTTATTATAATTCTAGCAAACAGGAAATGGTAGAGCTATTTCTGCATAGTGCATCTTTAAGAGGCACCAGTCAAATGTTTTAATATTGTTCACTGTGACAGCTGGTTAGTGGACAGAAAATGTGGTGGGGCTAAAAACAGTCAGGGCTTATTCACTACCGGTCATTCTGGCAGGAAGTACAACTACAGATCAACTCTAGTCAACTCTCGTCGTGAGAGAGAGAGAGATAGTGAGAACCGAATGAGACGAAAAGAGACAGACACACGTGTCTTCAGGCAGGCTGGGGTGATAGACTGTGTTTGTGTGTTTAATAATGTAACAGCTCTTCCCTTTTTAGTTTTAGAGATTCAGGCCATGTGAGGCAAAGTCATGAATACACACATTCGCACATACACACAATATTTTCATGTCATCAAGAATTTATTTGTTTTACTTCTTTTAAGGAGTGTTTCCAGTTCCAGTGGCATCCATTGAAAAGCGTTTTCATGTCTTTCTTTTGCAAATGACTATTAATTAACAGACTTATTTCCTTAAACTTGTCAATGCTAAACGTCATATTCCGGTGAGAAAATAAATAACTAGCAGGTCTATTACGCCTCAGCAGCTAGAATTTGTCCTTCCACAATTTGACTGCGGAAACATGGCACCTCTCAACACCAGACAACAGAAAGAGCTGGCCGCTACTATTCGGCAGATTGTTTGTGATGAGATTACCTCTGCCCTCGATTTACAATTAAAACCGGTAAATGTATCATTATCAGTGCTCACTGCTAAAGTGGATACCTATTCAACTAAACTGGAAAGTCGAGAAGCCAGCCAATGCGACTCCATGACCTGGAAACAGCGCAAGCTAAGCTGGAAGGGATAATCAAACTTCTAACAGAGAAAACTAAAACACCGTAAATTCAATCAGTGGGTCATAGGAATTAAAACTGGTGTGGAAGTGGGCAACCCAACTTCCTTTTTTCTATGAACTGTTCAGGCAGGAGAAGCTTTGTCCCATGGCGCTGATAAACTTTGCGCACCGCACGTGTCAATTCCTCAACAGCTCTCGATGTATGATTGTATGGATCCAAAGCTTTGAAGTCAAGCGGTGAATTGTTCGCCTTGCAGCGGAACCCGGGGATCTGACCTATGCAGGGAAGAGGATCAGATTCTACCCAAAGCTTAGTGTCGAACTTCTAAAACAGAGGGAGACCTACAATGTGGTGAGACGCGAACTGCACAAGCCAAACCTGTGATGCAGCTTCATCTAAACGGCAAAACTCATCTTGACCTCCCAGGACACAACACACACATTTTCCACTGCCAAGAAAGCTCAAGACTTCTTTGAGAAGCACATCAAACCCAACACACAAGGGGACAAGCTAACAAATGGAACCCCGTGATTGACTCATGATTCAGGCATGCTATATGCATGAACAATCACACAGCCTAGCCTATGGCTATGATGCTGCCCTCAGCATAAGACAAGGATTAGGACACCCCTCATGTTTGGGTACAAGGAACAATATTACTATTATTGCTGAGCATTGAACATGTGATAAATATATTTCTTATGGTCCAAGACATTTACAGAGTGATGACACCACGCCAATTAATGATCAATGGACAATATATGGAGGTGTCATCTGTACTGGGACTGTTTTCTTGTGTAGTTACAGCTCATTGAATCCACTTGGGCTAAATATGGCAAGATTCTGTACGTTGGTAACTATATCCCTACTAATTTTAGTTGAAATGTTATTTATTTTTGTTACTGGCAAGGAGAGATGACCTGTCCCGTATGTGCTATTACTACACAATAGCTTTTTAGCTTTTGCTGGTTTTACCTTCCTGTTGATTCCTGTCCCCCTCTGTTTAGGCTACGTTGTTGTTGTTTTTATATAGCATAGAGCACGTAAAGGAGGGCAAATGTATGTTTAAGGTAATTTAAAGCATATTGCTAATAATAAATGAAGATAATGGATTAAGTGCTATGGGTTCTACAGCTATCTTATTTCTGACTGTTTAGTCATTAGACTTGCATAGACTGTCATTTTCTTTTTTCCCCATTTTTTCTTTTTTTTCCCTCATTACCTACCCTTACTCAACAAGTCTGCTGACTTAATTGTAAAGGTCTGAATTTGACTTTATTATTACCTTATTATTAATATTATTGTAATTACATTTTTTTCCAATACCTTAAGACCCAAAATATGCTGCTTAAAAGAGAGGGATATGATTTTAAGAGATAATAGTTTTACATAACTTTGCACAGTGACAAGTCATGCCCCTGAGTGAGGCCAGATAGCGTGTCAGCCTGACGGAACCGCCCTTTTGAACAATCTGTATAAAATTATAGGTTAAAGAATCAACATATCAGACCAGAGAGACTTAGAGCTGCAGCTCAAGTTTAAAGTGGTTCGAACTCTGAATCTCAACCCGAGGTAGAGACGATAAAGTCACCTCCCGGACAATCACTGGTACGACTGATTAGCTGTCCTAAGTAAAGTATCTAGAAAGCGAATTGAAGTGGGACCATTCTACTACTCTCCTCAAACCACCATAGTACGCTACTCTCATCACCCTACTGGGAACCATCGACACGGCTGGCTATTCACTTTCTATTCAAATAGGCATTAAAGCATTCTCCCGAATTGATTTTGTACTATTATCTACTCCTTAATTTTCTTTAATCAAGAAAACAGAAATTCGGCATTTGATCATCATGCTTATTACTGCCAGATATACATTTCAGTATCACCTAAAAGAGCCATCATAGGTTTGATTCAAAACAACGCAACTGCATTTGCATCTGGGCTGAATAAATCACAATTAAAGAAGATATCAGAATTGGAAAAGTTGTTTATGACATTAGGGCATTCTCAACAAACACTTTTTTTCAGACCAGGCTACTCGTTCCAAAGTCAAGACATAACTTTATCTGTTGATAAGACAGAGAGCAGAATTTGCCATCCATCAAGACAGACTCAACCATTACTTCCATGGTAATCGACCCAGTCATCTACTGGTTAACAAGCTTTGCAGTAATGATCAATTAGCGGATATTGCGACTATTGAATCTGAATCAGGTGAATTACCCAAATGAATCAACGAAAGATTCTCCCGTTTTTATAAAGAATTGTACACCTCTGATTGTAAATCTACACAAAGCCAGATTGAGTCCTTTTTAAAAAATATAAGAACTTATCTTCTCTCAGCTGAGGAAGCCGGCTTGCTGGGAGCCCAAATCTCTCTCCATGAACTCAAGGGCATTGGATAACATGAATAAAGGCAAGTCACCCGGTCGGGACGGTATCCTCGTGAGGTCTATTTAAACAAATTAGGTCCACTGTTACTTGAAATGATTGACACAGCTGTTGCCAAAGGTTCATTTGGAAGGGATGTAAATAATCATATGTATTGTGCATGTTGTTACTGAGTGTGTCTGTGTGTGTTTGTGTTTACTGTTGTCCTCTAGAATACTTTGGATGTGTTTTCTAAAGAGCTCTACGGTGTGTTCAGACAAATAAACACTCTCTCTTCTTCCTGACAAATCATGTCAACTCCCTCTCTCCCTCCAGGGTGTGTAGTGTACAGCCAGTGCATGTGACAGCACCCAGCCTGCTCCATTTAACCAAACCACAGGAAATAGACCCACAATGACTCGTTACTCAGAAGGAGAGAGAGAGAGAGAGAGAGAGAGAGAGAGAGAGAGAGAGAGAGAGAGAGAGAGAGAGAGAGAGAGAGAGAGAGAGAGAGAGAGAGAGAGAGAGAGAGAGAGAGAGAGAGAGATAAAGCATATTAAGGCGTATAAGCTAAATACATTATGGTAACTAACTGCCTGAGTACTTAATTACCATGTATAAACAGGGCTTGTATCTACAATTATGTGTGCATTTCATCATTGCAGAGAAAACTAGTATCATCACTTCCCTTCCAGTTCCTTATGTTTTCACTCTTCTTGGAGAGTGCAGTCAGTCTTATGTAACTATATTAGTCCATTTTCTTTAACAATAGTCACATTCACTGATGTGATTTCTCACAATTACTGGATAGACCCACTGACCTATACACTACAGCACTATTGGGGCTGCATGGGTCTCTGTTAATACAACACATGTCTGACCATTGAACCCAGAGTCTTAATGGTTATTCCTCAGGGGGCAACCTAGAGCCTTGTAGTTCCAGAGCATGCCTTGTGTCTGTTAACAGTTAATCCAGTTATAGCAGCATCCCACACTAGGTGAGTGACACAGAAATTAAAACTACAACCACACACTGACATTGGATACATTGTAAATGCAAGTCCAATAAGGTAAGCTTAACTAGCTAGCTAGCATTCATTTGTTTTTGCAGATACATATTTTTTTACAGCATCTGATGACTTAAGGTGGTGAGTGATGAACATGAATTTTTGGGTTGTCATATTGGCAGATTTGCAAGCAAAAAACTATTTACCTAGCTTCTTGCCTAGGGTTTGATTTGTAATGTGATCTCCTCTACCAAAGAGGCCTTCAGAAAGTATTCACACCCATTGACTTTTTCCACGTTTTGTTGTGTTACAGCCTGAATTTCAAATAAAAAATTAGAATTCATTTTTTTTCATTGGCCAACACACAATACCCCATAATGTCCAAGTGGAATTCAGTTTTTTTAATTTGACAAATGAATAAATAAATGAAAATCTGAAATGTCTTGAGTCAATAATTATTTAACCTCTTTGTTATGGCATAAGTTAAACAAGTTCAGGAGTAAAAATGTGTTTAGTAAGTCACATAATAAGTTGCATGGATTCACTCTATGGTCAATAATAGTGTTTCTGCGGCCAATAATAGTGTTTAGCATGATTTTTGAACGACTATAGTACCTCATCGCTGTACCCCACACATACAATTATCGGTAAGGTCCTTAAGTCGAGCAGTGAATTCCAAACACAGATCCAACCACAAAGACCAGGAAGGGGTTTCCAATGCCTAGCAAAGAAGGGCACCTATTGGTGGATGGGTAAAAAAAAAAAAAAAGCAGACATTGAAAATCCCTTTGAGCTTGGTGAGGTTATTAATTACACTTTGTGTCACTACAAAGATACAGGAGTCCTTCGTAAATCAGTTGCTGGAGAGGAAGGATTTCACCATGAGGCCAATAGTGACTTTAAAACAGTTACAGAGCTTAAGGCCGTGATGGGAGAAAACTGAGGATGGATCAACAACATTGTAGTTACTCCACAATACTAACTTAATTGACAGAGTGAAAAGAAGGAAGCCTTTATAGAATAAAAATATTCCAAAACAAGCACCCTGTTTGTAACAAGGAACTAAAGTAATACTGCAAAAAATGTGGCAAAGCAATTGAGTGCTTTCTGAAGGTACTGTAGCTAGCTAGCAAGGAGGGAGAAGATTGTTCACCAACTTGCCTAAGGAATAGAATACACAACCAGAACGCTTCTCTATCAACCTAACGAATAGAACTAACGACCACATTTCTGTCCTCTGGTGGATGGCCGAAATAGTATGAATTTACTTATCAAAGGACGACGCGCATAGAGCATTGGTGTTTGTACTGTAATTAATCTTCATCTACATCTTCATCTGGATTTTATATCAATGAGTTTGCTCTTTCTCCAAATAAAAGTCTTACATGGGAGGAATGCTAGTTATTGATTCCTGTGACCGCACATACTGTGATTTAGAATCTGTACTATTGGGCGCACACACTCACAGAAATAAGCAAGCAAACATACACACACACCAGGGCTCATTTATCAGTTTGATAAATTAACCTATATTGATCTTTCTGTAGATTAGGCTGGCCAATTATTTCTCCCCACCCAAAGCTTATATCACTCTCTGAACCGATGGACTGTAATAACCAAACCAGGTGTTGGGTGACATTGATAGAGAACAAAAGCAATAAGCTTGTATAAACATTGATGTTTAATTAGTATAGTTCACTATTTTCTCATTTAGTGTGCTTTTGTTGTCACAGAGAAGTATCTGATACCTATAAAGCAGAATGTCACTGATTTATTAAACAACTACAGTTTGTCTTGGCTTATGCTTCTCAACACCAACCTGTTAACATATAGAGAAAGGGGGAGTGAGAAGGAGGGGAATGAGAACAGGGTTAAGACAGAGACAGGACAGCCAGAGTACACAAACACAATTTGGTGTCAAATTTACAGCTGATAAAAACAGGAGATTAGTTGTGAAAGAGACAGAAAGAGAGAGAGAGACTGAGAGATGGAGATAGAGAGTGTGGAGGAAAAGGAGGATGTACAGTATAATGTATTGTGATTCTATAACCCTATGCTCTACTGAGAAGGCTAATCCCCACAATCCCCTAGCTGGATGACTGGAAGGTGGGAGAGGAGAGGACAGGAGAGGAGAGATGAGACTTTAGATCTACTGGAAATGCCTGTGTCTGCCCTTCGGTCCATTTGCCCTTGGGTGTTAGTTGGTAGTTTTGTGCCCTTCAGACATCAAGATTAAACCATCTTCCTCTTCTCTGTCACCTTGGCTGCAGGCTGTTTTCAGCAGTTCTATTTTTAACAGGTTGTCCGCTTTTAGAAGGTCAGTGTTTGTGTGAACCGGCCCAAACCGGCATCAGACAGGACACTGCAATGCCATTCTTTGATCCTCACTTACTACTCTCCTCTGAACCCTGTCACGATTGGATGATTTCCATGGCCTACGTGAGTAAAACATTTAAACGCGTTAACCCTCGCAAGGCTGCAGGCCCAGACGGCATCCCTAGTCGTGTCCTCAGAGCATGCGCAGACCAGCTGGCTGGTGTGTTTACGGGCATATTCAATCTCTCCCTATCCCAGTCTGCTGTCCCCACATGTTTCAAGATGGCCACCATTGTTCCTGTACCCAAGAAGGCAAAGGTAACTGAACTTAACCTTTTCACATGTGAGTTCCAAATATCTCTAACAGTCTCCCAATTTCTCTAATGGTCGCCCCCAGTGTGAGTTGTTTTATGCAAGTGACGTCAGAATGCACTCACTGTATCAAAATGTGATTATTACGCAACCGGACAGTTAACACATGCTGCCTGCTAATTATCTATAGGCAACGTTTCAACTTATTTTCTAACAAGTTGTATTTTCTAACAACAGTTTGAATTGAGTTGTGTTCTGCCTCATTAATTCACATAGAAGTAGTCGATTTCAGTGTTGTGGACAATTTATGTTTGAGGCTTTACTAAGCCAGAAAACAGATAAACTCTTTTCAAGTGGAGTTGACCACACTTCACTCATGTTTGCGCAGATCATTTGCGCAGATTTGTGCAGATCAAGTATGCATATATTGGAACATTTTCTTGCTGGCTCTCACTTTGCCTTCCTTGTTGTTTTCCTTACAAATAATAACTATGGGCATGTGTGCGTTACTTTGATAGCAATTTACTTATTTTCTGTATATCGTGTTGTCGCTTCTACTATAGGAGCACACGGTATGTATGTACACTACTGTTCAAAAGGTTGGGGTCACTTAGAAATGTCCTTGTTTTTGAAAGAAAAGCACATTTTGTTGTCCATTGAAATATCATCAATTTCATCAGAAATACAGTGTAGACATTGTTAATGTTGTAAATGACTATTGTAGCTGGAAACAGATTTTTTATGGAAAATATACATAGCTGTACAGACATCCATTATCAGCAACCATCATTCCTGTGTTCCAATGGCACGTTGTGTTAGCTAATCCAAGTTTATCATTTTAAAAGGCTAATTGATCATTAGAAAACCCTTTTGCAATTATGTTAGCACAGCTGAAAACTCTTGTCCTGATTAAAGAAGCAATAAAACTGGCTTTTAGACTAGTTGAGTATCTGGAGCATCAGCATTTGTGGGTTTGATTACTGGCTCAAAATGGCCAGAAACAAAGACCTTTCTTCTGAAACTCGTCGGTTTATTCTTGATCTGAGAAGTGAAGGCTATTCCATGCGAGAATTTGCCAAGAAACTGAATATCTTGTACAACGCTGTGTACTACTCCCTTCACAGAACAGCGCAAACTGGCCCTAACCAGAATAGAAAGAGGAGTGGGAGGCCCCGGTGCACAACTGAGCAAGAGGACAAGTACATTATAGTGTCTAGTTTGAGAAACAGATGTCTCACATGTCCTCATCTGGCAGCTTCATTAAATAGTAACCACAAAACACCAGTCTCAACGTCAACAGTGAAGTGGCGACTCCGGGATGCGGACCTTCTAGGCAAAGAAAAAGCCATATCTCAGACTGGCCAATAAAAATAAAAGATTAAGATGGGCAAAAGAACACAGACACTGTACAGAGGAACTAGAAGGCAAGCATCCCGGAGTCGCCTCTTCATGGTTGACGTTGAGCCTGGTGTTTTGCGGATACCAGTTAATGAAGCTGCCAGTTGAGGACTTGTGAGGCGTCCGTTTCTCAAACTAGACAATCTAATGTACTTGTCCTCTTGTGCAGACTGTGTGGAGTAACAATATTTATTGTAACTACCGGGGCAGGCAAATGACAGGCCAAGGCAGGCAGGGGTGAATAATCCAGAGCAGAGGCCAAGGTACAGGATGGCAGGCAGGCTCAAGGTCAGAGACAGACAGTTGTCAGGCGGGCGGGGACAGGGTCAGGGCTGGCAAAGGTCAAAAACCAGGAGGACAAGAAAAAGAGAGACTAGGGAAAAACAGGAGCTGAGACAAAACGCTGGTAGGCTTGAACAAACAAGACGAACTGGCAACAGACATACAGAAAACACAGGTATAAGTACACAGGGGATAATGGGGAAGATGGGAGACACCAGCAAGGGGGGTGGAGACAAGCACAAAGACAGTTGAAACAGATCAGGGCGTGACAATATCACCTCTACCTTACCTGCCACCCTAGACCCACTTCAATTTGCTTACCGTCCCAATAGATCCACAGACGATGCAATCGCCATCACTCAGTGCTCTATCCCAGCTGCGCAGTGCCCTATCCCAGCTGGACAAGAGGAATACCTATGTAAGAATGCTGTTTAATGACTATACCTCAGCATCCAACACCATAGTACCCTCCAAGCTCATCATTAAGCTCGAGTCCCTGGGTCTGAAGCCCGCCCTGTGGAACTAGGTCCTGGACTTCCTGACGGGCCACCCCCCACCCCCTCCTGTACTCCCTGTTTACTATGACTGCGTGGCCAAGCATGCCTCCAACTCAATCATCAAGTTTTCTGACGACGCAACAGTAGTAGACTTGATAACCAATGAGACAGCCAACAGGGAGGAGGTGAGGGCTCTGGGAGTGTGGTGCCAGGAAAACAACCTCTCTCTCAACGTCAACAAAACAAAGGAGATGATCGTGGACTTCAGGAAACAGCAGAGGGTGCAGCCCCCTATCTACATCGACGGGACCGCAGTGGAGAAGTTCCAGGGCGTACACATCACTGACAAACTGAAATGGACCACCTGCAAAGACAGTGTGGTAAAGAAGGCACAACAGAGCCTCTTCAACCTCAGGAGGCTGAGGAAATGTGGCTTGTCACCTAAAACACTAACAAACTTTTATTGATGCACAATTGAAAGCATCCTGCCTGGTAGTATCACCACCTGATACAGTAACTGCACCGCCCTCAACCACAAGGCTCTCCAGAGGGTGGTGCGGTCTGCCCAACGCATTCCTGGGGGCAAACTACCCACACTCCAGGACACCTACAGCACCTGATATCACAGGAAGGCCAAAAAGATCATCAAGGACAATAACCACCTGAGCCACTGCCTGTTCCCCCCGCTATCATCCAGAAGGCAAAGTCAGTACAGGTGCATCAAAGCTGGGACCGAGAGACTGAAAAATAACTTATATTTCAAGGCCATCAGACTGTTAAACAGCCATCACTAGCACATTAGAGGCTGCTGCCTATAGGCATAGACTAGAAATCAATGTCCACTAGTTACTTTAATAAGGTTTACATATCTGACATTACTCATCTCATATGTATATACTGTATTCTATACTATTCTACTGTATCTTAGTCCATTCCGCTCTGACATCGCTCGTCCATATGTACATTCGTATGAAAAAGTTTAGGCACCCCTGACAATTTCCATGATTTCCATTTATAAATAATTGGGTGTTTGGATTTCATTTTGATCTATCAAATAACTGATGGGCACAGTAATATTTCAGTAGTGAAATGAGGAAAATTAACTGAAATGTGCAATATGCATCAAAACAAAATTAGACAGGTGCATAAATTTGGGCACCCCAAAAGAAAAATCACATCAATATTGAGTAGAGCCTCCTTTTGCTAAAATAACAGCCTCTAGATGCTTCCCATAGCCTCTAATGAGTGTCTGGATTCTGGATGAAGGTATTTTGGACCATTCCTCCTTACAAAACATTTCCAGTTCAGTTAGGTTTGATGGTTGCCGAGCATGGACAGCCCGCTTCAAATCATCCCCCAGATTCTCTAGGATGGCCATTACAGAACAATGTACTTGTTCCTCTGCATAAATGCCCGGGTAGATTTTGAGCAGTGTTTTGGGTCGTTGTCTTGTTGAAGTATCCAGCCCCGGCGTAACTTCAACTTTGTGACTGATTCTTCAACATTATTCCCAAGAATCTGCTGATATTGAGTGGAATCCATGCGACCCTCAACTTGAACAAGATTCCCAGTACCGGCACTGGCCACACAGCCCCACAGCATGATGGAACCCCCACCAAAGTTTACTGTGGGTAGCAAGTGTTTTTTTTGAAACACTGTTCTTTTGCAGCCATGCATAACGTCCCTTGTTATGACCAAATAACTTAATCTTTGTTTCATCAGTCCACAGCACCTTATTCCAAAATGAAGCTGGCTTGTCCAAATGTGCGTTTGCATACCTCAAGCGACTCTGTTTGTGGCGTGTGCAGAAAAGGCTTCTTCCGCATCACTCTCCCATACAGCTTCTCCTTGTGCAAAGTGCACCGGATTGTTGAACGATGCACACCATTTGACACCATTTGCAGCAAGATGATGTTGTAGGTCTTTGGAGGTGGTCTGTGGGCTGTGGGCTGTTTTTGACCGTTCTCACGTTCTCGCCTTTGCCTCTCCGATATTTTACTTGGCCTGCCACTTCTGGCCTTAAGAAGAACTGTGCCTGTGGTCTTCCATTTCCTCACTATGTTCCTCACAGTGGACATTGACAGCTTAAATCTCTGCGATAGCTTTTTGTAGCCTTCCTCTAAACCATAATGATGAACAATCTTTATTTTCAGGTCATTTGAGAGTTGTTTTGAGGCCCCCATGTTGCCACTCTTCAGAGGAGAGTCAAAGAGAACAACAACTTGCAATTGGCCACCTTAAATACCTTTTCTTATGATTGGATGCACTTGTCTATGAAGTTCAAGGCTTAATGAGCTCATCAAACCAATTGTGTGTTCCAATTAATCAGGTATTCAAATCAACAGAATGACGAGGGTGCCCACATTTTTGCATAGCCTATTTTTCACATCTGATTTAATTTCATACAACTTAATATTGCTACACTAAAAATCTTTGTCTGGACAATACCCCAGCTTTTATTAGAAAATGAATGGCATGCCACTGTGATCATTTTCTGTGACAACAGAGTAAATTATTATGCAGCCTCAGAGGGGTGCCCAAACGTTTTCATACGACTGTATATAGTCTTAATTCATTCCTGCTTAGATTTGTGTGTATTGGTTTTGTGTAGCATTTCACTACACCTGCAATAACATCTGCTAATCACGTGTATGTGACCAATAAAATGTGATTTGATTTGATTTTTGATTAACATCTACTTATCCACCAATGGGATGTCAGGCCTGCCCCTACCCAGAGTCGTGGTCTAACAGATTCAAACACGTTAATTCCATAAAATTGCATTTTAATGACTAATCAGTTAGCACTTAATTGGTCAATTAAACAGCCCTCATCGTTCGTTAGGCATGCTAATAATGATGAATAAGTTGGTGTGGTCTGTGTTAATGTCTTAATTAACTTTGGAGACAATGCCACTGCAGATCAGGGTCAAAGAGAAAGAGGTGGGAGGGGGTAGGTGATGGAGAGATAGATGATGAATAAGGGTGGTCATATGTGAGAGTGGGAGAGAAAAATATAGTGAGGGAGAGAGGTAAAGATGGATGAGGGTCATGAGAACCCACTGGGCACAAACTGGTTAAATCAACATTGTTTCAACAACATTTTCAACGTATTGTGACGTGGAATCTTAAAGTCATTGTTGTAAACAATTTTTAACATGAACAAACCTTGTATAAAATATGTGGAATTTATACTTTTGAAACAACGTCAGAACTTCAACGTTATATCCACTATCACAAAAAAATCAATAGGCTGGGCAGCACCTCCTACTGGAAAGTTGATATATCTACAACTATTAATTTTGTCTGCCGCTCATGGTTTTAACACAGTCCTGCCCTGCTTAGCTTTGGAATTTATCACTGACTACTCCCAATGTGCTATCATGAGAATGATTAAGGGATCTCATAATAACTAAATATATTAGCTATTGCTATGGAAGTAATTCTGAAGGGTAGGTTAAACAGAGAAAATTCAATATAACCTTAACTCATATATCATCAATGATACTATTTAGGCCAATATAGCATTTGCAAAGTCACAACTTGTTTTCCATTCAACCCATTGTACAACTGAACATTGAAAATACATACAGTAAAGGCCTAGGGTTTCAAGCTTTGGGTGATGTCCAATAAATGTTCTGAGTTAATCAATAAACGTGGATTCATGTTTCTCATCTCTTTTGAGGTTACCCTACAGTAACTATACATGTCTTTGTATGTAATCATAGGAAGCGTGCATGTTCAAGATAGCATGCAAAGGTCGCAGGTATTTGGAGATCTTCGCAATTGCTATAATAATCTGTGCAGAATCTCAAACACCGTTGTACTTGCAATGTAATCTCAACCTGCAGTCCAGGTCATTTGGTCATGCTAAGTTACAGTTACAACACATTATAAAAAATATCCCATTTGACCTTTGTTGTGATTTTAAATGGTTGAAACGCAGTGATAACACATTTAAGGTGACAAGAAAACCAAAAATCTGATGAAAATGTTTTTCCATTGGAAATTGGTTGCTTTTAGATGGTTGAAACTGATAACACATCAGGAATTCAACAAACCTCTGGTTGTCTTTTTGAGTGGGTGAATAGATATGAGAGTGAGAGAGAGATGCTTTCTGCCTGAAGGGAGGAGAAGACACACATGTCAGTGTGACCGAAGTATCATAGGCACAGTCCGGACCTGTCAACTTTGCACATGTTGATTTATGCACGACTCAGCCTCTTTAAAGTGCACCTGGGTTAGTATGCACACACGAACGCATACACCCGGGTAGTGGATATAGTCTGCTTCAATATAGTTTACTAAGTCCCTTGTGACCTAAATCAGCAGCGACCACCGACTGACCGCTTCACCCAGACCCCATGGCCTTGTTAGCAGTTGATGTTAATCTTCAATAACACAGACCCCAAAGCAAATCAGGGGGAGGAAAATAGGTTTATTGAAATAGTACAAATCATGCTTGGAAGAAGATGGTCATTCTCCCCTGTCCCCCTAAAACTGGGCCAATGGCCAAATAACAAGTTTCCTATTTCAGGTTGGACCAATGAGAACGTGCCACATGTAGCTATCCATTGATAAATAAGTTCAGGGCTGACATTCCTAACAGATGTTGAACTGAAAACCAACTATTTCCATTGATAATTCCCAATTGACCGATAGTACTATTGACTTTAAGTACTTTTGACCTCTCGTCCTCTGTGCTGTATATTCTTACAGCCCGTTGCTATTGGCAACAGAATGGCTGGCCAGTGTGTGTGTGTGTTGGAGGTGTGTGACTCTGATTGTTGAAGTGCCAAAGGCTGAGCCTCTGTAAAAAGTGGCATCTGCTCATCTCAAGGTCCATTTGCTAATTATCTTTTCAACTTGGACTCAAATTATGTGTAAAAAGAAAGAGTACCAATCTGTGTATTGTGTGTATCTTTGCGGTACACTCACTAGATGAGGAATGGGTGTAGATGATACTAAACTATCTCCTCCATTAAATCTTACATCAGGGAATAAAACACACACTCTTGTTTTAGGAAATTATTGTATAAATAAAACAACCTATTAAGTCCCGGATGTCATAGCAGATGTTGGAGATTTGGGTCTGATTTAAAAGCCTCATCAATTTCCTGGGCTGTGCCAATGGCTGCTTGTGACCACAGTTAGAGTGCCTTGCAAAAGTATTCATGTCCTTTGGTGTTTTTCCTATTTTGTTGCATTACAACCTGTAATTTAAATTGATTTTTTGGGGGATTTCATGTAATGGGCATACACAAAATAGTCAATATCGGTGAAGTGAAATGAAAAAAAAAAACGGAAAAGTGGTGTGTGCATATGTATTCACCGCCTTTGCTATGAAGCCCCTCAATAAGATCCGGTGCAACCAATTACCTTCATAAGTCACATAATTAGTTAAATAAAGTCCACCTGTGTGCAATCTAAGTGTTACATGATCTGTCACATGATCTCAGTATATATACACCTGTTCTGAAAGGCCCCAGAGTCTGCAACACCACTAAGCAAGGGGCACCACAAAGCAAGCGGCACCATGAAGACCAAGGAGCTCTCCAAACAGGTCAGGGACAAAGATGTGGAGAAGTATAGATCAGGGTTGGATTATAAAAAAATATCAAAAACTTTGAACATCCCACGGAGCACCATTAAATGCATTATTAAAAAATGGAAAGAATATGGCACCACAACAAACCTGCCAAGAGAGGGCTGCCCACCAAAAGAGAGGCAACAAAGAGACCAAAGAAAACCTTGAAGGAGCTGCAAAGCTGCACAGGGGATATTGAAGTATCTGTACAAAGGACCACTTTAAGCCATACACTCAACAGAGCTGGGCTTTACGGAAGAGTGGCCAGAAAAAAAGCCATTGCTTATTTTGGTGTTTGCCAAAAGGCATGTGGGAGTCTCCCCAAACATATGGAAGAAGGTACTCTGGTCAGATGAGACTAAAAATGTAGCTTTTTGGCCATCAAGGAAAACGCTATGTCTGGCGCAAACCCAACACCTTATCACCTCGAGAACACCATCCCCACAGTGAAGCATGGTGGTGTCAGCATCATGCTGTGGGGATGTTTTTCATCGGCAGGGACTGGAAAACTGGTCAGAATTGAAGGAATGATGGATGGCTCTAAATACATGGAAATTCTTGAGGAAACCTGTTTCAGTCTTCCAGAGATCTGAGACTGTGACGGAGGTTCACCTTCCAGCAGGACAATGACCCTAAGCATCGTGCTAAAGCAACACTTGAGTGGTTTAAGGTGAAACATTTAAATGTCTTGGAATGGCCTCGTCAAAGCGCCGACCTTAATCCAATTGAGAATCTGTGGTATGACTTAAAGATTGCTGTACACCAGCAGAACCCATCCAACTTGAAGGAGCTGGAGCAGTTTTGCCTTGAAGAATGGGAATAAATCCCAGTGGCTAAATGTGCCAAGCTTATAGAGACATACCCCGAGAGGATTGCTGATATAATTGCTGCAAAAGGTTGCTCTGCAAAGTATTGACGTTGGGGGGGTGAATAGTTATGCATGCTCAATTCCTCTGTTTTTTGTCTTATGCGATCAGAGAACTTCACCTGTGTGAAATATGCAGGGGTCTAGTGCTGACGAGTGGCACTTCCTCACCTGTTCAAATTTGAGAAAACAGAAAGCTGGTAAAACTATTTCTAGAAAATTCATTCTGCTAAATTTGAAATAAATTATATTTAATTACCACAAATTCCATGAAAATTATAGAATGACAATCCAAATAAATATGTATAGCAGCCTAGAGGTAAGTAAATGTGGGTTTCTTCCCTGTCTTCTCTCTGGCAGTGGCGAGAACAATGAAAAACTGTACAGGCTACGTGTGTGCACTGCGGAGGCCCTTTGAAGGCTTGACCACTTTGGCCAAACAGAATTGTTAAAATACAAATTCACAGTATGTCTGTCTCTCTTGATGTTCATAAAACTCCACGGACCCCATCTTGCGCAGAGGAACTCCTGACCACATGGCCAGGCGTAGGATTGTGGCCGTCATGTCAGCTGGGGATTGACAAGCAAATAACTGCCGGTGTCAGGGTAATTGACCGTTAATTAACATGAACACATTTAGCATCTCCTGGCTTCTATGCATAGCCTTCAAGCCACTGATGCAGACCTTTGGTACATCTACATTTTTAAAAGTCTAATAAATCCATGTAATATAGCCTACACAATCACGATAAATATATTATTTATTTTAGACACGTCTAAAGAAACATGATATGAAGAAAATTTGCCTGAAGCAAAAGATTTTTAAAAATAAAAAATTATTCCAAACACGTGTTATTGTGGGTGTAGTGAAATACTGTGTTTCTAGTTCCAACAGTGCGTAAGGTTCTGATTTTCTTTTCTTAGTCAACCTTGTGTTATTTTTCTTTGTTCTTGGACGTAGCCCTGTTTTTTTGTGGTCTGGAACGTAGCCCTGTCTTTCATTTTAGTTCATTGATTTCACCTGTGTTTGTTTCTCACCTGGACTCATCAGCTCGCTATTTAGTTCAGTTCTTTCTGTTTGTATGGTTGAGGTATTGTTTATTTTTGACTCCCTACCTGTGTATGACCATTGCCTGCGACCACGATTCCTGCCTTCTGCGAAGGCTTAATAAACATTTGCCGCGCTCTGCTCGTGAATCTACACTGTTTTCATTACACAGTGCAGTAATATCTAACAAGGAATGGAATTAAGAATATATCAATATTTGGACAAGCAATGTCAGAGCAGCATAGACTAGGATACAGTAAAATAGGATAGAATACCGTATATACATATGAGATGTGTAATGCAAAATATGTAAACATTATTAAAGTGACTAGTGTTCCGTTATTAAAGTGGCCAGTGCTTTTACGTCTATGTACTGTATATAGGGCATCAGCCTCTAAGGTGCTAGTGATGGCTATTTAACAGTCTGATGGCCTTGAGATAGAAGTTTTTTTCTGTCTCTCGATCCCAGCTTTGATGCCCCTGTACTGACCTTCTGGGCTTTAGGTGACAAGCCAAATTTCTTCATCCTCCTGAGGTTGAAGAGGCGCTGTTGAACCTTCTTCAGCACAGTCTGTGTGGGTGGACCATTTCAGTTTGCCAGTGATGTGTACAATTGCTTCGTCTGTGGATCTATTGGGGTGGTAAGGACATTGAATTGGTTCTAGGCTGTCAGGTAAGGTAGAGGTGATATGATCCCTAACTTGTCTCTCAAAGAACTTCATGATGACAGAAGTGAGTGCAAGGGGTGATAGTTATTTAGTTCAGTTACCTTTGCTTTCTTGGGTACAGGAACAATGGTGGACATCTTGAAGAATGCGGGGACAACAGACTGGGATAGGGAGAGATTGAATATGTCCTTAAACACTCCAACCAGCTGGTCTGCCAATGCTCTGAGGACGCGGCTAGGGATGCCGTCTGGGCTGGCAGCCTTGCGAGGGTTAACACACTTAAATGTCCTACTCACGTTGGCCACAAAGAAGGAGAGCCCAGAGTCCTTAATAGCGGACTACGTTGGTGGCACTGTGTTTTCCACAAAGCGGGCGAAGAAGGTGTTTAGCTTGTCCAGAAGCAAGATGCCGGTGTCCGCGACGTGGCTGGTTTTCCCTTTGTATTCTGTGAATGTCTGTAGACCCTGCCACATACGTCTCGTGTCTGGGCCTTTGAATTGCGAGTCCACTTTGTATCAGACCTCAGGATAAGACTCAGATTCTGTCAGTTCTAAATAACAAATTGTTAATATTTGAAACAAGGGGCAGGCAAATGACAGGTCAAGGGCAGGCAGAGGTCAGTAATCCAGGACAGAGTCCGTAAGGTACAGAATGGCAGGCAGGCAGGCTCAGGGTCAGGGCAGGCAGGGGTCAGTAATCCAGGGCAGTGTCAAGAGTTACAGAACAGCAGGCAGGCTCAGGGTCATGGCAGGCGGAATGGTCAAAACCGCAAGAACTAGAAAACAGGTACTAACAAGAAACAGGAGTCTGGAAAAAAACACTGGTAGGCTTGACGTGACAAGAAGAGACAAGATGAACTGGCAACAGAAAAACAGAGAACACCCGTATAAATACACAAGGGATAATGGGGAAGATGGACGACACCTGGAGGGGGGTGGAGACAAGCACAAAGACAGGTAAAACAGATCAGAGTGTGACACTTTGTCTACATACTGACGTTTTGCCTGTTTGATTGCCTAACTACACTGTTTGTATTTGGCCATATTCCCAGTCACCTTGCCATGGTAAAATGCAATGGGTCGTGCTTCCAGTTTTGCGTGAATGCTGCCATCTATCCACAGTTTCTCATTTGGGTAGGTTTTAATAGTCACATAGTAAATCCAGTGACTGTATCAGTGTATTCATCTATGTTGATCTCAGAGGCTATCCAGAACATATCCCAGTCCGTGTGATCAAAACAATTGAAGAGTCCTTACCACGGATACTTCCTGTTTGAGTTTCTGCCTATAGGAAGGGAGGAGCAAAATGGAGTCGTGATCAGATTTGCCAAAGGGAGGATGGGAGAGGGCCTTGTAAGCATCCCGGAAGTTGGAGTAGCAGTGGTCGAGTGTTTTAGCAGCGCAAGTACTACAGTCTGTGATAATAAAACTGTTTCATCGCAAATTTGCTTTGTTAAAATCCCCAGCTACAATAAATGCAGCCTCAGGATATGTGGTTTCCAGTTTGCATAAAGTCCAGTGAAGTTATTTGAGGGCCGCTGTGGTATTGGCTTGAGGGGGAATATACATGGCTGTGACTATAATTCTCTTGGGAGGTAATACGGTCGGGATTTGATTGTGATGTATTCTAGGTCGGGTGAACAAAAGGACTTGAGTTCCTGTATGTTATCACAATCACACAGTGAGTAGTTAATCATGAAACACACACTCCCGCCCTTCTTCTTCCTGGAGAGATATTTATTCTGAATGATGAACTGAGAACACAACTGGCTGTATTGTCTCAGACAGTATATCCCGAGAGAGCCAGGGGTTCTTAAAACCTTTCAGCCTGGGACCCAAATGAGAAATTCTGTGTTTTCCTGGGACCCAAGCTTATGAAAATGTGCAACTATACGTAAATATGGGTACATTTCATTGCCCTTATGCCTAAAACAAAGGCAATATAGACAAAAACAAATAATGAAATACCCATATAAGTAGCAATTCATGTTTATTTTCCCCATTAATAGTGACACCCCATCCCGTGAACGGGACCGTTGTCATCATCTGACACTAATTAGCATAATGCAACGGACATAAATCTTCCTAGAAAATATTCCTATTCATGAAAATCACAAGTGAAATATATTGGAACACAGCTTAGCCTTTTGTTAATCACCCTGTCATCTCAGATTTTCAAAATATGCTTTACAGCCAAAGCTAGACAAGCATTTGTGTAAGTTTATCGATAGCCTAGCATAGCATTATGGCAACCTTGTCACGGAAATCAGCAATCAAATTAAATCGTTTACCTTTGATGAACTTCAGATGTTTTCACTCACGAGACTCCCAGGTAGATAACCAAAGTTCATTTGTTCCCAAAATATTGCCACCACCATGCTTCATCGTAGGGATTCTGCAGTTCTGCAGTTCTGTTATACTCGCAGACAATATTTTTACAGTTTGGAAACTTTAGAGTGTTTTCTATCCTAAACTGTCAATTATATGCATATTCTAGCATCTTGTCCTGACAAAATATCCCGTTTAATTTGGGAACGTTATTTTTCCAAAAATGAAAATACTGCCCCCTAGTACCAACACTCTTTCATATATGCCTAGGTTGGAACTGTTGCTGTTAAAATACAATAAATTAATTCATTCTGAACTGGAATAAACTGACTGATCACATCACACAGATGAACCACAGGCGGCTGCTGAGGGGAGGAAGGTTCATAATAATGGCTGGAACGGCGCAAATGGAATGGCAACAAACACTTGGAAACCATGTGTTTGATGTATTTGATACCATTCCGCTAATTCCACTCCAGCCATTATAATGAGCTTGTCCTCCCCAATGAAGGTGCCACCAACCTCCTGTGAACAGAACACACACACAGGCTCAGTTTTTGATAGGACAACCCTAAGTAACAGTACAGATGAAAAATAATCAGGCCTACTGTACATCTCACTGTAGAAATTATTGTTGAAAAAAGGTATAGGTTGGAACTGTTGCTGATCAAATTCAATAAATAATTTGTATTCTGAACTGGAATAAACTGATTACTCACATAACACAGATGTAAACTAGCACACACACACACACACACACACACACACACACACACACACACACACACACACACACACACACACACACACACACACACACACACACACACACACACACACACACACACACACACACACACAGTCCTAATGAGAGGTGTGTGGCTGGTTGACGTTTTCAACAAGCAGTTCTATTCTGGGCTCAGTTTGACAGTGAAACCCTGAGGTCATGTTCAGCATTGAGTCTGTTTCTGTACTTGTTTTTTAAGTATGCCAAAGTTGAGAACCCTGACTCGCATAGGTATGTGGTGCCACCCTGGACCAGCACATCTACTGCTTTCTCAGCCAGGCAGGAGACCGCTTCCTGCTCTAGATGACCTCTTCTCTGCAGCACTTCACCAATCCCTACGGTGAAGCATGGTGGTGGCAGCATCATGCTGTGGGGATGTTTTTCAGCGGCAGGGACTGGGAGACTAGTCAGGATCAAGGGAAAGATGAACCTTCCAACAGGACAATAAACCTAAGCACACAGCCAAGACAACACAGGAGTGGCTTCGGGACAAGTCCCTGAATGTCCTTGAGTGGCCCAGCCAGAGCCTGGACTTGAACTCGATCAAACATCCCTGGAGAGACCTGAAAATAGCTGTGCAGCGACGCTCCCCATCCAAACTGTCAGAGCTTGAGAGGATCTGCAGAGAAGAACGGGAGTAACTCCCCAAATACAGATGTGCCAAGCTTGTAGCGTCCTACCTAAGAAGACTCGAGGCTGTAATCATTGCCAAACATGTTTCAACAAGGGGTCTGAATACTTATCTAAATGTGATATTTCCATTATTTATTTGTAATACATTTGCAAAAATTTCTAAAAACTTGCTGTTGCTTCATCATAATTGGGTATTGTGTATAGATTGATGAGGGAAAAACAATTTAATCAATTTTAGAATAAGGTTGAATCGTAACAAAATGTGGAAAAAGTCAAGGGGTCTGACTACTTCCCGAACGCACTGTACGTACAGTACAATACTGTAAAATACTATACAATTACTATACAGGTGGAAGATATATGATTGCCATCCCCATCCTTCAGGTCATGGATGAGGCCTGCAATGATTTCAATCCAGACCTTTGTCAGGCTTGGATTCTCCATGCCAAAAGGTGCATGAACATTGAAGATATTTACTGCAATTCCGATGAGAATGTATGGCCATATGCTCAAGACAGGCCATTTATTTATTCTATTGCATTGATCACACCTTTGATCACACATGGGATTGAAATGATGGAAATGCGATGTTCAGATCATTTTAATGGGTAATACAAGTGTATTGCCTAATGTGAATACAGAGTAATGGGAATTTTGAAACACACACCTTAAATGTTTTGCTGTTGGATTAGCTGGTTGTTAAAATAACTAAATTCAGAAGATATCATTATGTTGTCCTTTGGTGATTAAACCAATGTACTCATATTTCATAGTAAACTTATAGTTTGGATCAATGGTTGTGTGGTGAAAGATGTCTACAAACAAAATTAATGCGCAATCAAAGGTTTTCAATGTAAGACTGGCAGTTTGGAATTTTGTACGGAGAGTTTCGAAAATTCACCACATACTTTCACCACGTACTTATTACGAAAATAATACCAAAGCGATATCTTTTTAAACAGCAGTACCATTAGTGGATAACTTTTGTGGTCGATAATTTCTTTCCTATCAAATAAGGAGAGACAAACTTATCACACAAGTCAGAGTTCTACTTAAACTACATCTTTAATAATAAGAGCTTTGCAATAGCAATGACTTTCAACGATTCACCATTTCTAATGATCCGTTAAGAGTGGCAACACAATGGCCACTGAGATCTTTTATAGCAAAGATACACCCCTTTCAACCTACATGACGAACAGCAGATACATAGAATGGTCACAAGGTTAAGATCTGTATGAAAGATACCTATAATACATAGCAGGCAGTATCTGCTGTGTCAACCATTTTCATTGTATAGACCAGTGTCTGGCCCTCCGACTCCAAACTGGAACCATCCCTCCCTGGTACGGTATAGAACAGAAACATTAACTCATGTTCTCTGGAATGCTCTTTAGGTTTTATCACCCAAAGACATTGTAAATGTCCTCTGTCAGTGTTATCTCATAGAGGCCCATCCTCAGTAGAACACACACACAATAGTTAACAGAACACTCTATTCTGTTGAACAAAACAACCATTATAATGCAATAAAAGCATTATAACATAATCTTGCAATTACTCTGACACTTTGAAGAACTTCTGTGTGTGTGCTCACGCGACTGCGTCTGTGTGTGTTTGTTGTTTGACTTAACAAACAAATGTATGAACTAGTCAAAGCCCAGACCTCAATCCAATTTGAGAATCTGTGGTATGACTTAAAGATTGCTGTACACCAGCGAAACCCATCCAACTTGAAGGAGCTGGAGCAGGTTTGCCTTGAAGAATGGGCAAAAATCCCAGTGGCTAGATGTGCCAAGCTTATAGAGACATGCCCCAAGAGACTTGCAGCTGTACCTGCTGCAAAATGTGGCTTTACAAAGGATTGACTTTGGGGTGTGAATAGTTATGCATGCTCAAGTTTTCATTTTTTTGTCATGTTACTTGTTTGTTTCACAATAAAAAATATTTAGCATCTTCAAAGTGGTAGGCATGTTGTGTAAATCAAATGATACAACCCCCCCCCCCCCCCCCAATCTATTTTAAGTCCAGGTTGTAAGGCAACAAAATAGGAAAAATGCCAAGGGGGTGAATACTTTTGCAAGCCACTGTACATGTGATAGTTGCTTTAATGTTCAGCACATGCTTTTCGACTGAGGTATTTTCAGGACCTTTCCATGAACAAGTGTTGGAACAAGTCCAACCACTAAAACGATTTTAATTGGCTGATGCAGAATTTGTGCCAGGATATAATCAGTGCCACCTGGTGAGGTTAGCATAGGGCTAACGTATACCCGGTAATCTGACGAGACCAGATACAATTTAACATTCTGTCACGTGCAAGTAAATCAACTATTTTAATTGGCTGATACGCATTTTGTGCTGGAGAACCTGTTCACATTTAAGTGGTTGCTTATGTTCCCATGTACGGCCCACACATTTCTAACAATGCTGTCATTATGTTAACAGGACTGATTCAGCAGGTTCTAAAATAGCTGTGAAACATGTTGCCTCATTAATCGAACTCACCAGTGAGAAAAATAGAGAAGTAGAATTTGAGCAAGTTTAGGAGGCTGACGAAATTGTAAAATAATCCCAGTCAATGGGGTTTTCAGAGCTGGGGCGGAAGGAGAGCGGGGAGAGGAGGATAGAGATGTGGAGTGAAAAGACTGAGACAAAAATAAAGGTATAAAAGGTATAGCGGCAGAAAGTGTGTGATAGATAGAGAGGTGAAAGAAGAGTGAGAGAGAGAGTAAAAGTTAAACTCATAACTCGACAATATCATATCAGTGCCGCTCGCTGAGTCGCTCATTTCCACGTAACTTTAGCAAGTCACACAGGTGTCACCTCTCCCACCATATCCCTCTTTCTTTTTCTCTCTCCCTCTTTCTTTTCTCTTCTTTCTCTGTGCTGAGTCGACAGCTAAGATACCGTAACCCCCGTCACACCCCCTTGATAAGACCCAACAGTGCAGCACCCTGCAGTCCCACCATATTGTGTTGTAGTCCAACTGAAAGGAGAATTCCGGAGTGTATAACAAACTACTTATTCTTTTAAATCTTCTTCTCTTACTCTCTCTTCTCAAGTTACCAACATTCCCCTCACCTCTTTCTACTTTATTCTGTCATTTAATTTTGTCTGCTTTGCTCCATTTCTCGCTCCTGATCTTTCTCTTTCCCGCTCTCTCTCAGACCTGTAATTCTTCCCTTTTCTGTCTGTAGGGTTAACTATGTTTGAGACACTTTATAACCAAACAGATGGTGTCTGTCTCCTGTCCTCCCAGACATGTATTGTAGTCCTGCCTCTCCACCTTTTTTCTCCGTCATAATTTCTTCCTTTCCCCTTCCCTTCATGTGTCTCTCACTCTCTCCCCCATTTCCCCAGGTCCCCTCCCTCTCTGCTACTAAGACTATTCCACTTCCTATCCCCCTCTTCCTACCCTCCTCTCTTTCTTTTACCCTCTGTTCTCCCAGTCTGTTGTTTTAATGAGCTGTGCGACAGAATGTTCTCTCCTCTCCAGGTCTCTTGCTCCCAGTGTGTCTCTGTGTTCCCTGTCTGACACAGCACCTGTGACGCATGACACACTCTCGCTCGCGCTCTCTCTCTCACACACACACACACACACACACACACACACACACACACACACACACACACACACACACACACACACACACACACACACACACACACACACACACACACACACACACACACACACACACACACAAACCTCTTCTTTAGTACTTCCATACATGTTCAATTACTTTATTCATCCTAGCCTTATGAGTCAGGTTGTCACGCCCTGGCCATAGAGAGGCTTTTATTCTCTATTTTGGTTAGGCCAGGGTGTGACTAGGCTGGGCATTCTATGTTCATTTGATATGTTTTGTATTTCTTTGTTGTTTGCCCGTTGTGGTTCTCAATCAGAGGCAGCTGTCTATCGTTGTCTCTGATTGAGAACCATACTTAGGTAGCTTTTTCCCACATGGGTTTTTGTGGGTAGTTGATTTCTGGTTAGTGTTTTTTCACCTTTCAGGACTGTTTCGGTTATTCCCGTTTTTATTTTTGTATTTAGTGTTTAGTGTCAATAAACAAACATGACCACGTACCACGCTGCGCTTTGGTCCTCACCTTCTTCCACCAACAGCCATTACACAGATATTGTAGACATACACACACAGCCCTAGTCACCCTGAGGTCACCCTCTCCCTGGTTAGAGTTGTTGCCAGAAACAATATCATACAGGAGAGGTAGAGGAGGCAGCAGACAACATGGCCTAATTCAAGTTCTGTCATATTTGTTTCAAAGCATTTCTATTTTCCTTTGCAAGACTTCATATAAGTATTTCAAAATGCACAGTAACAGGCAGACTGTTGTGTGTGTGTGTGTGTGTGTCACTGTGTGTGTGTCTGTCTGTCCGTGTGTGTGTCTCCTGTATGTGTGTGAGTCACAGGAACAGGCGCTCAAAGTTCTGACAGCTGAAAAGCAGACATTCGCTCACTCCATAAAAGGTGCAGAGAAATAGTATCAGAAGACACACACCTTTAACGATATCTCTGGTGGAGGCTTCCATGCCTATTATTCAGAAACTCACCGCTCAACCACCATCCAATGCACTCTGTGTGTGTGTGTGTCTTCCCCAGTAAACAGCAATCAAAAGGACCCTCAACCAGCCGGTGCTGGAGCTGAGTTCACAGACCTGTTCTACTAACACACTGGAGCCTCAGCCTTTCCATTCTTCAACCCATTGATAGAAACATTCCTAATCTTTCTCATTTCAGATAATGTGTTTGTCTGGCCATATTTGTATCTGGTCCACATATAATTGTCACACCCTGATCTGGTTCACCGGTCTTTGTGATTGCCTCCACCCCCCTCCAGGTGTCGCCCATCTTCCCCTGTGTATTTATACCTGTGTTCTCTGTTTGTCTGTTGCCAGTTTGTCTTGTTTGTCAAGCCAACCAGTGTTTTTGTGTCAGTTCCTACTTTCCCCAGACTCTCTTTTTCTCATCCTCCTGATCTTTGACTCTTGCCTGTCCTGACCCTGTACCCACCTGCCCGTCCACTCTGCCTGCCCCCTGAGCCTGCCTGCCGTCTTGTACCTTTGCCCCTGTTGCTGTAATAAACATTGTTACTTCGACACAGTCTGCATCTGGGTCTTACCTTGATACCTGATAATAATTATACTTAAATCATGCAGACAGTGGGAAGACAGGAAGACAGGGGGAGGAGAGGAAGACAGGGTAAGAGAGGAATACTGGGGGAGGAGTGCATCAGTCTCTAAGACAGCAGACAAACGTCTTACCCTTGAGTCTAAAAGCTGCTCAAACACACACTCCATTCCAATGCATTGTAATACCCATGAATCAGTCCAATGGCTATGTCCCTGTATGATTGCAGTTCCATTATATGTATGGAAGATGCATGTACAGGTAATTACATTGTATACTGTAATAGTATTCTTGGGCTCCTCGATGATGCCTTTCAGCTGTAAATTGCCTCGTAGGGGATACATAAAGTAATAGGTGTGTGACAGGTGTGCGCCATAACGAGCAGCCTGGTGACCTAGAAGCCGAAGAGGGAGCACACGTGACAGGTTTACTGTTACACAAACCACTCATTGCACCCTACAATACAGAGAGGGTCATTTCTTTTCTGGATGACCTGCATAATCGACTTATACCAGCGGAGGAGAGAGGGGCAAGAAACTCCCCTACCTTCGTTGTTGTGTGGGATAATGTGGCATTCCACCACTCTGCTGCAGTCACAAACTGGTTTGCTGCACATCCCAGGATATCAGTTCTATTCCTGCCTCCATACTCCCCCTTCCTAAACCCCATAGAGGAGTTTTTCTCTGCGTAGAGGTGGAAGGTTTATGACCACCGTCCACATGACCAGATGTCCTCACTGAATGCCATGAATGTGGGGTGTGGAGACACTCCTCCTGAAGACTGCCAGGGTGTGGAGACACTTCTCCTGAAGACTGCCAGGGTTGGATTTGACATTCCATCAGATACTTTACAAGATGCATCGCCAGAGGAGACATAAGATGTGATGTTGATGAGAACTTGGCCAAATGCAGGAGAGAGGGAGAACTAGAGCCCTCAGTCTCAAGCTTGCTCCCACTCTTCCCCCTGGCACTCGAGGTCGCAGGGTCCCCATCATTACGCACACCTGGACTCAACCCTTCCCTCTATATCTGTCTGTCCCCCAGCTCTGTTCCCCGCTCCCGCATTAACGTTCTTATGTCATTTTTTACCCGTGTGCTGACGTTGCTCCTGTCTTGTTCCTTGTCTGTTCCTCATTAAATGTTTCACTCCTCGTACCTGCTTCTCGACTCCAGCGTCGGTCCTTACACACAGTACTGTACAGTAGGAGTGACTATACCATACATGTTGTTGATGTTTGTTTTTTAAAATTATTATTGCAGCCCTGGAATTTCATTTTTTGCTTCAACGTTTTATTTTTCGCAAGTAAATTGCTATATGCAAAGATATAGAAAAAATAAAGTCTATTGAAGCAAATTGCTGCATTTCTAATTCATTCTTGTCACATATACTTCAGTTAATAATGGGAAAGGGTGTTATTCTATAATGAAATACTGATTTATGTGAAAAATCTTTCGAACTTCAAAGAGAAATGTATGTAATGCTCCCTGTTGTTAGTGTTTTTTTAGATCAGTGTGTAACGAGTGACAATGTATGCTTTCTGAGTTTTAATTGCTGCCAGTGTCATGGTCGAACAAGCTTATTTTGAGACATGTATGAAGTGTTTTGTTGGTTTGAGTGAGTTTTGGAGGTGAGATTAACTGTTTGGCCAAGATCCATGTTGGTAATGCAGACTGTGTGAAGAGTTTTTAAAAAGTGGCTTCAGTATTGACCGATGCTTGTTAGCAATTGACAAAAACTTTATTGATACACAATTTGTGTGCATTTTGTTGTATTATATGGTGTGGACTACTTCTAATGTGACCTAGTGGCCTCACATTATAATGTGGGCAGGGAGGCAGGCAAGCAAGCAGGCAGACAAGTGGGAAGATCTGTGGTTTATAATGAACAGATACAGTATATCGTGTATGATGTGATTATATGGGGCCATCTCAAGCAATGCACTTATATAACCATCTTCACTCAGTTACTCACTCTTGAACATGTGTGTGCAAATAAAGTGCCACTGCAAGTGCACTCAAATGCCTCTATTTGCAGGCACATACAGCACACACACATACCCACACCCACAGATATAATAAGTCAGTGACTCGGTTATCTAATGATATGCAACACATGATGTGTGTGTGGAAAAATGCACTTACTGTAAATGTAAGTGCACTCAAATGCCGCTATTTGCAGATGCTACAAACCCTAAGGACGGATGCAGAATAATTCAATAGCAGCTAAAATGTGAATTCTGCTTTATAGAAAAACTATTAAATAAAAAAACGGTTATTTCTTTTGAGACTTTATTGAGAGTCCCAAATGAAGAAAGTTGACTCACTAACCTGCGGGAACCCCAAGCTGTCCCCTGAAATATATGAAATGTTTCAGAACCATGAACAAGGAACACAACTAGCACCTTTGATAGCTCCGAATAGCGGTCTTAATGAGCAAAGAATGTAAGCACCTTGGGCTGTGTGGATGCAGGCAGGTCTGTTTATGGACTAGGCCACTCATTGTTCCCACTCCCTTTTGCCTTAACTTTAGGATTGCAAAACTATAGGGAATTAATTGAATATCATTGGAAATACTGCTCTCTGACTGATTGCCCTCAGCCATACTGTGCGTGGATGGATAGTGTGTGTTTGTGCGTGTGTATGCGTATGACATTTCCAAGCTATCCACTGCAGATCCCCTGAGATTCAGCAATGAACTAAGTTCATTTAATTATTTGGCATTTAACCATCTATCTTATTTAATTCATGGCCTTATACTGTAGTACTGTCATAGATGTACATTGGTGCTAAGTGTGTATGAGGATAGAACATGACAGATAGTCATTAATTAAAACTCCAACAAAGGCAAAGTGGAATTGTTACGAGTCTAACTAATAGTCCTTATATTCTGAATTCGGATTTGAGTTGTATAATACTTGAATGTGTTTTCCTCTGAACCCAAATGTATCCTGGCAGACTCTTTCTTTGTATACTTTTAGACTAGCACCCAAAGTAAAAATATATATAACAGGAGGAGAAAGATACAGATGCCGGATCTTAATTTGACCCATTTCATCGCAGGAGGAAAATAATCCTGCAGCAGAAGGATTTTAATGATTATTGAATATTTGGAATCCCTGCCAGGGGGCAGCTGGAAGCAGTGTTTGTAGGCAATACCATATCTACATAGTACCTTAAGCTGGGTATACTGTAAATACAACAGATTCAGTTCCAACAGCCCCGCACCCAACTCATTTGGAATGCCCCCACCCCATGGCCCAACTAGAAATGTATGCAATTTATACAAGTCCAATGCTGGTCCCGACATTGCACAATAAAAGTGTTGGGGGGGCATGACTCTCGCATACTGTAGGCCTATTATATGGACTGGAATTACGCGCCTCTTTCAAACCACGCACTGATGATGGTTAATTGATTTGTGCAGTACAATGATTTAATAGTCTAATAAGTGTACTTGGCCTACGTAAACAGACGAATGGTGCTGTCAACTGAGCCAGACAATCACATTAAAATATTTTAGCTCTCCCCTCTTTCTGAATTTGTTTTTTTTACAGACATGTACAGTGCCTTGCGAAAGTATTCGGCCCCCTTGAACTTTGCGACCTTTTGCCACATTTCAGGCTTCAAACATAAAGATATAAAACTGTATTTTTTTGTGAAGAATCAACAACAAGTGGGACACAATCATGAAGTGGAACGACATTTATTGGATATTTCAAACTTTTTTAACAAATCAAAAACTGAAAAATTGGGCGTGCAAAATTATTCAGCCCCCTTAAGTTAATACTTTGTAGCGCCACCTTTTGCTGCGATTACAGCTGTAAGTCGCTTGGGGTATGTCTCTATCAGTTTTGCACATCGAGAGACCGACATTTTTCCCCATTCCTCCTTGCAAAACAGCTCGAGCTCAGTGAGGTTGGATGGAGAGCATTTGTGAACAGCAGTTTTCAGTTCTTTCCACAGATTCTCGATTGGATTCAGGTCTGGACTTTGACTTGGCCATTCTAACACTTGGATATGTTTATTTTTGAACCATCCCATTGTAGATTTTGCTTTATGTTTTGGATCATTGTCTTGTTGGAAGACAAATCTCCATCCCAGTCTCAAGTCTTTTCCAGACTCCATCAGGTTTTCTTCCAGAATGGTCCTGTATTTGGCTCCATCCATCTTCCCATCAATTTTAACCATCTTCCCTGTCCCTGCTGAAGAAAAGCAGGCCCAAACCATGATGCTGCCACCACCATGTTTGACAGTGGGGATGGTGTTCAGGGTGATGAGCTGTGTTGCTTTTACGCCAAACATAACGTTTTGCATTGTTGCCAAAAAGTTCAATTTTGGTTTCATCTGACCAGAGCACCTTCTTCCACATGTTTGGTGTGTCTCCCAGGTGGCTTGTGGCAAACTTTAAACAACACTTTTTATGTATATCTTTAAGAAATGGCTTTCTTCTTGCCACTCTTCCATAAAGGCCAGATTTGTGCAATATACGACTGTTTGTTGTCCTATGGACAGAGTCTCCCACCTCAGCTGTAGATCTCTGCAGTTCATCCAGAGTGATCATGGGCCTCTTGGCTGCATCTCTGATCAGTCTTCTCCTTGTATGAGCTGAAAGTTTAGAGGGACGGCCAGGTCTTGGTAGATTTGCAATGGTCTGATACTCCTTCCATTTCAATATTATCGCTTGCACAGTGCTCCTTGGGATGTTTAAAGCTTGGGAAATCTTTTTGTATCCAAATCCGGCTTTAAACTTCTTCACAACAGTATCTCGGACCTGCCTGGTGTGTTCCTTGTTCTTCATGATGCTCTCTGCGACTTTTAACGGACCTCTGAGACTATCACAGTGCAGGTGTATTTATACGGAGACTTGATTACACACAGGTGGATTGTATTTATCATCATTAGTCATTTAGGTCAACATTGGATCATTCAGAGATCCTCACTGAACTTCTGGAGAGAGTTTGCTGCACTGAAAGTAAAGGGGCTGAATAATTTTGCACGCCCAATTTTTCCGTTTGTGATTTGTTAAAAAAGTTTGAAATATCCAATAAATGTCGTTCCACTTCATGATTGTGTCCCACTTGTTGTTGATTCTTCACAAAAAAATACAGTTTTATATCTTTATGTTTGAAGCCTGAAATGTGGCAAAAGGTCGCAAAGTTCAAGGGGGCCGAATACTTTCGCAAGGCACTGTATATATATAAAGTACAGGGAACATAAGGTTGAATATATTATTATAGACCTGCTAGATCTACTGTCTCATTTATATTATGACAGAGCAGCTAAATCTACTGTCTATTTTATATTATGACATTTCAGCTAGATCTACTGTCTTTATTATATTACAACAGACCAGCTGTATCTACTGTCTCCATTTCACTTTGGCCATCGTTGTGGGCCTGCCCTCACCTCAACAGCCTCAAATAGGCTATTTCATTTGGGGGTGGGGTGGAGCGGCAGACACACGCATCTTGGCCATGCTCCCTCTAATCCACAATATGTATATATACACACGCAAACATAGGCTATGGGTCATACACATATAGTACATACAAACATACCCCCACCCACAATGTTTAGCCAACGTGTACTTTACACATTTCATTACATTTTTATATATTGCTACTAAAATTGTAAAAAATCACAAATAATATTTTATATTATTAATTCGCCATACTGATTGATATATAAACAGCTGAAGATGCGCTTTACCAAAATAATGCTGTGCTTAACATGCGTGGCTCTGTCTGGTATGAATCTTGGCGAATGACCCTCTTTACGCCAGAGTTTACTACATGGGTTGGTCTTCCAACACATAAACATTACATATTGCCGTTTACCTCAGCTCATTTGTATTTATTTTATTTCACCTTTATTTAACCAGGTAGGCTAGTTGAGAACAAGTTCTCATTTGCAACTGCGACCTGGCCAAGATAAAGCATAGCAGTGTGAACAGACAACACAGAGTTACACATGGAGTAAACAATTAACAAGTCAATTACACAGTAGAAAAAAAGAGAGTCTAAATACATTGTGTGCAAAAGGCATGAGGAGGTAGGCGAATAATTACAATTTTGCAGATTAACACTGGAGTGATAAATGATCAGATGGTCATGTACAGGTAGAGATATTGGTGTGCAAAAGAGCAGAAAAGTAAATAAATAAAAACAGTATGGGGATGAGGTAGGTAAAATTGGGTGGGCTATTTACCGATAGACTATGTACAGCTGCAGCGATCGGTTAGCTGCTCAGATAGCAGATGTTTGAAATTGGTGAGGGAGATAAAAGTCTCCAACTTCAGCGATTTTTGCAATTCGTTCCAGTCACAGGCAGCAGAGAACTGGAACGAAAGGCGGCCAAATGAGGTGTTGGCTTTAGGGATGATCAGTGAGATACACCTGCTGGAGCGAGTGCTACGGGTGGGTGTTGCCATCGTGACCAGTGAGCTGAGATAAGGCGGAGCTTTACCTAGCATGGACTTGTAGATGACCTGGAGCCAGTGGGTCTGGCGACGAATATGTAGCGAGGGCCAGCCGACTAGAGCATACAGGTCGCAGTGGTCGGTGGTATAAGGTGATTTAGTAACAAAACGGATGGCACTGTGATAAACTGCATCAAGTAGAGTGCTGGAAGCTATTTTGTAGATGACATTGCCGAAGTCGAGGATCGGTAGGATAGTCAGTTTTACTAGGGTAAGTGTGGCGGCGTGAGTGAAGGAGGCTTTGTTGCGGAATAGAAAGCCGACTCTGGATTTGATTTTAGATTGGAGATGTTTGATATGAGTCTGGAAGGAGAGTTTACGGTCTAGCCAGACACCTAGGTACTTATAGATGTCCACATATTCTAGGTCGGAACCATCCAGGGTGGTGATGCTAGTCGGGCGTGCGGGTGCAGGCAGCGAACGGTTGAAAAGCATGCATTTGGTTTTACTAGCGTTTAAGAGCAGTTGGAGGCCATGGAAGGAGTGTTGTATGGCATTGAAGCTCATTGGGAGGTTAGATAGCACAGTGTCCAAGGACGGGCCGGAAGTATACAGAATGGTGTCGTCTGCGTAGAGGTGGATCAGGGAGTCGCCCGCAGCAAGAGCAACATCATTGATATATACAGAGAAAAGAGTCGGCCCGAGAATTGAACCCTGTGGCACCCCCATAGAGACTGCCAGAGGACCGGACAGCATGCCCTTTATAAAGTCACGTTTAGTGTGTGTATTTACATCGAATGTGTCGTCGAAAATGGAATGAGACGGAATTCACGACACAAGCGGTTCACAAAATGTTTCGTGTTAGGCTATAAAAATGGATTTTATCAAACAAAAGACCATTCATTGTGTAACAATGAGCATTGGGATTGCAAACAGAGGAAGATCGTCAAAGGTTAACGATTTATTTTATTGCAATTTGTGATTTTGTTACGCCTGTGCTGGTTGAAATAGTTATTTTTAATGGGGCTTTTTTCTCAGATAATCGCATCGTATTCTTTCGCAGTAAATCCTTTTTTAAATCTGACAACGCAGTTGGATTAGCAAGATTCTAGGCTTTCGACCCATGTGTATTTTCATGAATGTTTAATATGACTATTTATGTAGCGATCACCGTACATATGTTGTCGAATTTAATCCCGCTAACGGGTTCAGTGCGCAGAGAGGTTAACATAGAAATGCTACCAAAAATAATTGACAGAAACTTGTTACAAATGACGGAGTTATCCATGATTCATCAAACGATATTTTCAAAGAGGAAGTAAAGTACTTTAACCTTTTCACACGTACCACCACACATGTAATCATTCTACAGTGGTCCCTGTAGTGTACGATAAAACCGGTGTGATTAGAAGTTTATTTAGAACACACAGTTTCGAATGACGCATCACTCAGCATTTGATCTGGCCACACTTTTTTCAGAAACATTTTGCACAAACACAGTCCTGACAAAGTTATGTCCAGAATGTCGTCTACCATCGTTCACATCCCACCATTCATATCTAGAAGTCCTCAAACACTGAGTGAACCCTTACTCACCTAATTCTGTTATAACATCTTTGGTCCAACAGATGATTACGTGAAACCCAGAATGCATTGTATGTCAACAAACATGGCTACACACAGCAGGAATTAGCTTAGCTCATCACATTCAGTACAACACTCAAAAAAGTATTTTACTCACATAATGTGCCCATTACAATCTATGCAAGAATCGGAATGCATGATTTGTCACCGGCAATTGAAAACATGTGAATAAAACAGTAAATATATACAGTTGAAGTCAGAAGTTTTTCAACCACTATAGTTTTGGCAAGTCGGTTAGGACATCTACTTTGTGCATGACACAAGTAATTTTTCCAACAATTGTTTACAGACAGATTATTTTACTTATAATCCACTGTATCACAATTCCAGTGGGTCAGAAGTTTACATACACTAAGTTGACTGTGACTTTAAACAGCTTGGAAAATTCCAGACAATTGTCATGGCTTTAGAAGCTTCTGATAGGCTAATTGACATCATTTGAGTCAATTGAAGGTGTAGCTGTAGATGTATTTCAAGGCCTACTTTCAAACTCAGTGCCTCTTTGCTTGACATCATGGGAAAATCAAAAGAAATCAGTCAAGAACTCAGAAAAAGATTGTAGACCGCCACATGTCTGGTTCCCCCTTGGGAGCAATTTCCAAATGTCTCAAGGTACCACGTTCATCTGTACAAGCAATAGTACGCAAGAATAAACACCATGGGACCACGCAGCCGTCATACCACTCAGGAAGGAGAAGTGTTCTGTCTCCTAGAGATGAACGTACTTTGGTGCAAAAAGTACAAATCAATCCCAGAACAACAGCAAAGGACCTTGTGAAGATGTTGGAGGAAACGGGTACAAAAATATCTATATCCACAGGAAACTGAATCCTATAATCGACATAATCTGAAAGGCTGATCAGCAAGGAAGAAACCACTGCTCCAAAACCGCCACCCACGGTTTGCAACTGCACATGGGGACAAAGAACATACTTTTTGGGGAAATGCCCTCTGGTCTGATGAAACAAAAATGTAACTGTTTGGCCATAATGGCCATTGTGTTTTGAGGAAAAAGAGGGCGGCTTGCGAGCCAAAGAACACCATCCCAACCATGAAGCACAGGGGTGGCAGCATCATGTTGTGGGGGTGCTTTGCTGCAGGAGGGACTAGTGCACGTCACAAAATAGATGGCATCATCAGGTATGAAAATGATGTGGATATATTGAAGCAACATCTCAAGACAACATTCAAGAAGTTAAAGCTTGGTCGCAAATGGGTCTTCCAAATGGACAATGACTCCAAGCATGCTTCCAAAGATGTGGCAAAATGGCTTATGGACAACCAAGTCAAGGTATTGGAGTGGCCATTACAAAGCCCTGACCTCAATCCTATACAAAATGTGGGCAGATCAGAAAAAGCGTTTGCGAGCAACGAGGCCTACAAACGTAACTCAGTTACACCAGCTCCGTCAGGAGGAATGGGCAAAATTTCACCCAACTTATTGTGGGAAGCTTGTGGAAGGCTACCCAAATGTTTGACCCAAGTAAAACAATTTAAAGGCAATGCTACCAAATAAAAATGGAGTATATGTAAACTTCTGACCCACTGGGAATGTGATGAAAGAAATAAAAGCTGAAATAAATCACTATTATTCTGACAGTTCACATTCTTAAAATGAAGTGGTGATCCTAACTGACCTAAGACCGGGACTTTTTACTGTGAATAAATGTCAGGAATTGTGAAAAACTGAGTTTAATTGTACTTGGCTAAGGTGTATGTAAACTTCCGACTTCAACTGTACAAAATTAACATACAAAACATTTTCTGATAGTTATTTATTGATTCAAGTGGTGCGTGCCGGCAGTCAATCACGTAACCTCTCCCACTCTAGGCCATTCAGTGTTGTTGTTTATGTATGTAGCTAGTGCGCTAAGCTGTAACATTAGCAATATCTTTCAAAAGGAGACAACACAAATGTGGAAATTCTAGAGATTTAAAAAAAATTCTGACAATGAATCTGAAAGTCAAGAATCAGATTCTGACAGTGAGGAGCTGCCCCCCAACCTTGCAGCCATTGAGAACCCTGAATCTGAGGACCCCTTGTCCACTGACAAAGTCCCAGGTCCCTTTGAAGATGCTGGTGGTGATGGAGGTAGACCGACAGTGGATGAAGTACAGGAGCACCACACCCCTCAGCACCCATCCACTGGGGGTTGTCCTGCTGCAGACAATCCCTTATGCCTCACTGCATGGCATTTTCTCTGCAAATCGCTCAAACTGCTGCTCAAGGTAGCAAGCAGAGGAAGTTGACAAAATACATGTGTTTAGCTTGTGATAGACTATGTGTTTCACCATGCTTTGAGGAGTATCATATGCTCAAGCACTATTGAGCACATGTGCAGCAATTAGTGTCTGACTGACCTGACAGGTGACCTGCCAAGGCAGAACACACCTCAATTCAAACTGTTCTTAGAAAATATTACAGCCTATAACTAAAAACAGGCTGCGTGTCTTGGGTTGAGGGCAGCGCGGATTAAATGTACTGTTGCATAATAATCACATTCTGGAAAGGAGAGCACGTTCTAACATCACGTGCATAAAAAAACTCATGATGGGGCAACAATTAGAGCTATTCGGAACTCACGCATGAAAGGGTTTTAAGCAAACACGACCATTAAAAAGTTGGGGTTCACTTAGAAATGTCCTTGTTTTTGAAAGAAAAGCACATTTTTGTCCATTAAAATAACATCAAATTGATCAGAAATAAAGTGTAGACATTGTTAAAACCTTTTAGGGATAGGGGGCAGCATTTTCACTTTGGATGAATTGCGTGCCCATAGTGAACTGCCTCCTACTCTGTCCCAGATGCTAATATATGCATATTATTATTACTATTGGATAAACACTCTGAAGTTTCTAAAACTGTTTGAATTATGTCTGTGAGTATAACAGAACTCATAGGTTAGGCAAACTTCCAAACAGGAAGTGGAAATTCTGGGGCTGGTTGATTTTCAACTCATCGCCTATTCACATCCAAATAAGATATGGATCTGTTCGCACTTCCTACGCCTTCCACTAGATGTCAACCGTCAGTAGAACGTGGAATGAAGCCTCTAGTGTGATGTGGGACCGGATGGCAGCTATTTGAGTCACTTGGTCTGGTAGAATGCCAGTTCCTGGTTACGCCCAGTAGTCATTATATCGCCTTACGTTCCATTACTCTGTAGACAAAAACGAATGCTCCGGTTGGAACGTTATTGGATATATATGATAATAACATCCTGAAGATTGATTCTCTACTTAGTTTGACCAGTTTATTCGACCTGGAAAATAACTTTTAAAAGTTTTCGTCTGAGTTCTCCTGGACCAGCGCCAGCTTTTGAAAATGTGAACTAAACGTGCTAGCAAAAGTAGCTAATTGGACACAAGTAATGGACATTATGGAACAAAACAACAATTTATTGCAGAACTAGGATTGCTTGCACTGCATTCTGATGAAAGATCATCAAAGGTAAGGGAGTATTTATGATGTAATTTCATATTTCTGTTGACTCCAACATGGCGGAGAAATATATTTACTTCTGAGCGCCACCATGCAATAATCTGAGAGAGCGCTCAGACGTAAAAGTATTTCACCGCCATGCAGCAATCAAACAAGCTAAGTGTCAGTATAGAGAAAAAGTAGAGTCACAATTCAATGGCTCAGACACAAGAGGTATGTGGCAGGGTCTACAGTCAATCACGGATTACAATTAGAAAACCAGCCCCGTCGCGGACCAGGATGTCTTGCTCCCAGACAGACTAATTTACTTTTTTGCTCGCTTTGAGGACAATACAGTGCCACTGACACGGCCCGCTACCAAAACCTGTGGACTCCTTCACTGCAGCCGACGTGAGTGAAACATTTAAACGTGGTGACCCTCGCAAGGCTGCAGGCCCACACGGCATCCCCAGCCGCATCCTTCGAGCATATGCAGACCAGCTAGCTGATGTGTTAACGGACATATTCAATCATTCCTTATCCCAGTCGGCTGTTCCCACATGCTTCAAGAGGGCCACCATTGTTCCTGTTCCCAAAAAAGCTAAGGTAACGGAGCTAAACGACTACCGCCCCGTAGCACTCACTTCCGTCATCATGAAGTGCTTTAAGAGACTAGTCAAGGACCATATCACCTCCACCCTACCTGACACCCTAGACCCACTCCAATTTGCTTACCGCCCCAATAGGTCCACAGACGACGCAATCGCAACCACACTGCCCGAACCCATCTGGACAAGAGGAATACCTATGTGAGAATGCTGTTAATAGACTACAGCTCAGCATTTAACACCACAGTACCCTCCAAACTCGTCATCAAGCTCGAGACCCTGGGTCTCGACCCCACCCTGTGCAACTGGGTACTGGATTTCCTGACGGGCCGCCCCCAGGTGGTGACGGTAGGTAACAACATCTCCACTCCGCTGATCCTCAACACTAGGGCCCCACAAGGGTGCGATCTGAGCCCTCTCCTGTACTCCCTGTTCACCCACGACTGCGTGGCCATGCACACCTCGACTCAATCATCAAGTTTGCGGACGACACTACAGTGGTAGGCTTGATTACCAACAACGACGACACGGCCTACAGGGAGGTGGTGAGGGCCCTCGGAGTGTGGTGTCAGGAAAAGAACCTCACACTCAACGTCAACAAAGGAGATGATTGTGGACTTCAGGAAACAGCAGAGGGAGCACCCCCCTATCTACATTGACGGGACAGTAGTGGAGAGGGTAGTAAGTTAATGTTCAGGGACAAATTATTCAATTTCTGTTAGTCACATGTCTATTGAACTTGTTCAGTTTGTCTCGGTTGTTGAATCTTATGTTCATACAAATAGGTACACATGTTAAGTTAATGTTCAGGGACAAATTATTCAATTTCTGATGTGGGCGTGCCCCAAGGGTCAATACTGGGGCCCCTCCTGTTCAGCCTGTACATTAATGATCTGCCTTCTGTCTGTACTGGGTCTGAAGTTCAAATGTATGCAGATGATACAGTGATATATGTGCATGCAAAGAGCAAACAACAAGCTGCACAAGAACTCACTACTGTAATGGTCCAGGTTACAAAGTGGCTCAGTGACTCGTGTTTGCATCTCAATGTGAAAAAAACTGTTTGCATGTTCTTCACAAAGAGGGCAACAGATGCTACTGAGCCAGATGTCTATTTGTCACGGGAGAAGCTCCAGGTGGTATCCGATTTTAAGTACCTTGGCATCATACTTGATTCCAACCTCTCTTTTAAAAAGCATGTGAAAAAGGTAATTCAAATAACCAAATTCAACCTAGCTAATTTCCGATTTATACGAAATTGTTTGACTACAGAGGTAGCAAAACTGTACTTCAAATCTATGATACTCCCCCACTTAACATACTGCTTGACTAGTTGGGCCCAAGCTTGTTGTACAACATTAAAACCTATTCAGTCTGTCTACAAACAGGCTCTCAAAGTGCTTGATAGGAAGCCCAATAGCCATCATCATTGTCACATCCTTAGAAAGCATGAGCTCTTGAGTTGGGAAAATCTTGTGCAATACACTGACGCATGTCTTGTATTCAAGATCCTTAATGGCCTGGCTCCCCCTCCACTCAATATTTTTGTTAAACAGAAAACCCAGACATATGGCAGCAGATCCACAAGGTCTGCCATGAGAGGTGACTGTATAGTTCCCCTAAGGAAAAGCACCTTTAGTAAATCTGCATTCTCTGTGAGAGCTTCCCATGTCTGGAATACACTGCCATCAGACACACATAACTGCACCACATATCACACTTTCACAAAATGCTTGAAGACATGGCTAAAGGTCAATCAGATTTGTGAACATGGTCCCTAGCTGTGTGTTGCCGCTCTCCATGTTGTCTGTTGTCTGTAGCTTGTGAGGTGTGGAAACACTTTGTTGCTTTTATGAATTTTGACTTGCTGCTTTTTGTTCTATGCTGCTCTGTCTGTATGCTACGTCTTGCTTGTCCTATGTTGCTCTGTCTGTATGCTATGTCTTGCTTGTTCTATGTTGCTATTGTCTATATTGTAATTGTTTTTAATAACCTGCCCAGGGACTGCGGTTGAAAATTAGCCGGCTGGCTAAAACCGGCACTTTTACTGAAACGTTGATTAATGTGCACTGTCCCTGTAAAAATAAAAAATAAACTCAAACTCAAGTTTGCTGAAAATAAACTCAGTTGACAGTGAGGACGTTTATTTTTTTGATGAATTAGATGCGATTGAAATGGATTGTGAGAGGTTTAGATCTTCATTTAGAGCCCATATTGCTTATTGGTTTATTGGTCTGTGAGATTGGGCCATCCACCAAAACTCACAGACCAGGCATGGAGGACATTAATCAGAGATGCAACAAAGATACCACATATAACCCTGAAGGAGCTGCAAAGCTCCACAGCAGAGATTTGAGTATCTGTCCATAGGGTCACTTTAAGCCACATACTCCATAGAGTAGGGCTTTATGGAAGACTGGCCAGACAAAATGACATTGCTTAAAGTTAAAAAAAATGGCAACATGTGTGGTGTTCGCCAAAAGGCATGTGGGAGACTCCCCAAACAAATGGAAGAAGGTACTCTGGTCAGATGAGACTAAAATGTAGCTATTTGGCAAACAAGGAAAATGCTATGGTGTAACCCAAAATCTCTCATCCCCCACAGTGAAGCATGGTGGTGGCAGCATCATGCTGTGGGAGTGTTTTTCATCGGTAGGGACTGGAAAACTGGTCATAATTGAAGGAATGATGGATTGTGCTAAATATAGAGAAATTCTTGAGGGAAACCTGTTTGTCTTCCAGAGACTGGGACGGAGATTCACCTTCCAGCGGGACAATGATCCTAAGCATACTGCTAAAAAAACACTCGAGTGGTTTAAGGGGAAACTTAAATGTCTTGGAATGGCCTAGTCAAAGCCTAGACCTCAATCCAATTTGAGAATCTGCGGTATGGCTTTCACCAGCAGAACCCATCCAACTTGAAGGAGCTGGAGCAGGTTTGCCTTGAATGGGCAAAAATCCCAGTGACTAGATGTGCCAAGCTTATAGAGACATACCCCAAGAGACTTGCAGCTGTAATTGCTGCAAAAGGTGGCTCTACAAAGTATTGACTTTGTAGACCCCAAAATATTTAGCAAAAGAAAGAGATACTCCAGAGCTCTGACTGGAATGATCAATACAGACCATTTTACATCCCCCACATACTGTACAACCTGCTCAGTGACTGGCAGGGAATAGAGCAGCATTCCCAAACTAGGGGTTCCCAAACTAGGGGTCGGCTGAAATGAAAATAGGGTTGCTGGAGAATTTCCAAAATCTTGAATGTGTGTGTATATATTTTATATATACACTGCTCAAAAAAATAAAGGGAACGCTTAAACAACACAATGTAACTCCAAGTCAATCACACTTCTGTGAAATCAAACTGTCCACTTAGGAAGCAACACTGATTGACAATACATTTCACATGCTGTTGTGCGAATGGAATAGACAACAGGTGGAAATTATAGACAATTAGCAAGACACCCCCAATAAAGGAGTGGTTCTGCAGGTGGGGACCACAGACCACTTCTCAGTTCCTATGCTTCCTGGCTGATGTTTTGGTCACTTTGATTGTTGGAGGTGCTTTCACTCTGGTGGTAGCATGAGATGGAGTCTACAACCCACACAAGTGGCTCAGGTAGTGCAGCTCATCCAGGATGGCACATCAATGCGAGCTGAGGCAAGAAGGTTTGCTGTGTCTGTCAGCGTAGTGTCCAGAGCATGGAGGCGCTACCAGGAGACAGGCCAGTACATCAGGAGACGTGGAGGAGGCCGTAGGATGGCGACAACCCAGCAGCAGGACTGCTACCTCCGCCTTTGTGCAAGGAGGAGCAGGAGGAGCACTGCCAGAGCCCTGCAAAATGACCTCCAGCAGGCCACAAATGTGCATGTGTCTGCTCAAACGGTCAGAAACAGACTCCATGAGGGTGGTATGAGGGCCCGACGTCCACAGGTGGGGGTTGTGCTTACAGCCCAACGCCGTGCAGGATGTTTTTCATTTGCCAGAGAACACCAAGATTGGCAAATTCGCCACTGGCGCCCTGTGCTCTTCACAGATGAAAGCAAGTTCACACTGAGCACATGTGACAGACGTGACAGTCTGGAGACGCCGTGGAGAACGTTCTGCTGCCTCCAACATCCTCCAGCATGACCGGTTTGGCAGTGGGTCAGTCATGGTGTGGGGTGGCATTTCTTTGGGGGGCCACACAGCCCTCCATGTGCTCGCCAGAGGTAGCCTAACTGCCATTAGGTACCGAGATGAGATCCTCAGACCCCTTGTGAGACCAAATGCTGGTGCGGTTGGCTCTGGGTTCCTCCTAATGCAAGACAACGCTAGACCTCATGTGGCTGGAGTTTGTCAGAAGTTCCTGCAAGAGGAAGGCATTGATGCTATGGACTGGCCTGCCCGTTCCCCAGACCTGAATCCAATTGAGCACATCTGGGACATCATGTCTCGCTCGATCCACCAACGCCACGTTGCACCACAGGCTGTCCAGGAGTTGGCGGATGCTTTACTCCAGGTCTGGGAGGAGATCCCTCAGGAGACCATCCGCCACCTCATCAGGAGCATGCCCAGGCATTGTAGTGAGGTCATACAGGCACGTGGTGGCCACACACACTACTGAGCCTCATTTTGACTTGTTTTAAGGACATTACATCAAAGTTGGATCAGCCTGTAGTGTGGTTTTCCACTTTAATTTTGAGTGTGACTCAAAATCCAGACCTCCATGGGTTGTTAAATTTGATTTCCATTGATCATTTTTTGTGTGATTTTGTTGTCAGCACATTCAACTATGTAAAGAAAAAAGTATTTAATAAGAATATTTCATTCATTCAGATCTAGGATGTGTTATTTTAGTGTTCCCTTTATTTTTTTGAGCAGTGTATATATATATATACACACACATCTCAAAATCATAAAGCGATTGACCGTAATCTAAATGAACATTGTTCTCATCTAAAAGATCAAATTCAACCAGAGAGCACCCTTAGATATGGGAAAAAGCCACACTTGACCGTTGCACTTGGTGAAAGTCTAGGTCTGCTATGCTGTGAAACCACACACTATTGCAGAGACTTTGATATTACCGTCCGCAATTGATATGGTGAAAACAATGTATGGATAGTCAGAGGCACAGAAACTCACATCAATAGCTTTGTTAGATAACACTGTTAAAAAAATAATTTATGCTATTGCTAGCAATCAAGAAACTCTGACTGAATGTTTCAAACTTCTCAGCTTATGCTCTCCAAGTGGACGTTAGCTGTGAGGGCCAAAGATGCCCATCCATTTACTTTGTTCACTACACATGTCGGGGGATGCTGTTCACAAGGACATATTGTTCTGTCTCACGATTCCCAAGCATGAAACGACACAAGGGATGTTCAATGTGCTGCGTGGCTATATTGCCAAAAATCTTATTCCATGGGATCGAACGGTGGGCTTTTGCACAGATGGGGCTCCATATGGTGAGATGGTGGGCAGGCCTCTGCACTCTAGTTATGAATGTGTCTCCCTCTGCCATATGGACGCATTGCATGATACACCGAGAGTGACTGGCGGCAAAAGAGCTGAGCACAGAACTCTGTAGCAGGTAACTTGGATTGTAAACTACATCAAACCACATCCACTGCGTGCACATCTCTTCGCAAAACTATGTGAAGATATGGGATCAGAGCATGACAATGTTCTAATTCACACCAAGGCTTGGATGGTTATCGAGGGGGAGTTTTGGAAAGATTTTTTGCATTATGAGGATCTGTTGTCATTCACAATGGATGTAAAAACTTGGTTGACTTTCTGTGTAATGAAAAAATGTCTTCTGCCTATGTAACAGACATATTTGGGAACAAACTAAACACAAAATGGGGGGGAAATACAAAAACTTTCTAGATGAGTGACAAAATCTGTGGATTCAGAAATAATTATTATTGGAGAGAATTATCTTTCAATTGTTTATTTTTATTTTATCTTCCCTCGCCTGTGCATGTTTCTAATAGAAAATAGTATCAATTATTGTTCCACATGAGTGATGACTCCTCACCTCCAATGCTGGGAAGAGCACTTTTGGGCCTACTTCCAGAATGTTTGACTGATTCAAATCAAATCAAATCAAATCAAATTCTGCTCAGTTGACATGCTGGTATGTGATCAAGCTGTCATGTGACCTAATGCATTCACGGGTCACTACGGAGGAGTTTTGGTTCCTCACTTAAAGGGAATACCATTCTGTCTCTCTGATTATTAATGCCGCATTCAAAACAACTGAGAACTCAAGTGGAAACTCAGAAATCAACGACTTCCAACTTCAGTGAGTTCAAAACTACTGCAAGCTCAGAAATCTTCTTGGCCGATCATCCAACTTGGAATTCCAACTTGGGAACTTGGGGCCTCTTTCTAGAGCTCTGACTTTCCAACCTTCACTGATGTCATGATTTGACCTTGTATTTTTCAGAGTTTCCAGTTGTCTTGAAAGCCCCATCAAACTCATGGTACCCTTCAACCAGCTCATATTTGTGTGAAGCTGAATTCAGTGTACTCATTTGCATTAAAACCAATTATCGATCCAGGTGGGATGTGACAGCAGAGATGAGGTACGCACTGTCCGTGTCTCATTACTGGTGGTGAGATAATGTATCTTATGTCAGACTCATTTGCAATGGACTGTCATAACCCACATTAAAAGTATGTGATAGTGAGTTGACAAGACAATCAGAAATACAGAATATTTTCAATTGATTGACATAGCCCCAAATAAAAAAAGTAAACATGGGCTGTTAATGACATTATTTTCAAATGGTTGGGGCTGGGAGAATTTTCAGATATCAAAATGGATTTGTGGGCCAAAAAGTATGGGAACCCCTGGCATAGAGGGAAAAGAAAGACAGCGATAGAGAGAAGGAGGAGGGGGGGGGGGGTCTGTATGAATTCTCTGTTTTTCAGAGACCTATGAAGGTAATGTAAATGACCTATCCATTCTTAGATCCTTTATGGCAGCGTGTAACTGTTTTCCCAGTCCTCACAGTACAAAAGCATGCTTTGATTAATTGGTTCCTCTTTGTGAAAGGTTAGGGCTTGCCAGTCACCAGCCACAATCCAAAGGCAACTGAGCACATTTAGTTCAGGGATTAAATGCCACAAGGAAATGGTCCCCCTGCACATGTCTCTGACCCTGGAATGCTATTTATTTTTTACAGGTTTTAAGGGGGAAACACAAAAAAGGCCAAATAGTTCTGCGTGTCCTCTTTCTTCCTTTCCCTCTCTCTGGCTAGCTGGGTTCGGTGGAAAGGGAGTGTGTGTGTGACTCTTCTTTATGAAGCCAGCTGTTTCCCTCATTCTGCGACTCTTCATCCGTGCCCTCATTCTCTCCATCAGTGTAATAGCTTTCTACTGCTCTCCTCTCATTCTGTCCTCTTCTCATACCTTCATCATTTCTGGAATGGGAATCATCCCTCTCCTACATGTTGTTTATCAAGAAGAGAGGGATACCCCCAACAGCAACTCCCTCCCTTTCAACCCGAGAGCTGTGTTTATCTCTATCCCTCCTTTTCCTGAAGTGTTGTCTATCCCTCTTCCTCCTTAATCCTCAGGCAAGATCTCTACCCTCCCTCCCTCCAGCTTGTTTTATCTCTCACTGTCTCTCAATTTTCAGCACTTTGTTCTCCTTTTTTTCTCCTTTTCTTCTCCTCTGTCCATGTTAGAGTCATGGGGTCTGTTCTAAGGGTGTTGCTTCCTGGCTAAAGAAGTGACCATCTCAACCTGTAACCCCTGGCTTTCAATTCTGCATTCTCTACCTCTTTAGCCATAACATTTACTAATCATTAGTAAAATATTTTGGCAGGGCCTCATCTAAAGTGAGGTCTATTTATACTTCAGAAATACTTCAGAAATTCTTTGAGTAACCAGTGTAAGTTCTCACAAAAATATGAAAATGACATTGGTAGCAGTAGCTGATGCACTTTAAGGTCTCAAAATGGCCTAGAACCTATCAACAATAAGTACACAATGGAGAGGATTTTGAAGGAAATGTTTAACATTTTATTCCAAAACAGTCACACTGAAATAGAGTAAAATATGTTGTTGTTTTAGCTTTAGTATTGCAGAAAGATTGTGGCTTGTATCAATGTAATTGTCTGCATCATTTCCAATCCTCCAAATAATATATATATCTTTTTTTATTACATATTTTCCCTTAACCCTACCCCTCCTCCCCAATTGCAGTAAACTAATGGACAACAACACTTGGGCTTCTACTTCCAGCTGACACATATTTTATAGTAGTTAAACATTTTAATAACAGACCTTTTGTTTACATCAACAGTATTTGATATACCTTAACTGGTATGCCAGCCAGCCCTGGAGTTTTCCCGGACTTGAATGTTTTAATTGCATTTAGAAGTTCCTCCTCTGTGATTAGGCCTTCACATGAGTCTTTCTGAAGAGCTGTTAATTTTACACTATTAATAGAAACAAAATCCTTACAATTAACTTCAAATTTGATTTGTTACATACCCATGGTTAGCAGATGTTAATGCGGGTGTAGCAAAATGCTTGTGCTTCTAGTCCGACAATGCAGTAAGAACCAACGAGTAATCTAACCTAATAATTCCACAACTACTACCTAATACACACAAGTGTAAAGGGATAAATAATATGTACATAAAGATATATGAATGAGTGATGGTACAGAACGGCATTGGCAAGATGCAGTAGATGGTATCGAGTACAGTATATACATATGAGATGAGTAATGTAGGGTATGTAAACATTATATTAAGCGGCATTGTTTAAAGTGGCTAGTGATACATTTCTAACATCAATTTCCATCAATTTCCATTATTAAAGTGGCTGGAGTTGAGTCAGTATGTTGGCAGCAGCCACTCAATGTTAGTGGTGGCTGTTTAACAGTCTGGTGGCCTTGAGATAGAAGCTGTTTTTCAGTCTCTCGGTCTCTGCTTTGATGCACCTGTACTGACCTCGCCTTCTTGATGATAGCGGTGTGAACAGGCAGTGGCTCGGGTGATTGTTGTCCTTGATGATCTTTATGGCCTTCCTGTGACATTGGGTGCTGTATGTGTCCTGGAGGGCAGGTATTTTGCCCCCGGTGATGCGTTGTGCCGACCTCACTACCCTCTGGAGAGCCTTACGGTTGTGGGTGGAGCAGTTGCCGTACCAGGCGGATGCTCTCGAATGTGCATCTGTAGAAGTTTGATGGCTTTTGGTGACAAGCCGAATTTCTTCAGCCTCCTGAGGTTGAAGAGGCGCTGCTGTGCCTTCTTCACAATGCTGTCTGTGTGGGTGGACCAATTCAATTTGTCCGTGATGTGTATGCTGAGGAACTTAACTAAAATGTCAACACAAGTAGTTCTTGCAGGGAAATAATAGTCCAGCGCTAATGAACATCAATGGAAAGTGCATTTGAAAATAGAAAGTCTGCTGTAGTGTAAAGCACTGGAACATAGAGGGAAGAGAAAAATATCTTAGCTGTTGACTTCAGGCTTGCAGTGGCTCTGCAAAGTATTGCCCCAAGTTCTGTTTTTTTTGTCTTATTTCTTGTTTGTTTCACAAGAAAAAAATATCTAGCATCTTCAAAGTGGTAGGCATGTTGTGTAAATCAAATGATACAAACCCCCAAAACATCTATTTTAATTCCAGGTTGTAAGACATCAAAAATAGGAAAAATGCCAAGGGGGTGAATACTTTTACAAGCCACTGTATCTGTCCCTATTTCTGAAACAGTACCCAGGTGGTAGGTATAAAAATCCAGTCTACTTAAACTGGATTCCCCTTACATTTCACAGTTGTGATGCAAAAGTCCTGGCAAAATGCATAGCACATTAAATTACAAAGATTTTTACCAGATATTAATTCTAATCAGACAGTTTTTTTTTACTTGGATGAAACATTGGAGATAATATAAAAGACAATTACTTTAAACAATAGAAAACTATGAAATGAGGCCTCGTATTCATAGAAAAATTGGGAAAAGTTGAAAAGTATGACTACAATTTCTATATATCATATAGAATGTAATACTTTTTGGTGAATCCCTTATACAACAATAGAAGCCCAAATATAAAATGGGTTAAATGTATATATATAGCAACCCCAAATGTAAAATACGAAATAATGGTTACTTCTTAGAAAGTATTGACCTGTCAAGAAGAGTTAAGGTTGTCCACTGGCTCCATGTCTATTTGTTATGTTCATTGAAATGTTAGCTATTAAAATGAGATCCAACAATAATATCAAGTGGTTAGAAATCCAGGGCTTAAAAACAAAAAAGTGTCAATATATGCCAATGACTCTAGTTTCCTATTAAATCTGGTCCATGCATTTTCTTATTGGCAATCTACACTGAAATCTAAACACATGTTTTATGAGCGGAAATAAAAGATGCCAGAAATCACAAAAAAGGTATTTCTCTCAAATTGTGCACACATTTGTTTACATCCCTGTTAGTGAGAATTTCCCCTTGAACAAAATAAGATAATCCATCCACCTGACAGGTGTGGCATATCAAGAAGCTGATTGAACAGCAGGATCATTACACAGCTGCATCTTGTACTGGAGAAAATAAAAGGCCACACTAAAATGTGCAGTTTTATCGCAACTCAATGCCAAAGATGTCTCAAGTTGAGGGAGAGTGCAATTGGCATGCTGACTGCAGGAATGTCCACCAGAGCTGTTGCTAGAGAATGGAATTTCTCTTAATCTTCTCCAATTCATTTTCATAAGCCGCCTCACACCACGTGCAACCATGCCAGCCCAGGACCTCCACATCGTGTGGGTGAGCGGTTTGCGGATGTAAACTTGCTGAACAGAGTGCCCCATGGTGGCAGTGGGGTTATGGTATGGACAACAAATGCAATTGTATTTTATCAATGGCAATTTGAATGCACAGAGGTACCATGAAATATCCTGAGGCCCATTGTCGTGCCATTCATCCTCCACCATCAACTCATGTTTCAGCATGTTAATATGCTCCATGTCTTGAAGGATCTGTCCACAATTCCTGGAAGCTGAAAATGTCCAAGTTATTGGACTGCATACTCACCAGACATGTCACCCATTGAGTATGTTTTGGATGCTCTGGTTCGATGTGTATGACAGAATTTTCCAGTTCTCGCCAATAGCCAGCAACTTTGCACAGTTATTGAATAGGAGTGGGACAATATTCCACATGCCACAATCAGCCTGGTCGGCTCTAGGAGATGTGTTGCTCTGCATGATGTGTTCACACCAGATACGGACTGATTTTCTCATCCACGCCAAACCATACCTTTTTAAGGTTCCTGTGACAAACAGATGCATATCTGTATTCCCAGTCATGTGAAATCCATAGATTTGTCACGGCTGTCAAAAGAACTGGACCAAGGTGCAGCGGGGTGAGCGTACATTTCTCTTTTTATTTAAAATGTCACCAACAAGAAACCAAAAACCACAACCGTGAAGCTTACAGGGCTAAGTGCCACACACTGAAAGGAGGGAAAAAGGGCTACCTAAGTATGATTCCCAATCAGAGACAACGATAGACAGCTGTCCCTGATTGAGAACCATACCGGTCAAAACATAGAAATAAAGAAACATAGAAAACAAAACAGAATGCCCACCCAACTGAAAAGAGAAATAAAACAACTCTCTAAGGTCAGGGCGTGACAAGATTAGGGCCTAATTAATTAATTAATATTTGTATTCAGTGTAGCTTGCTAGCTAAAAGTCACAACACAGATAAAAAGGGGTTATAGTTACCAGTATCGTTCTGCCACGTTCTGCTTGAGCTACAATATCGTACAGTTTGCAAACAAAGCTGTGATGACAGTTATAAGGCGTTATGTATTTAAATTAGTTAAGATTATAAGATGATACCATTGGTGTATAAAATGTAGTAATGCCTGCCTCCTGAATCCAAGTGTTTGACATGGGGGGAGGGGAACAGTAACTTTATGATCAACTTTGTCAATGTAACAGCTACAGTCTTCCTTAATACTTGGGTCAACCTACTCTGAAGTGGTTTTATACAAATAACATCCAGTTTGATGAAAAACATTATTTTTCACTGCTCAGGACCTCTTAACTGAAAATGAAACCTTAATTCAAAGTATCACCTTTTCTAAAACAACCAATACAAAGTGCCAATTTCATCCCTCTGAAAAGCCAGATCAAATATTACAACAAATATTTTGCTCAACTTCAAATATACTGATTGAAGAAAAATAAATATGAGAATGTTTGCTTCATCCAAAGTTATAACTGATTGCAGCATTACCACAGAAATGGAGGAGGCAAGTGAAAAGGGGAGAAGTAGAGAACTTGTTTGTCTGCTCTATTATAAAGACCAAAATTGGCTGATAGAATTTGATAGAAAATAGCTGGGAAAATATTACATTTGAATTATTATAAAAAAATTGCCTGACTGTACAAAACATTAAGAACACTTTCCTAATATTGACACAAACCGGTGTGCCTGGCACCTACTACCATACCCCATTCAAATGGGAAAACAAGGGATCATAGCTTTCACATGGTTTCACCTGGTCAGTCTATTTCATGGAAAGAGCATGTGTGAAAGAGCAAGAGGAATGTTTTGTACACTCAGTGTATGGGCATATAACCATCTCAGCTCTGCCGATTTTGCTACAAAGAGCCATTTATTCTGGATGGGTTTGAAATAAATAACATATTTTCTATTGTTTTATGTATGTGTTGAAATTAAACTCCCAACCAACCTCATCTTTACCTACATTCTACAATGAGGCCAGGTTACCGAGCATAGTTAACTCATAACACACAACAAAACACTTAGAAGTGTAATGGTGAAAACAGTTTCCCTTCATCTTTGATGATAAGAGGGGCACAAAAACTTGCCCTATATAACGTTATATAAAGGAACTTTTACCTTCCATCTGATGCTCTCCCTTTCTCCCTCTCTCTGTGAAGATAAGTGCTACAGTACATACTTTAGAATTCCAGGCGATGTTGTCTGCTTGTCTCTGAGCTCAACACATGGCTAAGCATGGTGGCTATATTAAATACACTCAGCCCCGAAAAGATGGAAAAAATTATAAAAACATTCAGAATAAATGTTCCCTGAAATCGACATGATGTAATAGTCTAAAATATCAATATGGAAAACTCATCAGCCGGATGGCACGACTGTGCTTGTGCAGCTCCCCGCTCTCCTCATTTCCAATAGTTTTTTTGACACAGCGTGACAAGTCCTCTTTCTGCTGCAATTACTGTGCTTCTGAATCCCTGAAATCACATGAAATCTTAATTAAGTTGGTTGGGTAAAGAACAACGTCAACTTTCATTTTTCCCATAATAGTTAATACGAAAAGTGTACAGGGATGTAGTTTGGGCTGCTAACTGCCTTTGGTCATGTGATGTTTCTCAATGAAAAATGTCCACAAAAAAGCAGAGACGTTTTACTGCCAAACATTTCTACTTTGACATCCAGCACTTCTATTGGATGGGATTATATACAACCATTTATCTTACGTTGTCCACACCTGGGTGGTGTTCATTAGGACATGCAAGGGAATATATACTTTTGAAAAAATGCAATACATAATAAAATCAACACTTCTTATTGGACTAGGTTCTTCCCTGATTCAGTTTCGAATGGAAATCACTGGATATGGCCACAGATCACAGGTATGAGTTTTGTATGAGTCAATCTTGTCTGTGAGTGTTGCAGACTACTGATGAGAGGAAATGAGAGAGAAAATGGGAGGGAGAAAGAGAGTGAGAGATGCAGACGGAGGAGGAGAGCCGTGAGACAGCAGACTGATCTCTGAGGGAGACGGTTAATTACTCTCACAGCGGGACAGAAGAGACAGAACAGAACATGAAAGGTAGACAGAAAGGAGAGAAGAGGAGGAAAGAAGAGAGTAAGGGAGGGAGAGAGATAAATGGAGAGACAGGTGCGAGAAAGAGTGAAATAAGAATGGGAATAGAGAGGGAGATAAGGAAAAGAATGAGTGAGAAGAAGTGATTAGAGGAAGAGAGATAGGGTGGATAGAAATGGTGTGGATTGCAAAGTGGAACATCAGATACATTTCAAGTTTGAAACTTAAAATCCAACTCAAATACCAATAAGTTTCCAAAGTTTGGGAATCACTCCATCTAGAAGTAAATTGCAATGTCAATTCCTGCTTGTCATACTAACTCAGTGTCGTCATTAGAGTGAAACACATGGTGAACACGAAATGAGAGAGAGAGAGCTCTGTGTTGTTTTTGAAAGTTCTTGAAAAGTTTCTTGAAAAAATCTGTTTAATATGGATCCCGCAACCCGGTTAGCCTCAGTTGCTGGGACCGTTACTATCTGTCCCGGGATACTGCCAAACCATAAAGTCTGAAGAGCTGCTGCTTGGCGAAGCTAGCCAGGTTTCCTTGACAGTTTGAACACAGTCAGATAAGTGCTGAGCCCTTGTGGTTGGGACCACAGATAGTACTGTGCTTGTGGTTGTTTAAATCCCTGCTGTTTCTTGCTGGTTCCATCAGCTACCATGACAAAGGCCAAAGCCGGTGTGAGTGCCATTGAGGACAGTGGTGTATCTCTATCCCAGGTAAAGGATCTTATATCGAACAAAAAGAGTTCTAGAAGCATTTTTTAAAACAACAACAAAAATATCTTCAAGAGTTGAGTCCAAATACTGGTGGAGTCAACTAATAAAAGAATGGACGATCTGACATGAGAGGTCTAGGACCTAAGAACAGTTTGTAGTTCTCCCAGAGTCAGCTTGATGACCTCGATGACAGCAAAGTCACTGAGAGAGGGTATAAGTTCTGTATGTAAATCCATGATAACAATGACGGAGAGGGACAATCAAGGCAGAACAACATTGTTGTGGACAGAGTTGCAGAATCACCATGAGACCTGGATAGAGTCTGAGGACAAAGTGAGGGAAAAGATCACTGAGAAACTGAAGATGGACCATTGAAGGAGTAGCGCGCCCATAGGACTGGAGAAACCACCATTGGCCCAGGTGACAGGCCCAGGCCGATAGTGGTCAAGTTCCTGAGGTTCAAGGACAAGGTAGCTGTTCTGGAAAGAGACAAAAACTTGACAGGAATGTACATCTTCCTCAACAAGGACTATCCTAAAGCTGTGAGCCCTGAAGACGACAGAACTTATCCCAGCCATGAAGGGTGCCAGAGAGCATGGGGACTTTGCTTACATCCACTATGACAGGCTCATTGTCCACCCTCCCTCCCAAAAGCCTGGAAGGGATCATCTTGCATTATTTGTTATTTTCCATATTATGCCTATCCCTGATAAGCTAACCAGGAAAGGGTAGCAAATTGCCCATATTAATATATGTAGCCTTAGAAATAAGGTTTATGAAATCATTAGCGTGCTAACATGACATTGCATTCATATATTAGCCATTTCTAAGACTCACTTAGATCGTTCCTTTGACGATACAGCAGTAGCAATACAAGGATATAACATCTACAGAAAAGACAGGAATGCAGGAAGTGTTACTGTATATATTCAGAGCCATATCCCTGTAATGCTTAGAGAAGATCTCATGTCAAGTGTTCCTGAAGTGTTTCTAAAGCCTATTCTTTTAGGTTATTGCTATAGCCCACCAAGTGCTAACATTCAGCATCTAGATAATGTGTGTGAAATGCTTGATAGTGTGTGTGATGTTAAGAGATTGGTCTATTTTCTGGGTAACCTGAACATTAAACTGGTTAGCAACTAGCTGTCCTCTCAAGAAGAAACTTCTAACTGTGACTAATGCCTGTAATATGACCCAGGTTATCAGTTAACCAACTAGAATGCATACTAATAGTGTTGGATCAGTTCATTATTAAACTGTGACATCCACTTGTATTGATCATATCTTCACTAATGCTGCAGAGCTTTACTCCAAAGCAATATCAGTTCCCACTGTGGCAATAACAAGGCAAGAGATCATACAAAATGTTTTCTTAGGACTCGTTTGTGGAAGATGTAAAACATGTATGTTGGTCTGATGTGTATGAGGAAGTGAATCCAGAGGCAGCACTGGAGGGTTTTGTAAAATGAATTATGAACATTGTTGACAATTGTTGTTAAGAAATTAACTGGGAGAACTATTAGATCCCTCTGGATTGATGATGAATTGAAAAAATGTATGGTTCAAAGAAATTTTGCAAAAAAGTTCAGTGTCAGGCTGCGCAGCTAACTGTTTGACATACTGTACATTTATACCATTTTGTGACTAAACTTAACAACAACAAAAAGAAATTGCAATTCCAAACCAAGATAAATGACATAAAACACAATGGAAAAATACTTTGGAGTACCTTAAAGCTGCAATATGTAACTTTTAGGACGTGTCATGACGTGGCCCTTTCTGTGTGTAGATCGTCGCTTCCCCCTCTCTCACTCTCGCCTACACCCAGGTTCTGTTATCTCAGGTCATAAATTTCTGGCGGAGACTCTCTCCCCCTGGCCATGCAGAAAGAGAGAATACAGAGAGAGAGAAAAAGGGATTTCACTTGACCGAACTCCTAAATCCCCAAAATGGATTAAACTATATGTTCACTTGTGAGAATGTGGGAAGGATGCACTGGACGGGATTCAGCCCAGTGAAGGAGTGTCAAAGTGAGTTCTAGGCGTATTCCGCCCATGGAAGGAACCGGACCCACTCCCCCTGCTGGTCCTGACAGTGACTCCTTATGAACCTCCCCAGCTCTTGGTTGGTCCTCTCCACTTGCCCGTTGGAGGCTGGTACCCAGATGTGAAACTAACCCCAGCCTCTTCATAAAGACCCGCAATGTGAACTGGGGACCATGGTCGGAAACGATGTTCTCCGGAAGGCCATAGTTCCGTACTACCTGCTGGAATAGTGCCTCAGCGACCTGCAGAGCGGTAGGTAGACCAGCGAGAGGGTTAAAATGGCAGGATTTAGAGAATCTGTCAACAACAACCATAATAGTAGTAAAACCATCAGAAAGGGGGAGATCAGTTACAAAGTCTATGGACAGATGTGACCAAGGCTGCTGAGGCACAGGAAGGGGAAGTAGTTTCCCGTGCCGTGGATATTTGGATTGGGTACATATGGAGCATGAGTTGGCATAGTGGGCAACGTCCTGCGCCAAGGTGGCCCACCAGTACTTCTCGGACAGGGATTGGATGGTGCGGGTGATGCCTGGGTGTCCAGCAGCGAGGGATGTGTGTGTCCAGGTCAACAGCCAAACTCTTACCCCATGGGGACGTAGATGTGTTCTGGAGGGTAGGTAGCAGGAGTGGGTTCCCTCTCCAGAGCCTGACGGATATCCACATCTATACCCCAAAACATGGGGCCAGCGATACGGGAGGAGTGATTTGAAGGGCTGGAGGGAAATTACAGGACTCTCAACCGACGTGGAACCACATGGTACGGTAAAGCAGGTTCTCCGGCGTCCTGGTCCCCAGGCTGTGATTTTCATCATCGACCAGGAGATGGTGGGGTTGTGATGTTGGAGCCATCGGAGGCGAAGGATTACTTTGTGTACGTATGGGTGCGGTGGTGATAAGGAAGGGAAGGCTTTCCTGTGCATGGGACACACTGTGAGGGTGAGTGGTGCTGTGTGTGATTGTGCCAGATCCCAATGGTCATTTATCCAGGACTTGGACCGGAAATAATTTTCATGCCAGCCAGGTAGGCTACTCCAATTGTAAAGTGAAACAATGTAATAAATGTTAGGAAAGTTAAAGACAGTAGGCCTATAAAATGCTGATGGGATCTCTGTTTTGTCACACAAATTCATAGCAAAGCCTATAGAAATGTTTCACAACATAGGCTTATGGTAACACATTTCATTCCTGTTAAGGTTTTCTTGCGGTGAAGGAGAGGAGGACCAAAATGCTGCGTGGTAATTTTGATACATGTTTAATAAACGAATAAACACGAACAATACAAAACAACAAAATTAACGTGAAAACCTAAACAGCCTTATCTGGTGCAAACAAACACAGAGACAGGAACAATCACCCACGAAACACTCAAAGAATATGGCTGCCTAAATATGGTTCCCAATCAGAGACAACGATAAACACCTGCCTCTGATTGAGAACCACTTCAGGCAACCATAGACTTTTCTAGATAACCCCACTATACCACAATCAGAGGCAAAAAAAACAAGACAAAACACACCACAATAATAAACCCATGTCACACCCTGGCCTAACCAAAATAATAAAGAAAACACAAAATACTAAGACCAGGGCGTGACAATTTCATGCATCAACCAGCAATGAGGAGCAGGCTCTCACTGCACAACAGGTGATCCTATTCCACTCAACTCTGAATGCTAAGTCTGATTGAGATCCGAATGTGAAAAAACGTTTTGAATGGTCAACCAACTTGGAATTCCAAGCTGGAAACTCTGGCATCTTTCTAGAGCTCCGACTTTCCGACCTGAAGATCACTGATGTCATGATTTTATCTAGTTTAAGGTTTTGTGGGTTTCGACACTCTTATATTTGTGTTTTAACCAGCCATAAAATAATAAAATATGTCACAACAGGTCTAAATATATGTGTCATGAGTGTTATGACCATATTATGACTGGTTGTGTCAAGTTATGACATGGTTATGACTGTTAAAAAACCGCAGGGCTATCGATACGCTTTGGCTACTCATTCATTGCAGCTGCAGCAGGAGTGGAAGTACGGAGAAGCATGTTTTATGTTTTAAAATAGTGTTGAATAAAAACAGTGTTGACAGTGCTGAAGAAAAGTTCAATCTGAACTCACTCATAATAAAATCAGCTCTGCTGTATTCTTTGACAGTCTCTCTGTGGTCATGGTTTTAAAAGTTACTAGTTAAGTAGGCTAGTTTCAAACTTTACTGTGGCCGGGGTCTTGGAAACACTCTAGGCAATGTGATTTGAGCTATCTGACTGGCCAGCGCAGTATAGGCGCACTGGATTTAGCCATAGCCCGGTCTGCTGGGTAGGCGGAGTTTGTCTTTTCAGACAAATGATATGGTTCAAAATGGAAACACATTGCTTACTTGGTGCGCAGAATTTCTGAATCAAGTGAATCAAGGAGCGCAGTGCAGTACAAATTGAGTGCCCTTCTCTATATGCATGGAGAAATATTTGGTGATCGACCAGTTGGCGACCACTGGATTAGAGGGACAAAAGAGCACTGAGTACCGGCCATTAGCGACTACTATTAGCAAGTTTGGCAGGCTACTAATGACCATCAGCGGCATCAGAGCACAGTTTTGGAGAAGCCTAGTTACCATGACTCAACGGTCACATGGATTTGACTCGTGACTGCCGGTGTGGCGGTATTACAGTCACCGGTGTGGCGGTATTACAGTCACCGTAACAGCCCTATGCGTGTCCACTGCCTAAAGAGAGTAAAGTACCACCCAAACAGTTTGCTGCCTGATCGTTCAATCTTAGAAAAATGGGTGCTATCTAGAACCTAAAAGGGTTCTTCGGCTTTCCCCATAGAATAACCCTTTTTGGATCCAGGTAGAACCCTTTTGGTTTTAGGTAGAACCCTTTTGAGTTTGATTTTTGGATTCCATGTAGAACCATCTGTGTAAAGTGTTCTACATGGAATCCAAAAGAGTTTTATCTGGAACCAAAAATGATTCTCTTATAGGGACAGTCGAAGAACCCTTTTGGAACCTGTTTTATGTACTAAACTGATTGAGATAATTGTGTTTGACCAAATACAATGACATTTTTATTTTAAAACAAATTAACTACTGACTTTGCATATACACTGAGTATACCAAACATTAGGAATACCTTCATAAAATTGAGTTTCACCCCTCCCCCTTTTTACCTCAGAACAGCCTCAATTTGGTGGGGCATGGATTCTACAAGGTGTCGAAAGAACCTTGACCTGCTGTTACACACCTTAATTTGGAAAAAGTCAACATGGGACTGCAGTATTGCAGCGATCCCGGAATTAGAGTCAAACCCTTTTCCAATAAAACACATTCAGAAAGCAAACAAACTGAGGTGATGAGTGTTAATCTAGGCACCTTCATGGTGAAATGTCAGAATAGATTAAATTATTTATCCCACCTCATCATCCTCACTCACCTACATTTTACGTCCAGAATGGAAAGTGGAGGTGGAGGGCACTTCAATCTCTCTTTTATGACGTAATACCTGCCTTCGACTGTATGTGTTAGGGATTGTGTATGCTCCAGCAAATTTAAATTCACTGGGAGACCACTATTAAGGTCTGATTTATTTGCAGAGCCATCTGCTCCCCCTTCTATTTCCTGTGTGCCTGTGTTGTCAGTCTGGTAATTGTGTAGGAATCGATAGAGCTTCGGCTCAGCCAGGCTTACCATCAAACCCCTCACCGTGAGTGAGAAGGATCTGCAGAGTGTGATAATCCTCCAAACAAAGCAAACAGCCCTGAAAGTGTGTTTTCTAGAAAGATTTATTCTCTGAAATACAAAGTTTTTTCTTCTCATTCTATGTCACTGTTATTACATCTTGTACATCTGTCTCTCTCCATCTCTCTCGCCCTCAGTCCCTCTCGCTCTCTCTTTTCCTCTCTCCTGACGACTCCAGGTGAAGCTGTGGCCAGTTGGACTCTTGGGAATAATGCTTTGGTCATTAGTTTATCGGGAAAATAATGTATTAGCATGGAAAGGGTTGTATTTATGTTGTGTCTGATGGTGTAGTGGTGCTTGGAAAAGTAGTTATACTCAAATTTCGCTAAAAACATTCGCCAAGTGAAAGAAAGGCGCCCTGTGTAATAATTCCTATAGTATTTTATGACTTTTACTATCCATGCCTTGCAGTCACAATTTTGGGGTTTGTGACGTATTGCTTGTCTTGAACGTCGCCACATTGGGGACCACTTGCACCACTTATGGCAAGGGAAATTGCCCCCATCTAGAATCTAAGGAGAGAATAAGGTATGAGGAGAACATTTCTGTTGTTGGGTACGACCTTTAAAGGTTTGCAACAAATCTGATGTGTACAGGCCACTGATCTCGTCCGAGACCCAGCCGATATGTCTTTCCATGACATCTACATCTATTTAGAGCTTACAAGACCACTGATGCCTACTGATACTTTGCTGCTGGCTGGGTTATATGGCATTTGCATAAAAAAAGCATTTCTAATCAAAGGAAAAGTACATGTAGTAGTCATTTTTGGAACTTAGTTGTAACTTCATTCAATTTATGACCATTAACTTGCTTGCTATGGCTAGCACTAAATGCTAGCACCAATGCTTGAAATCTTGCAAGTAAACAGCCTCAAGGTAGTATAAAGATTCAGTTCAATTTAGCTAACTAATTAAATTACCAAATGTATTATATGGTTCATTAGTACGTAGCTAATATTATTAATTCATGATTGTATATGATGTGATTTGCATGTTGTGGAAGCTTGTAGTTGAGTTAGCTAGCACCAGCTAACTAGCTAGCAGAGCTAGCTGATGCTGGCTTTATGCTGCTTACTGACTCACCAGTGTTGTAGTACTGGAGACATCTCATGGCCACATTTTGAGTGTCTAGGTCTTGTCTTGGTGTCAGATACATTTTACTCTGCCTTGACTTGGTCTCGGACAATGAGGACTCCTCATTTATCCTGATAGCAGCTGATTTTTCAGCTCCCATTCAGTCAGCACATAAAAACCTGCTTTGCCAGGTCAAATATCCACATTTGTTTCATGACACATTAATATCTTATCACCTATTGAAACCTGGGCTTCCTACTTATAACATTACTGTCTTTAACTTTTGTTGAAAAATATCCTCAAACTTTGTAACGCTTGTCAGAATTTCCATGATTCGCTGGTACGGAAGAGTGGGGGAAATTGTTTGAAAGTTGCGTGCTCACTATTAGTAACGGGAGACTGGGGAAAGTTGTAACATACAAGTAATTGCCAAAATAAAGGAAACACCAACATAATAGGGCATTGGTCCACCACAAGCTACCAGAACAGCTTTAACGTGCCTTTGCACAGATTCTACAAGTGTCTGAAACTCTATTGGAGGAATGCAACACCATTCTTCCACTAGAAATTCCATTATTTGGTGTTTTGTTGATGGTGGTGGAAAACACTGTCTCAGGCTACGCTCCAGAATCTCCCATAAGTGATAAATTGGGTTGAGATCTGGTGACTGAGACACACACAGTTTAAACCCCCATATGCTCCTTTGAGACCACTCTTTCAAAGTCACTGATATCTCTTCCTCTAGCCATGGTAGCCTAAATAATGGGCAAGTAAGCATTTTTATACATGACCCTAAGCACGATGGGATGTTAATTGTTAATTAACTCAGAAACCACACCTGTGTGGAAGAACCTGCTTTCAATATACTATTTATTCCTAATTCACTCAAGTTTTCCTTTACTTTGGCAGTTACCTGTATTTTGTATTTTTTTCTATTATAGATCTGTTTGGGTTGGTGATCATTTGAAATTTCCCCTCAACCTGCAGGCACTCCTTCACTGCAGCCAGTGTGAGTAAAACATTTAAACGTGTTAACCCTCGCAAGGCTGCCGGCTAAGACGGCATCCCTAGCTGCGTCCTCAGAGCATGCGCAGACCAGCTGGCTGGTGTGTTTACGGACATATTCAACCAATCCTTGACCGCTAATTTCATGCAATTCTACACATTTTGCAATAGGGTGGAGACAAATGTTAGCAGTTTTTTATACGATATCTGATGATCAAATGGGGGCCTCCCGGTCAGTAATTTGACCATGACTACTATAAGTTTAGATAGCTGGCTGCTAGACTAACTAAAAAATGTTAGCTGACATGGGCTGAGTGACTGTCAGGTGACTGACATAACAAATGAAAATGCACAACTAAATTTGCTCCTTGTGTATTCTACTATTCAAACTCTCAACAGTAAGTTGGGACCCCGACTGGTCTAAACAATCCCTGGTCTAAATAATCCATATGTTCTCCCGAAATATGAACACGGAAATACTGGACATTTAGAATTCTTATTATGGTGGTGATTTGAAACAATTACAATCATGATCTTGAATTGGACTCACATTTTTCTGGTCTCCTCCCCCTCGGCCCCCTCCCAGTCTCAGTTTTGACTCGATCTTGCCCTTCGATCTTGTTCATGACTGTGACTCAATTTGCTCTGGTCTTGAATCAGTCTCACTTAAGGTGGTCTCGAACACAACACTGTTACTAACTGTAAACCTGTGACACTGCCACATACAGTAGTTCTTCCTTTAATAATTGTGTCCTACTGCAGCACAGCTTGCAGGCTGCCGTAAAATTCAATGGCACATTATGTAAGTGTCAGCCATTGTTCCCATAGTTAGTGCTAGTTTGCCCACCAAAGGGCATCTTATGGGATAGGGCCACAGTGTCTCCTGACCCCTCCTGTCTCAGCCTCCAGTATTTTATGTGTCGGGGGGCTAGGGTCAGTCTGTTATATCTGGAGTATTTCTCCTGCCTTATCCGGGGTCTCTCTCTCTCTCTCAATTCAATTTCAATTCAAGGGCTTTATTGGCATGGGAAACATGTGTTAACATTGCCAAAGCAAGTGAGGTAGACAACATACAAAGTGAATATATAAAGTGAAAAACAACAAAAATTAACAGTAAACATTACACATACAGAAGTTTCAAAACAGTAAAGACATTACAAATGTCATATTATATACAGTGCCTTGCGAAAGTATTCGGCCCCCTTGAACTTTGCGACCTTTTGCCACATTTCAGGCTTCAAACATAAAGATATAAAACTGTATTTTTTTAGTGAAGAATCAACAACAAGTGGGACACAATCATGAAGTGGAACGACATTTATTGGATATTTCAAACTTTTTTAACAAATCAAAAACTGAAAAATTGGGCGTGCAAAATTATTCAGCCCCTTAATCAGCCCCAAACTCTCTCCAGAAGTTCAGTGAGGATCTCTGAATGATCCAATGTTGACCTAAATGACTAATGATGATAAATACAATCCACCTGTGTGTAATCAAGTCTCCGTATAAATACACCTGCACTGTGATAGTCTCAGAGGTCTGTTAAAAGTCGCAGAGAGCATCATGAAGAACAAGGAACACACCAGGCAGGTCCGAGATACTGTTGTGAAGAAGTTTAAAGCCGGATTTGGATACAAAAAGATTTCCCAAGCTTTAAACATCCCAAGGAGCACTGTGCAAGCGATAATATTGAAATGGAAGGAGTATCAGACAATTGCAAATCTACCAAGACATGGCCGTCCCTCTAAACTTTCAGCTCATACAAGGAGAAGACTGATCAGAGATGCAGCCAAGAGGCCCATGATCACTCTGGATGAACTGCAGAGATCTACAGCTGAGGTGGGAGACTCTGTCCATAGGACAACAAACAGTCGTATATTGCACAAATCTGGCCTTTATGGAAGAGTGGCAAGAAGAAAGCCATTTCTTAAAGATATCCATAAAAAGTGTTGTTTAAAGTTTGCCACAAGCCACCTGGGAGACACACCAAACATGTGGAAGAAGGTGCTCTGGTCAGATGAAACCAAAATTGAACTTTTTGGCAACAATGCAAAACATTATGTTTGGCGTAAAAGCAACACAGCTCATCACCCTGAACACCATCCCCACTGTCAAACATGGTGGTGGCAGCATCATGGTTTGGGCCTGCTTTTCTTCAGCAGGGACAGGGAAGATGGTTAAAATTGATGGGAAGATGGATGGAGCCAAATACAGGACCATTCTGGAAGAAAACCTGATGGAGTCTGCAAAAGACCTGAGACTGGGACGGAGATTTGTCTTCCAACAAGACAATGATCCAAAACATAAAGCAAAATCTACAATGGAATGGTTCAAAAATAAACATATCCAGAATGGCCAAGTCAAAGTCCAGACCTGAATCCAATCGAGAATCTGTGGAAAGAACTGAAAACTGCTGTTCACAAATGCTCTCCATCCAACCTCACTGAGCTCGAGCTGTTTTGCAAGGAGGAATGGGAAAGAATGTCAGTCTCTCGATGTGCAAAACTGATAGAGACATACCCCAAGCGACTTACAGCTGTAATCACAGCAAAAGGTGGCGCTACAAAGTATTAACTTAAGGGGGCCGAATACTTTCGCAAGGCACTGTATATATACAGTGTTTTAACAATGTACAAATGGTTAAAGGACACAAGATAAAATAAATAGGCATAAATATGGGTTGTATTTACAATGGTGTTTGTTCTTCACTGGTTGCCCTTTTCTCGTGGCAACAGGTCACAAATCTTGCTGCTGTGATGGCACACTGTGGAATTTCACCCAGTAGATATGGGAGTTTTTCAAAATTTGATTTGTTTTCGAATTCTTTGTGGATCTCCGTAATCTGAGGGAAATATGTCTCTCTAATATGGTCATACAGTGGGCAGGAGGTTAGGAAGTGCAGCTCAGTTTCCACCTCATTTTGTGGGCAGTGAGCACATAGCCTGTCTTCTCTTGAGAGCCATGTCTGCCTACGGCGGCCTTTCTCAATAGCAAGGCTATGCTCACTGAATCTGTACATAGTCAAAGCTTTCCTTAATTTTGGGTCAGTCACAGTGGTCAGGTATTCTGCCGCTGTGTACTCTCTGTGTAGGGCCAAATAGCATTCTAGTTTGCTCTGTTTTTTTGTTAATTCTTTCCAATGTGTTAAGTAATTATCTTTTTGTTTTCTCATGATTTGGTTGGGTCTAATTGTGCTGTTGTCCTGGGGCTCTGTAGGGTGTGTTTGTGTTTGTGAACAGAGCCCCAGGACCAGCTTGCTTAGGGGACTCTTCTCCAGGTTCATCTCTCTGTAGGTGATGGCTTTGTTATGGAAGGTTTGTGAATCGCTTCCTTTTAGGTGGTTGTAGAATTTAACGGCTCTTTTCTGGATTTTGATAATTAGTGGGTATCGGCCTAATTCTGCTCTGCATGCATTATTTGGTGTTCTACGTTGTACACGGAGGATATTTTTGCAGAATTCTGCGTGCAGAGTCTCAATTTGGTGTTTGTCCCATTTTGTGAAGTCTTGGTTGGTGTGCGGACCCCAGACCTCACAACCATAAAGGGCAATGGGCTCTATGACTGATTCAAGTATTTTTAGCCAAATCCTAATTGGTATGTTGAAATTTATGTTTCTTTTGATGGCATAGAATGCCCTTCTTGCCTTGTCTCTCAGATCGTTCACAGCTTTGTGGAAGTTACCTGTGGCGCTGATGTTTAGGCCAAGGTATGTATAGTTTTTTGTGTGCTCTAGGGCAACAGTGTCTAGATGGAATTTGTATTTGTGGTCCTGGTTACTGGACCTTTTTTGGAACACCATTATTTTGGTCTTACTGAGGTTTACTGTCAGGGCCCAGGTCTGACAGAATCTGTGCATAAGATCTAGGTGCTGCTGTAGGCCCTCCTTGGTTGGTGACAGAAGCACCAGATCATCAGCAAACAGCAGACATTTCACTTCGGATTCTAGCAGGGGGAGGCCGGGTGCTGCAGACTTTTCTAGTGCCCGCGCCAATTCGTTGATATATATGTTGAAGAGGGTGGGGCTTAAGCTGCATCCCTGTCTAACCCCACAACCCTGTGTGAAAAAATGTGTGTGTTTTTGCCAATTTTAACCGCACACTTGTTGTTTGTGTACATGGATTTTATAATGTCGTATGTTTTACCCCCAACACCACTTTCCATCAGTTTGTATAGCAGACCCTCATGCCAGATTGAGTCGAAGGCTTTTGAAATCAACAAAGCACGAGAAGACTTTGCCTTTGTTTTGGTTTGTTTGGTTGTCAATTAGGGTGTGCAGGGTGAATACATGGTCTGTTGTACGGTAATTTGGTAAAAAGCCAATTTGACATTTGCTCAGTACATTGTTTTCGTTGAGGAAATGTACGAGTCTGCTGTTAATAATAATGCAGAGGATTTTCCCAAGGTTACTGTTGACACATATTCCACGGTAGTTATTGGGGTCAAATTTGTCTCCACTTTTGGGTTGGGGTGATCAGTCCTTGGTTCCAAATATTGGGGAAGATGCCAGAGCTAAGTATGATGTTAAAGAGTAGTATAGCCAATTGGAATTTCTTGTCTGTATATTTGATCATTTCATTGAGGATACCATCAACACCACAGGCCTTTTTTTTTTTTTTTTGTCCTGTAACTCATTCAATGTAATTGGAGAATCCAGTGGGTTCTGGTAGTCTTTAATAGTTGATTTTAAGATCTGTATGTGATCATGTATATGTTTTTGCTCTTTATTCTTTGTTATAGAGCCAAAAAGATTGGAGAAGTGGTTTACCCATACATCTCCATTTTGGATAGATAATTCTTCGTGTTGTTGTTTGTTTAGTGTTTTCCAATTTTCCCAGAAGTGGTTAGAGTCTATGGATTCTTCAATTGCATTGAGCTGATTTCTGACATGCTGTTCCTTCTTTTTCCGTAGTGTATTTCTGTATTGTTTTAGTGATTCACCATAGTGAAGGCGTAGACTCAGGTTTTCCGGGTCTCTATGTTTTTGGTTGGACAGGTTTCTCAATTTCTTTCTTAGATTTTTGCATTCTTCATCAAACCATTTGTCATTATTGTTAATTTTCTTCAGTTTTCTATTTGAGATTTTTAGATTTGATAGGGAAGCTGAGAGGTCAAATATACTGTTAAGATTTTCTACTGCCAAGTTTACACCTTCACTATTACAGTGGAACGTTTTACCCAGGAAATTGTCTAAAAGGGATTGAATTTGTTGTTGCCTAATTGTTTTTTGGTAGGTTTCCAAACTGCATTCCTTCCATCTATAGCATTTCTTAATGTTACTCAGTTCCTTTGGCTTTGATGCCTCATGATTGAGTATTGCTCTGTTTAAGTAGACTGTGATTTTGCTGTGGTCTGATAGGGGTGTCAGTGGGCTGACTGTGAACGCTCTGAGAGGTTGAGGTCAGTGGGTTGAGGTCAGTGATAAAGTAGTCTACAGTACTACTGCCAAGAGATGAGCTATAGGTGTACCTACCATAGGAGTCCCCTCAAAGCCTACCGTTGACTATGTACATACCCAGCGTGCGACAGAGCTGCAGGAGTTGTGACCCGTTTTTGTTGGTTATGTTGTCATAGTTGTGCTTAGGGGGGCATATGTGGGAGGGAATGCTGTCACCTCCAGGCAGGTGTTTGTCCCCCTGTGTGCTGAGGGTGTCAGGTTCTTGTCCGGTTCTGGCATTTAGGTCGCCACAGACTAGTACATGTCCCTGGGCCTGGAAATGATTGATTTCCCCCTCAAGGATGGAGAAGCTGTCTTCATTAAAATATGGGGTTTCTAGTGGGGGGATATAGGTAGTACACAGGAGGACATTTTTCTCTGTTAGGATAATTTCCTTTTGAATTTCTAGCCAAATGTAGAATGTTCCTGTTTTGATTAATTTAATGGAGTGAGTTAGGTCTGCTCTATACCAAATTAGCATACCCCCTGAGTCCCTTCCCTGTTTCACACCTGGTAGTTTGGTGGATGGGACTACCAGCTCTCTGTAACCTAGAGGGCAACCAGTGGGTCCGTCTCCTCTATACCAGGTTTCTTGCAGGATGACAATGTCTGTATTACCGATTTCTTTGGTGAAGTCCGGGTTTCTGCTCTTTAGGCCAAAGGCAGATGACCTCAGGCCTTGGATATTCCAGGATAATATAGTGAAGGCTTTTTGTTCCATAGAGTGTCCAATGTTGTTGGTCGTGGTTTGGCCTCAGGCCAGTAAGTGTGAGCAGAGCCTGCTGAGCATCTGGTACATGCCATTGGCTTGGGCGAGTGTGAGAGTGGGGGTTGGGACTGTTTTCCCGCTCACTACCTGGGCGTATGTGTGGCTTCCATGTTGAGGCCCTCTTTGCGGGGGTGGGGTGCATGGGGTGGGCAGGAGTGGCATAGGTCTGATCTGAGGGGGCCTAAATGGGGTGTGGGCATGGTTGACGTGGGGGGGTGTTGATTGGTTGGGGTGGGGGTGTGGATGTGCCTGGGTGCACTGTGGTCTGGATGTAATTCCTCTTGGCGTGGGTCCTCTATGTGTAGGTCCAGGGGGGGGTCCTGCAGATCTGGGAGGGTGTCTCGCTGGTCTGGGTGGGGTGTCTATTGATCTGTTGCTCCTGTGTGAAGTGTTGGGGATACGTTTGAGAGCGATGTCCTTTAGAGTTCGGGCAAAGGTGGGCACTGCTGCCTTGTAGAGGTGGACCTGGTCATAGAGGCTGTTCAAGTCCAGGGTGGAAAACGTTTGGTTTTGAGGCACAGTCACGGGAAATACTTGCGTTTACCCGCTGTATTGTGGCAGGGTGGAAGTCTTTTCGTGGTAGAAGGGTGGAGATAACCACTTGTGCGTTGGGGAAAGTAGAAGAAGCCTTTTCAATCACTCCCTTCAGTGCTGTGGCCACTCTTTCCTGCTGTGCTCTCAGGTCGTTTGTGCCTGTGTGTATTATTATGTGGCTGGGTGAGCCTAGTTTGGCCTCAGACAGAAGGTCTAGGGCGCGCTGGGTGTTTGGACACCAGAGTTTAGACACACTGTGTTTGGGAAAAAGTTTTTTTTCTTCTATATATTTCCCATTTGAGTCCATAAGTAGTACAATCTGTGGCTTGTGTTTGTCCTCAGTGGGTGTGGGGGGGTTGTCAGAAGGTCTATCAGGGTGGCTGACAGGGGGGTTTCTAAGAGGGGGTGAGAGCCTCTGGGCTTGGGGTTCTTCATTTGTCTGTTCTGCTGTGATGTCGACTCTATGGTCAGGGTCTGGTGTGGACTGTTCTGCTGTGGTGTCGAGACTTTTGTTGGGTGCTGAGGTGGGCTGTTCTGCTGGCTTCTCTGTGGGGGTGGCCACCTCTCTAGTGGGTTGTTCTCTGTCACACGCCGTCCCCCTCAACTTCTCCTCCATCGCCCTCACCCTCTCCTCCATCCCCCTCAACCTCTCCTCCACCAGCAGTCTGATACTCTCCTCTAGTGCTCTGTTCTGCTCCTCTTTCTCCTGTTGTATTTGTCTCACCACTGTCCAAAGTGCAGATATGTCTCTGTCCACCTCCAGCTCTCCGGGTCTGGTTAAGGGGCTGTTGTTGTGCTGGACTGTTGTCTGGGTCTGTGCTGACTGAAGTGTAATCACCTGCTGTTCCAGCTCTACCTGCCTTATCTCCAGCTGGGTGAATTTGTCCTTCATTTCAATGAGGGAGTGGTAATCTGTGCTGGGAGGTTGACTCTCCACTGGGGGTTGCTCGTCTGTGGGGTTACATAATGAAGAGGTCTGGTCTGACCCGCTCGGTGTGGGGGTATCTTTCTCTCTCTCTCTCTCTCTCTCTCTCTCTCTCTCTCTCTCTCTCTCTCTCTCTCTCTCTCTAAGAAGGTCTCTATAAATAAAAGCATTTGAATTTGATTTTAGAGAAAATAAGTTATTGAAATGACATAGGCCTAAGAGTCAAAGGGAGCCTTGAATAGAACAGACCATATGGGATTGATTATTTGAAATGCAGCTTAATTAATTTTATGAATATTATGTTTTTTCTATTCCAAGAAAAACTCAAATGCATTTCTTACTGTAGGCCTAAGGGTTTCAGTTAGGTAAATATAACCTTGTTACGGGGGCTGAGTCACTGGCTTACTGGTGCTCTTCCATCCCATCCCAGGGAGGGGTGAGTCACTTGAGTAGGTTGAGTCACTGATGTGATCTTCCTGTCCGGGTTTGACACCCCCCCCCCCCTCGGGATCTTCGTGGGCTATACTCTGCCTTGTCTCAGGATAGTAAGTTGGTGGTTGAAGATATCTCTCTAGTGGTGTGGGGGCTGTGCTTTGTCAAAGTGGATGGGGTTATATCCTGCCTGGTTGGCCCTGTCAGGGGGTATTGTTGGACGGCGCCACAGTGTCTCCCGACCCTCCCTGTCTCAGCCTCCTGTATTTATGCTGCAATAGTTTGTGTCGGGGTTTAGGGTCAGTCTGTTATATCTGGAGTATTTCTCCTGTCTTATCCGGTGTCCTGTGTGAATTTAAGTATGTTCCCTCTAATTCTCTCCCCCTCCCTCCCCTCCCGGAGGACCTGACCCCTAGGACCATGCCTCAGGACTAACTGGCCTGATGACTCCTTGCTGTCCCCAGTCCACTTGGTCATACTGCTACTCCAGTTTCAACTGTTCCTCCTGCGGCTATGGAACCCTGACCTGTTCACCGGACGTGCTACCTTGTCCCGGACCTGCTGTTTTCGACTCTCTCTCTCTACCGCACCTGCTGTCTCTAACTCTGAATGCTCGGTTATGAAAAGCCAACTGACATTTACTCATGAGGTGCTGACCTGTTGCACCCTCTACAACCACTGTAATGATTATTATTTGACCCTGCTGGTCATCTATGAACGTTTGAACGTCTTGGCCATGGCCTGTTATATTCTTAACCCAGGACAGCCAGAAGAGGACTGGCCACCCCTTAGAACCTGGTTCCTCTCTAGGTTTCTTCCTAGGTTTCTGCCTTTCTCTGGAGTTTTTCCTAGCAACCATGCTTCTACATCTGCATTGCTTGCTGTTTGGGGTTTTAGGCTGGGTTTCTGTATTGCACTTTGTGACATTGGCTGATGTAAAAAGGGATTTATAGATACTTGTGATTGATTGATTGATACAACGTGTTTCTGTTCCAAGAAAAACGAAAATGCATTTGTTACCGTAGCTGTTTTAGCATAACTTACTTATTGGCATAAAGGCCTACTTAAATATACAGTACATCAATCAATCACTCATTAATTTGTGCATGTCATCATACAGCACACAAGTCATCCATGTCTTTAAATACATTCAATAATTTTAGTTATACTAACTAAATAACAAAGGGAGCCTTGATTAATTTTACAATCACGGCTAAAGTGATTTAACCTCTTGAAACTAGGGGGCACTATTTTTCATTTTTGGAAAAATAACATTCCCAAAGTAAACAGGCTATTTTTCAGGACCAGATAATAGAATATGCATATAATTGACAGCTTAGGATAGAAAACACTCTAAAGTTTCCAAAACTGTAAAAATATTGTCTGTGAGTATAACAGAACTGATATTGCAGGCAAAAGCCTGAGAAAAATCCAATCAGGAAGTGACTCTTATTTAGAAACCTCTGCGTTCCTATGCGTCCCTATTGAGAAGTGAAAGGGATATCAACCAGATTCCTTTTGTATTGCTTCCCTAATGTGTCTAGTGTCACAAGACATAGTTTCAGGCTTTTATTTTGAAAAATGAGCGTGAGCAACAACATTGCGTCAGTGGTCAGCTGGTGGCTCTCAGAGTGACATGTGCGTAATAGACAAATGCGACCATTGTTTCTCTCGCACCTACTAAGAAGCCAACTGACCCGGTTGATATATTATCGAATAGATATTTGAAAAATACCTTGAGGATTGATTATAAAAAAACGTTTGCCATGTTTCTAACGATATTATGGATCTAATTTGGAATATTTTTCGGCGTTGTCGTGACCGCAATTTCCGGTCGATTTCTCAGCAAAGTATTTCGGCAACAAAAATAATTTAAAAAAGGAACATTTGCTATCTAACAGTGAGTCTCGTGAGTGAAAACATCCAAAGCTCATCAAAGGTAAAAGGTTCATTTGATTGCTTTTCTGATTTTCGTGACCAAGCTGCCTGCTGCTAGCTAGGCATAATGCTATGCTAGGCTATCGATAAACTTGCACAAATGCTTGTCTTGCTTTGGCTGTAAAGCATAATTTCTAAATCTGAGATGACAGGGTGATTAACAAAAGGCTAAGCTGTGTTTCAATATATTTCATCTTGTGATTTCATGAATATGAATATTATACAATCAAACTAACCGTTTACCTTTGATGATCTTCGGACGTTTTCACTCACGAGACTCCCAGTTACACAACAAATGTTCCTTTTGTTCCATAAAGATGATTTTTATACCCGAAATATCTCCGTTTGTCGCATTATGTTCAGAAATCCACAGGAAAGAGCGGTCACAACAACGCAGACGGAAATACCAAATAGTCTCCATAATGTCCACAGAAACATGTCAAACGTTTTTTATAATCATTCCTCAGGTAGTTTTTTAAATATATATTCGATAATATATCAACCGAGTGTGTAGGTTTTTCAATAACAGCGGGAGGAACAATGGCCGCTTTACTCTGTAGCGCAAAAACTCACTCTGAGAGCCCCCACCTATCCACTTACGCAATGTGATCTTTCACACTCATTTTTCAAAATAAAAGCCTGAAACTATGTCTAAAGACTGTTGACACCTTAATTGTAATTCCTGCAAAAGGTGGCTCTGCAAAGTATTGACATTGGGGGGGGGTGAATAGTTATGCACCCTCAAGTTTTCAGTTTTTTTGTCTCATTTATTGTTTGTTTCACAGGAATAATATTTTCATCTTCAAAGTGGTAGCCATGTTGTGTAAATCAAATGACACAAATCCCAAAGAATCAATTTTAATTCCAGGTTGTAAGGCAACAAAATAGGAAAAATGCCAAGGGGGGTGAATAGTTTTGCAAGCCACTGTACATGGCTTGAAGGCATTGCAATTATGTCTGCTATTTCTGGAGAAGTGCTAACATGATCTGCGAGATGGTTCCATGGTGTTTATAAAACGTTACATTTGCGAGCAGTATAACACGGTGAATGGACATTTCCCTTTTTTCTTCATATTGGATCTTTTACCAGATCCTGTGTAAAGTTTGGATGTGCGTATAACCTTTCATAGTCTATGTTGCCTTGTCTGTATTTTACACCCTCGGGGTGCAATTAAGGTGTATCAGGACTCAGGCTAAGACCCATATGGAGATACAGGTGGCAGATAGTATGAGTCTCAGTTTATTATAGTTCAAGGGGCAGGCAAAAGGTAAGTCAAGGCAGGCAAAGGGTCCTAATCCAAATCAGAGTCAGGCAGGTACAGGATGGTGGACAGGATCAGGACAGGCAGAAAGGGTCAGAACTGGGAAGACCAAGAAAAACTAGAGCACAGGAAAATTCGAATCAAATTCGGTATTTATTGGCCTTATAAATAGCCTAGTGAATTTAAATGTACTTATTGACTAAGTTTGGCATGTCCATGTCCAGACTGCAATTTACAATTGGCCTAGACCCTATATCCGTGTGAAGGCTATAGCCTATGTTTAACAATGCTTCAATATGGAAATGGTGTGTACCGAACAAAAATTTAAACGCAACATGCAACAACTTCAACGATTTTACTGACATATAATGTCATATAAGTAAATGAGTTAATTGAAATAAATTCGTTAGGCCCTAAATCTATGGGTTTCACATGACTGGGCAGGGGGGCAGCCATGGGTACGCCCACCCACTTGGGAGCCAATCAGAATGAGTTATTCCCCACAAAATGGCTTTATTACAGACCGAAATACTCGTCAGTTTCATCAGCCCTCTGGGTGGCTGGTCTCTGACCATCCCGCAGGTGAAGAAGCCGGAAGTGGAGGTCCTGGGCTGGCATGGTTACATGTGGTTGTCAGGCGGTGGGTGTAGCTGGTGCATGAAGTCAGGCGCAGGAGAGCAGAGATGAGTGAACAACGCACTTTACTTAAGAAAATAGCACAAGTAACTGTACCAATCTGCGAACAATAACGGTTGCCACAAAACACAGGTGAAAACAACACCCGGACAAAACCAGCTGGAAACGTATCGACCAGAACAATAAACAATCACACACAAAGGCATGGGAGAAACAGGGTTAAATACATGACCAGTAATTGGGAAATGAAAACCAGGTGTGTGGTAAACAAAGACAAAACCAATGGAAAATGACAAGTGGATCGGCGATGGCTAGAAGACCGGCGACATCGACCGCCGAGCGCCACCCGAACAAGGAGAGGAACCGACTTTGGCGGAAGTCGTGACAGTGGTCTGCGGTTGTGAGGCCGGTCAGACGTACTGACAAATTCTCTAAAACAACATTGGAAGCGGCTTATGGTAAAGAACCGAACATTTAATTATCTTGCAACAGCTCTGTTGGACATTCCTGCAGTCAGCATGCCAATTGCACGCTCCCTCAAAACTTGAGACATCTGTGGCATTATGTTGTGTAATGATCATGCTGTCTATCCATGTTTGGGATAGGGGGCAGCATTTTCACGTTGGATGAAAAGCATGCCCAGAGTAAACTGCCTGCTACTCAGTCCCAGCTGCTCATATATGCATATTATTAGTAGATAGTAAACACTCTGAAGTTTCTAAAACTGTTTGAATGATGTCTGTGAGTATAACAGAACTCATATGGCAAACTCATGTGGGAAATCTGAGGTTTGTAGTTTATCAACTCTTGGCCTATCAAATACACAATGTCTATGGGGTCAAATTGCACTTCCTAAAGCTTTGACTAGACGTCAACAGTCTTTAGAACCTTGTTTGATGCTTCTACTGTGAAGGAGGTGGTAATGGGAGCTGAATGAGTCAGTGGTCTGGCAGAGTGCCATGACCTCGTGTTAGTGGAATTCTAAATTCCTCTGTATTATTTCCCAATCAGAATTATTACTCTGTCAATGCATTCTAAAGGGATTTTTTATTTATTATTATTTTTTATAAGAAATGGACAGAGTCCCGGTCTTAAAAGTCAGGTAACAGCGTTTAATTCAAGAGAGTACTCCCACATACACATTTTTCCACAGGTTATAAACTGAAAATGATGTCAGCGTTTTCTATATGTTCTATCTCTTCATAACACGGGTAGAGAGGCCCCATAGTTCTCGAGCCTCCTCTCCTAAACCCAAGGTCAGTCAGTATAAATCAGCATTCTAGACAGTCTGGAGATAGTCCGTTCCTGCCACCTGGAGATTGTACAAATGAATGAACTAAGGAACAGACCTTCATTGTTACTAAACTCCTGACTACATTATATACAATTGGGAATGGGAGAAAGAGAGAAAATTCATATATGTACAGTACATTATAGCATTTGGACTAGTCAGTTCTGATTGGAATGTATTATGTATTTAGTCACTTAGTCACTGTATTATGTATTATGTAATTAGTCACTTCAACCATAATTTCCTCCAACAGCTCGTGACTCACATTCATGTGACAGTTAGCTTGAGTTCCATTGCATTTCTGAAGACAAAGGAATTCTCAGGTTGGAACATTATTGAAGATTTATGTTAAAAACATTGATTCTATACTTTGTTTAACATGTTTCTATGGAACTTCTTTAATTTTCTTCTGCTCGTGCGTCAAGAATTTAGATTACTGGGCTGAACGCGATAAAAAAAGGCGGTATTTGTACATAAAGATGAACTTCATCGAACAAATCAAACATTTATTGTGGAACTGGGATTCCTGGGAGTGCATTCTGATGAAGACCATCAAAGGTAAGTGAATATTTATAATGCTATTTCTGACTTCTGTTGACTCCAACATGGCGGATATCTGTTTGGCTTGATTTGTTGTCTGAGCACCGTACTCAGATTATTGAATGGTTTGCTTTTTCCGTAAAGTATTTTTGAAATCTGACACAGCAGTTGCATTCAGGAGAAGTATATATTTATTTCTGTGAATAACAGTTGTATCTTTTATCAATGTTTATTATGAGTATTTCTGTGAATTGATGTGGCTCTCTGCAAAATCACCGGATGTTTTGGAAGCAAAACATTACCGAACGTAACGCGCCAATGTAAACTGAGATTTTTGTATGAAAATATATACTTTATCGAACAAAACATACATGTATTGTGTAACATGATGTCCTATGAGTGTCATCTGAAGAAGATCATCAAAGGTTAGGGAAAATTAGATCTATATTTCTGCTTTTTGTGACTCCTCTCTTTGGCTGGAAAAATGGCTGTGTGTGCCGCTAGTGGAACCCCTAGCCGTAAGAAGTTTTAAGCAGTTTTTTTTAATATGACATACCTGTCAGTTGGATGGATTATCTTGGCAAAGGAGAAATGTTCACTAACAGGGAAGTAAACAAATTTGTGCACAAAATGTGAAGAAAAATAATATTTTTGTGCATATGGAACATTTCTGCGACCTTTTAGCTCAGCTCATGAAACATGGGAGCAACACTTTACTTAATTTTTTTGTTCAGTATAATTAGAACAATGTGGACTGCAAACACGTTAAAAATATTTAACGAACTAGGCTATAACGGATTTAACATTCACATTGGAGTTGATGAGAATGCAATAACTAAAAGACTACATGTACATACTAAGCTTGGGCGGTATCCAGATTGTCGTACCTTCATACCGACCTTGTGCATTACTGGGATATTCAGTAAAAGCAACACTGAACACAAGTGGCGCTATTTTCAAACCCCAATGAATCTTTGTAATTCGAAGGTTAGTCATGCTAACAAGTACAAGTCAAATCCCATAGAGAATGCTAACTAGATGCTAATAAGCACATAGAATTTTTTTTAGAAAGTCTCTGACATGAAGTATTTGCAGGACAGACAACCTGGCTCAAAAGGTAACAAAAAATAATATTCAGTTTGCTGCATGCACAAAACAAATATTAGACAGCAAGATTCTTGATCCTAGAGGGAATTCTCTACTGGTACCAAGCGAAGCTTGATTTTGGAAAAAGCTAACCACTTAGCTAGATAGCTAACTAGCTATTAAATTAGCAAACCAAATGCACTACAGAGGTAGTGCGTACAGCCCAGCACATCACTGGGGCCAAGCTTCCTGCCATCCAGGACCTACATACCAGGCGGTGTCAGAGGAAGACCCCAAAAATGGTCAAAGACTCCAGGCACCCTAGCATAGACTGTTCTCTCTGCTATGCACGGCAAGCTGTCCCGGAGTGCCAAGTCTAGGTCTAAAAGGCTTCTTAACAGCTTCTACCCCCAAAGCCATAAGACTGCTGAACAGCTAATCTAATGGTGACCCGGACTATTTGCATTGCCCCTCCCTCTCTTTTACGCTGCTGCTACTCTCTGTTATTATCTATGTATAGTCACTTATTATCTATGTATAGTCATAACCCTACCTCCATGTAAATATTACCTCAATTACCTCAACTAACCTGTGCCCCCCACACATTGACTCTGTACCGGTACCCCCTGTATATAGTCTCACTATTGTTATTTTACTGCTGCTCTTTTATTATTTGTTACTTTTATTTCTTATTCTTATATTTTTTAAACTGCGTTGTTGGTTAAGGGCTTGTAAGTAAGCATTTCACTGTAAGGTCTTTTGTATTTGGCGCATGTGACAAAACATTTGATTTGATTTTTATAGATCTGTCAATCTTATTGAAAGCAAGTCTAAGAACCTGTAGATCTGTTGTATGTGCGCCATTTCTATGATTCTTAAGTTTAATTTTTGCATCTTTTACTTTCGATTTTGTACACCAGTTTCAAACAGCTGACAATATACACTATATATAAAAAAATTTTAAAAAAAAAAGTAAAGTATGCGGACACCCCTTCAATTTAGTGGATTCGGCTATTTCAGCCTTGCAATCGCCATAGGCAAACATTGGCAGTTGGAATGGCCTTACTGAAGAGCTCAGTGACTTTCAACGTGGCACCATAATAGGATGCCACCTTTCCAACAAGACAGTTTGTTAAATTAGCGTGTAAAAATCATATGTCCTCGGTTGCAGCACTCACTACCGAGTTCCAAACTGCCTCTGGAAGAAACGTCAGCACAATAACTGTTTGTCAGGAGCTTCATGAAATGGGTTTCCATGGCCGAGCAGCCGCACACAAGCTTTAGATCACCATGCACAATCCTAAGCGTCGGCTGGAGTGGTGTAAAGCTAGCCACCATTGGACTCTGGAGCAGTGGAAACGTGTTCTTTCTTCACCATCTGCCAGTCTGATGGACAAATCTGGATTTGGCGGATGCCAGGAGAACACTACCTGTCCGACTGCATAGTGCTAACTTTAAAGTTTGGTGGAGGAGGAATAATGGTCTGGGGCTGTCTTTCATGTTTCGGGCTAGGCCCCTTAGTTCCAGTGAATGGAAATCTTAACGCCACAGTATACAATGGCATTCTAGATGATTCTGTGCTTCCAACTTTGTGGCAACAGTTTGGGGAAGGCCCTTTCCTGTTTCAGCGTGACAATGCCCCCGTGCACAAAGCGAGGTCCATACAGAAATTATTTGTCGAGGTCGGTGTGGAAGAACTTGACTGGCCTGCACAAAGCCCTGACCTCAACCCCATTGAACACCTTTCGAATGAATTGGAACACCGACTGCGAGCCAGGCCTAGTTGATCAACATTAGTGCCCAACCTTACTAATGCTCTTGTAGCTGAAGGAGTCCCCGCAGCCATGTTCCAACATCTAGCGGAAAGCCTTCCCAGAAAATGCACAGCGCATAGTATGGAAACTTCATACATGTAGTGGGTATACATTCCAAGTTACAGTATTTCCGTTATAACATGTTTAATGACGTCACAAAATGACATGATTTATAGATCACCTCTGACCATTCCTCACATTCTATGTTAGAAACATTGTTCCAGTATTCACTTTGGAATGTGTTAGAGTTTCAGTCTGTTTGAAACAAAGTACATTCCTTTGGTGAATCTTGAGAGCGCAGACTTGAATCTTCTCCCTTGATTTATAACAGGATGTGAGTTGTTAACCCCCCTAGTCCTTTCCTTCCCCCTCTCTGCAGTTGAAAGGGAGCCTGATTGAAGTTATTAATTGTATACCTGATCTGACCTATCTGGATTCTTATTGACAGTCATGACATCATCAAGCTTTGATTATTTTAATCAGCTGTGTAGTGCTAGGGCAAAAAACAAAACGTGCAATCCGTTAGTCCCCAGGACCGAGTTTGGGAAACCCTGCCATATAGGGATTTGCAGTTCGCTAACTAATTGTTCTTTTTAAAAAAAAGTATTGTCCCATCGCTGCAACTCCCGTACGGACTTGGGAGAGGCGAAGGTTGAGAGCCATGTGTCCTCTGAAACACGACCCTGCCAAGCCGCACTGCTTCTTGACACACTACTTGCTTAACCCGGAAGCCAGCCACACCAATTTGTAAGAGGAAACACTGTACTGCTGGCGCGTGTCAGTGTGCATGGGCCCGACTGCTACATGAGTCATTAGTGCGCGATGGGAAAAGGACATCCCGGCCGGTCAAACCCTCCCCTAACCCGGATAAAACCTGGCTAATTGTGCGCCGCCTCATGGGTATCCCGGTGGCGGCCAGCTGCGACACAGCTTAGGATCATCCCCGGGTCTGAAGTGACGCCTCAAGCACTGTGATGCAGTGCCTTAGACTGCTGCGTCACTCGGGAGGCCCTGAGTCGAGGGCTGAGGGGCTTGCGTTGCAAACTTTCCTTGCTTGGCTAATCATTTAGACCACCCTCCAAGATGGCGACGGGGATTCCCCCAAGGGCATAAGGCGAGGGTAAGTGGATGAGGGTGTGTCTTAAGTGTTTGGACCGCAACCATGGTCTGAGAGACCTTTAGGTGCCTTTGGCAAACTCCAAGCAGGCTGTCATGTGCCTTTTACTGAGGAGTGGCTTCTGTCTGGACACTCTACCATAAAGGCCTGATTGGTGGAGTGCTGCACAGATGGTTGTCCTTCTGGAAGGTTCTCCCATCTCCACAGAAGAACTCTGTCAGAGGGACCATTGGGTTCTTGGTCACCTCCCTGATCAAGGCCGTTCTCCCTCGATTGCTCAGTTTGGCCGGATGGCCAGCTCTAGGTAGAGTCTTGGTTTTCCGAACTTCTTCCATTTAAGAATGATGGAGGCCACTGTGTTCTTGGGGGACCTTCAATGCTACAGAGATTTTTTGGTACCCTTCCCCAGATCTGTGCCTCGACACAATCCTGTCTCAGAGCTCTACAGACTATTCCTTCGACCTCATGGCTTGGTTTTTGGTCTGACATGCACTATCAACTGTGGGGCCTTTAAATAGACAGGTGTGTGCCTTTCCAAATTATGTCCAATCAATTGAATCTACCACAGGTGGACTCAAATCAATCATCTCAAGGATGATCAATGGAAACAGGATGCACCTGAGCTTAATTTTGAGTCTCATAGCAAAGGGTCTGAATAGTTATGTAAATAAGGTATTTCTGTTTTTTATATTTAAGAAATTAGCCAAAATAAAAACGTATCACTTTGTCATTATGGGGTATTGTGTGTAGGTTAATGATGTGTGAAAAGTAAGTGCTTGTTTAGCCAGTACATCAAGTCCCTCATTCCACTCTTCCCTCACATGGGCTGGGACCCAAGTAAATCTTATCTGTCCAATCCTGCCATGGGTTTGTGGTACATCATAAAGCAGGTCTTGTCTGCTACGTGAGTTAAAGAACTGCAGACTCATCAACACTGCACATGAATCAGTGCAAATAACTGCTCTGTCTGGCTTGATTTCCTTCACTCACTGCAAGGCCAACCATTGGGGCGGCAGGGTAGCCTAGTGGTTAGAGCGTTGGACTAGTAACCGAAAGGTTGCAAGTTCAAATCCCCGAGCTGACAAGGTACAAATCTGTCGTTCTGCCCCTGAACAAGGCAGTTAACCCACTGTTCCTAGGCCATCATTGAAAATAAGAGTTTGTTCTTAACTGACTTGCCTAGTTAAATAAAGTAAAATATATATATTTTTTAAAATATGGCCATCAGCTCCACCATATATACAGCCAGATTATCTGTAATACATTCCCTGACTGCCACCCCACATTCCTGCATTACAAATGCTAATAGAGTACGTCCTGTCCTTGGATCTTTTGAACCACAAAATCCTGATACACAGTATCCAGACGTCTCTTAAGCAAATCAGATGGATCAACACCCGTCCTATTTTTCCGTAGTCTCTTCCAAAACTTCCAGATCAACTACTGGAGGCAGGAGTAGCCATGGTGGGTTTACAGGAATAGCTACCGGTGGACTAAACTCCCTTCCATACAGTCCCATCTCCCGCTCCTGGGTATTACCCACCCACCTAAAGCTTGTGTTGTTCTGTCCTCGCTCATGTTCCCAGCATGCCTGTAAAATCTCTTTCGCAGGATGAGACACCCCATGTCCCTGTAGGCTGACCCAATAATTAATTGCCAGCTGCTGTCTCCTAATCTGAAATGGCATATCACCATCATCACCTGCAATGCTGACACTGAGGAGGTCCAAAACGTCCCACTACATATTATATTACATAGTCCTTGCTCTTGTATGACATCTACCCTTACCAATGAGGTCTGTGCTGCCGAATCATATGTTATACTGCAATAGGTTATTACAGATCAGATCAATGCAAAATACATGGACCTCAATGAGTGTCATGCCCTGGCCATAGAGAGGCTTTTATTTTCTATTTTGGTTAGGCCAGGGTGTGACTAGGGTGGGCATTCTAGTTTCTTTATTTCTATGTTTTCTGTTTCTATGTTTTGGCTAGGTATGGTTCCCAATCAGGGACAGCTGTCTATCGTTGTCTCTGATTGGGAATCATACTTAGGTAGCCTGTTTTTCCACCTTAGTTGTGGGTAGTTGACTTTGTTAGTGGCCTGTATAGCCCTAGGAAGCTTCATGTTAGTTTTTTATTGTTTCTTGTACGCTCACCACGCTGCACCTTGGTCCGGTCATTTCCCTGACGACGTTTGTGACAATGAGGAAGGTCCATCCCCCCACTCCTTCCCCGTCAGACAGCACATCTCATGAAGCTCCTTATACCTTCCCACCACTCTCTCAATGTGTTCTGCCCAGGTCAGTCTGATGTCAAAGGACACGACAATGAACCTGAAGGCCACCACTCTCTCCATGTTTCTCCCATATAACCTCAAGCGTACCTCTCCCACCTTCCTCCTGGCAAATAAAACCGTCTGAGTTTTCTCTATAGGGAACCCGAATCCCCACATTAATGCCCACAGCTCAATTGCTTCCTGTACCTGCCTGACTATGTATGCCACATTTCTTCCCCTCTTCCATAAGGCCCCATCATCTGTAAATAACAACCTCCCAATATTACATTTTTTATTGAACCTTGATTTAACTAGGTAAGTCAGTTAAGAACAAATTCTTATTTACAATGATGGCTGTGCTTGAGAGTAAACATCATTGATCATGATTGAGAACAACAAGGGACTAATCATGCTCCTGCGGTGTGCCTTTGTCCACCAAGTAGCTTCCTGATAGAGACCTCCCCACCCTCACCTGGAAAATCAGGAAATCCTTTATCCAGTTGTACATTCTTCCTCCTACCCTTATAATATCAAGCTTGATTAACATCCCTTCCTTCCACATCATATCATACACTTTCTCCTCATCAAAAAAGACAGCTACAACAGTCTCTTTGTTCACCTGAGCCTTCTGGACCTCTGCTTGTAAGCAGAGCACTGGGTCCATAGTTCCCCTCCCCTTCCTGAACCCACTCTAATGTGGCGATACTTGCCCCCTGCTCTCCAGTAAGTAAGTCAGCATCTCCGTAATCATACGTTCCATAATCTTACATACATGTGATGTTAAATAAAGCTATTGACCGATAGCTTGTTGGCCTCGTTGGGTCCTTCCCTGGCTTCCGAATTGTTACCACCACTGTCTCCTTCCAGCTGCCAGGAAGTTTTCCCTCCTCCCACTCTCGGTTGTATAACACCAATACCTTATGCATTGACTCATCACTAAGATGGACCAACATAACATAGCACACCTCATCTTTCCCAGGTGAAGTTAACCCAGCCTTACCTTTTTCCCTTTTCATCTTAGCCATGGTAAATTGTGCATTCAACGCATCATTTACATCCTCCCTCCTATTCAGCACTCCAGGGTGCTCCTCTCTAGTTCTCTCTCTCTCTCCCCCACTGCCCCTCCTTTGATAAATTGCAGCCATGCACTTGGACAAAGGCTTTGGCCATCACCTCTGCCTTCTCCTCATCTATTACTGACATATCCTCCCTACTCGTCAACACGAGATAATCCCACTCCCTTCTGACCCCACTTATTCTGTTAATCATCCCCCACACTTCTCCCACAGGTGTTGTCCTTCCAATGGTGTCACAGAACTGATGACAACATGCCCTTTTTGCCTGACGGATAGTTCTCCCCACCAGTGCCTGAGCCTACTTATACTGAATCGGATGTTGGAAGTTATGCGTCCTTTTCACTACTCTAAATGCCCTGTTCCTACTGCCCCGTCCACCATGGGACTGCTTTCCTCCTCCTCCCTGAATTCTTAGGAATAGCCTCAGTAGCTTCCCCCACCTGAGCCATCACCTCCTCACTCAGCTACTGAAACTGATCCCACTTTGCCCACCTGCTTACTCCACTGACACCTCCAGCCTACTGTGCATACTGTGGGGTAATGATCACTTCCTACTGTTGACTTCAACCATACCACCCACTCACAGATTTCTGCCATCACACTAGATACCAGTGTGAGGTCCAAGGCAGACTCTTTCCCTGTGGCTACATCAATCTTGGTCCCTCTGCCATCATTCAGGCACACCAGATCTTTCATTTCTATCAGATTTTATATCACTTGGCCATTTCAATCCATCCGTTTCACCCCCCCAGAGCGTGTTGTGGGCATTTAAAATCCCTTACACCATATTATCTTACTTCTATCCTGGCCCTCCACCCTCTCCAGCACTTCCAGGTCCAATAACTGACAAGGATTATAGTAGTTCACTACCACTAGCAACTAGCAACCCTGTGTTTGAACACCTCCACTACCACATATTCTTGTTCAATACCTTTGCCTATCATCCTGTAAAGAAGTCCTTGCTTTATGAAGGTGGCACATCAGGCTTAGCTGGCATATCCACAATGAACTGCTTGAACTCCTACCCGTTAGACAACAGGCTTCAAGCCTTCCATTGTAGTATTACTACCATAACTAAGATCCAGTAATACATGGCTCCAGCCCTGGCTGATTGAGGCCTTCTCGAACCTCTGCCCATGTCAACCCTGTCATACTCAGATGTCTCCCAGCCGCATTCACTATTAGATGAATCCTCTCTGTTTTAGACTTTACTTTAGCTTTGCTATTGATAGCTTCTGCTATAAATGTCACCAACTTTCTCTTATCTATGTATACCATATCGCCGCCCACCTGCTCCGTAATCCCCGGTCTAGATGATCATACCCATCTCTCCCTTGAACCTGTGTTTTCATGGACCTGGACCACCATCACTGCCTTAGCATATGACAACTTTCTCTCCACTCTCACTGCCTGCTTCATTGCCTCACACCCACCATATACCACACTATGAGCACCCCCACAGCTGCAGAACTTTGGTTGTGCACCATCCCTACACTTCCTATACTCATGGTCCCTTCCACACCTGGCACACCTCTTTTTCTCTTTACAGGCTGTTGCCACATGCCCAAACCTCTGGCAGTTGTAATGTCTTAAAGGCTTAGGTACATAAGCCCTCACATAATAACTCATACAGTGCCTTCGGAAAGTATTCAGACCCCTTGACTTTTCCCACATTTTGTTATGTTACAGCCTTATTCTAAAATTGATTACATTTTCAAAAAAATCCTCAGCAATTGCACTGTCCTTGAAGTGTAAGAGAATAGACGGGCTATCTACCCTAACTCCATCCCTTGTTGCTTGCAACCGCCGCCACACCGAGTAAAGTTTGATTGTTTGCTTATCAACAAATGATACCGGAGCTCCGAGTTTAAGTTTTCAAAGCCCACTTTCAAGGTAGTTTCCCCCACCCAAAAAAACGATCCTTCTAATTTTCTCATTTCAGGTTCTCTTGAAGTCCATCGGGATCCACAATACGAGACAGTTTGGTCAAACATACATACACACACAGTGAAACGAATCCGGCAGCGTAAGCATACACAAAACAGCGGATTGGAACTATTTTCCTGTTTGATCGCTTGATTTTATGGGTATTATGACTCATACTGTGCACTCTAACATCAGCAAACCGCTCACCCACACAAAGCCATACACGTGGTCTGCAGTTGTGAACAGAGTGCACATTTTAGAGTGACCTTTTATTGTCCCCAGCAGAAGGTACACCTGTGTAATGATCATGCTGTTTAATCATCTTTTTGATATGTCCCACCTGTCAGCTGGATGGATTATCTTGGCAAAGGGGAAATGCTCACTAACAGGGATGGAAAGAAATTTCAGAGAAATAAGCTTTTTGTGCAAATGGAACTGGGATTTTTATTTCAGTTCATGTAACATGGGACCAACACTTTACATGCTGTGTTAATATTTTTGCTTTATCCCTTTTCCAATTAGTAGATACAGTCTTATCCATCACTTATCATCACTTGCATGTGCCCCACAAGGAGTCGCTAGAGCGCAATGGTACAAGGAAATCACGGCTGGCCAAATCTTCCTCTAATCCAGACGACGCTGGACCAATTGTGCACCGCCTCATGGGTGTCCTGGTCATGGCCAGCTGTGACACAGCCTGGGATCGAACCCTGGTCTGTAGTGATGCCTTAGACCACTGCACCAAATAGAAGGCCATACATTTATATTTTTGTTCAGTGTAAAATTCCCTATGGGAAAACGATTGGAACCATTTCAGTTTTACCGCTAGGTTTTATGGGTATTATGACACCTCCACTGTGGGGCGCTATAGACGTACAGTCACTGTCCAGAATTCAGTTTCCATTAAAAAAACAACATCTGAACAGTAGGCTACAGTTCCTTAGACATGCCATAGGTCTATTTGAAGTCCCCATATAGCGCCTCACAATAGTCATACATAAAAGCCGGCACAGCTATCATCCTCCTTTACCCTTTCACCAGATCTTTCCCAAACATACATTATCTGGCCCTCCCTTCTTCTCTTTATTTTCAACTCTCCATTTTGCAGCTTTTCTCTTATTGAATTAAATGCAGACATTGTCCTTTTTGCCTCTGTGGATCGTTAACCTTTTCTACTGGTTCCTAAAAGCATTTGGCGATTGACGTGTAGGATATTACAGTTACCCCTCGATCACACCAACAGTGTCATTGCATTTTGGTACACCAGAAGTACATTTGTGATGCTGCACTGTGTGCTGTTCAATATTTTCAGCTGGTGCATTGCATTACCATGCGTGTGCTGGTACAAATTGAATTTCATAAAAGTTCCCCATGGCAGGGGTGGCACCATGGAGAGGCCAAATGATAATGACTAGTGTGTAGTTTGAAATGAGAAGATGCTGTTTGAACAACTGGAAATGTATCTCTGGTAAAAATGACACTGGGACAATTCATCATTACTACACTTGGGTAGTGTGCCCTCTTGGATAGTTTTCACGAAACCATCCAACACAACTGTTCTGTGCATAATATAGCATTGCATCATGCAGGGCAAGCTAGTAATTTGAAAGCTGAAACTCTAGCCTTTAGCTCAGTGAGGATGTTGCCTGTAATCCATGGCTTTTAGTTGGGATATGTACGTACGGTCACTGTGGGGACGATGTCGTCGATATACAGTTGAAGTCGGAAGTTTACATACACCTTAGCCAAATACATTAAACTCAGTTTTTCACAATTCCTGACATTTAATCCTAGTAAAAATTCCCTGTTTTAGGTCATTTATGATCACCACTTTATTTTAAGAATGTGAAATGTCAGAATAATAGTTGAGAAAATAATTAATTTCAGATGTTATTCTTTCATCACATTGGTCAAAAGTTGGTCAAAAGTTTACATACATTCAATTAGTATTTTGTAGCATTGCCTTTAACTTGTAGCCTTCCACAAGCTTCGCACAGTAAGTTGGAGGAATTTTGGCCCATTTCTCCTGACAGAGCTGGTGTAACTGAGTCAGGTTTGTAGGCCTCCTTGCTCACACATGTTTTTCAGTTCTGCCCATACATTTTCTATAGGATTGAGGTCAGGGCTTTGTGATGGCCACTCCAATACCTTGACTTTGTTGTCCTTAAGCCATTCTGCCACAACTTTGGAAGTATGCTTGGTGTCATTGTCCATTTGGAAGACCCATTTGTGACCAAGCTTTAACTTCTTGACTGATGTCTTGAGATGTTGCTTCAATATATCCACATAATTTTCCATCCTCATGATGCCATCTATTTTTTGAAGTGCACCAGTTCCTTATGCAGCAAAGCACCCCCACAACATGATACTGCCACCCCCATGCTTCATGGATGGGATGCTGTTCTTCAACTTGCAAGCCTCCCCCTTTTCCTACAAACATAATGATGGTCATTATGGCCAAACAGTTATATTTTTGTTTCTCTGAAAAGTACGATCTTTGTCCCCATGTGCAGTTGCAAACCGTAGTCTGGCTTTTTATGGCGGTTTTGGAGCAGTGGCTTCAACCTTGCTGAGCGGCCTTTCGGGTTATGTCGATATAGGACTCGTTTTTAACTGTAGATATAGATAATTTTGTACCTGTTTCCTCCAGCATCTTCACAAGGTCCTTTGCTATTGTTCTGGGATTGATTTGCACTTATCGCACCAAAGTACGTTCATCTCTAGGAGACAGAACACGTCTCCTTCCTGAGTGGTTTGACGGCTGCGTGGTCCCATGGTGTTTATAATTGCTTACCATTGTTTGTACAGATGAACATCCACAGGTACACCTCCAATGGACTCAAATGATGTCAATTAGCCTATCAGAAGCTTCTAAATTCATGACATAATTTTCTGGAATTTTCCAAGCTGTTTAAAGGCACAGTCAACTCAGTGTATGTAAACTTCTGACCCACTGGAATTGTGATACAGTGAATAATAAGTGAAATAATCTGTCTGTAAACAATTTCTGGAAAAATGTCTTGTGTCATGCACAAAGTTGATGTCCAAACCGACTTGCAAAAAATATAGTTTGTTAACAAGAAATGTGTGGAGTGGTTGAAAAATCAGTTTTAATGACTCCAACCTAATTGTATGTAAACTTCCGACTTCAACTGTACTTATTAATGCAGCCGGTCACTGGTGTGGTAAACTCCTCAATGCCATCGGATGAATCCCGGGACAAATTCCAGTCTGTGCTAGCGAAACAGTCCTGTAGCTTAACATGCCCTTTATCGGACCACTTCCGTATTGAGTGCTTCACTGGTACTTCCTGTTTGAGTTTTTGCTTGTAAGCAGGAATCAGGAGTTATGGTCAGAATTTCCAAATGAAGGGAGAGGGAGAGCTATGTATGTGCGTGTCTGTGTGTGGAGTAATGGTGATCAATATTTTTTTTGCCATTAGTTTCACAGGTGACATGCTACTAGAAATAAGGTGAGACAGATTTCAGTTTTCCTGCATTTAAATCATCGCCCACTAGGAGCACCGCCACTGGGTGAGCATGGCCTAGTCTCGCATTGCCATACCTCCAAAATCACGTTGTGAAATCTGTGCATCGAGCAGGAGCAGAGGACACAGGGGAAAACATGCTTTTCGACATGTATCACTCAGAGACACCCGGGCACATAAAACTGCACATCAGCGCAGCCTTGAAAGATGAGTCATCTAATCTCAGAGTTGTGATGACTCCTTCAGCACTGGGAATGGTGGTAGACTTTATGGGTGTCCATGTATACATTCAGTTACACAAAACTATGGACCACCACAAGACCTTGAGTCCTACATGCAGGCATATGGAAGAGCAGGGAGGGATGGAACAATCTTACTTATACTGTACAATAGAAGACAGCTTGTTGGAATTTCATATAAAATGAGACTGTATGTGTCAAACAGTACCAGCTGCAGGCGGGTGAAACTGTTACAGCTCTTTGATGAGTTCACACAACCAATATCACCCAAACACGACTGCTGTGACTATTGTGCTACCTAATGCAACTGCATGGACGTATGTTAGGGCAATTAAAGTCCTATGAAGAAGCATGCAGGACAACTATTACAACCAAGACATAGGCTGGCCAGTGAAGAGCATAGGCAATACCTGAGAGAGAAATGATATTACTTTGCACTTGAGAAGGCGCACACAGGTGTTCATGGGAATGTCTCTGTTTATTGCACATCAGCCAATGAGGGTAACCCTAAAAAAAGAATCCAAAACATTCGGAGGGCAATTCCTTTACTTTTCTGAATTGAGGACATTTTTTCTGCTCTGCCCATTACTGACAAGAGACATACAATAGCCCTACTGTCTATCATCACTCTGCACGGTTGCATGCACACAATAATGTGATAATTGTGGATAGGATAATATAAGTTTGCTTAAAATGTTACATGCTTTGCAAGAAGAATGATTTCCCTAATAATCCTGCTTACATGGACACATCTGAAATCAGGCTACAGATGGGACATTTGATACATGCAGAAAATCGGCAATCAAAATAAACGTTCTACCACAGTGACCATGTTATTTTTGCAAGGCTATTTGATTCTGAGTTCGGACATATAAAGTTTACATGTGAACTATTTATAAAATGCATACTTGAACTCACTTCACTCACGCATAAAAGGTGGGTTTACGCTACCCGGTGATGTCAAATGCACATATCAAATACACATCTAGAACATTGATTAAGTTATTTACATGTACTAATACATCGAAAGATTGCGCAGAAAACCAGGTGTTTTAATCGACATATGCTTACGTCGATTATGACCTTACGACAATTAAGATAAGTAGAGTAAGGTGTTTGTATGATTAATACCATACTCATTCTTCTACCACAATCAGTTTAATATTGAATTATTAGTCTGCATGTAAACATACATAGTGTTCATCATCCCCCAAAACCTGAGTGATGATGATTAGGATGATGATTCAGTGTTGGGACAATTTGGGGCTTTTGCAAACATGACCATGTATACATGAGGACTTTTAACATGCTGTGTTGACTAATACTGTTTCATCTTCTTAACAAACAAGACTTACAGTATGTAGTCTAGAGTATTATTGTTGTGGAAACAGGCCCATTTACCATTGAGCTGTATGGAAAAGTATAATGTTTGCCATACTCACTGTAAATAAATAATTTAGCTTAAAGGCTTGTTCTAATAGTCATTTTCAGTTATCTAAAGTATAAAGTGAGCCAAGATGTGACCTGTCACCCATAGTTACTTGTTCATAGTCAATTGACTTCAATAAATTATCCAGATTTGGAAACGTCAATGCTTAGTGGATTGTCTGACTTTATTGTAAATGAACTTGTAGTTGCCATATTTGGATGAAATAGGTAACAAAGTGTACTACTAAAAAAACTTTAAACAATTTTCAAATTAGAACAAGAGTGGGCTTTCCCCTCATTGTTGGCCCAGATAATTGGGAAAAGGCTATAGCAGTTGTGTTACTGCTCATGCACGGTGTACACATCACAGCCAATAAAACGTATTCCTATATAAAGTTTCAGACAGTAAAAACAGGAAGAATGTTAACAGTGCATAACATTGTAAGTAGAGCTGGGGCCACTAACCAAAATGTTGCTGGTTTGAATCCAAGAGCCGGCAAAGTGAAAAATCTGCTGTTCTGCCCTCGAAAAGGCAGTTAACCCCCAACAACAACTGCTCCCCGAGCACCGATGATGTTGATTAAGGCAGCCCTCCACACCTTAAATGCGGAAGACACATTTCGGTTGAATTGCATTCAGTTAAACAAAATTCTAATTCAAACACATAATTACACAAAAAAATGGTATATAGAATATTTTCAGTTTAAAAAAAATCACAAATAAATTAAACAAAGAATGTAACGTTATAAAAGTAAATACACATGTTTTGTGTACATTGTTGACTTCTTTCCTTACTTTTCTAACTATGGCATTTAAGATAACAATTTCCATCCTAGGATCTCAGTACTGCAGCTAAAATGAACTGTCAACGTTTGTGTCTCCGTGAGATTGTTCTTCTCATGGTGTAAGTTCAGTTTGTGGTTGCTGATCCACAAAACTAGTTACTCATAGTTCAATTTGTGAAACAGGTTTATTTGGATGCTCTGGAAGCTTGGGTAGAGCCTGCCAGATGTCAAAGTGAACACCTTCTGATCAAGAAGCACACTGTATGGTTGATGTCCTCATATCCACTTGAGATTGAGTGCTTTCCAGACTCTGCCTTCAGCTCACAGTCTTTATCAAATCGCTACATGAGGTCTGTCTGCTATCCAATGGTCCTGCTGACTTTCTGTGGAATGTCAAACTGGACATGGGCCCCTTGATGTTGGATGAGGTCTTTTGTGAGGCGTACACGTTGTTCACAGTTCTTGCATCAAATACTATTGTTTCTGGGCTTTAAAAAATATATATTTTACCTTTATTTGACTAGGCAAGTCAGTTAAGAACAAACTCTTATTTTCAATGATGGCCTAGGAACAGTGGGTTAACTGCCTGTTCAGGGGCAGAACAGGCAGATTTGTACCTTGTCAGCTCGGGGATTTGAACTTGCAACCTTCTGGTTACTAGTCCAACGCCCTAGCCACTAGGGCGTTGGACTAGGCTACCCTGCAGCCCCAGCTTATTAACTTGAAGATTATTTTCAATGGACCTGTTAGTATCCGTGACTTTGTACCAGAAGTAATGACCTTAAATGAAAAGAAAATAAGGTTTACATATCTGAGACTGCAGTCATACAGTATGCAGCACATTTGCAATGATAAACTTTGTGTGTGTGTAAAACAGAAAGGAAAACGCTGTGCTTTGCTGCTCATGCACCCAGGTGATATTTATTTATAACAACGTTTCGACCCTTAGGTCTTCATCAGGCATCAAACAACTTTGTGTATGTGCCACATAAAATGGGCTTTATCAGTTACTTAATTGTCAAGGGAAAAAACTAACTACAGTATGTATAAATGATCTAGGCTATGGACCTCGTAGGGTAATAGTTGAGTACCCCTGGCCTATTGCATTGACAAAATTTAGCTGTAGATAGCTGTGTTGTTTGAAGGTAGAGCACCTTAACTATGCAGTGATCACTTTCATTACAGTCGATGATACACCAAAACCCGGTGCTTGTAGCAGGTGAATTCATATATCTGGCGGCTCGTCATCTGGAGCTGGGTCCCTGAATAGGCCTCGTTTCGCAAGACTCTTGGTGCTTTCCTGAACAGACACTGCGGTACATCTTTTTGTTCTAGCTGGGACCATACAACATGCCTCAGATACCTCTTTTCCCGCCTCCCACACATGCAGTGACCTCACCCAGCTTAACTAGTGCGTCCAGAGATGCAACCTCTCTTATCGTCACTCAACTCCTAGGTTTACCTCCACTGTACCCGCACCCTACCATACCCGTCAGTACATTATGCCCTGAATCTAATCTACCACTTCCAGAAATCTGCTTCTTATATTCTCTGTTCCCAACGCTCTAGAAGACCAGTTTTGATAGCTTTTAGCCATACCCTCATCCTACTCCTCTATTCCTCAGGTGATGTGGAGGTTAACCTTTTCGGGCTAGGGGGCAGTATTTTCACATCCGGATGAAAAGCGTGCCCAAAGTAAACTGCCTGCTACTCAGGCCCAGAAGCTAGGATATGCATATAATTGCTAGATTTGGATAGAAAATTCTAAACCTGTTTGAATGATGTCTGTGAGTTTAACAGAACTGATATGGCAGGCAAAAACCTGAGAAAAATCCATCCAGGGAAAAAAAATTGAGGTCATTCTCTTTTCATTTACTTTCTATGGGGATCTAGATTTCTGTGGCACTTGCTTGCAGTTCCTATCGCTTCCACTGGATGTCACCAGTCTTTAGAAATTGGTTGATGTTTTTCCTTTGAGAAATGAAGAAGTAGGGCAGTTCAGAACGAGGGTTGAGTGAAGTGTACTAGGGGCGCGCGACCTGAAAGCTTGCACCACTTTGTTTTTATCCGCTATTGAACGCAGTATATTCTGTCTTAAATTGTATTGATTATTTACGTAAAAAAATACCTAAAGTTGTTTGAAATGTTTGGTACAAGTTGTTGCGAGAGTTGGAACCGGTGAGATTCTGGATCAAATAAATTGACATTTTGGAGCTATAATGATGGAATCGAACAAAAGGACAATTTGTGATGTTTATGGGACATATTGGAGTGCCAACAAAAGAAGATCTTCAAAGGTAAGACATTAATTATATCATTATTTCTGCGTTTTGTGTCACGCCTGGCGGGTTGAAATGTGAATGTCATGTGTTTGTTTGGTGGGGTGCTATCCTCAGATAATTGCGTGATTTGCTTTCGCCGTAAAGCCTTTTTGAAATCTGACACGTTGGCTAGGTAAGCTAGTTGAGAACAAGTTCTCATTTACAACTGCGACCTGGCCAAGATAAAGCAAAGCAGTGCGACACAAACAACAACAGAGTTACACATGAGGTGTTGGCTTTGGGGATGATCAGTGAGATACACCTGCTGGAACTTGTGCGTGTTGTTATCGTGACCAGTGAACTGAGATAAGTCGGAGCTTTACCTAGCACAGACTTATAGATGACCAGGAGCCAGTGGGTCTGGCGATGAATATGTAGCAAGGGCCAGCAGACTAGAGCATACAGGGTCGCAGTGGTGGGTGGTATAACGTGATTTGGTAACAAAACAGATGGCACTGTGATAAACTGCATCCAGTTTGCTGAGTAGAGTGTTGGAAGCTATTTTGTAGATGACACCGCCGAAGTCGAGGATCGGTAGGATAGTCAGTTTTACTAGGGTAAGTTTGGCGGCGTGAGTGAAGGTGGTTGGAGTAGCCTGCTATTGCAATCCGCCACAGGATGTTTTTGTGCTGGTCAAGGGCAGTCAGGTCTGGAGTGAACCAAGGGCTAGATCTGTTCTTAGTTCTGCATTTTTTGAATGGGGCATGCTTATCTAAGGTGAGAATTACTTTTAAAGAATGAACAGGCATCCTCTACTGACGGGATGAGGACAATATCCTTCCAGGATACCCGGGCCAGGTCGATTAGAAAGGCCTGCACGCAGAATTGTTTTAGGGAGCGTATGACAGTGATGATGGGTGGTCGTTTGACCGCGGACCCATAGCGGATACAGGCAATGAGGCAGTGATTGCTGAGACCCTGATTGAAAACAGCGGCGGTGTATTTGGAGGGCAAGTTGGTCAGGATAATGTCTGTGAGGGTGCCCATGTTTACGGATTTAGGGTTGTACCTGGTGGGTTCCTTGATGATTTGTGTGAGATTGAGGGCATCTAGCTTAGATTGTAGGACTGCCGGGGTGTTAAACATATCCCAGTTTAGGTCACCTAACAGAACAAACTCTGAAGCTAGATGGGGGGGCGATCAATTCACAAATGGTGTCCAGGGCACAGCTGGGAGCGGAGGGGGGTCAATAGCAGGCGGCAACAGAGAGAGACTTATTTCTGGAGAGGTTAATAGGTTTTAATTAGAAGTTCAAACTGTTTGAGTATAGACCTGGAAAGTATGACAGAACTTTGCAGGCTCTCTCTGCAGTAGATTGCAACTCCTCCCCGTTTGCAATTCTATATTGACGGAAAATGTTGTACCTGGGTATGGAAATCTCAGAATTGTTGGTGGCCTTCCTAAGCTAGGATTCTGACACGGCAAGGACATCAGGGTTGGCGGAGTGTGCAAAAGTAGTGAGTAAAGCAAACTTAGGGAGGAGGCTTTGATGTTGACATGCATGAAACCAAGGTTTTTTCGATCACAGAAGTCAACAAATGAGGGTGCCTGGGGACATGCAGGGCCTGGGTGAAAATACTGCCCCCTAGCACGAAAAGGTTAACCTCCACATCACCCGAGGAACAGAGGAGGAGTAGGATGAGGGTACGGCTAAAGGCTATCAAAACTGGTCACCTAGAGCATTGGGGACAAAGAATAAAAGGTGCAGATTTCTGGGCTTGGTAGAATAGATTCAGGGCATAATGTGCAGACAGGGGTATGGTGGAATGCGGGTACAGCGGCGATAAGCCCAGGCACTGAGTGATGATAAGAGAGGTTGTATCTCTGGATAAGCTGGATATAATGGGTTAGGTCACCGCATGTGTGGGACGTGGGACAAAGGAGGTATCAGAGGTATAATGAGTGGAACTAGGGGCTCCATTGTAAACTAAAACAATGATAACTAACCTAAACAATAGTATACAAGGCATATTGACATATGAGAGAGACATACAGCGAGGCATAAAGTAATCACAGGTGTTGATTTGTAGAGCTGGCTAAGACAACAGCTAATCAGCTAAAACAACAGGTAAAATGGCGATGAATGGGCAGAGGGTCGGTTAACGACACACAGAGACTGAGTTCGCGGCTGGGGCCGGCAGATGAAAAATAAATGAATAAACAGAATGGAGTACTGTGATTAATGGAGGTATTGTAGTTGTAGTAATTTAGTTTTCTATCTGGGAGATGCGCCTGGCTCACGGCTAACTGGTGCTAGCTTCGGGGCAGGGGCGTTAGCCACTATAGCCACTCGGTAGCAGCGGTGATCCAGTGTCAAGGTCCAGAGCTTACGGCAAGGATCCGGTGGAGTAGTGTGTTCTAGCCGTGTTTGGGTGGAGTCCGGGTGAACAACTGAGTAGACCGGGAGGTGGGCCTCGGGGATAGCTTCGATACTGGGTAACTCGGTGGGTGCTAGCTAGCTGTGAATATCAGGAGAATGGTCCAGGGAGAGACAGTCCGTTACTGGTAGGCTGGCGAGTATTATCCAGGCTAAAAAAATAAAAAAAGTTGGTACTGGTACCTGTGCAGAAGGTAAAGGCCGCTAGCAGTGGCTAACAATGACTAAATAGCTTGTAGCTAATTAGCTGGTTAGCTTCTGATGGCTATGTGGTTCTTGCGATAAGGTCTAAAAGTTACAAATAATAGCGGTTCCGTATCACATTGGGTGAGGCAGGTTACCCGAAGGTATAATTGAACTAAAATGGAGAAGAGATGGAAAATAAAATTGAAATATATACAAAAAAGACGAAAAAATACAACAGTACACGAAAGGACGAACAAAACACGTCTGCACTGCTACGCCATCTTGGAGCTGGGGTCTGACTCATTTTACTCACAGCCCTAATATAAAACAATATATAATAGGATTCACACTGAGTGAGTTAATATTCAAAGTACTACGCTGAAGACTCTAATAACAACCAAATATTTATCAGATTCGGCCAAGTGGATAAAGATTGGATTTCTGAGTGTGGTAAATGAGAGAGGGAGGAGAGGGATTTCTTAATGAAAGAAAGAGGAGAAGGAAGGGAGAGAGAATAAGAGAGACTAAAGAGAGAAAGATGAGGAATGAGCGATTAAGGAGAGATAACATAGGGATTTTAAATGATAGAGGAGAGTGGAATGAAATAATGACCAGGAGAAAGAGAAGGTGTAATGAAAGAGAAAAGAGAGCGGAGTGGGATCGATGAGAGGTAAGCTTAGCTTAACTGAGTAGGTATCAGAGCAGACAGTTCAGAGAAGCCTGGGATAGGAAGGGGATTTCACACTACTACACGCACACTCAGACTCATGACCCAATGTGACCTTCTCTGTCAGTCTATATGTTCACAGCAGAAGCGACAATGACAGAACATTGATCCCACATCACCTGTATATTATCTGAGAGTAATAGACTACCACCATGTGAGTGACAATAAAACTGATTGACTATTAGCTATATTGAATTCAGTGTATATAGTCACAGATGGCTGACATTGTTATAGTGTAGCTCTGAGTTATAAAGCTGTCAGAATAATTCAAACAGACAGTTTTGACAATGTGTTACCCTGTTGGCAGTCCATTGCCAAACGAGTAATCGTTTCTAGCAGAGCATTATGTATAAGCGGCATAAACTCCAGTGGATTATGTTCTGACCAGGCGTTATTAGAATGGATTGTCGTTTAATTTCTATTGAAATTTCCAACCGTCCACTAGGGCGTTGCAGATGGAGGTGAGGATAGGCTAAAACCGCGAGCTACAGCTCTGAACATCACAGGTTCAATTGCAGTGCTAGGCACTCATTTTTGTGTGTGAAGTTTTCTGTTTTAACCATAACCAGTAGAAATGAATGTATAAACTTAATCCTAATGTCTAAATTTAAATCATGCTACAGAGTATTGAAAACTCCCTCATTTTTTAAACCACCCATTTTGGACTCAAAGTTTCAATGTATAGTCCAGACATGAACCATCTGTAGTAATCTCCTATCATATAAAGCCACAAAATCCTTTCATACAATTCTTAAAAGATTTTGTTTACACAAGTTCCTTCATTTATATCATAACCGCCATCCATAAAAGTCAGTACTGTGCAGCCGTCTTCATCGATCTGGCCAAGGCTTTCAACTCTGTCAATCACTGTATTCTTATCTGCAGACTCAATAGCCTTATTTTATCAAATGACTGCCTCTCCTGGTTCACCAACTACTTCGCAGACAGAGTACAGTGTGTCAAATCGGAGAGCCTGTTGTCCGGACCTCTGGCAGTCTCTATGGGGATACCACAGGGTTCAATTCTCGAGCTGACGCTTTCTCTGTATATATATCAATGATGTCGCTCTTGCTGCGGGTGATTCCCTGATCCACCTCTACGCAGACGACACCATTCTGTGTCCATCTGGCCCTTCTTTGGACACTGTGTTAACTAACCTCCAAACAAGCTTCAATGCCATACAACACTCCTTCCGTGGCCTCCAACTGCTCTTTAAACACTAGTAAAACCAAATGCATGCTTTTCAACCATTTGCTGCCCACACCCGCTCGCCTGACTAGCAACACTACCCTGGACGGTTCTGACCTAGAATATGTGGACAACTATAAATACCTAGGTGTCTGGCTAGACTGTAAACCCTCCTTCCAGACTCATATTAAAGATCTCCAATCCAAATCTAGAATTGGCTTTCTATTTCGCAACAAAGCCTACTTCCCTCACGCCCCCAAACTTACCCTCGTAAAACTGACTATCCTACTGCTCCTCGACTTTGGCGATGTCATCTACAAAACAGCTTCCAATACTCTACTCAGCAAACTGGATGCAGTCTAGCACAGTGCCATCCGTTTTGTTACCATATGCCACCCACCACTGCGACCTGTATGCTCTCGTCGGCTGCCCTCGCTACATATTCGTCGCCAGACCCACTGGCTCCAGGTCAGCTGGGTAAAGCTCCGCATTATCTCAGTTCACGATAACAACATCCACCCGTAGCACACGTTCCAGCAGGTATAGCCCACCTGTAACGGTTCTCGTTGGTGGAAGGAGAGGAGGACCAAAATGCAGCGTGGTAAGTGTTCATCATGTTTTAATAGAACAAACTGAACACTACACAAAATAATTACGAAATACACAAAATAATAACAAAATAATAACGAAGAGAAAACAAAACAGTTCTGCCAGGTGAACAGACACTAAACATAAATTAAACACCCACAACCAAAATGGGGAAAACAGGCTACCTCTCAATCAGAGACAATGAACGACACCTGCCTCTGATTGAGAACCATATTAGGCCAAACACATAGAAATATAACAACATAGAAAAAAGTACATAGACTACCCACCCCAACTCACGCCCTGACCAACCTAACACAAAGACATTAAAAAGGAACTGAGGTCAGAACGTGACACCACCCAATCTACCTACCTCATTCCCATACTGTTTTTATTTGATTTACTTTTCTGCTCTTTTGTACACCAGTATCTCTACATGCACATCATCATCTGCTCATTTATCACTCCATTGTTGATCTGCTAAATTGTAATTATTGCCTCCCTACCTCATGCCTTTGTGCACACTGTATCTAGACTTTTTTCTACTGTGTCATTGACTTGTTTATTGTGTTATTGGCTTGTTTATTGTTTACTCCATGTGTAACTCTGTGTTGTTGTCTGTGTCACACTGCTTTGCTTTGTTTTGGTCAGGTCGCAGTTGCAAATGAGAACTTGTTCCCAACTTGCCTACCTAGTGAAATAAAGGTGAAATAAAATAAAGATGAAGTTGCACTTAGACACTTATCTAAGATCTGTTTTGGAGGTTAAGCTGATTCAAGACCTGTGCCTAATGCCAACTGGAACAGTTGAAGTTCCTCTAAGCCTTCACAGTATTACTCAACCTGCAATTGTAGTGGGTGGTAAAACTAGCTTGCCTTTTAGGAGTTCCTCTCAATACTCTATTGCCCTGGACGGCTGAGATAGCAAAGGGCTCTTGGTCCCTGCCCCCAACACCACCTAAATCTATTCTGTACGTGTGAGTGAGGAAGGCTCACTGTAGTAGGCTTCTGTAGTGAGGAAGGCTTCATGATTTTTAGCTATCACAGTGACAGCCTGAAGTAAGATAGTGTGTGTACTAGCAGGTCTGACAAACCTACCTAGTGACCCCTCCCTCATTAAACCTTACAGAATAGGTGAGAAACCCCTACTCCAGGTTAACAACTCAATGTTATTTATAAAACCTCTGTATTTATTTTCAATTATGAAGTTTGACAGAATAAAGAAAATGGTTAGTTTACTTGTAAGCATCAATGTTATTTTCATTTATGAATATCCTCTAAATACCTAATGCACATTTCTCCTCAATAAGACAAATGATAAAATGTCTGTTTAAACCTTTAAACAGATTCAATAACGCTTTCCTTTCATCACAAGTATTTCAACATCACCCTTTAAACCTAGTGATGTCACGTTCTGACCTTAGTTCCTTTGTTTTGTCTTTGTTTTAGTATGGTCAGTGCGTGAGTTGGGGTGGGCAGTCTATGTTCTTTTTTCTATAATTTGGGATTTCTGTGTTTGGCCTGGTATGGTTCTCAATCAGAAGCAGCTGTCAATCGTTGTCCCTGATTGAGAACCAAACTTAGGTAGCCTGGTTTCACCTTTGTGTGGTGGGTGATTATTTTCTGTTCAGTGTTTTTTGTATTCACCGTTCAGGACTGTTTTGTTTCGTTCCCGTTATTTTGTGTTCATGATAATAAATTATCAATATGGACACTTACCACGCTGCGCATTGGTCCTCCTCTTCTTCCACCAACAACGGCCGTTACAAGTGATCAACCTTAAGAGGTGTGCTGAGGAGTCGGACAAAACAAGTATCGTAATGGATATGGGCAATTGGGCAGTTGTTAACTTTGTACAAGTGACAAGTCATGCTCTGAGAGAGGTCAGAGAGCGTGTCAGCCTGCTGGAACCGCCCCTTTCCTGCAAACTGTATAAATGATGGGTAAGAAATTAACATAGCAGAACAGAAATGAGTGAAGCTGCAGCTACACGTTTAAAGAGGTTTGAACTTTGAATCTCAACATGAGGTAGCAAAGAAATGTGGCAAAGAAATTAACGTCATGTCCTGAATACAAAGCGTTACGTTTGGCGCAAATCTAACACAACACATCACTGAGTACCACTCTTAATATTTTCAAGCATGGTGGTGGTTGCATCATGTTATGGGTGTGCTTGTCAACAGCAAGGACAAGGGAGTTTTTTAAAAATAAAAATAAACAGAATAGAGCTAAGCACATGCAAAAGCCTAGAAGAAAACCTGGTTCAGTCTGCTTTCCTACAGGCACTGGGGGACAAATTCACCTTACAGCAGGACAATAACCTATAACACAAGGCCAAATATACATTGTAGTTGCTTACCAAGATGACACCAAATGTTCGTCAGTGGCCGAGTTACAGTTTTGACTTAAATTGTCTTGGAAATCTATGGCAAGACTTGAAAATGTCTGTCTAGCAATAATCAACAACCAACTTGACAGAGCTTGAAGAATGTTTTAAAGAATAATGTGCAAATAATGTACAGTTCAGGTGTACAACGCTCTTAGATGTACCAAGAAAGATTCACAGCTGTAATATCTGCCAAAGGTGATTATAACATGTATTTACTCAGGGGTGTGAATACTTGTGTAAAGGAGATATAAATACATTTGCAAATATTTCTAAAAGTTAGAAGCACAGGGTCAGTCACAATGCAATGCCCCTTGAGCAGTGCCTTGTTCAACGGCAGAGAACAGCACCTGGAGTCTGAACCACCAACACCCTGGTTACTGTTCAGTGGTCCATCTTGAGATTCATTGCAAGAAGTAGAATGGACACAATCAGGAAGGGACAAGGAACTCACTTTAGACTATTGATTTACAACTGAGTTTTGACAGTTGACAGAGACTGAGAGAGAGATCTGTATCGTGTGTTTTTTTAAATTTCACCTTAATTTAACGAGGTAGAGAACCAGCTAGTTGAGAACAATATCTCATTTACAACTGCAACCTGGCCAAGATAAAGCAAAGCAGTTCGACACGTACAACAGCACAGAGTTACACATGGGATAAACACACATACAGTCAATAATACAGTAGGGGAAAAAGTCTATATACATTGTGTGCAAATGAGGTAAGTTAAGGGAGGCAAGGCAATAAATAGGCCATGGTGGTGAAGTAATTACAATATAGCAATTAAACGCGGGAATGGTAGAATTCAGGCTGGAATTTATAGATCAGACAGTCAGAGTCTCTGCCTCCACTGCGTTATGTGTCCACTACTATCACTAGTGGTGATTATTACAATTTACATTACCTCCCATTTTCTTGTCTTTACTTGTGTTGTACAATGTTTCACTGTTGCATTAATCCTCATTTGAAATATTGTTGAGTGGGATAAATGGGATAATGTAATATGGACTTGATATTGGAAATCAATTTTCAAAGAATAACGTCTATTTAAATTATTTCCATTATTCCCTATATCTAAGGTTCAAATCTGAAATTGGTTTATGCCCTGAGATTATCTCAGTGCGCTGCGCCTGAGATGCTCGTGGTCCATTGCCCTGTGGTGGTGAACTTCAAAAATATGATTATGTCGCTGTCTGCTTCAGTGGTGCTGAATCTCCAATCACCGCTATTACAGCTGATTTGTTTCCTTACACACAATCGGATATTTTGCTCTACTGACAAAGTCAATACAGATTTAGAGGCTAAATATTTAAGAATCGGATTGTTGTTGTTATTAAATCGGAGGTGATCGGAGGTGTTGCCGAATTCATCAAACACACCTGAGGTAGTGAGGTCACCACCACGTGCACCGCGCATTCTCACATCGAGATGATTCAGCCACCACGGTAACCACGCGCTCCAGCCACTCACTCCCTCAGCTCAAGAATACACCAACATTCCGAACTGGTACGAGATAGAATGGCTTTAGTGCGCTTGCTTGAATCAGTCTGGTTCTCAATCGCTCGACAATCCTAGTGTGAGTGACTGTGTGTAAATGTGTGTGTTAGCAGGCAACAGGCGGGTGGAGAGATCGGGGAGCCAGCTTGGATAGCGGAGAGCGCACACCACCAGCGCAGTCGAGACTAAAACGGAAATAACGAATTAACTACCAAAGGGATTGTCATTTCCTTAACATCCTATCAACCGTTAATGACAGACACATCGTTAAAGGAGGCAAAACGAAAAACACAACAGAGATTGATTTATTATCCATAGTTTACCGTTCCAGCGCGTGGAAAGATGAAGACTAAAAACCTTGAGCAAAGCTTGTCTGATTCCAGAGAATTGGATGGATCGTATGACCAGCTGACTGGTGGTGAGTGATGGGCTTTCGCAGCCCCGGCTTTATTAGACGGGTTAAAGATGCCGTATGACTTGAAAAAGTGAAATAGTTGGTTAGCCAATATAGCTTAAAACTGTTGCCTATACAATTGTTTGTGAAGCTTAGGCTACTTAAGATGCTTCACATTAGATAATGTAGGGCTATATCGTTTTAAAAAGCGAGCAGCCTATAGTAATCATGTCTTATCACACAATATATGAATTTATATATGTCATATTGTATATTTTATTGCTAGTATTTGCGTGCATGTTGATGTGTGACGTCTGCAGCCTGATCACTGGAAATAGACTTCGATTTAGGATGTTTGAAAAGGTCATTAGAAGGTTGTCATTTGCCTTCCTCAGTGCTCGCAATTATTTTTTATTAAAAATGCTTGCCCAACACTGGGCGCGAACTCGTGATGCTCGGAGCTGAAGCTGCTCAGCCACGTATGATTGCATGGCGATGGAATGTGTGCGAGGCGCGGAGTTTTGCTGACTTGGCTTTTCTACAGGAGTCCATTGGCTGTCATGTTGAGATGCCCAAAGCACATCTGGATTAGAGACGTTGGTGCTGGACTGAAGTCCTGGTGATATAGCCTAAAATTAAACGAGCCATATTAGTGAAAATGTGCATTTTCGAATCACACGATCCAACATGTATGTGCTTTCTCCTTTATAGGACTGTTTTGCTAAATCGTTTTGGACTGAATTATCTTGGATTCTACATTTAGTGTGCTGCACAATGAGTTTCTAGTGCGATTGGTTTTTGCCACGTGCCTTTGCTAATGTGTGTGTCCATCAGGATTTTAGAATGTCATGCAGATGGAGCTAAATGTCAAGACATTTTCAATGAAAAACAAATACCGAATTTGGTGTGTGTGTGCAGAATGTCAGTAAAACCAAATATAAATGGAGCACAGCAGAGGAACTGCAGACAATTAATATTATTGGTCCATAATTAATGGACAATATGTGAAAGTGCGTGTGTGTGCGTGAGCTGTCTTCCTTAGTTCCATTAGATCAGTGTTGTTACTAGATGTTTATTAAGATATGTAATTAGATGCTGTTTGTGACGTTTGACAGAGTACCATGAAACACCATTTGTCTGTTTAGTGCTAGTTACAGATTAAAATGATAGCATTGTGCCCAAACACATTGTTACTATACAAGAGGCAAGCCTTGCACTGGCTGCCTGACACACACACATGTAGAGTATGAGCTGTCATTCTTCCAGCCAAGCTCTGGAATGATTAATATGATTTTTCCTTGATGCATGAGAGCTATTATTGTTGACTGGGCTGTATTGTGAACATGATGTGACATATTGAACATGTGACATCTACATTGACATATTGCATATACAGTACATTGATGTATTGACAACACAACTAGGCCTATCATGATGCACTGCAACACAGGATCTATGCACATGTTTAAAACCAGTCCCTAGATGGGCTTTTAGGAATTAGTAACTGAAAAATGGAACCTGTGTCCTCCGCATGCCACACAACTGTGCTAGCCTGCTGAGCTAAAGCCTATAAGGACAGTGCTGGTAGACAGTAATGTGGTGTGTTTTAATGGTATCTGTTGAGATGTGTTTTATGTATATCAGCTTTCTGTGGTGAAGCAATAGATGAAGATTAGCTACTGATCTCCATACCTGAGTCTATTAAAGAAACAAACACACTAAATAGGATTTGACGGACTGCTGTGTGTGTGTGTGTATGTTTGCCTGTATTATTTGCCTTTAAAGGTCAACTGCCCCTTAGAACCAACTTCTTTGGTTTTAAAACGGACTATGTGGCATCGAAATAAGCCAGAAATATGAATTATTGTGTCAGAATTGACATCAAAGTGTAAATAGGATCATTTTTTTCTATTAAATCAGTCTGGTTTAAAACTGAGCTTTGTAAGTGAGTTCATCACTACTTACTGAAGGGTTTGCTATGGATTACTTACTTACCCACTTTTGCCAATGATGCTCAATTGCTCAGAGACAACACGTTGTGGTCCACCCCAGCTGCCATGTGGGCATTTGTTGTCCAGTGTACATATGGGTGCAACGTACACGTTTCCCTCTGCAAATAGGAGTGAAAATGGGCTTCCATAAAGTCGGTACAAACTTCCAATGCATTTCAACAATATTGCCAGATGGCCAGGAATGGATTACATCCGACATGATCACTTCTGCTGCCTGTCAACTGTCAAACAACTGGTGTTGGTGAGTACGTTAGCTAAGTAGATAGCTGGTACTAGCTAGCTAGTAGCTATTTTTGGTTATACAACATTGTTTGATAATGCTAGTGAGTCAGGCTAGCTATATGATACCATAGATGAAAGGGGGATGATACTGTAGCTAGCTTAATGCATCAAGACGCACCTCCAACATCACATAAAACCTCACATACATGTAATTCTGCCCATAAACAATGCCAATTTCTCTCATCAGTGGCATATGGGCTTTTTAGGTGAGCGCTGTTTCCGCCCTGTGATAAGCAAGGCCCACTTTGTCAAAGGCAGGGATGCCAAATATTTATCTTATCCATTCCAAGCGCGCCTCTCCAGGGTGCTGTTGGAGAAATGTATCGCTGCAGCGCTCCACCAATGTCAAAAAATCATGTAGCAGAAAAAGTATATGGTAGAAAGAGTAGCCTATGTGACCTTTTTTATAGCCTACAGGCTGGAGATAAAATGTATGACAATATAATGAGACAGAAACCTTTTACATCGGGTTTCTCAGATCAAATGGCCTAACCTAATTGGTGCCCAATCAAATAAAAAATGCTCTTACACGTTATCAAACAACATATCATTAAACAGGACAGGCCAAAGTAAAATGGACAATATGGAATGGATAATCAGGCTAATCACAGTCCAGGAGTTTATTCCCGTGGGCTAATTTGTCATGATCAGTGATTTCAAGTTTGTATCCTTACAATGTTTATGAGCTGATCACAGCAAAAAATAAAATACTTCTGCACTTCCCACTGTGTGAACACATTGCAAATAGGCTCAGGATAACTCCCCCTGATAAAGTTGGGTAACTGAGCTTTAATAGCCAAATTGATTAGTCACAGGAATCGGGACTAATAAAGCAAATGCAATGGCCTTTTTAAAAATTGTATTTATTTGTATTTATTTATTTTTACAAGCGGTACGCCTACCACATGGATGGGCATTCATAAAATTCCATTGCTGGCCGGCATGGTAGGCTACATCCAAGTAAGCATGGGCTGATATCTTTCGGACGTCTTTTTTTGGCAGTCTTTTTTTGGTGTTTTGCAAATGGTAGACCTACATGGGCATTCCTAAAATTATATTTCAGGCGACACTGTAGGCTATACCTCAGTAAGCATGGACTGACGCTGATGTCTTTTGGACATCTTTTTTTGTTCTTGTCCGGAACGGTCTTAATTTCCATGTCCACAGATGTTGGTTTATGGTCCAGTTCGGACGAAATCTGAAACGATCCATGATGTCTATGTTTGGTTCAGTATTTTGTCCGGTTTGGACCAGCCTTGATTTGGCCCAAACATTGATGTCTATAAATGACGTCTTTTCAATTTTCATCCAGAACTGAAAATGAACCAAATTTCACCATCAGGATAATACGTATTTTCAACGTCCAGAAAATACCTCAACTGTCATTCAAAACCAAAAATGAATCTGTTTTCAACATTTGGACAAGACATCTTTTTACCTTTCATTCAGAACCTAGAGTGAACCTAACTTCAACGCCTGGGAAAATACCTGGTCTTTTCGACATCATTCTGCTTACTGGGACTATTCTACTCGTTTTTTTTGTTGTCTTGCCTAGGGTGGCACAAGAGCCAGGATCGGCCCTGGAGGAAGATGTGCATAGCTCACATTAGCTTTTGATAGCAAGGTATCTAGCTAACTGTAGCTCATTTCCATTTAGGGTCAATCCAGGGCAGGCACTTGGATACTAGCCTGCTAGCTAATCGTAGGATGTAGCCAGCTAGCTTTGAATAATGTTTCAAGCAAACTGGCTAGCTAACGTTAGCTAGCTAGCCAACTGATTTTAAACTCTGACAAAGATATATCTAACCCAGATTTGCAAGTTAGGTAGCTAGCTTGCCTGTTCTCATTTAAGTCGTACGTGTATTTTCTAGGGCAAAGGTAAATTAAGGATGGTACTTGTCTACTTGTACTCTACACACAACTTATTTTTATTTATTAGGTAAGTGTATGCATGCTGTCTTCATAAGCACATCAATGTGATATTTACAGCATTAAATGTGTTGTCTTTGTAACACAACACAATCATCGACTTTTGTTGTTGATAAATGTATCTACACTCAAGCTGGCCGATGTTTGTGCAATTTTCACATGTAGCCTACACCTTTTGTAGGGATATTAGCAGTTCTGGGATTTGTCTCATGGGAAAGATCTAACAGCGAACATAAAGAGAGATGAGATGAAACAACTAGACATATAGAATATTGTGGTGTAGAACAGCTGAGCTGACTCAAAAACAGCATTCACCTCGCAGATGATACCACGGTAACATGTATTTACATGACGTGATGAAATGTTGAAACTAAGTTACAAGGTCTTATGAAACACATTCCAGACACTGGCTGTTGCTATCTTGCCATAGCTGATTTGATGGAGAAATATCAGCTAGATAGGATAACCAGTTAGGATAACCAGAGGGGAGAAGTCCTAAACTTCAAACTTTGTTCTCTTCATAGCAAAGATAGCTTAGCTTACCTTGCTGTACTCATTACTGGACTTGTTTGTTGTGATTGAATGGCAAAGGCACACTCAAGAAACATCCACATCAAACTACACCCCCAAGACAACTGTTGTTTGCCTTCAGTCATGGACACCAGCATTCCTTAATGAATGAAAGAGTGCATTTTTGGGAAGAAGGAATGGTGAATCCTTCTCTTAATGTGCGTAGTCTGTGTGTGTATTTGTGTAAGTGATGTGATGTCTCTTGAGTATTGTATATGTGGCGGAAGAGCAGAATTACCGTATATAATGTTTCTGTAAATATATTTTTTATTATATATATATATATATTTTTTACATTTACCCCTTTTTCTCCCCAATTTTGTGGTATCCAATTAAGTTAGTCTCATCGCTGCAACTCCCGTATGGACTCGGGAGAGGCGATGGTCGAGAGCCACACGTCCTCCGAAACACGACCCAACCAATCCACACTGCTTCTTGACACGATGCCCACTTAACCCGGAAGCCAGACACACCAATGTGTGGGAGGATACATTGTACACCTGGCGATCGTGTCAGCGTGCATGCGCCCGGCCCGCCACAGGAGTCACTAGAGCGCGATAGGACAAGGACATACATGCCGGCCAAACCCTCCCCGAACCCGGACGACGCTGGGCCAATTGTGAGCCACCCCGTGGGTCTCCCAGTCGCTGCCGGCTGCAGCAGAGCCTGGACTCAAACCAGGATATCTAGTGGCACAGCTAGCAACTGCGATGCAGTGACCACTGCTCCACTCGGGAGGCCAATGTTTCTATAATTACCTCTCGCCTCTCAGCTAGGGCTCTTAAACACAAAGGGGAACACGACCACACACGCAAAAATGAACACAAGCACGCAAACACAGTCATCACTGATCCACTATGCGATGTCAACAGTCTACCTGGCAGGCAATATTTGGTACATGGCGCTATTATTACGTCTTTTAGAACATCTTGGTCAGATTGAACAATGGTTGTAGAAGGAAATTGTAAAAATACATCTTTATGTGACCTTATACCAAGGCATTGTTGAATACTCATTTCTTATTGGCTTGAAGGGCATTCTAGAGATTGCATTATTTCATAACCAACTCGGGCTTTATGCATTCTCTGGAAAATAATGCAACTCCGTGGAAGGTCAGTTCCTCTAGCTCCGGTATTCCCAAATTGCGGGGGTACGAGGAATGCCGTCGGGGGTACCCCCAAATCTATATTTGGGTGCGTTTTTTTTTCTCACCTGAGTAGCCTCGTTTCACTGCCAAACTTTTTTTTAACCATCTAGTGTTCAGCGAAATAACAACACAATGTCAAATACAGGTAGCCTAGTCAAATAATTAACATCCAATCACATTAAACGTTACTCTCTCGCGGGAAACCTTCACTCTTGCACAGACATTTAAAAACGAAACGTGAGAATTTGAAAATAGACCACAGGAGTTTTTTGAGCGAGAATAAAGACTACTTTCGAGTAGTAAGACATGTATGAAAGCAACAGATACCATTAATAAGAAGGGTCTAGAAGCGTATTATACGGTGAGCTAACGAAGTGGCTAGGACAGGCAAGCCACATACTATTGTGGAGGACTTAATTATTCCTGCTGCCATGAATATGGCTGGGGAAATGCTGGGGATAAGGCCAGAAAAAACTATACAGACAATGTCTTCATCAAACAACATTTTCACGACGCATCAGTGACATGGCAAGAGATTTTGAAACAATTACTGCTTCACAAACAAGACAGTGAATTATATGCGTTACAGCTGGATGAGACAACTGACGTGGTGGGCCTGGCACAGCTCCTGGTTTATGTCCGTTATGTTTATGGGGGGTCAATTTAAGGAAGATATCCTCTTCTGCAAAGCACTGGAAACCAGGACAACATGAGAGTATATTTTTTAAAGCACTGGACAGCTTTGTGACATCAAATGGATGTCAAGATGCGTTGGTATCTGTACTGATGGTACAAAGCAATGACAGGGAGACGTAGTGGAGGGGTAATGCACGCGCAAGCAGTTCCTCCCGACACCACTTGGGTACACTGCAGCATCCACCGAGAGGCTCTTGCTGCCAAGGGAATGCCTGACAGCTTGAAATACGTTTTGAACACTACAGTGAAAAAGGGGTAACTTTGTTAAAGCAAGGCCCCTGACCTCTCGTGCATTTTCTGCATTATGCAGTGAAATGGTCAGCGACTATATAACGATTTTACAACACACAGAAGTGGTTATCAAGGGGAAAAGTATCAACACGTTTTTTTTTAATTGATAGACGAGCTTAAAGTTTTATTTACTGACCATAATTTTCACTTGTCTGACCACGTACATGATGACGAGTTTCTCACACGACTTATCTGGGTGATGTTTTTTCTCGCCTGAATGATCTGAATCTAGGATTAAACGGACTCTCCGCAACTATATTCCATGTGCTGGACAAAATTGAGGCTATGATTAAGAAGTTGGAGCTCTTTTCTGTCTGCATTTAACAAGGACAACTCACAGGTCTTTCCATCATTTGTATGATTTTGTTGAGTGCAAATGAACTCATGCTTACGGACAATGTCAAATGTGATATAGCATAGCACCTGAGTGAGCTGGGTGTGCAAATACGCAGGTACTTTCCCGAAATGGATGACACAATCAACTGGATTCGTTATCCCTTTCATGCCCTACCTCCAGTCCACTTACTGATATCTGGACAAGAGAGCCTCATCAAAACTGCTACAAACATTTCTGTGAAAATTGAATTTAATCAGAAGCCACTGCCAGATTTCTGGATATGGCTGCGCTCAGAGAGTCCTGCCTTGGCAAATCGCTCTGTTAAGACACTGATGCCCTTTGCAACCACGTACCTATGTGAGAGTGGATTCTCGGCCCTCACTAGCATGAATACAGTCTGTGGGGAGTTATTCACAATTTTTGATGAACAAAAAATATTCGATTTATAAGATGGCTTAATAAAGAGCAAAATGTTTGATTATTATTATTTGTGCCCTGGTCCTATAAGAGCTCTTTGTCACTTCCCATGAGCCGGGTTGTGACAAAATTCACATTTATTTAACATAAAAATGAGTGTATAGTGTGTGTGTGTGTGTGTGTGGCAGGCTTACATTGATGGCAAAAAACAACATTTTGAGAGTGCGCTGACCCTGGTGCTAGAGGAGGTACACAGCTGGAGGTTGAATGTTTGAAGGAGTACAGTACTGCTCTAGCGCATCGTGCAACACACCTTTGACGGCATTTATTTTTTTCCATGGAACGCATAGCCCCTTGTTGAGTATCCCGTTTGGTAATCTGACCAGATAACACCCAGAATGTTACTTCCCCATGACTTCTTTACCTTGTTGTTATAGAGACCATGACAACAACGAGAAAATCAGTTCACAACTGTGTGACAAATGTTTCTATAGGAAGGGGGTTCCACTCTTCCTTGTGTCCATCTACCTCTATGAAATTACTGGATAACCTGCAAATGTCACGTGCACCCCATTTGACCTCCTTTTTCCTCTCCATGGTGTATTAGAGCTTAAACCAATACTCACACTCTCCTATCTTAATGCTTTTCAAGCGCATGACACACTCTCTGTGCCTATAACACATAGGCCTATCACACCCTAAAGGCTAACAAAGAGACATGCCTTGTGGAAAGACTGAAAACAGTGCAAGGTGGTTGTTTTTTTGTATAGCATGTGTTTATGCATTGTTTTAGGAAAGTGTGTACTTCATTCTATATGTGAGAAAGAAAGGGGTTTGGGAAAAAAGACAGTGTGTGTGTGGGGGAACTTGTTAGTCATGTAGTGTGTACCTCTGTATGAGTTATCTTGTTTGAGTGACTGAGTGGGTGTGTGCAAGTTAAGTGAGTGTTCTTTACGCACATTAGTTGTGTGAGAGCATAAGTAGGATGTTGCTGACTACAGTGGATGGTGGGCAGTTTGCTTTCTCTGCCAGACACGAATATCCAATTAATTTGAGAGCTGGACTTGACCCTTCAACCCACCAACACACACACATGCATGCACGCACACACATGCTCAAACACAGACTATTAGTCTCTCGATTCTCTTAATCTCCTTCCTCACACTTTGTTTGTGTGCATATGTGTGGCAGACCCTCAGCAGTGGTCTGTTGAGCTAAATGCCAGTTTCTTATATTTCATTATGTGAATTGTTTGCCATTTTTGAGTCAGAGGCGTAGGCAGACATAACCGTGTGGCTGGGGCTGAGTAACAGTGACTGCCAACATTTTCCAGCAAAAATACCCAAACATCAGTGGTGTAGTCATGGTGCATGGAGAAGTGGGTATACTGTAATTTTGCCAATCATTTTCCAATCTGCCTGCCTGGCAAAATGAAAGGCGACTTGTGTGAAAAATTCTATGAGAAACAGATGTAGGCTACTCTGAATGACCTAAAATCATGGCAATGAGAAATACATCCACCATTATATCCAGAATTAAATAATAGACCTAGCACTTATGGCTGATATGTTAAGCTAAGGGACCAGATAAACACGGACGTAAGAAATTGAACAGATTTCCGTGGTGGTGTGTTACATGAGAACGGGGTACTCAAGGGGTTCCTACACTTTCCCAGCAGCTGAATGCCAGTTGGATGCCAGTTGCTGCTGATCTCTGTATTGTGCGTTTTGCTACAGGAGGTTTATGGGTTACAAAAAAGGCCTATCTACATTCAGTTCCATACTCCATGGTTTCCACATATTTCTACCCTAACTTTTCTAGGCTGTAGTCTGATTTCTGTAGGCCGAGGCTAGTGATCGCCACCAATCAAGTCAGCGCCCTGGCATAAGCCTCATAGCCTGTCCCTAAAGCTCTTCTATCGAGAAGCAAAATAAAGAGGCTAAACTGTAGAACTCATGAGATGACATGGGAATAAATTCACAATTCTTGTTGTGACTGCGAATATCAGGAGTCAGAGTATAGAGCGGAGTGCGGAACTGTCCATTGCTGAAATCTTTATGATATTCACGGGCTCAGCCAGCGCCTGCCAAGTCGCATTACCTGCCCCTGGTACAGAATAATATAGGCATATGCTATATTGCCAATTATAAACTGGGTGGTTCGAGACCTGCATCCTGATTGGCTGAAAGACGGGGTATATCAGACCATATACAATGGGTATGACAAAACATAACTACAATGGTAACCAGTTTATAACCGCAATAAGGCACCTCAGGGATTTGTGATATATGGCCAATATACCACGGCCAAGGGCTGCGTCCGTGTTGCGTCGTGCCTTAGCCGTGGTATATTGGCCATATACCACACCCGCTCGGGCCTTATTGCTTAAATATTTCACGTGATTTGTGTTTGTGTAGGCTTCTTTGTGCATGATTTCTCTATTGTATTGCATAATTGATACGTCATATACTTCCACTAAACTACCTTGTTATGCATCAGTGGGGATTAAGATTAAGATTTATTTATGTGAAAATTTGGGCAATAATATTGCATCATTTAACACAACACAAGAGAAATATGACCAAAAAACAACCAATTTTGCCATTATTATTAAGTAGGCAGCGGAAGTGTGCAACTAGACAACCGCTTACAACGACACCACTGACAAAACAGGCTGACAGTCCAAGTCAGACAGTAAACAAACAATGAAATACACAACATGTCTATCACCTACATTTTCAAAGAGAGAGAGAGATTATTCAGCAGCAGACAAGTGCAGTGATAAAATTGTACTGTCACAAATGGATGAAGTATCCAGTCTGTCATGTTGCGAGCTCATCAGATCTACCACTCAAATGAGTGATCTACAGTACAGGCACAACAGGTGTATTCAGGACCATGGTAAGCGCATCGGCCGGACACCAGCTCAGCACTGGATTGGAATATGTGCAAACAGCTTATCGCACTATTGCACAAAGAAGCAAAGAAGAATAGAAAGCCCTGTAAATGTTTTCATTCCAGAAGAGCCAGAAGTCCAGAAGAGCACACACAGTATATGGGATTAATTAAGAAATGCACCTTAATTAATTTGATAAATATTATGGTTTCTATTCCAAGAAAAACTAAAAACTAAACCCTCAGGAAAATATGGCACTGTGCAACATGACCGGTCGGGAGTAGGCTACTAAGTGACTGCGAGTGAAGAGCAAAATAATCCTAACATTTCCACACCCTAATTGTAGGCTAACCAATATGGAGATTCAGTGATAATAAAACATCTCATTGATTTATCAAGACCAGTCCCCATGCTGGTCTCAGAGCAGCACGAATGGTGCTGAAATAGTTGACCACACGCGGGTAGGCTATTGCTTCAAATCCTATTATAGCAAATGGATGATTTTGGGTGTTCCAGTAAGCAACAATTTGCAAAAGAACTCCAGCACAGAGAAGAGAATGGAGCCTTAAATATTAATACTTTTCATTATCTTGATCTGTCTCCCTCTTGAGTCATTTGTATGTCTTATTTGATCAAACAGTGTGCTTAAAGCATCCAACAAACTCAGTGCATATAGTTGATTTTATTCAAACACATAGGGTGTGTCTATATATCGAAAAATACATGTTTTAAAATTTTGACCAATTGATGGCTCAAAAGAACAGACAGCTTTCGGTCGCACAATTATTGTCTGGGACAGCCTTAGAAACAGAAGATAGGAGTGTCCCACATAGTAGAGAAGGCCCTACAGTACAGCAATAACCATAGACTTTGGTCCAGTGTTACCTTCTGGGTTGTTCCACAAAAATAGTGCCTTTTAGATATTTTAAGTAGAAAATTGTGGACCAATTATTGTATCTTAATACATGAATTGCCATTTAATATATACCACATGGAGAATTCAAGAAATATGCTTTTTGTATATGAATAAAGGCTTGCTAAAATGCAGCATTTTGACATGTCCCTCCAAACCTGTGTCACTTCTAGGAAGATTTTAACCCTCTTAATCCCCAAATGTTTCAATCATTGTAAAGCCCTAGGGCTGGGCGACATAGTTCTAAATATGCTTTATGAGCAGTGCATGACACTAGGGTAGCAACATATACAGTGCCTTCAGAAAGTATCCATAACCCTAGACTTATTCCACATTTTGTTGTGTTACAGCCTGATTTTTTTATCAGCCTACACACAATATCCCATAAATGACAAAGTGAAAACACGTTTTTAGAGATTTGAAAATGAAATACAGAAATATATCTAATTTACACAAGTTTCACACCACTGAGTCAATACATGTTACAATCACCATTGGCAGTGAGGTTCTCTGGTTAAGTCTCTTAAGAGCTTTGCACACCTGGATTGTACAATAATTGCACATTATTGTTTAAAACAATCTTCAAGTGCTGTCAAGTTGGTTGTTGATCATTGCTAGGCAGCCATTTTCAATTTTTTCCCTAGATTTTCAAGCCGATTTTCAAGTCAAAACTGTAACTCGGCCACTCGGGAACAATCAATGTCGTCTTGGTAAGCAACTCCAGTGTATATTTGGCCTTGTGTTTTAGGTTATTGTCATGTTGAAAGGTGAATATAGTGGGCACTTTGAATACAGTGTTGGAAAGCAGACTGAACTATGTTTTCCTCTAGGATTTTGTCTGTGTTTAGCTCTAGTAAGATTTGTATGAACAAACTAGGATAAAGATGATCATGAGCACTCACTTCAACTTAGCTAACATTTTCCCATCCTAATTGTTACCAAGTATCCAAAAGGAGATTCAGTGGGGGAAAAAAAATCTGGAAAAACTCAAGGTTTGAATACTTTCTGAAGGCACTGTATATTCTAAGTGTTTTTAACAATTCTGATTGAACAATAATAAACAATCATTTATACAGTTCAATTGAACTTCAACCAAAAGTTGGAATATAGTGTTTTTTGTTTGACATGTAAACAAATGAAAAAGACAAGGAGGGATTATTATGACAGGCTGTTGTTCAGTGTTTCCAAGTGGACCCTAATTAGATGTTATATTAAAGGTTTTATCTTACCTAATGTAGCTTTGATGTAGTTAAAATATTCATGCTTCGCCTATTCCTCTCTGATTTAGTATATACCATTGCATAAACAACATGCCGATCTAAGCTTACACCAGTACTACTATCAGTCTGTATTAGCTAGCTACGTTTGCTCTAAGTAAATGTAAAAAAAAAATTGTGTGTGTAGGGCCCTGTGAGTGTGCATAGAGAAAGTGCAAAAATAAAATACAAGGGTCAACTCAGTCTGTGTAGCCATTTTGTTAGTCTGTGTAGCCATTTTGTTAGCTATTTAGCAGTCTTATGTCTTGGGGATAGAAGCTATTCAGGGCCGTGTTGGTGTCAGACTTGATGAACCGGTACTGCTTGCCGTGCGGAAGCAGAGGGACCAGTCTATGGTTTGGGTATCTGGACTATTTAATGGCTTTCCAGGCCTTCCTTTCACACCGCCTGATATAGAGGTCCTGGGTGGCAGGGAGCTCAGCCCCAGTGATGTACTGAGACTTACAATCAGAGAGAGGCGAGAAGGATCGGAGGACCAATATGTGGCGTGGTAAGTGTCCATGGTTCTTTGAATAAGAAAATCTCAACATCTCAACACAACTACAAAACAAGAAACGTGAAAACCCGAAACAGTCCCTTGTGGCACAAACACTGACACAGGAAACAATCACCAACAAAATACCCAAAGAATTTGGCTACCTGAATATGGTTCCCAATCAGAGACAACGAATAACACCTGCCTCTGATTGAGAACCACTCTAGACAACCATAGACTTACCTAGACAACTAAACTGAACACAACCCCATTAATCTAATAAACCCATAGACAAGACGAAACACAAATCACCCATGTCACACCCTGGCCTAACCAAAATAATAAAGAAAACAAAGATAACTAAGGCCAGGGCGTGACACTTACGCACTACCTTCTGTAGCGCCTTGCGGTCAGAGGCCGAGCAGTTGGCATACCAGGCAGTGATGCTCTCGATGGTGCAGTTGTATAACCTTTTGAGTATCTGAGGACCCATGCCAAATCTTTTCAGTCTCCTGAGGGGGAATAGGTGTTGTCGAGCCCTCTTCAACACTTTCTTTGTGTGTTTGGACCATGATAGTTTGTTGGTGATGTGGACACCAAGGAACTTGAAGCTCTCAACTTGCTCCACTACAGCCCCGTCGATGAGAATGGGGGCGTGTTCAATCCTCTTTCTGTAGTCGACAATGCAATCGAGGGCGGAAATATGTAATGTGTGGAGTATTAAAAAAATAAATATGTGTAGGCTAGGCCTAATATCATAAAAAAATAAAAAGGACATTTCCCCCCTCCTGTTGGCTCACTCACGCCTTGCTCCAGTTGTTGCCAGTCACTAGGCTGATGCCAACTGTATGTCAGTAGGCTAAATGATGAAGCCTTCAAGGAATTGCAGTGTCTTGTTGCAGCCAAGGATGCATCACAAACATTAACATTAGAGCCAAGGAAAGAGCAATGTTTTAGCTAAATTTGATGGAGTGATGGAGTTCTCTTTGACAAGGAAGGAACAGAGTACACTTGTAAAAAAAAAAAAATGCTGCGATTGAATCAAATAGGCTACCTACCAGAGAGCGGGACAAGCGGCATAGGTGCTCTACTCCTAACAACTTTACCCACAAGCCCGATTGTTTGTGTATTTAACTAAACCATGCAATCTGAGGTGAAGAGTGAAATAAAAATTGATTGACTTATGCATTACTGCCGTTCAGATTTTTTTTAATGTTCATGTTGTAAATGTTCATATGTGCGCAGTGCTCAGCTGTAGGCTACAGCCGGTGATCAGGCCTACCACATCGTGTCGTCAGCAAACTTGATGATGGTGATGGAGTCCTGTATGGCCACACAGTTGTGGGTGAACAGGGAGAACAGAGGGGACTAAGCACACACACTTGTGGGGCCCCCGTGTTGATGGTCACCATGGCGGAGGAGCTGTTGCCCCGTGAGGAAGTCCAGGATCTAGTTGCAGAGGGAGGTGTTCAGTCCCAGGATCCTAAGCTTGGAGGGGACAATGGTGTTGAACGCTGAGTTGTAGTCAATGAACAGCATTCTCACGTAGGTATTCCTCTTATCTAGGTGGGTGAGGGCAGTGTAGAGTGCATTTGAGATTGCTTTGTCTATGGATCTGTTGGGACGATATGCAAATTGGAGTGGGTCTAGGGTGTCTGGGATGATGGAGTTGATGTGTGCCATAACCAGCCTTTCAAAGCACTTCAAGATTACAGATGTGATTGCTACAGGGCAGTACCGTCTTTGCTACAGTCTTTGTGGAATGAAGCCTTAGTTTTCTTGGGAACAGGAAAGGTCTTACAACATGGGGATTACAGACTGGCACAAGGAGAGGTTGAAAATGACCGTGCCTTAGAATACCGTCAGGCCACGTGGCCTTGGAGAGCGAGAACATCCATTCCTCTGGGTTGGTGGCGGCCCCTCACACCCGGCACAATGTTGTTATTGTCGAAGCGTGTATAAAATGCAGTGAGTTTGTCTGGTAGAGAGGCATCGTTGGAAAGATCGCGGCTGGGTGTGAGAACCACCTATAGGTCTTCTATTAGAAATATTTCAATCATAGTCTACAGTTGCTGAGACCCGATAGTTCGGCGTCCCGTTGTGACATAGCTACGCGCCCCTGAGACTACCATCTGCGGGGGACACACTGCCTGAACGTGCACTTCCACACAATTCCCAACCAACGCATCCTTTATTAATTTGAATGTGTTAACAGTTGGAGAAATTGCTTGGGCTGCGCTGAGAATACGAAAAGTATGAAAGTCAACGGTCCAATATTCTAGAACACTGCTGTGCATACGTGTGCACGTTTTGTACTCTGATAGACCCTTAATGGGTTAACAAAACAAACATTGAAATACCGTTATACAATGTAAAGTAAAAACCCAAAGTCTGTCCATCAATACCGGTATATTATATACCGCCCAGCCCTATAAAGCTCAAGTTATGTTGTTGCTTTGACAGTCATTTCTGAAGATAATATATGTTAAAAATGTGTGTGACCATTTAATATTTGATTTGTTTTAAAGGGATCATTTGTGATTTGGTGATTTTCGGGTAATTTCCTACTTACCCAGAGTCAGACAAAGTCATTGACACCATTCGTATGTCTTTGCATGCAGTTTGAAGGAAGTTTAATGTAACATACAGTGGGGCAAAAAAGTATTTAGTCAGCCACCAATTGTGCAAGTTCTCCCATTTAAAAAGATGAGCGAGGCCTGTAATTTTCATCATAGGTACACTTCAACTATGACAGACAAAATGAGAGAGAAAAATCCAGAAAATCACATTGTAGGATTTTTTAATGAATTTATTTGCAAATTATGGTGGAAAATAAGTATTTGGTGAATAACAAAAGTTTATCTCAATACTTTGTTATATACCCTTTGTTGGCAAGGACAGAGGTCAAACGTTTTCTGTAAGTCTTCACAAGGTTTTCACACACTGTTACTGGTATTTTGACCCATTCCTCCATGCAGATCTCCTCTAGAGCAGTGATGTTTGGGGCTGTTGCTGGGCAACACGGACTTTCAACTCCCTCCAAAGATTTTCTATGGGGTTGAGATCTGGAGACTGGCTAGGCCATTCCAGGACCTTGAAATGCTTCTTACGAAGCCACTCCTTCAAATCAAATCAAATCAAATTTTATTTGTCACATACACATGGTTAGCAGATGTTAATGCGAGTGTAGCGAAATGCTTGTTGCCCAGGCGGTGTGTTTGGGATCATTGTCATGCTGAAAGACCCAGCCACGTTTCATCTTCAATGCCCTTGCTGATGGAAGGAGGTTTTCACTCAAAATCTCACGATACATGGCCCCATTCATTCTTTCCTTTACACGGATCAGTCGTCCTGGTCCCTTTGCAGAAAAACAGCCCCAAAGCATGATGTTTCCACCCCCATGCTTCACAGTAGGTATGGTGTTCTTTGGATGCAACTCAGCATTCTTTGTCCCCCAAACACGACAAGTTGAGGTTTTACCAAAAAGTTATATTTTGGTTTCCTCTGACCATATGACATTCTCCCAATCTTCTTCTGGATCATCCAAATGCTCTCTAGTCAACTTCAGACGGGCCTGGACATGTACTGGCTTAAGCAGGGGGACACACCTGGCAGGATTTGAGTCCCTGGCGGCGTAGTGTGTTACTGATGGTAGGCTTTGTTACTTTGGTCCCAGCTCTCTGCAGGTCATTCACTAGGTCCCCCCGTGTGGTTCTGGGATTTTTGCTCACCGTTCTTGTGATCATTTTGACCCCACAGGGTGAGATCTTGCGTGGAGCCCCAGATCGAGGGAGATTATCAGTGGTCTTGTATTTCCTAATAATTGTTCCCACAGTTGATTTCAAATCAAGCTGCTTACCTATTGCAGATTCAGTCTTCCCAGCCTGGTGCAGGTCTACAATTGTTTCTGGTGTCCTTTGACAGCTCTTTGGTCTTGGCCATAGTGGAGTTTGGAGTGTGACTGTTTGAGGTTGTGGACAGGTGTCTTTTATACTGATAACAAGGTCAAACAGGTGCCATTAATACAGGTAACGAGTGGAGGACAGATGAGCCTCTTAAAGAAGAAGTTACAGGTCTGTGAGAGCCAGACATCTTGCTTGTTTGTAGGTGACCAAATCCTTATTTTCCACCATAATTTGCAAACAAAATTCATTAAAAATCCTACAATGTGATTTTCTGGATTTTTTTTCTAATTTTGTCTGTCATAGTTGAAATGTACCTATGACGAAAATTACAGGCCTCTCATCTTTTTAAGTGGGAGAACTTGCACAATTGGTGGCTGACTAAATACTTTTTTGCCCCACTGTATCGTTAGCTTAGTGTAATTGCTGAAAGTCAATTGTTGTGTACTTGCCACCTCCTCTCAAAAGAAGAGCAATAGACCTTCTAACTACTCCAAAGCTTTGTGGCTAGCACTTTGTACACTAAGTATTATTTACAAGTATATCTAAAATCCTAATGTTTGGATTATGGTTATTTTGAAAGCATTTATTTTGACATTTTTTAATCGGAACTACACACTTTAGTCATTCGCTGAGACAGTGGACACAAGGTTAGGCTGTGCTGGAGTGTTAACATAGTTGGCCAGCTGAGACAGTTTTGACCGAGTTCGCTAGATATCAAGTAAGCAAAGTGTGGGAAGAGTACATCAACAGACTGCACTTCAAGCGAGAGTTCCTACCACGAAATCTATCCCTATATACACAGCGGGAATATGGTGCGGTTTGGACAAAAGTTGGATTTGGATGTTTATTTGATAGCGAGGGACACATTTCACATTATGTCTGGTAAGTACAGTTCCTAGAGATTATAAATATGCCTTTGTGGACAGGAAAGGTTTTGGGGGTGAAGCCTGCTATATTGTGGTATGGTTATTTTCTGTCGCCACCCACCAGATCAATGCACAAGTCCAACCAGTACACAGTGTTGTCCAAAAGCAGTGGGCATTCTATACACGTCAGAACAAATACTGGGAATAAGTGTGAAGTCGATCTAACATTATCTGATTGATTGATTGAATAGCAGCTGTTCTCATGATAAAATGTGGTAGGACTGTCAATTTTCTTGTGGATAAGCTGTCCATGTCATACAGTGTGTGTCACAACTATTTGGATGCAGTTTCTGTTGCAAATTCAAATTGCAAGTCACACCATCTCATGCAAATTTGCTGATAAAAGAAGCAACTAAAATGCGATTTGCTTGCAGCATCCAATCCTGTCATACAACACATCTTGGTTCATAAATTGTTATTTTATCTAATGGCACAAATCTGTCTATATAAGGACCCACATTTGACAGTGCATGTCAGAGCAAACATCAAGCCATGAGGTCGAAACAATTGTCCGTAGAGTTCCAAGACCAGATTGTGCCGAGGCACAGATCTGGGAAAGGGTACTAAAACATTTCTGCCGCATTGATGGTCCCCAAGAACACAGTGGCATCATCATTCTTAAATGGAACCAGTTTGGAACCACCAAGACACTTCCTGGAGCTGGCTGCCTGACCAAACTGAGCAATTATGGGAGAAGATCCTTGGTGTGGGCGGTGACCAAGAACCCAATGGTCATTCTGACAGAGCTCCAGAGTTCCTCTGTGGTGATGGGAGAACCTTCCAGAAGAACAACCATCTCTGCAGCACTCCATAAATCAGGCCTTAATGGTAGAGTGACCAGACGGAAGCCACTCCTCAGTAAAAGGCACATGACAGCCCGCTTGGAGTTTGCCAAAATGCACCTAAAGGACTCTCCTACCATAAGAAACAATATTTTCTCTGGTCTGATGAAACCAAGATTGAACTCTTTGGCCTGAATGCCAAGCGTCATGTCTGGATGAAACCTGGCAACATCCCTACGATGAAGCATGGTGGTGGCAGCATCATGCCGTGGGGATGTTTTTCAGTGGCAGGGACTGGGAGACTACTCAAGGTCAAGGGAAAGATGAACGGAGCCAAGTACAGAGAGATCCTGGATGAAAACCTGTTCCAGAGTGCTCAGGACCTCAGACTGGTGCAAAGATTCACCTTCCAACAGGACAACAACCCTAAGCACACAGCCAAGACAACAAAGGAGTTGCTTCAAGACAAGTCTCTGAATGTCCTTGAGTGGCCCAGCCAGAGCCCAGACTTGAACCCGATACAACATCTCTGGAGCTGACGCTCCCCATCCAACCAGACATATCTTGAGAGGATCTGCAGAGAAGAATGAGAGAAACTGCCCAAATACAGGTGTGCCAGGCTTGTAGCATCATACCCTAGAAGACTCGAGGCTGTAATTGCTGCCAAAGGTGATTTTAAAAAAGTGCTGAGTAAAGGTTCTGAATACTTATGTAAATGTGATATTTCCGTTTTTTACATTTCTAAATACCTGTTTTTGCTTTGTCATTATGGGATATTGTGTGTAGATTGATTAGGGGGAAAAACAATGTAATGAATTTTAGAGTAAGGCTGTAACGGAAAGAAAATGGCAAGCCTTCAAGCTTGTTCACATAAAGGTTAATAGTCGATACTGTCAATGTCTTATGTTTATTCAACATACAACCTTTGTCTTCCAGCTAGACAGTATTGAATTAGTTGATTAGTCTCAATTTACTCTGCCATGCCATTTTTCTCTGTTGAAAAATAAGACTGAAGAGGAAATTGGTGGCTCTGGCCAAACACAAAGACCTTATGCCTTGGGTGAAGAGTATATGCATTCATCTGTGTTGGAGTTGTAGCTCATGTGGAGGAGATGGAGATAAATACATAAATCAATAGTGTAACTGTAGAAAAACAACCCCACCCATGTCTCACTCCCCTCAGTTGGTCTCAGACCACGTTGAAGTGTTTGTGACAGGTCTAGGGACATAAATCTGCCCTGTTATATCATGAGCCAACAACTGAGATGAGAGTGAGAGTCCCCACTCTTTCACCACTTAACAGTGTGCAGATATCAGCAATGCTTGTCTGTTGAACTCATGCCTGTTTGTGATCAAATGTCATTTTCTGGAGTTCAAGTCAATGCTCCATCAGATCTGTTGGGTCCATCGCTGGTAAGAGGACGGAGTGGAATGCCACTGTTACAATGGATCAGCAGAGGAAGTAGAGGTGGCTACAGGAAGATTCATCAACCTACAAAGCACTGTACTCTGTGGTCATGGACAAACACCTGCAGAAGGATCTTGATCAGATGGCACTGTTTAAACACACAGGTGTGTTCCTCATTGAATTAGCATGTATATCAAATGAAACACACATATAACCTTTCCTTTTCACTGATGAGAAATTCTTTCTTAGAATCCTATTATTATTGTGCTCTGATTTGTGTGTAGGTGTTCAAAAGCAAAATACTTAATGTCTATTTGGCAACCGTCATATTGGCATGGGAATTCAATCATTGGCCTGTCCAGACAGATCTAGTCTAACATAAGGACAGGTAATACCCCCTCCAGGATAGTTTGGTTGGCTTGGGGAAAGTGGGGGGTTTCCTTGGGGGATGGTGCTCCCTTTCAATTGTGCTCAGGGGCACCCTTTTTTCCTCTGTGGGGGATACTGGGGCCTGACTATCTCCACTACACTAATCACTACACTTATCTGATCATTTGCATCCAGCCTGAGTGGAATGTAGGAAACCAAGAAGTGTCCTTGTGTTTATATTGTATTCACTGGTTTATGTTCCTTTCTTTCCTAATTTCAGGCACTCCAAGATGCATTGTTTACCCTAAACAATTAAAACAATGGATTGCCTAGCCAATATATCGCCCATCACTCAAAAATTCAGGAATGACCTGAATAATTGAAATACTAGGAGCCAAAATCTGTTGGAAAAGGCTGTGGTCTGGTTGACAACATGGCCCCCATCCCAACATGGTCCTCCTTGCACTACAACCTAATACAAACACATTATATTGTAACGTAATTTGTTAGCCTCTGGTCCTTATCACTCTGCATCTGTAGCATTTGAAAAAAATCCATTCAATGTAGGCTGCTACTGTACATAAAAGCATATCTAATTTATACTGTCTATTTTATTGTATATTTGACCTTTTATTGATATGAATTTTAAGAATGCCTTGTCTGCACTGTGTATTGTTCATTATACAGACCCCAAGTCTGTGTTGTAAAAAATCTATAGCGGTCTTTGCCAGTTCATCGATTGTTGTCATTACATAGGTATACTCTGATGTTTGGGGTTTTACCAATATAACTTCAGTATTCAAATGTTACTGATACATTGATCTGACTGCTTTATTACATACACAATACTATCATGTGGCATACTGTAATAAATCACTAATAGTAGATAGTAACAAAACAGGTGTTACTGGTTCAAATAATGTCATTTATTACTGTGATTGTAAGAAAATAGAATGTACTGGTTTATTGGAGTGATTTAACAAAATGTGTTGTTTAGGCAATGTCTGGCTGACAAGCTGAGTCATCGTAGTGTAATTACTATAGGCCAATCACATCATCTGCCTCTTTGAATCCCACGTAGATTCCTGTCGGCAAGGGATATTTGCGTTGAATAGCACAAACAACACATGAAGGCAAGACCCTCCGTGCTTGATACAATTTTTTAAAAGATTTACAGAGTGCCAGGTCTCTCTCCATTCAAAGACATCAGTATCAAGCTGTCTGTCAGTCTGGACTTCATCACATCATCTTGCAAGTCTCCATGTACTGGCTCCATACATGTTTCTGTGAACCCATACACAGATAGTCAATCATCTATTGTCAATGGCAGTTAGGATAGGTAATATCTGATACACGAACAGGTACTTTGTTGAAGGTTGAACAGGTAATTTAACCTCTCTGCGCACCGAACCCGTTAGCGGGATTAAATTCGACAACATACGGTGATTGCGACATAAATAGTCATATTAAACATTCATGAAAATAAAAGTGTCTCACATGGTTTCGAAAGCCTAGAATCTTGCTAATCCAACTGCATTGTCAGATTTAAAAAATTATTTATTGCAAAAGAATACGCTGCGATTATCTGAGCACAGACCCCATATCAAACTACTTATTCAACCAGCACTTGTGTAACAAAATCATAGTTTGCATTGAAATAAATTGTTTACCTTTTGAAGATCTTGCTCTGGTTGCAATCCCAAGGCTCATTGTTACACAATGAATGGTCTTTTGTTCGGTTAAATACATTTTTTATAGCCTAACACGAAACCTTTTGTGAACGCTTATCTTGTTGAATTTCGTGTCATTCAATTTTCGACGTAACATCCAACGTAAAATAGACAGACTTTCCCTGACTTTATCCAGTCATGTTTGCAATCAACTGTTTGTTTGTAACACAACCAAACTTGATGGGTCATTTTGCGGGACGTATTGACCCGGAAAAAACGATTGGAAGACAACAAGTGACGAGCTCATTGTGCACCAATTATATGACCACTGTCTCGTTGATTGACTGTATTTAACCCAATGACCACTGATCGTCTTGAAATCTAGCTGGGTAGATAGCCAATGAGCAGAGGTAAACGGCAATATCCCATGGTTCTTTGCTAGTCATTTTTTTATGCGCATGGCCTTATTTCTATTACAGATATTGGATGACTGTTATTCATAATCCATTCACCCAGCTCAATGTAACATCGATAGGTTCCCTATACCCACTGTGAGATTGCTACAACAAAGCCTATGAATGAAAGTTTACAACGTAGGTGCACGGGTCGAGAGAAATTTGAGTAATCAAGGTGACAGACGTTGCCCCATTCAATACCGCCTTGCACAATCGTCCCTGCATCTAGCTAATCTAGGGTGTAATCATTAGTCCAACATTTGCAAACAAGAGTTTCTATTGGACAAATTCAGGTATGTTTATACATGTTTCGTTCTGTTTGTTTCCGTTTAAGAAATGTTTTTCAACAGAATGATCACACGCAAACACAGTTCACTTTCATAGCAGCCAGATCATTGTATAAATCCTTCTCGCAACTACGCGCTCTCATCCTCTCCCTTTTCCCCGTTGCATGTGGACTTCAGTGCACAACACACCAGCTGTCTGTGACCAGGCGAAAAAACTTTCCAAGCAAACCTTATAACCGCTAAACGTTACACACAGCCTACATCGTTGTCACCATATTAGCTAACGTCAAGTCAACATCAACATAGCTACTAGAACTAACACATTAGTAAACCCGCTACAATCATGCAGTACAGTGTACAGATAGCAAGAAGTTTAACAGTTACACCGGTGGCAATAAATTAATAACATAAAAAGCTTACCTTGACTTGGAAGAGTTCCAGTGTTGGATAGTCATATCCAGCTAGGTAACATAGCATCCCTCTCTGTTTGAGCTGGGTGTTTGAGTAGTAAAAATGAAAAAACTAAGCTACTGTATAATTTGTTATCTCTCTCTTGCTTCTCCTTCCTTTTTGTAGAAGTTAATTTATTAAAAACTGTTCAAAAAGCTTCCTTCCCTCTTCTGAGTCAACTACTCACCATATTTTATACACTGCAGTGCTAGTTAGCTGTAGTTTATGCTTTCAGTACTAGATTCATTCTCTGATATTTTGATTTGGTGGACAAAATGTCAGTTCATGCAGCAAGAGCTCTGATAGGTTGAAGGATGTCCTCCGGAAGTTTTCATAATGACTGTGTGAGCCTATTGAAGGTGGTGAGAACCAAGAGCCTCCTAGGTTTTATATTGAAGTCAAAGTACAAAGAGGAGGACGGAAGCTAGTTGTCTTACCATGGTGCTACCCTAGAGTGCTGTTGAGGCTACTCTAGACCTTAATTGCAAAACAGCGTGTTTTAATCAATTATTTGGTGAGTTCAATTATTTGTATAGTTTTATCTCAAGGATCACTTTTTTAATGTTTCAGTATTTTCATTTTTTATAAATTCATTGAGGAGGATGGTCCTCCCCTTCCACCTCTGAGGAGCCTCCACTGGTATAATTACACTTCTGATACTTACAGGGTAGCTGAGGTGTTTATTAACCACTGTATAATGTGACAATGTGTAATGTAGAATGGTAGACTTCTACTCTGGGATTCTCAGTGAGTGTGGTTACATGCACACAATAATGTGATTATTGTGGATAGTCTGATTAACATGATAGTTTTATTAAAACGTTTACATGCTTTGCAAGAAAAAAGATTTCCCTAATAATCCTGTTTACATGGACACATCTGAAATCAGGCTACCTGATGACTGAAAATCGTCAATCAAAATAAACATTCCACCACAGCGAACATGTTACTTTTGGGGAGCATATTTGATTCTGAGTTCGGATGTATACAGTTTGTATGTGAAAACCACTTCTAAGATTCAGTGTTCCAAACACACTTCATTAATGCTAAAGTGGAAGGCTCGCTTGGCTGGTGCTAGCACATCCTGTAACGGCGTTCTTCGTTTGTTGAAAGAGAGGACCGAAATGCAGCGTGGTGGTTACTCATGTTATTTAATGAAAAAAGTGACACATGAAATAACTAATAAATACAAAAACAACAAACGGAACGTGAAACCTAATTACAGCCTATCTGGTGAAACTACACAGAGACAGGAACAATCACCCACGAAATACAAAGCGAAACTCAGGCTACCTAAATACGGTTCCCAATCAGAGACAACAAGAATCACCTGACTCTGATCGAGAACCGCCTCAGGCAGCCAAGCCTAACTAAACACACCCCTAATCATAGCAATCCCAATCCTATAAAACCCCAATGCGAAACACAACACGTAAACCCATGTCACACCCTGGCCTGACCAAAATATATAACGAAAACACAAAACACAATGACCAAGGCGTGACACATCCACAGATCAAATACACCACTGGAACAGCAATTAAGGTGTTTACCTATTAATTCAAAAGATTGCTCAGAAACCCAGGTGTTTTACTCAATGTACGATTACTTCAATTTTTACCTTATGCCGATTAAGATAAACAGAGTAAGGTGTTTACATGGCTATTGCATAATCTGCCTACTGCCATAATCAGTTTAATATCAAATTATTAGTGTGCATTTAAATGTATTCAATGTCTTCATGTTATCTTGATAACACTATGTGATAGTGGACCTTATCACGGCTCTGGGCTGAAGTTGACCCAGGCATATATCTAGGATCAGCTTCCCTTCCCACAATCCTAACCTTAACCATTAATGGGGATCATGCAAAACTGACCCATGACTAGTGTTTTGGGGAAACTTCACCCTACACATTGACGCAATGGCCATGAGCGTTCAATATCACAACTAAGGAGGTAGCAAGCTATTTTGAAGTCAATGGAAAATCGTGAAAAACTTGAATTCAGGAAGCCAGCGTATTGGGGATGTATGTGAAACCACAATAAGCAGCTCATTTTAATACACCAAAGGCAATGTCTTATTCTCTTACCAAATTTAAAGATGCACTATACAGAAATTGCTCTGCCATTTCCTGGTTGATAAAATTCTAATAGTTTGGCTAATTTCAGTTTATGTGAGAACACAGGCAAGTATAGTGTAGAGAATCATTGTACCATCTAAAAATCTGTGAAATATACACTACATGATCAAAAGTATGCAAACACCTACAAGTCAAAGAACTCATTCCAAAATCGTGGGCATTAATATGAAGTTGGTCCCCCCTTTACTGATATAACAGCCTCCACTCTTCTGGGAAGGCTTTCCACTAGATGTTGGAACATTGCTGCGCGGACTTGCTTCCATTCAGCCACGAGCATTAGTGAGGTCGGGCACTGATGGTGGGCGATAAGGCCTGGCTCGTAGTCGGCGTTCCAAATCATCCCAATGGTGTTTGATGGGGTTGAGGTCAGGGCTCTGTGCAAGCAGGTCAAGTTCATCCACACCGATCTCAACAAACCATTTCTGTATGGACCTCGCTTTGTGCACATTGACATGTTGAAACAGGAAAGGGCCTTTCCCAAACTTTTGCCACAAAGTTGGAAGCACAGAATCATCTAAAATGTCATTGTATGCTGTAGCATTAATTGATGTTCCTTCACTGTAACGAAGGGGCCTAGCCAAAAGCATGAAAATAGCCCTAGACCATTATTCATCCTCCACCAAACGTTACAGTTGGCACTACTCATTAGGGCAGGTAGCGTTCTCCTGGCATATGCTAAACCCAGATTCGTCCATTGTACTGCCAGATGGTGAAGCGTGATTCAACACTCCAGAGAATACGTTTCCATTACTCCAGAGTCCAATGGCGGCGACCTTACATCACTCCAGCCGACGATTGACATCGCGCATGGTGAACAACTTACGGTTGCGTGCGGCAAGGAAACCCATTTCATGAAGCTCCCGACAAACAGTTATTGTGCTGAGTTTGCTCCCAAGGGCAGGTTGGAATCGGTAATGAATGTTGCAACTGAGCACAGATGATTTGTATGTGCTACTCACTTGCACACTTTGTGGTCCCGTTCTGTGATTTGTGTGGCCTACCACTTCGCGGCTGAGTCGTTGTTGCTCCTAGATGTTTTGACTTCACAATAACAGCACTTACAGTTGACGAACTGACTTGTTGGAATGGTGGAATGTGCCACGTTGAAATCCACTAAGCTCTTCAGTAAGGCCATTCTACAGCCAATGTTTGTCTATGAAGATTGCATGGCTGTATGCTCAATTTTATACACCTATCAGCAACGAGTGTGGCTGAAATAGCCAAATCCACTCATTTGAAGGGGTGTCCACATTCTTTTGTATATATAGTGCATTTTCCATAACCAAAAATGGATTTTCACCTGTTTAAAGCTAGTGTACAAAACCAAAAGTAAAAGATGCAAAAATGAAACTTAAAAACGGGAAGCATAGAAATAGCATACATGGAACAGATCTACAGCTTCCTCAGTATTTGAATAAATCTTTCCAACACGCACAAACACACCAGCCAGAAGGAAATTACAATCACGAGAGATTATTCAAAAACATGGCTTTCAATTAAGAAAATGTGTCTACTGTCAGAAACAACTACTCCTCTATACCACACCTTTCTTTCCTCCCAACCACCTTCTCTACCTCTCTCCAGTCTTTACCTCTTTCCCCTTTTCACCCCCATCTCTCTCTCTCTCTGTCTCTCTCTCTCTCTCTCTCTCTCTCTCTCTCTCTCTCTCTCTCTCTCTCTCTCTCTCTCTCTCTCTCTCTCTCTCTCTCTCATTATATGTATGATGGCATGTTGATGTTAATGTCTTTGGCTGCTGCTCTACTCCAAGTCTGGCCCGATTGCATTGCTGTCTTGTCAGCCGCCTCACCAATCAATCAAAGCTTCGCTGTGAGTGTGTCTATGTATCACTAGTGTTTGTGTGTTTATTTGTGCGTCAGTGTGTTTGGAGACTCCATTAAGGCTTATCATATTCCAGCGCAGTGAACCTGGTGCCTTGGGATACCAACTCTTCGAACGGTGGAACATGGTGTGTGTAATCCATTTAACAGACCCTGGGGTTTTGGAAAAATAGGTTTCCCAGTGCCAATCCCAGAACCCAGAGCGCCGGAGCGTGGTGTCGTGCTGTTGGCTGTACACATGATTAAAGTAAAAGGATTTACAAGCTGACAAATAATTTCCCTGGGGTTTTCTTGTTTCTTTTGCCTGTTAAAAGCATTGATTTGCTTTTAAGGTTTGACTGACTGTGTTGTAGAGATGGGAGTACTTTAGTATCACAGTCAAGTCAAGATTCACACATTCTAGGCAGGTCTGTGCAGATTACATTTCCTTGAAAAGGCCCTAGAGAAGTGTTTAACTTGTCAAGAGCCATGTCAATATCATATAACGATCTAGCCATGTTATACTGTGCCTCAAAGTATCCTGGTATTGTTGTTTGAAGCTCTATAATTTGTATTATGTTGCAGGATGGATGTGTAGCATTTTATCATACCTTCACATCACACAGCTAAAGTACAAAGAAAACTGCACCTTGGGTATCAGATCACAGAGCACATATAAGCGTATCATATGTGCTTATTACGAGTCTTGATCATGTGCTTGAAGTAAAGTGTTACCAAGTTTTATTTTCCTCTTAACTTCTTACCATGGCTTTTGCTGACCCCAGCATTGCTCTGAAAGGGGATGAGCAGGGTGTGTATGTGTGTGTGTGTGTGTGTGCAGTGTGTGTGTAGTACTGAGCTCTCAGTCAGAACATACAGTATCTCCTATGGCAACCTGGCCTGAGGCTGACAACTGTGATTGAAGCCATTTTGGAAAAGATACACACACTGTTCTGCCCCCTGGCAGTACCAGCAAGGCAGACAGAAACACAACAGAGATAGGAATGGTTGGTTGTGCCAAAATTACAGTTGGTTTGCAGTTAGTTTTGAAACATTAACTTCTCAACATTTGGGTTGCTTATTTTGAGGGTCACAATCGCAGGGTATAAAGTCCACAAACTATTATCACTGAAATGGAGATTGTGGAATGCTGAAAGCAACAACAGAACAGCGAGTGTTGATACATTTGTTACATTGTGAGATGTTGTGAGTATTCTAAGAACTGCATGAAACAGCTGACTCAATATTCCTTTTGCAGCAGCAAGTGTTCTCATATTTCCCACTGACACTTCTGCTCATTGATGAAACGAGTGTGTGAATTGTGTATGCGTCAGTGTGTGTAAATTCTGTGTGTACTATCTGGGTCACATTAATATTTGACTGTCTTAGTTGTTTTAGTTTGGTGTGTATGGATAACGGTCATCAGTATACTGTTTTCGGTCAAATGGGACCCAGGGTGATTTTTCCTTAAACTGTAACCTCCTTTAGAGTCCACTTTTTCAACTACATTTAACCTATGTAGGATGCAAACTACAATCATTCATTATACAGCATCACCTGAGCTATTAAGGGTGAATGACCAGTGTGGCTTGGACCAGCAACCCTGCGGTTAAAGGGCAGGCTCACAACAACCTTGACATGATATGTTTGAGTGGGCTATGAATTACTTTGGGGGAAAAGTTTGTTTATTCTGTTTATAGTGACAAATGACTGAAAGACTGACAGTTTGACTAGAACCTGTCCACTTTAGTGTGTGTTTGTGTGTGTGTTTGGTTCAGATATTGATTAGAGCTGTTCTCCTGTCTAAACTAACTGACTGAATGACTACCAGTCCACCCACATTGTTTCCCTGTGGCACTATCTTTCAGCTTTCAACAGAACGTGTGTGTAGGTAGGGCTGTGGCGTTCATGAAATGTTGTCAGCTGGTTATTGTCATGGAAATGACTGCCGGTCTCATGGTAATTGGCCGTTAATTAACATAAACATGTTTAGCATCACTACGCCTCCACGCATACAAGTCGCTGATGCATGCCTTTTGGAACGGCAACATTTTCCAGATATAAGTTTCTAATTTTTATTGCAAGTTATAGCATACGGTTTGTTAGCTAGCAAACGTTAGCTTGCTGGCACGTTAACTAATGTTACATGTATGATCTGTGTTGTAATATTATTCTAATCAGAAATCCATTTGCATTGCTTAATGTTAGCTAGTTAACATTGAACCTAGTTTGTTAGCTTTACCTGCAGATTCCACTCCTACAATTCCCTCCGTCGGAATATAATGGCACCGGTGGAGCTGGCTGCCGTATTACTGGCTCCTAACCAATTGTGCTATTTTGTTTGTTTTTCCGCATCGTTTGTAACTCATTTTGTACTTAATGTTGCTGCTTCCGTCTCTTATGACTGAAGAGCGCTTCAGGACATCAGAACAGCGATTACTCACCTTGAACTGGACTAAGATTTTTTTCTTTAATGAATCCGACGTGAAGGATATACTGCTTTGTCAAGACAAGGCCCAAATCCCATCATCAGCGTGAAGAAAATGGGGAGGAGGAGGGGGTGCCTTGTAAGAATTCGCCGCCGAGTAGGTAAACCACCACTTCCCTCCGTCTAATTTTCCAACGTGCAATCATTCATAAAACAACCTGGACAATCTACGATTAAGACTCGCCTGAGGTAGAACACCTCATGATAAGCTGTAGACCACACTATCAACCATGAGAGTTCAAATCTATATTATTCATAGCCGTTTATATACCACCAGAGACCGATGCTGGCACTTAGAGCGCACTCAACAAGATCAAATCAAAATCAAATCAAATTTTATTTGTCACATACACATGGTTAGCAGATGTTAATGCGAGTGTAGTGAAATGCTTGTGTATAAGATGTATAAGATGTATAAGGCCATAAGCAAACAACAAAATGCTATTTCAGAAGGAGGCGCTTATAGTGGCTGGGGATTTTAATGCAGGCAAACTTAAATCCGTTTGCCTTAATTTCTACCAGCATGTTACATGTGCAACCAGAGGAAAAAAACTTCTAGACCACCTTTACTCCACACACAGAGACACATACAAACTTCTCCCTCGCCCTCCATTTGGCAAATCTGACCATAACTCTATCCTTCTGATTCCTGCTTAAAGCACGAAGTACCAGTGACTCGCTCAATACAAAAGTGGTCAGATGATGTGGATGCTACGCTACAGGACTGTTTTGCTAGCACAGACTGAAATATGTTCCGGAATTCATCCAACGGCATTGAGGAGTATACCACCTCAGTCACCGGCTTCATCAATGAGTGCATTGACGACGTCTTCCCCACAGTGACCGTACGTACATTTCCCAACCATAAGCCACGGATTACAGTTAACATCCACACAGAGCTAAAGGCTAGAGCTGCCGCTTTCAAGGAGTGGGAAACTAATCCGAACACTTATAAGAAATCCCGCTATGCCCTCAGATGAAACATCAAACAGACAAAGCGTCAATACAGGACTAAGATTGAATCCTACTACACCGCCTCTGATGCTCGTCGGATGTGGCAGGGCTTGCAAACTATTACGGACTACAAAAGGAAACCCGCCCGCGAGCTGCCCAGTGACGCAAGCCTACCAGACAAGCTAAATGCCTTTTATGCTTGCTTCGAGGCACGCAACACTATAGCATGCATGAGAGCACCAGCTGTTCCTGATGTCTGTGTGATCACGCTCTCCGTAGCCGATGTGACCAAGACCTTTAAACAGATCAACATTCACAAGGCCGCAGGGCCAGATGGATTACCAGGACGTGTACTAAACGCATGGGCGGACCAACTGGCAAATGTCTTCACTGACATTTTCAACCTCTCCCATACTGAGTCTGTAAAACCTACATGTTTCAAACAGACCACCAGAGTCCCTGTGCCCAAGAAAACGCAGGTAAGCAGCCTAAATTATTACCGCCCCGTAGAACTCACGTCGGTAGCTATGAAGTGCTTAGAAAGACTGGTCATGGCTCACAACATCATCATCATGCTGGAAACCCTAGACCCACTCCAATTTGCATACCGCCCCAACAGATCCACAGATGACGCAATCTCAGCCGCACTACACACTGCCCATTCCCACTTGGACAATAGGAACACCTATGTGAGAATGCTGTTCATTGACTACAGCTCAGCGTTCAACACCATAATGCCCACAAAGCTCATCACTAAGCCTAAGGACCCTGGGACCCTGGGACATCTCCCTCTGCAACTGGATCCTGGACTTCCTGACGGGCCGCCATCAGGTGGTAACGGTAGGCAACAACACATCTGCCACGTAAATCCTCAACACTGGGGCCCCTCAGGGATTCGTGCTTAGTCCCCTCCTGTACAACTGAACAGGCCCCCATTAACATCGACATGGCTGAAGTGGGCCGGGTTGAGAATTTCAAGTTCCTCGGTGTCCACATCACCCACGAACTATCATGGTCCAAACACACCAAAAACAGTTGTGAAGAGGGCACGACAACCCATTTTCTCCTTCACGAGACTGAAAAGATTTGGCATGGGTCCCCAGATCCTCAAAAAGTTCTACAGGTGCCCCATCGAGAGCATCCTGACCAGTTGCATCACCGCCTGATATGGCCTGATAACTGCTCGGCATCTGACCATAAGGCCGTAAGGGTAGTGCGTACGGCCCAGTGCATCACTGGTAAAAAAAAGTTTGGACACACCTACTCATTCAAGGGTTTTTCAAGGGTTATTTTTACTATTTGCTACATGGCAGAATAATAGCGAAGACATCAACTATGAAATAACACATATGGTAACCCAAAAAAGTGTTAAACAAATCAAAATATATTTTATATTTGAGAATCTTCAAAGTAGTCATGCTTTGCCTTGATGTTAGCTTTGTACACTCTTGGCATTCTCTCAACCAGCTTCACCTGGAATGCTTTTCCAACAGTCTTGAAGGAGTTCCCACACATGTTGAGCACTTCTTGACTGCTTTCCTTTACTCTGCGGTCAAACTCATCCAAAACCATCTCAATTGGGTTGAGGTCAGGTGATTGTGAAGGTCAGGTCATCTGATGCAGCACTCCATCACTCTACTTCTTGATCAAATAGCCCTCACACAGTTGAAAAACAAATGATAAACAAATATCGCTGCAGAATGCTGAAGTAGCCATGCTAGTTAAGTGTGCCTTGAATTCTAAACAAATCACTGACAGTGTCACCAGCAAAGCACTCCCACACCATCACACCTGCTCCTCCATGCTTCACAGCGGGAACCATACATGCGGAGATCATCAGTTCACCTACTCTGTGTCTCACAAAGACACCGTGGTTAGAACCAAAAATCTCAAATTTGGACTCATCAGACCAAAGGACAGATTTCCACTGGTCTCATGTCCATTGCTCGTGTTTCTTTGCCCAAGCAAGTCTCTTCTTATTATTGGTGTCCTTTAGTAGTGGTTTCTTCGCAGCAATTCGAACATGAAGGCCTGATTCACACAGTCTCCTCTGAACAGTTGATGTTGAGATATGTCTCTTACTTGAACTCTGTGAAGCATTTATTTGGGATGCAATCTGAGGTGCTGTTAACTCTAATGAACTTATCCTCTGCAGCAGAGTTTTGCGATTATACTGTGGAACTTAGTTAGAGCACTGATTATGCTTTTGGGTCCCAAGGCGCTTCTGTGTCTCCACTGACAATGAATGGGCAACATAAAGCTAAATAGAAACAGATAAATTGTACACGACTTCAGTGTTACTTACTAAGACTGTTGTTACACTAAGGTTTTTATTCTAAGAGAAACTTAGACTACAAATGGGATGTGGAAATGTTAGGATTATTTTGTTCTTGCTGTAGTACTGTAGTCTACTCCCGACCGGTCATGTTGTACAACCCCTGAGTGGCGCAGCAGTCTAAGACACTGCATCGCAGTGCCAGCTGTGTTTAAACAGATGCTAGTTCAATACGCGTGCCGGTCTCGACTGGGAGACCCATGAGATGACTGTAGGTTTTTGGTTTCTCTCCCTCTCAAAAAATAAATAAATCATTCTAAATAACAAACTGGCTTTATTTACAAATTATTAACAATGTCTTACCCCATGTTCAAGAATGTCCTTTTTCTCACTCAAATCATCTCCAAAATATTATTCTTTTTTAAACAAAGCTTTTATTATTAATAATTTAGAATTATACAAAAGCCACTTGGATATTCTCACAGATATATTATTAACCCTGTTATTTGCTGGACAATATATATTGGTCATATTGGTCATGGCTCCTGAGTTGCGCACAATGGGATTGCCTTGCAGTTCTCCAGCTGTATCCACTGAAATAGTGGTGGGCGTGCGAGGTTCAAGTCACGAGGGCCCGGGGGCATGGGATGGGCCACAGAGCCGCGCACAGAAGACATACCTAGCCCATGGGAAGGGGGAAGGGGGGTGGGCTCCTATCCCGCCCCACTGGTTAGCACAGAGCAACACTTTAAGGGGAATTGCACTAATAATGGCGCTGACTAGAGAAACATTTCCGCTGTTCTTAGTGTCAGTCTGCACGTTCAAACTAAAACAATGTAACTAATAATGCTGTGAAAAGTGCCCCTTAAATATACATTTGGAGGGCAGATATTATTAAATATTAAAGCATTACACCTCTCACTAAAGGTGTCAGTCAAATGTATACTTCAATCTGAAAAATGACATGAAAAGCACACATGAAAAGCACACATTTGTATACTAATTGGAAAGGTAGATACAGTTGAAGTCGGAAGTTTACATACACTTAGGTTGGAGTCATTAAAACTCATTTTTCAACCACTCCACAAATTTCTTGTTAACAAACTGTAGTTTGGCAAGTGCATGACAAGTAATCTTTCCAACAATTGTTTACAGACAGATTATTTCACTGTATCACAATTCCAATGGGTCAGAGGTTTACATACACTAAGTTGACTGTGCCTTCAAACAGCTTGGAAAATTCCAGAAAATGATGCCATGTCTTTGGAAGCTTCTAATAGGCTAATTGACATAATATGAGTCAATTGGAGGTGTACCTGTGGATATATTTCAAGGCCTACCTTCAAACTCAGTGCCTCTTTGCTTGACATCATGGGAAAATCAAAATAAATCAGCCATGACCTCAGAAAATAATTGTAGACCTCCACAAGTCTGGTTCATCCTTGGGAGCAATTTGCAAGCACCTGAAGGTACCACGTTCATCTGTACAAACAATGGTACGCAAATATAAACACCATGGGACCACACACTCAGGAAGGAGATGCGTTCTGTCTCCTAGAGATGAACGTACTTTGCCGCGAAAAGTGCAAATCAATCCCATAACAGCAAAGGACCTTGTGAAGATGCTGGAGAAAACAGGTACAAAGGTATCTATATCCACAGTATCCACAGAGTCCTATATCGACATAACCTGAAAGGCCGCTCAGCAAGGAAGGTGCCACTGCTCCAAAACCTCCATAAAAAAGACAGACTATGGTTTCCAACTGCACATGGGGACAAAGATCATACTTTTTGGAGAGATGTCCTCTGGTCTGATGAAACAAATATAGAACTGTTTGGCCATAATGACCATCGTTATGTTTCGAGGAAAAAGGGGGAGGCTTGCAAGCCGAAGAACACCATCCCAACCGTGAAGCACGGGGGTGGGAGCATCATGTTGTGGGGGTGCTTTGATGCAGGAGGGACTGGTGCACTTCACAAAATAGATGGCATCATGAGGCTGGAAAATTATATGGATATATTGAAGCAACATCTCAAGACACCAGTCAGGAAGTTAAAGCTTGGTCGCAAATGGGTCTTCCAAATGGACGATGACCCCAAGCATGCTTCCAAAGTTCTGGCAAAATGGCTTAAGGACAACAAAGTCAAGGTATTGGAGGGTCCATCACAATGCCCTGACCTCAATCCTATGCTAAAATTGTGGGCAGAACTGAAAAAGTGTGTGCAAGCAAGGAGGCCTACAAACCTAACTCAGTTACACCAGCTCTGTCAGGAGGAATGGGCCAAAATTCACCCAACTTGTTGTGGGAAGCTTGTGGAAGATTACCTGAAACGTTTGACCCAAGTTAAACAATTTAACGGCAATGCCAAATAAAGGTTATGCCAAATCAAATACTAATCGAGTGTATGTAAACTTCTGACCCACTGGGAATGTGATGAAAGAAATAAAAGCTGAAATAAATCCTTCTCTCTACTATTATTCTGACATTTAACATTCTTAAAAGAAAGTGGTGATCCTAACTGACGTAATACAGGGAATTTTTAGTAGGATTAAATGTCAGGAATTGTGAAGAACCAAGTTTAAATGTATTTGCCTAAGGGGGATGTAAAACTTCCGACTTCAACTGTAGATTTAGTGATTGTAAAGATTGGAAGAAGTATTTTTTGACACCACACTCCACAATGCAGTGGAGCTCTAGTTATATCTAATTTTTATTATTGTCAAGTACTGCAAAGAAAGACCTAGTTAAGCTGCAGGTGGTCCAGAATAGAGCTCCATGTCTTGCTCTTCATTGTAACTAGTAGATGTGCACACACACACACACACTCCATGTTAATGTTTTAAAATGTAAGTCAATTGTGAATTATTTTGTCTTTCATTATTATTATTATTTTATACAAGTGTACAATGGCTAACTGTTCGTTGTTAGCATTTCCTGCCTAAGTTTGTCCACTTTGCCAGTAAAGTACTCATTAAAAGAATTGGCAACATCAAATGGTTTTGTGATTCGGTGAGAGAAGGAGTTGAATTTGTCTTTCTCCCCATAATTTCATTTAAAGTACACCAAAGTTCTTTATATCATTGATCTTGGCTTCATAATACAGTTTCTGCATCTTTTTGTTGAGTTTAGTCATATCATTTCTCAATTTGCAATCAGACTTATTAGCCACTCCTTTTGCCTCATCTCTTTCAGCCATACAGTTTTTCAATTCCTCATCAAGCCATGGCGCCTTAACAGTTCGAACAATGAATTTCATGAAGTGCAGCATCTGGATGCTCCTTATTAATCACACTAGACCAACAAATATTTTTTAACATTATCCACGTAAGAGTCACAGCAAAATATTTTGTACGAACTCTTATACACTATTTTAGGCCCAGCTTTTGGAACTTTGGCTTTCCTGGATATAGCCACTATATTATGATCACTGCATGGTGGTCACTGTCCTACAGTATTAGTAGAAATGTGATCAATATATGTGAATTATCTTGTTCCTTTGGTGTTTGTAAACACCCTGGCAGGTTGATTAATAACCTGAACTATATTACAGGCACTGGTTATAGAGAGAAGCTTCCTCTTGAGCGGATATCTTGATGAAAACAAGTAAGTATTCTGGCACCAAGAAAGTAGACCTCTGTTTTAAATCGCATACACTATCAAGCATTTCACAAATATTGTTAGCACTTGGTGGCCTATAGCAACACCCCAAAAGAAAAGGCTTTAGATTTGCCAGGTGAGCCTGCAGCCGCAACACTTTGATAACACTTAACATTAGATCTTCTCTAAGCATTACGGGGATATGGCTCTGAATATATACAGCAATACCTCCCACATAAGCATTCCTGTCTTTTCTATATCCTTGTATTGCTACTACTGTATCATCAAGTGAATTATCTAAGTGAGTCGCAGAAATGGCTAATATATTAATGTCATCTGATTTTATCAAGTTATTGATTTCATGAACCATATTCCTAAGGTTACATAGGTCATGACGTGACTATCATTAATCTTATGATAGTTTTATTAGAAAAATAACTATGTTTAATTGTTACTCGATTTAAATTAATCATGTAACAATTAACTCATTAGGAATTTGGGGTAACATGGGAAGAGTTGTTTAACGCGTTACTATCTCCCGACTTAAACTCTAAAGATATATAGATATCTGTTACATCAATAACAGTCACTTATTAATCATTACTACCGCATCAGTCTCATTCTGAACGTTGCATAATCCTTGGATCTGCAAGAACCCTAGCCCTTACTGATGAATCAGCAATACACAAATTGGCTTAATTATTTATTTACTAACTAACCAAAATACTATAACACAGAATGCACATACACACTTACATGATATAAAAGTCCCTAGTGGACACAATATGATGGCTTATTACACAATGGAAAGGGGGTAGGGAAAGATGTTTTATTTATTGAATTTTATTCCACCTTAATTTAACGAGGTAGGCTAGTTGAGAACAAGTTATCTTTTACAACTGCAACCTGGCCAAGATAAAGCAAAGCAGTGCAACACAAACAACAACACAGTTACACATGGAATAAATGAACACAGTCAATAATACAACAAAAAAGTCTATATACAGTATGTGCAAATGAGGTAGGATAAGGGAGGTATAAGGCAATAAATAGGCCATAGTGGCAAAATAATTACAATATAGCCATTAAGATAGGAGAGACAAAGAGAGTCAGCTTACCGTACATACATTTGGAAACTACGCTCACAGTATCCAGAATACTTAGCACCCTAACCACCTCTCATTCGGATTAGAAATGCAATATATATTTACGTGTAGCTGTCTTTCTCTGTTGTCTCTCTGTTGAAACCAATCGATCCATCTATGGGTAAGTAGCTCGATGTAAGGCTCTGGTAGTTCACCAGTGTTTGGTCTTGGAGTGTTTGTTAGAATAGATACTTCTGATGTACCAACAGTTGTCTGGGAGGATTTCTTCCTTCCTACCTGTCTTTTAGTTCTAGGAGCATTTTGTACATCCACAGAATGCAGACTGAATGTTTCTGGTCTCCTAGGTGAGGTTATCTTCAGAGTTTCACCACTTCAAACATGTAGACTACCGTCCCACATTTTCTGGTCTGTAGAGTTTAAACCATTTCGTAACGTTCAGTTCACGCTGTATGTCAGGCTGGTCTCAGTACAACGTTTCTAACCATTTCAACGTGTGGACCACGGCCTCACTATTTTTGGTTTGTATGTTCATTCTTAGCGAGTTCTTTTAAGCACTCTGTGCTAAGGGGGCATTCTGTAATTTTGACAAACTCTGAGCCCCCTTGGGGCATGGCTACTGAGTGGGCACAAGTTGAAATGAAAAGCAATTATCTAATTTAGAAGGCTAAAATCACATTGATATCTTCACAAAATTATTTTCATATTTAATAATATATTTGATACATTTAGATGTAAACTTGATACATAGGATGCGTACACTTTCAGAGTTACAGTTACTTTGTCATACTGTCCTCAACCTATTCAGTCGTGAGTTCCAAATATCTCTAATGGCTGCCCTAGCATGAGATGTTTCATGCACGTGATGTCAGAATGCACTCACTGTTCCAAAATGTGATTAATACGCAACAGGACAGTAAACACGCGCTGCCTGCTAATTATCTATAGGCTGTTTCTCACAACAGTTTGAATTGAGGTGTGATCCGCCTCCTCATTAATTCACATAGAAGTAGCCAATTTCAGCATTGCAGGAGAGCCCACCTCACTTTACTTATGTTTGCACAGATCAAGTATGCATATATTTGTGTATTTTCTTGCTGGCGCTCGCTTTGCCATCCATATTGTTTTCCTTACAAATAATAACTGGATATGTGTGCGTTCCTATAAAGTAAGTTCCTTATTTTCTGTATATCTGTAACGATGTGTGCTGAGTCGGGAAGCAAATTAAGGGAAGAGTGAATTAATCAATAAACGAAACAAGAAACAAAAACAATGCACAGATATGAAACTGAAACAAACAATGACTCTTGGGGAAGGAACCAAAGGGAGTGACATATATAGGGAAGGGGCGCGTAACGATGGTGACAGGTGTGTGCCATAATGAGCAGCCTGGTGACCTAGGGAGCACACGTGACAGTAACACCTCCCCGACGCGCGGCTCCAGCAGGACGCCAGGAGCGGACTGGTCACCTCTGCTGATGCGCTGGAACATGTCACCGGCTGGAAAGCAGGAAACTGACAGTCCTGCTGAGGCGGGGGAGCATGCATTCCGAATATTGCATATGTTGTAATGGACACCTATGATGTGTGTAAAATACTTTTTTGAAGGTTGTACTGATTATAATGAGCAAAGCTATTTGCCAGCTATGTGTGGCGCCAATGCATTCTGGGTGTCACATAATCTGTCAGACCAAAGATGTCATAATGAGGTGAAGGAATGGTTCACTCACCTTTCAGGCAAACTTCCGGAAGTGAATGAAGGGCAGTGGATTGTAGACAATACACCCCCTTCAAAATGCATACTATAAACAGACCAAACTCATCTTGTCTCCTCTTATTATCTTTCAAGCGAAATGCCGGTACAAGGACAAAGTGGAGTTGCAATTCAATGGCTCAGACACGAGACGTACTGTACGTGGGAGGGTCTTCAGGACATCACAGACTACAAAAAGAAAACCAGCCACGTCAAGCTTCCAGACAAACTAAACACCTTCTTTGCCAGCTTTGAGGGTAATACAGTGCCACCGTCGCAGCCCGCTAAAAAGGGCTGCCCTCCCCCTCTCCTTCTCTGTGGCAGAGTAAAACGTTTAAACGTGTTAACCCTCGCAAGGCTGCTGGCCCAGACGGCATCCCTAGCCGCGTCCCCAGAGCATGCGCAGACCAGCTGGCTAGTGTATTTACGGACATATTCAACCGCTCCCTATTCCAGTCTGCTGTCCCCACATGCTTCAAGATGGCCACCATTGTTCCTGTTCCCAAGAAGGCAAAGGTAACTGAACTAAATGACTACCGCCCCGTAGCACTCACTTCTGTCATCATGAAGTGCTTTGAGAGACTAGTCAAGGATCCTCCACCTTACCTCCACCTCACCTCCACCTTACCGGCCACCCTAGACCCACTTCTGTTTGCATACAGCCCCAACAGGTCCACAGACGATGCAATCGCCATCACACTGCCCTATCCCATCTGGACAAAGAATACCTATGTAAGAATGCTGTTCATTGACTACACCTCAGCATTGAACACCATAGTACCCTCCAAACTCATCATCAAGCTGGAGGCCCTGGAGGCCCTCAACCCCACCCTGTTCAATTGGGTCCTGGACTTTGATGGGCCTCTCCCAGGTGGTGAAGGTAGGAACCAACATTCCACACTGACCCTCAACACTGGGGCCCTACAAGGGTGCCTGCCCAGCCCCCTCCTGTACTCCCTGTTCACCCACGACTGCGTGGCCATGCACGCCTTCAACTGAATCATCAAGTTTGCAGATGACACATCAGTGTGTCATCATTGATTCCCAACAATGACGAGACAGCCTACAGGGAGGACGTGAGGGCACTCGGATTGTGGTGTCAGGAAAACAACCTCTCACTCAACGTCAACAAAACAAAGGAGATAATTGTGGACTTCATGAAACAGCAAAGGGAGCACCCCCTATCCACATCGAAGGGAAGGTAGTTCGTAGATAGTTTTAAGTTCTTCGGCGTACACATCACAGACAAACTGAAATGGTCCACCCACACAGACAGTGTGGTGAAGAATGCGCAACAGTGCCTCTTCAAACTCAGGAGGATGAAGAAATTGTCGCCCATAACCCTGACAAACTTTTACAGATCAAGAGCATCCTGTTCGGCTGGATCACTGCCTGGAACGGCAACTGCTCCGCCCACAACCGCAAGGCTCTCCAGAGGGTGTTGCAGTCTGCACAATGCATCACCGGGGGCAAACTACCTGCTCTCCATGATACCTACAGCACTCATTGTCACAGGAAAAAGGATCATCAAGGACAACCACCACCGAGCCACTGCCTGTTCACACCGCTTCCATCCAGAAGGCGAGGTCAGTACAGGTGCATCAAAGTTGGGACCGAGAGACCAAAAAACAGCTTCTATCTCAAGGCCATCAGACTGCTAAACAGCAATCACTAACCCAGAGAGGCTGCTGCCTACATTGAGACGCAATCAAATGTTTATAGATGACCCTGCTGGTCATCTATAAACATGTGAACATCTTGGCCATGTACTGTTATAATCTCCACCCGGCAGAGCCTGAAGAGGACTGGCCACCCCTTATAGCCTGGTTCCTCTCTAGGTCTCTTCCTAGGTATCTGCCTTTCTGGGGAGTTTTTCCTAGCCACCGTGCTCTACATCTGGGTTTCTGTATAGCACTTTCTGACATCGGCAGATGTAAAAAGGTGTTTATAAATACATTTGATTGATTGATTTTAAGTGTGGGTGTGGGCTGCGGGGTTGAAGCTACGAACCAGCTGTATGGTGCTATTGCAAAAAACAAAACGTGCACCCCTTGTGGAGTCTGGGAAACCCTGTGATAGAGGGACAATAAAGCATTAAGTAGTAGCCCATTAGCGACCTAACAGTCGTTAGTGAATTGGGTACTACCAACGTACGTCCAAAGTGCATAAAAAAGAGAATACCATGACTCAATGGTCACGTGGAAATTAACTGCGGTCATGACTCATGACTGCTGGTGTGGGTCAGTTCGTAATGTAATGAACATTTTATTAATTTGCCCAAGTTTATCATAATACATGAACATAATGCATCAGTGATTCGTATTTCCGGAAACTTTCTGAAGAGGCAACAGGAATTCCCCGTCTGTGTATGCGTGTCTACCACTTTGTGTAGCCGTTAAAAGATTTTTCATTAGCATCATTACTATCTTTCCTAGAAACCTTCTCAATTAAATATTAAAGAGTGACTGCCTCTAAATACCAACTAATCCGTTTAAAAAGGGCCTGAAGCATAATTTATTCAAGTGCCAAAGATCATTTGTAAAAATCGAAATAACTTCACATATCTTCATTGTAAAGGGTTTAAACACTGTTTCCCATTCTTCTTCAATGAACCATAAACAATTAATGAACATGCACCTGTGGAACCATTGTTAAGACACTAACAGCTTACAGATGGTAGGCAATTAAGGTCACAGTTATGAAAACTTACGACACTAAAGAGACCTTTCTACTGACTCTGAAAAACAAAAGAAAGATGCCCAGAGTCCCTGCTCATCTGCATGAACATGCCTTAGGCATGCTGCAAGAAGGCATGAAGACTGCAGATTTGGCCAGGGCAATATATTGCAATGTCCATACTGTGAGACGCCTAAGACAGTGCTACAGGGAGACAGGACGGACAACTGATCATCCTTGCAGTGGCAGACCATGTGTAACAACACCTGCACAGGATCGGTACATCCGAACATCAACATCACCGGCAACAACGTCGCCTATGGGCACAAACCCACTGTCAATGGACCAGACAGGACTGGCAAAAAGTGCTCTTCACTGACGAATCACGGTTTTGTCTCATCAAGGGTGATGGTCAGATTCGTGTTTATCGTCGAAGGAATGAGTGTTACACCAAGGCCTGAACTCTGGAGCGGGATTGATTTGGAGGGTCCATCATGGTCTGGGGCGGTGTGTCACAGCATCATTGGCCTGAGCTTGTTGTCATTGCAGGCAATCTCAACACAGTGCGTTACAGGGACGACATCCTCCTCCCTCATGTGGTACCCTTCCTGCAGGCTCATCCTGACATGACCTTCCAGCATGACAATGCCACCAGCCATACTGCTCGTTCTGTGTGTGATTTCCTTCATGACAGGAATGTCAGTGTTCTGCCATGGCCAATGAAGAGCCCGGACCTCAATCCCATTGAGCACGTCTGGGACCTGTTGGATCGGAGGGCTAGGGCCTTTCCCCGCAGAAATGTCTAGAAACTGGCAGGTGCCTTGGTGGAAGAGTTGGGTAACATCTCACAGCAAGAACTGGCAAATATGGTGCAATCCATTAGGAGATGCACTGCAGTATTTAATGCAGCTGATGGCCACACCAGATGAGGTGTTACTGTTACTTTTGATTTTGACCCCCCCTTTGTTCAGGGACACATTATTCCATTTCTATTAGTCACAAGTCTGTGTAACTTGTTCAGTTTATGTCTCAGTTGTTGAATCTTATGTTCATACAAATATTTACACGTTAAAACATACACAATTATGGTCTCCCCATAAAAAGACTGAGGCTGCCGTCTGGCAAAATTCCATCTGTAGAAGTAAGGTCTGCCTCAACTGCCTATCAGTGACACATGTAATGAAAAGGGTGTTGCGATTACTGGACATTTGTATTATTAGTAATCACCTCATTGTGTTGAGTGCCAGGTCTCTGCATCTCATGCATCTGTTAACACACAGGGATAGGTGATATCTGACACACAAAAACGTCCCCTCACTGTCAACTGCGTTTATTTTCAGCAAACTTAAGGGAACACTTTTTACATATTTAGGATGTATACTTAGTAAAAAGTAATTAAAGAGTTTAATGATTATAAATGACGCTGTGAATCCAGGAAGTGACATTTGAGGATGTGTCTCATACCTGGCTGCTAATGCTGTTACTTGCCATGCTTATTTTGGAAAACTATTCTTCGTTTAGAAAACGTTCTACAATCAACAATCGTACTTCACAACCTTAAAAAACCTCTTGAAACTAGGGGGCACTTTTTAATTTTGGGAAAAATAACATTCCCAAAGTAAACCGCCTATTTCTCAGGACCAGATGCTAGAATATGCATATAATTGACAGCTTAGGATAGAAAACACTCTAACATCTCCAAAACTGTCAAAATATTGTCTGTGAGTATAACAGAACTGACATTGCAGGCGAAACCCTGAGGAAAATCCAATCAGGAAGTGCCTCTTATTTTGAAACCGTTGTGTTCCTATGTACCCCTATTGGCCATTGAAAGGGATATCAACTAGATTCCTTTTTCTACGTATTCCCTAAGGTGTCTACAGCATTTTGTAGTTTCACGCCTTTATGTTGAAGAATGAGCGTAAACGACTACATTGCGTAAGTGGCCAGCTGAAGGCTCTCAGAGTGATTCTTGCGTAAAAGACAGAGGTAGTGATTTTTCCTCTCGCTCCTACTGAAAAGCCAATTGTCCCGGTTGATATATTATCGAATAGATATTTGAAAAACACCATGAGGATTGATTATAAAAAAACATTTGCTATGTTTCTGTCGATATTATGGATATAATTTGGAATGTTTTTCGGCGTGGTTGTGACCTCTATTTCCGGTGGATTTCTCATAATAACGTGACAAACAAACAGAGGTATTTTGGGTATAAAAATAATCTTTATGGAACAAAAGGAACATTTGCTGTCTAACTGGGAGTCTCGTCAGTGAAAACATCCAAAGATCATCAAAGGTAAACGGTTCATTTGATTGCTTTTCTGATTTTCGTGACCAAGCTTCCTGCTGCTAGCTGGACATAATGCTATGCTAGGCTATCGATAAACTTACACAAACGCTTGTCTTGCTTTGGCTGTAAAGCATAATTTCAAAATCTGAGATGGCAGGCTGATTAACAAAAGGCTAAGCTGTGTTTCACTATATTTCACTTGTGATTTCATGAATATTAATATTTTCTAGTAATATTTTTTGACCGTTGCGCTATACTAATTAGTGTAGTTGATGACAATTCTCCCGGATCCGGGATGGGTAGTTCCAAGAGGTTGTTTAAAGGCAACGGTAGGTTGTTGTAAAGAGATGTGCATCAAAGTTGTATATTTAATGTTATGTGACATTTTCTGGCAAATAATATATCTTGTGAACTTTCAGTGAAAGTTTTCAGTTTGGACAGGCTCAGCTACATTTATCATAATGTCCCATTATGTCAGTCATACCCACTGGCAACACACTGGGTTTGAACGTTGATGTTATTATTGAAAAATCAAGTCCTCCTGTGTTGTGTGTCTGTGTGTGTGTGCATGCCTTTCTGTGGGGGGAAGAAAAAGTGAATGTGTGTGTGTCCCTGTCTCTCATCCCATTGATATTCTTCAGTGTTATTCAGAAATTAGACACTTGTTACAGTTTGACAGGGGAGGACAAGGGTCCATTGCAGCCTTTTCTCACCCTTCCCTCCACCCTCATCACCCTTTCCACCCCTACCTCCTCCCTTCTTACCACTACTCTTCTGTCTATGATGTATAATTGTTTTTAGGAAAGACTGCTCTGATGACTGCATTCTCCTTCCCTCACCCATTAGATAAGAGAGCTGCTTGGTGATTAAACTCTATCTAAAGAGTCAGCTCCCCACCACTCCCTGACCCTTCCCCTCACCCCTCCTCAGATGATGCCTGTGAGGTGATTAGGCTAAACTCTGTCTGTAGTTAATAGTGTCAGGGGTATCTGTCATGCCTGGACGGTCTGCTGTCGTTTGGGGACCGAAGGGGCAGTTGATGGAGAGGAATGGATAGAGGATGCCATCAGAGTGTGTTTGTGTATGTGTTTTACGATGCAATCTTAGGTGAGACCCATTAACAGAAGCATTACAAGGAGGCCATGCAGGGAATCGGGGCTCCAAGCTATAGTTTTGTGATATGGTATTATGAACACCAGAGATGCTTATTCCATCTTTATGACACTGTTGATGATGGTGAAAATAACAGGCCAGTCTAGTGGATTATGGTGTCTTTAGACATATTTGAAATGGTGAAATCATGGCATGGACTGGCATTCTATTTCCATGGCAATTTCATACCGTCCACTAGGGGAAACATGAGCGCCTATTGCCATCTAGTAGGCTCGCAATGAGCTAGGGCGTTGGAGATGGGGTTCAGGATGGGCTTTAACTGCGAGCTACGGCTCAGATGATAGTGAGTACAATCGCAGTGCTAGGCACTCGTTTTGAATTAGTTTTTTTGGGGGTTTAACCCTATCCCAAACATTAACCCTGACCACTCTGAATTATTGTCTAAGGTTAACCCTAATGCCTACATTTGACCAAAATCTCGGAATTAATGCCTAAGCTTAACTATCCAGGTTAGTTTCAGTTCCACTTTCGTGCAGTTTGATTGATAGCAAACGTACGGCAAAACATACCATTATTCAAATGGTAACACACTCCATAATCTAAAGACGGTACCACAGACACGCCATAATTCAAAAGGGTCAGCCATGCCGTATCTCTGCTACTGTAACGTCGACGCAGGGAGTCAGGAAGCAGGTGCAGTTAGTGAGTTTAATATTAACGAACATAGAACGATGCAAAATAAGAGAAACTTCTGACAAGGAAACAACCCATGCCTGAGGGGTAAATACAATAGAGTACAAGGAGGAGGGCCCCGGGAGTGTGCCAGTCCGGACGGCAAAGGTGGAATTCTCGGATGATGTTGGGATCTAGAATGTCGTCCACCAGAAGTCAGCACCGCACCCCTCCCAGTCCAACAGGTACTGGAGCCGACCCACACAACGTCGGGAGTCCAGGAGTGATCTGATGGCATTGGCGGGACTCCCCTCAATGTCCAAGGGAGGCGCAGGGGTGTCGAGGAGGACGGCATCAGCCAGGGGACCAGGAACCACTGGCCTGAGGAGAATAACATGAAAAGAGGGTGAGATCTGGTAGTTAGTGGGGAGCTGTAATCGGTATGTTACCTCATGACAGGGTTTACTACAGGGTTGACAGCTCACACCCTGTCGTAAATTAAAGGAAAGGTGATCCAGAGAACATCCCTTTCCAAATGAACACAGGAATGTTCCTTTTTCTCCAGAGAACTTTTCCCACCGAAACTCTAGCATATTCTAAAGTGAAGACTGTAGAAATATTCTTAACAGAGAACGTGGGGAATGGTAAGTGGTGATCTAAAGAAAAATAATGTCATATGAGATGTTATTTTGTGATGCCATTAAGTGTTATAAAGGAAATACCCTAAGTGGGAAAGTATATACACTACATGGACAGTCTCCATCCTTAACGTTGTATATGAAATATGATGAGAATATTTTGTTAAGATATATATATTTTAGGAGCCATAAGAGAATTAGTCTCTTAAACAGGAAAACACGCTTGTAAGACCTGACAAGACGAACTGGCAACAGACAAACAGAAAATGCAGGTATAAATAAACGGATTAATGGGTAAAAATAGGCAACATCTGGGTGGGGGTGGAGACAAGCACAAGACAGGTGAAACAAATCAGGGTGTGACAGTTATCATTTAGTTACAGTTTAGGTCAGAAGTTTACATACACAAAAACTCATTTTTCAACCACTCCACAAATGTCTTGTTAACAAACTATAGTTTGGACATCTACTTTGTGCATGACACAAGTAATTTTTCCAACAATTATTTACAGACAGATTATTTCACTGTATCACAATTCCAGTGGGTCAGAAGTTTACATACACCAAGTTGACTGTGCCTTCAAAAAGCTTGGACAATTCCAGAAAATTATGTCATGGCTTTAGAAGCTTCTGATAGGCTAATTGACATCATTTGAGTCAATTGGAGGTTTACCTGTGGATATATTTCAAGGCCTACCTTCAAACTCAGTGCCTCTTTGCTTTCATGGGAAAATCAAAAGAAATCAGCCAAGACCTCAGAAAGAAATGGTAGACCTCCACAAGTCTGGTTCATCTTTGGGAGCAATTTTCAAGCACCTGAAGGTACCAGGTTAATTTGTGCAAACAATGGTACGCAAGTATAAACACCATGGGACCACACAGCCGTCATACCGCTCAGGAAGGAGACGCATTCTGTCTCCTAGAGATGAACGTACTTTGACGCGAAAAGTGCAAATCTATCCCAGAACAACAGCAAAGGACCTTGTGAAGATGCTGGAGAAAACTGGTACAATAAAAATAAGTCCTATATCAACATAACCTGAAAGGCCGCTCAGCAAGGTTGAAGCCACTGCTCCAAAACCGCCATAAAAAAGAACGACTACGGTTTGCAACTGCACATGGGGACAAAGATTGTACTTTTTGGAGAAATGTCCTCTGGTCTGATGAAACAAAAAAAGAACTGTTTGGCTATAATGACCATCATTGATGGCTGAAGAACGCCATCCCAACTGTGAAGCACGGGGGTGGCAGCATCATGTTGTGAGGTTCCTTTGCTGTGGATATTTTGAAGCAACATCTCAAGCCATCAGTCAGAAGGTTAAAACTTGGTTGCAAATGGGTCTTCCAAATGGACAATGACCCCAAGCATACTTCCAAAGTTGTGGCAAAATGGCTTAAGGACAACCAAGTCAAGGTATTGGAGTGGCGATCACAAAGCCCTGACCTCAATCCTAAACAAAATGTGTTGGCAGAACTGAAAAAGCGTGTGTGAGCAAGGAGGCCTACAAACCTGACTCAGTTACACCAGCTCTGTCAGGAGAAATGGGCCAAAATTCACCCAACTTATTGTGGGAAGCTTGTGGAAGGCTACCCAAAACGTTTGACCCAAGTTAAACCATTTAAAGGCAATGCCAAATAAAGATAATGCCAAATCAAATACTAATCAAGGGTATGTAAACTTCTGACCCACTGGGAATGTGATGAAAGAAATAAAAGCTGAAATAAATCATTCTCTCTACTATTATTCTGACATTTCACATTCTTATAATAAAGTGGTGATCCTAACTGACCTAAGACAGGGAATTTTTCCTATGATTAAATGTCAGGAATTGTGAAAAACGGAGTTTAAATGTATTTGGCTAAGGTGTATGTAAACTTCCAACTTCAACTGTATACTCCCATTCCGGCCTCTGGCTTTCCGGCCTCAGTCATCAGGCTCCTGATTATCCCGCACACCTGTCACCATCGTCTCCATCACCTCCTTGATTATCTTCCCTATATCTGTCACTCCCCTTGGTTCTTTCCTTTGGTGTTATTGACTCTGTTTTCATGTCGGTGCGTTGTTTCTGTTTCGTGTTCATTAGTTCTTTAATTTATTAAAACACTCACTCCCTGAACTTTCTTCCCAACTGTCACCACACTTATTACACCTAGTTTGTCCTGGTTTGTCCGACTTGCCAAAACTATAGTTTGTTAAAACCTCTTAAAGCTAGGGGGCAGAATTTTCACTTTTGGATAAATAACGTGCCCAATTTCAACTTCCTGCTACTCATGCCAAGAATATAAGATATGCATATTATTCATAGATTTGGAAAGAAAACACTAAAGTTTCTAAAAATGTTTGAATCATGTCTGTGAGTATAACAGAACTTATGTAGCAGGCATAACACCAAGGACTAACTGTTCAGAATGATTTTTCCCCCCTCTCTGTTCACTATATTGTCTTTGCCATTGGATATTTAATAGGAACCTATTTTCAGTTCCTACCGCTTCCACACGATGTCGCCAGTCTTTGAAATATGGTTGAGGTTATTCCTTTGTGCTATGAAGTAGGCCAACTCAGAACTGGGGACACTTTTGTGAGTTGCGCAAGATGTGAAAAGCAGTGCTGGTTTCTTTTCATTCCTGTATTGAATACAGATTGCCCCGTCTACAATTTGATCGATTATTAACGTTTAAAAATACCTAACGTTGTATTACAAAAGTAGTTTGAAATATTTTGGCAAAGTTTATAGGCAACTTTTGAAATATTTTTTTGTGACGTTGCTTTTTGTAAGCTGTTTTTTTCTGGATCAAACGCGCTTTATAAATGGACATTTTCGATACATATGGACGAAATTAATCGAACAAAAATTGTGATGTTTATGGGACATATTGGAGTGCCAACAAAAGAAGCTTGTCAAAGTTAATGCATGTTTTATATTTTATTTCAGCATTTTGTGTAGCGCCTGCTATGCTAGCTCCTTTGTTTACTCCTAGTGCAGATGTTCCAGGCTATCAGATAATAGCTTCTTATGCTTTCACCGAAAAGCATTTTTAAAATCTGACATGTTGGCTGGATTCACAACGAGTGTAGCTTTAATTGAGTATCTTACATGTGTGATTTAATGAAAGTTAGAATTTTATAGCATTTTATTTGAATCTGGCGCTCTGCATTTCCCCCAGCAATTGGCCAGTACCGTCTCCCCTATCCATAAGAGGTTTTTAACAAGAAATTTGTAGAGTGGTTGAAAAACAAGTTTCAATCACTCCAACCTAAGTGTATGTAAACTTCCAATTTCAACTGTAGGTGACACTAGGACATGCAATTTTTTGTTGTTTATAAGTTAGAACAGAAAAGGGAAATGAGGATACTGTTGCTTTCTCACTTTCCAATGAGCAAATTACTTTAAAAAGGAGAGGAGACATTTGCTTATATGAACACTGCATTAGACTAGAAGTCTGTTTATGGTTTGAATTGGACATATACTCAGTTGAGGGTGGTAGGGGATGAGGGAAAGAGTATGTTTACATGCACACTAATAATTAGATATTAAACTGATTATGGCAGTAGGCCGAGTATGGAAATAGTCATGTAAATACCTTACTCTGCTTATCTTAATCAGCGGAAGGTCAAAATCAAAGTAAGCATACGCCGATTAAAACACCTGGTTTTCTGAGCAATTTAAAAAAATTATTAGGACAAGTAAACAGCTTAATCGGCATTCCAGTGGTGTATTTGTTCTGCGCATGTGTCAGCCCTGGTAGCACAAACCTCCCTCTTTTTCATGAGTGACGTGAGTTCGGAAATACTGAAAGTATGCAACTTACAAATGGTTTTCACATAGAAACTTTATACTGTATGTCTGAATCAAATGGACTTTGCAAAAATAACATGGTCACTGTGATAGAATTTTCTGCATTAACAAAAGTCCCATCAGGTAGCCTGATTTCAGAGGCGTTCATGTAAACAGGATTACTGGGAAATTGTTGTTCTTAAAAAGCATGATAACGTTTTAAACAAACTATTATTTTAAATTAACTATCCACAATAATACTTGTATTGTGTGCATGTAACCATGCTCAGTAAGACACATAGAGGGTGTGCGTGTGTCACAGGAGGCTGGTGGCACCTTGATTGGGGAGGACAGGCTCGTAGTAATGTCTGAAAAGGCATAAATGCGTTTGATACCACTACATTCACTCCATTCCAGACATTATTATGAGCCATCCTCCCCTCAGCAGCCTCGTGTGGCGTGTGGCGTGTGTGCATGCATATGTGCATGCGTATGCGTATGTGCATGTGTGTATGTGTGTGTGTCAAGTTGTCTGGACCCCCTCACTCAACACTCTGTGATCATAAAATGTAAATTGTGACTTTGTAGTCTGGTGCCCTCTGATCTCTCTGATCTTGTCAATCATTCAAAGAGCCACACACACACAGGCACTAATCTGCCAGCCAGCCTGATAATGACCCAGCTAGCATCTAAACTGACATAAATACAATAAAAAGACTTGTCCGGATGTGTATACAATATATATTTTTATGCGTTTCTTACAGCACCATAGAGAATAGATATTCTAGGAACCCAGAACCAAATCTCATCTGCAGTCTGTTGCGAGAGACTTAAAGGATACAAGTATATTCAGGGTTTGTTCAACAATCATAAGTAGTAAGCTGGAGGTACCAGAAGCCACTATGTCCAAGGAATAGTGTGTGTATGTGCACATGTGCATGCAGAAATGCTTGAGAGGTTTGTGTGTGTGCTTCATGTCTCAGTTCTCCCACTCCACTCAGACAGGCTTTCTAAAGATAGAATGGAACAATGAATAGAATATAAACTCTGCTCTGCTGTTCTCTGAGTTTCAAATGAACTGGTATTCTCTGCTGTTGCATGACTCTAATTCTCTTCTCACACACTGACACTGGCATACACTCTTTCCTTTCCTCTCTACCTCCATCTTTCTTTCTTTCTGTCTCATGTTCTCACTCCCCACATCTCTCTCTTTTTCTCCCTCCCTTTCTATCTGTCTCCTCTTCTCTCTGTCTTCTTCTCTCTCTTCCTCCCTCTCCAGTCCAGATGCTCTGTGCCATGTCTCTCTGATCTGTCTGAGAGATAAGAGAGAGGAGGCTGGCAAGTTAGTGTGTGTGTGTGTGTGTGTGTGTGTGTGTGTGTGTGTGTGTGTGTGTGTGTGTGTGTGTGTGTGTGTGTGTGTGTGTGGCTGAGTCAAGTCCACAGCAATTTATCAGCACGTTGGGAGCAAGCTGTGGGTCAGGACCTTTCATATCTTCCCTGCTGTTAGAACCTGCTTGGAGAACACACACAAACAGCATCAGCCTAGCTGTGTGTTCATGACAACATAGGATTACTGTAGTTGTTGAATAAATCACAAAGGGTATTTCTGTTTAATGTTATAGTAATCTTTCACTTCCTGATCCCTCTCTCACTGTGCTCCTTGACTTATCCTTCTCCACCACTTCTTCTTTCTCCCTGATCCCCCTCTTCCTGTCCATCTCCTCTCCTTGATCCCTTTCTCACTGTTCTCTGTCATCCCTACTCCTCTTAGATGCTGACTAGACCAGGCGTGCAAGTGCGTCCGTGTGCACCATCGCGCGCATGTTGATTTTGTCCACCCAAACCAGACGCGATCAGGACACACAGGTTGAAATATCAAAATTAACTCTGAACCAACTATATTAATTTGGTGACACGTTCAAAAGCATTAAGCATGTATGGCAATTTAGCTAGCTAGCTTGCTGCTGCTAGCTAATTTGTCCTGGGATATAAACATTGGGTTGTTATTTTACCTGAAATGCACAAGGTCCTCTACTCCGACAATTATTAAACAGATAAAAGGGTCAACCAAATTTGTTTCTAGTATTCGCTCCTCCTTCTGGCTTCTTATTTGGACTTTATATGGCTGTTGGCAACCCACTTTAAGGTGCATTACCACCACCAGAGTGTGGACCTCAGTTCATCTTTCAATCACCCACGTGGGTATATGCTCCTAAAAACCAATTGATTGTAGAGGCGGGACTTGCAGTGCACTAAGCGCCACAAATAGAACCAATTTATATTTTATCGCCTGGCTACGCAGATGCTCGTTGATGCACGCAAGCAGTGTGGGTGCAACGATTGAATAACATGCATGTGTACATTTATTTTGCATCGCTCCCGCACGCGGGCGGTCTGGTCAGTATGTTATTCTCTCTTCCTTAATACCTCCTCTTCTCCTTCCCTTCTCTTTCACCCAAATTTCTCTCTACCTATCCCCCTCTCCTCTCACCTGTTCTCTGCTGTGCTGGGAGGCCTGCCTCATTGTGGCATTGACATGAGAGCTGAGACAATAATCCTTACACATCAACTCCTCTCTCATCCTCCTCTTCTCCTCCTCTCTCTCAATCTCTCTCTCTCTGCATTACAAAGGCCATTCTGTGAGATCCAGACAGCTGGCTGTCAGGGAGTCAAAGGAGGGTTTCTGATCTCACTAAATCCTAACTGCTGTATGAACACTGAGACTGACTGGAGGAGGGATGTTTGGTAGGGGACAATTCCATGTTACAGGAATTACGCTTTGACTCAGTTTTTTTGGCTTGGCAATGTATGGCAACAAAAAAAAAACTTGATTTCAAAGTTCGACAACAAGGACTGTGTTTAACAGTTTCCACTGAAATATTTACAAAAAGTAATTTGGTGGAAGAACTGTGCAGATCCAAACTTTGGTAACGAAATTACAGTAAAATGGCTCTTGGGTTTTCATGATACCACAGTAAATATCAGCTTCGAATTAAGATTCAAAGATGTCTGCAGAAAGAATGTGATGTTAGCTATGCATGACACCTTGAGTTTGAAAACATATTTTTTTGTTATTTAACTACAGTAAGTGATGTGGATTTACACCCAGAAACGGAATTACGGTAACTGAATTACATAATGGGTCCCTGAACTATACTACACAGAAATGCATAATTATGGATATGAATGTCATTCTCCTCATGTTTCACAAGTTCGGACATCACAGCACAGCAGAGCACAGTAAAGTACAGTGCAGTACAATACAGCACAGCAAAGCAGAGTAGAGTAGAGCTTAGTACAGTGCAGTAGAGTACAGTAGAGAACAGTATAGTAGAGTTCAGTAAAGTAGATTATAGTTCAGTACAGTAGAGGACAGTACAATATACTCTACTTTTCTTTACTGTATTGGACTGTACAGTACTGTACTGTACACCGTATTGTATTGTACTCTAGTGTGCTCTACTCATTGTACTGTACTGTAGGCCATCATTGTAAATAAGAATTTGTTCTTAACTGACTTGCCTAGTTAAATAAAAATGGGTACTTTTTCCACCACTGGTTTGTGACTACTATGATTTCCCATTGTAGCCAATTTAGTTGCAGTAGTTTCGTTACAGATTTGTTGGTAATTCCATTACAGCAATTGGTTGAAGAGCATGCATTTATTTTCACTAGCATTTAAGAGCAGTTGGAGTCCACTGAAGGAGTGTTGTATGGCATTGAAGTGTCTAAAGAAGGGCCAGATGTAGAATGGTGTCGTCTGTGTATAGGTGGATCAAAGAATCACCCGCAGCAAGAGCGACATCATTGATATATACAGAGAAAAGAGTCGGCCCGAGAATTTAACCCTGTGGCACCCCCATAGAGACTGCCAGAGGTCCAGACAACAGGCCCTCCGATTTGACACACTGAACTCTATCTGAAAAGTAGTTAGTGAACCAGGCGAGGCCACCATTAGAGAAACCAAGGCTGTTGAGTCTGCCGATAACAATACGGTGATTGACAGAGTCGAAAGATTGAAGATTATTGAACTGCACAACTTTTTTTATTGTACCTTTATTTAACTAGGCAAGTCAGTTAAGAACAAATTCTTATTTTCAATGATGGCCTAGGAACAGTGGGTTAACTACCTTGTTCAGGGGCAGAACGACATATCTTTACCATGTCAGCTCGGGGATTCGATCTTCCAACCTTTCGGTTACTAGTCCAACGCTCTAACCACTAGGCTGCCCTGTCGCCCACTGTCCCTTTGATTTCTATGGTTTATTACCCCTCCAGACTTAGTCATAGAGGAATTGAATGGAAACACGTCTAGGTCAGTAGTAAGAGTGGATAAATGGCAACAGCCAACATAATCACGAGGGATAAAACTATAAGCATTTTTACCGCATACCCAATATTTACCCACCGGGGTACCTATACCTGGTGCCATCAGGACGACAGACATGTTGCGGTCATTGGGGTTTACCATATTCATCTTGAAAGAGTGGTGATGTGGTGGTGTTACATTTAATTGCAGTCTGAGTACTACCCCTGCAGATACATAATTCAGTTTTTTCAACCCTAATGCTCTTTGTACAAATTCCTTTATCAGTGGAATTATCAGGAAATACCCATTCATTATCACACTTTTTACATTCCTTCTAATTATGGCCACCAACAGATGAAAACACAACAGTTAAGCTTTGTACTAATTCTAAACAGGAAATTTTGTTTAGTACCGAGGGTTCTGGCAATCTCCCAGCATCTGTCCAGGATGTCATTAGTAGCACAACACATCTAATATTTGCTTCACTGTCTGGGTTATCATACAGAGTGAACATAGATGTTTAACTAGTAGGGGTGGGAAGTCCCATTGTTCCATTGTCTGACGTGAACCTTCAGCATATCATACCATACATTGTCTTTCCATGGTGTTGAAATGTTCAGTGTTTCTGGGTGATACCAGCAAGGTGCTGAACATTTATTTCTGTTTGAGCGGCTATTTAAGTCCCGCCATGGGACTGCACTGGAATTGGTCAGATTGGTAGCATTCCTGTCATCACCACCTCTGGTCTGCTCTGATCCCTTCAGAGTCCATACCGCAGCTGCAATAAAGACCCTAGCCAGAAAAATATACAAACAGGATACGCAGAGTCTGGTCCTAAACCTTCCATGGCCATCTAGGTCCTCTGCATCGATTCATCCTCTGGTACATCCTCTGGTATGGCACCTTCCTGCTGGCGTGAACCCACACAGATCTCTCAGCAACCTTTATAGCAGTCTGAGTTGTCAGGAGTACCTGGAATGGTCCAGTGCTTCTGGTGGCACGTCTTTTTGCAAAGGTCTTTGATGACCACCCAAAAGCCTGGTTGTAGTTTGTGGAGAAGTCCACCCCTTGGCTCAGGCAAAGCTGCTTTTACCCTGGGAAAAATAGACTTCAGAACATTGTTAAGTGCAGCACAGTAACTTACCATTTGGTTTTCACAGCCCATCAGCGTGAGCCTATTTTGTGGAAATGGGGTATTTAGCATTATCTTAGGTCTCCCTGTTAGTATCTCACGAGGTGCTAACCCAGTGGTACGATGCGCGCGTCCATGGCAAACCTGTCTCAGCCATCAGTTTCATCAGTTTAATTTTCAGCAATTGGTTGGCTCTCTCAACGAGAACTCCACTGGCTGCATGATAGCTGCAATGTGTCCGCAGGTCAATCTGCAAACTCTCAGAAATATTTTTAATAACACTATTTACAAAATGTGTGCCATAGTCCGATATTAATTTGGATGGCAGACCCCACCTAGGAATGATTTCCCTTCGTAGGTGCTTGGCTACAGCCATAGCTGTAGCATGTGTGCAAGAAAATGTCTTTATCCATTTAGAAAAAGCATCAACCACAACCAGGCAGTACTTATACCCCTGGCATGGAGTGAGCTCAATAAAATCCATCGCAACGTGCTCAAAAGGTCCTTCAGTCCTTCAGGGCAGAACTGGCAGACCATTAGGTCCTAGCCGGACGGTCTGACCAGCACCAAATTAACACTTATTCTTCCACATGCGAAGCTCCCCAGGACCTGCTCTCAATTGCAGATCAGACACATCATGTAAAGAAAACATATTTCCTACAGAAACCAAGTGAAACCATCTAAAGTGTGGGCGAGATAGTTGCCGCCTTTGCAGCCAGATCAGCAGCAGCATTCCCTTTAGAAATGGGGTTAGAGAAATGAGTGTGAGCTTGACGGTTACAAACTGAAATGGAAGTGGGGAACAAAATAGCCTGCAACAAGTTATCAACCAATTTACAATGGGAAATTGTCTTACCAGAGGAGGTGAGGAACCCACGCTGCTTCCATAGAGTACCAAAATCATGCACAACCCCAAATGCATATCCTGTGTCTGTGTAAATAGTCACAGTTTTATCATTTGCCAAAATACATGCCCTAGTCAAACAAACAGTTCTGCTGCTTGGGTAGATAAATGAGATGGTAGCTTTGAACTTTCTAGGTTAGTGGCAGCAGTAGTTATTGCATATGCCACCAATGGCTCACCTTTTCCTGACCTCTGGACAGAGCCATCAACAAACAGTTCCAAATCAGCATTCATTAATGACACATCAGATAAGTCAGGGCAGCACAATCATGTGGGTCACCATTGTCCTCTGTCGGCAATAGGGTAGCTGGATTAAGTACGGTATAAGAACGGTACAGTGCTAGGGGGAGGTATTTTCACTTCCGGATGAAAAGCGTGCCCAAAATAGACTGCCTGCTACTCAGGCACAGAAGCTAGGATATGCATATAATTGGTAGATTTGGATAGAAAACACTCTAACATTTCTAAAACTGGTAAGATTATGTCTGTGAGTATAACAGAACTTATTTGGCAGGCGAAACCCTGAGGACAAACCATCCATTAATTTCTTTTTTTGAGGTGACAGTGTTTTCAATGGGTTTTCTATGTGGATCTAGATTTCTAAGGCACTTGTTTGCAGGTCCTATCACTTCCACTGGATGTCAACAGTCTTTAGAAATTGGTTGATGTTTTTCCTTTGAGAAATGAAGACGTATCCATTTCCTATCTGGGTGGATAGCCAAGTGTACTGTGTACTGCTCGCTTGTTTTTATCCTCTATTGAACGCAGTTTATCCCGTCTTAAATGTAATCGATTATTTACGGAAAAAAATACCTAAAGTTGTATTAGAAAGTTGTTTGAAATGTTTGGACCAAGATTACAGGTAATTTATTAGATATTTTGTAGTCATGTTGCGAGAGTTGGAACCAGTGTTTTTCTGAATCAAACGCACCAAATAAATGGACATTTTGGAGATATAACGATGGAATTTATCGAACAAAAGGACAATTTATGATGTTTATGGGACATATTGGAGTGCCAACAGAAGAAGATCTTCAAAGGTAAGGCATGAATTATATAGTTATTTCTGAGTTTTGTGTCGCACCTGGCGGGTTGAATTATGATTGTCATGTGTTTGTTTGATGGGGTGCTGTCCTCAGATAATAGCATGGTTTGCTTTCGCAGTAAAGCCTTTTTGAAATGTGACATGGTGGCTAGATTAACAAGAAGTGAGGCATTCATTTGGTGTATTGCACTTGTGAATGTATGAAAAGTGAAATATTTCAAATATATATATTTTTATTTCGCGCTCTGCCATTTCACCGGATGTTGTCAAATCAATCCCGGATTTGATCCATAAGACGTTTTAAGGGTGACATGAGACATAGTTAGAAGCACATTTTGATAATGTCTTAGCCTGAGAGATAAGGATGTGAACTGTGTGAGTAACATGAACAGTCAATGGGCACATAGCCACAATATCAGCACATGCCAGCACAGCCTCAGTGGCAGAAGCCACGGCTCTCAAACAACATACCAACCCCCTTAAAACACTGTCAAGTCTCTTAGAATAGTAAGCAACATGTCTTTGTTTCAAATTAAATGTTATTAGTCTCATGCGCCGAATACTTACGAGCGCCTAACCAACAGTGCAGTTTTATAAAATACGGATAAGTAACAAGTAATTAAGGAGGAGCAGTAATAACAATATATACAGGGGGGTGCTGGTACAAAGTCAATGTGCGGGTGCACCGGTTAGTTGAAGTAGTATGTACATGTAGGTAGAGTTAATTAAAGTGACTATGCATAGATGACAACAGAGAATGGCAGTGGTGTGGAGAGGGGAGGGGAGGGGCAATGTGAATAGTCTGGGTACCCATTTGACTAGATGTTGAGGAGTCTTATAGCTTGGGGGTAGAAGCTGTTTAGAAGCCTCTTAGACCTAGACTTGGTGCTCCGGTACCGCTTGCCGTGTGGTAGCAAAGAGAACAGTCTATGACTAGGGTGGCTGGAGTCTTTGACAATTTTCAGGGCCTTCCTCTGACACCGCCTGATATAGAGGTCCTGGATGGCAGGAACTTGAAGCTCTCAACCTGCTGCACTGCAGCCCCGTTGAAGAGAATGGGTGTGCTCGGTCCTCTTTTTCCTGTAGTCCACAATCATCTCCTTTCGTGACTGGCCGTGCCTGGCCGTGCAGTCATGAGTGAACAGGGAGTACAGGAAAGGGCTGAGCACACACCCCTGTGTTGAGGATCAGCATGGCAGATGTGTTGTTACCTACCCTTACCACATTTTTTTTTCATTTTTTTTCACCTTTATTTAACCAGGTAGGCTAGTTGAGAACAAGTTCTCATTTGCAACTGCGACCTGGCCAAGATAAAGCATAGCAGTGTGAGCAGACAACAAAGAGTTACACATGGAGTAAACAATTAACAAGTCAATAACACAGTAGAAACCAAAGGGGGAGTCTATATACAATGTGTGCAAAAGGCATGAGGAGGTAGGCAAATAATTACAATTTTGCAGATTAACACTGGAGTGATGAATGATCAGATGGTCATGTACAGGTAGAGATATTGGTGTGCAAAAGAGCAGAAAAGTAAATAAATAAAAACAGTATGGGGATGAGGTAGGTGAAAAAGGGTGGGCTATTTACCAATAGACTATGTACAGCTGCAGCGATCGGTTAGCTGCTCAGATAGCTGATGTTTGAAGTTGGTGAGGGAGATAAAAGTCTCCAACTTCAGCGATTTTTGCAATTCGTTCCAGTCACAGGCAGCAGAGTGCTGGAACGAAAGGCGGCCAAATGAGGTGTTGGCTTTAGGGATGATCAGTGAGATACACCTGCTGGAGCGCGTGCTACGGATGGGTGTTGAAATCGTGACCAGTGAGCTGAGATAAGGCGGAGCTTTACCTAGCATGGACTTGTAGATGACCTGGAGCCAGTGGGTCTGGCGACGAATATGTAGCGAGGGCCAGCCGACTAGAGCATACAAGTCGCAGTGGTGGGTGGTATAAGGTGCTTTAGTGACGAAACGGATGGCACTGTGATAGACTGCATCCAGTTTGCTGAGTAGAGTGTTGGAAGCCATTTTGTAGATGACATCGCCGAAGTCGAGGATCGGTAGGATAGTCAGTTTTACTAGGGTAAGCTTGGCGGCGTGAGTGAAGGAGGCTTTGTTGCGGAATAGAAAGCCGACTCTTGATTTGATTTTCGATTGGAGATGTTTGATATGAGTCTGGAAGGAGAGTTTGCAGTCTAGCCAGACACCTAGGTACTTATAGACGTCCACATATTCTAGGTCGGAACCATCCAGGGTGGTGATGCTAGTCGGGCATGCGGGTGCAGGCAGCGACCGGTTGAAAAGCATGCATTTGATTTTACTAGCGTTTAGGAGCAGTTGGAGGCCACGGAAGGAGTGTTGTATGGCATTGAAGCTTGTTTGGAGGTTAGATAGCACAGTGTCCAAAGACGGGCCGAAGGTATATAGAATGGTGTCGTCTGCGTAGAGGTGGATCAGGGGGACGGTATGGGAACGGCCCTTCAGGAAGTCCAGAATCTAGTTGCAGAGGGAGGTGTTTAGTCCCAGGGTCCCTAGCTTATTGATGAGCTTTGAGGGCACTATGGTGTTGAACGCTAAGCTGTAGTCAATGAACAGCATTCTCACATAGGTGATTCTTTTGTCCAGGTGGGAAAGGGCAGTGTGAAGTGCAATAGAGACTGCATCATCTATGGATCTGTTGGGGCGGTATGCAAATTGTAGTGGCTCTAGGGTTTCTGGGATGATGGTGTTGATGTGAGCCATGACCAGCCTTTCAAAGCACTTCATGGCTACGGATGTGAGTGCTACGGGTCGGTCGTCATTTTGGCAGGTTACCTTAGTGTTCTTGGGCACAAGCACTATGGTGGTCTGCTTAAAACATGTAGGTATAACAAACTCGGACAGGGAGAGGTTGAACATGTCAGTGAAGACAATTGCTATTTGGTCAGAGCATGCTCGCAGTACACGTCCTGGTTATCTGTCTGGCCCTGCGGCCTTGTGAATGTTAACCTGTCTAAAGGTCTTACTCACATCGGCTGAGGGAGCGTGATCACACAGTCTTCCGGTACAACTGGTGCTCTCATGCATGTTTCAGTGTTATTTGCCTCGAAGCAAGCATAGAAGTAGTTTAGCTTGTCCGGTTGGATCGTGCCACTGGGCAACTCTTGGCTGTGCTTCCCTTTGTAGTCTGTAATGGTTTGCAGGCCCTGCCACATCCGACGAGCGTCAGAGCCGGTGTAGTACGACTCAATCTTAGTCCTGTATTGACGCTTTGCCTGTTGGATGGTTCGTCAGAGGGCATAGTTTATAAGCTTCCGGGTTAGATTCCCGCTCCTTGAAAGCGGCAGCTCTAGCCTTTAGCAGATGCTGCCTGTAATCCACGGTTTCTGCTTGGGGTATGTACATACCCCTGTGGGAACGACATCATCGATGCACTTATTGATGAAGCCAATGACAGATGTGGTGTAGTCCTCAATGCCATTCCGGAATCCCAGAACATATTCCAGTCTGTGCTAGCGAAACAGTCCTGTAGCTTATCATCTGCTTCATCTGACCACTTTTTTTTATTGATCTAATCACGGGTGCTTCCTGCTTTAGTTTTAGCTTGTAAGTAGGAATCAGGTGGATAGAACTATGGTCAGATTTGCCAAATGGAGGGCGAGGGAGAGCTTTGTATGGATCTGTGTGTGTGGAGTAAAGGTGGTCCAGAGTTCTTTTCCCTCTGGTTGCACATTTAACATGTTGATAGAAATGAGGTAAACTGATTTAAGTGTCCCTGCATTAAAGTCCCCGGCTTCTAGGTGCGCCACCTCTGGGTGTCTTGTTGTCTTGTTTTCTTATGGTGGAATACAGCTCATTTAATGCAATCTTGGTGCCAGCCTCTGACTGGGGTAGTATGTAAACAGCTACAAAGAATATAGATTAAAATTCTCTCGGTAGGTAATGTGGTCTGCAGCTTATCATGAGAAACTCCACCTCAGGCGAGCAATAGCTTGAGACTTCCTTTGATATCGTGCACTAGCTGTTGTTTACAAAAATACATAGACTGCCGCCCCTTGTCTTACCAGACGCCGCTGTTCTATCCTGCCGGTACATTGTATAACCAGCCCAACTGTATGTTGATATTGTTGTCGATCAGCCACAACTTCGTGATGCATAAGATGTTATTGTTTTTAATGTCCCATTGATAGTTTAATCATCTCAATAACTCGTTCATTTTATTGTCCAAAGATTGCAATTCTGCGAGCAGATTTGAGGGGAGTGTTTTTTTTTTTCAACCGCCTCCTACTCCTCAGAAAGCAGCCCGCCCTCTGGCCTCTCTTTCTACGCCTCATCTTCATGCAGATCACTGGGGTCGGGGCCTGTTCCCGAGTGAGCTGTATATCCTCCGCCTCGGGCTCGTCAGAGTTGTGAAAGAAGAAAAAACGATTCTGCTAGTCCGTGGTGAGTAATCGCAGTCCTGATGTCTAGAAGTTGTTTCCGGTGATAAGAGACGGTAGCGGCAACATTATGTACAAAAATTGATTTAAAAAAAGAAGTTACAAACAACACAGATAAACGAACAAAAAAGCACAATCGGTTGGGGGCATGTCAAAACGTCTGCCTTCTGCTCTGGCGCCATTTTTCAGCCACCATTATCCTGAGTAAGAACTGAGGATATAAACCCATCCTTTTCACAAATGAGAAGGTTAAAAAGCTTTTCATGATCAGGCAATCCTAGACAAGGAGAGGAGGTAAGAAGCTGTTTCAACCTAGTCAAAGACAACTTAGGCTCAGGAGTCCACTTAATGAGGTAATTCGCCGCCATCTTGTGGCCGTAGATGAGATCAGCAAGTTGTTGTACTACCTGAGCATAATCCGCCTGACTCTGATGCGACAAGAATGCTAAAAAAAGCATTAGCCAGGCTAACAGGACTCATTATAGAGAAACTTGTGCGTAAGGGTTTTATCACAGAATTCAACGGGAAGAGGCATCGATAGGCATTCTCTTATATGAACCCCCAACGCAAGTGTTTCAGTTGACATGGGAGGTGGCTTAGACATATCCTTACAATTGATAACAGACATTGCAGCTCCCGTATCTTCTAAAAATGAAATAGTCTCACCATTGACGACCATGCAGATCATAGGTTCGTCTATGGTTATGGAAAAGTTTTTTAACTGTTGCAGTGTGTTGCAATTACGTAATCTGTCTCGTCCTTGCATCAGGTTTGGTCTGGGTTGTACAAAGTGGTGGAATGAGGCGGTCGAGACAGAGGATCTCTGTCAAAATCCTCAAATTTATCTCTACAATCAACTAATTTTGCTTAACTTAAAATGCCCTTCATATGAAAGTCTGACACAGCTCCTTGCTGTTCTCTGCTCCCATTGTGACAACTCCCCCAGTTAGATTGTAGATAAAACAAACCATATGTTTAGGAACATCTTCCTTTAAATATCAAAGGGGATATTTATTTTCACTCAACATATGTTGTAACTTATTTATGTAATTTTAGGATGTGCACAATTTGGTGCTCTTTCAAGTTCAATTATTGAAAGAAATTAGTCTCACCCTTAATCTAATAATGTTCTAAATTATGTATCCATTCAGCTGACGCTCCCAGCCAGCTGGGGATCCAATCTCCAATGAATAGCGCAGTGTGGATTTCCCAAGCTGCATCTAATACAACTCCATGCACCACTAACCAGGGTTTCCTTGGGAACAATTAGAAAAATGAAGATTATCATCTCATCCTCATCGCTATTTGTTGTGGAATTATTCTAATCAAAGGAGAGACTTTAAGATTTCTTCAAAATAATCTAACTTTATTAGTAATTACTGCTGTAATGGAACGTTTAACAATCACCCAATGGTGTGATGAGTTAAAAGCCACAATTAACAGGATTCGGTTACAACTCTTTATAGTCTTCCAGAGACCTTGTGAACAGATATGTTGAACGAAGAACAGAAATGTTGAAATTATACAAAAAGTACATTGTGTTCCCATGCAACAGACATCAAGATTTACATGGCGTCAAATATCTGTCTCTAGTTTATTTACTGCTTGCTTATACAAAAAATACTAATGCAACCTAGAATACTAAATCCTTTCCTTAAATAAATGGGTGATTGGTTCTCCCTGTTACCGACAGACAGGGACACAGACACTAATCATGGATTGGAATGCATTGCAGTCTTTAGGTTATCACCAAGCCATCGTAAATCTACTTGGCAGTGTTAAGTGACAGTCTGTGACAGTCTGAATGACGTTCAGTCGATTTAACAAAACAGTCAACTCTTCACCACTGTCTAAGGCTTATCACCAGTCTCATTGTGGGCAGCGGTGAGATTGGGCTTCCTTAACACTGTTTTCTTTCCCAAAGTGACTTTCCTATGACCCTGATGATGCTGCGGTTCAAATAGAGCTTTGAAATAAGTATAAATATGACTGAGAACAAAATAAGTTGTGGCTTATGTCCCCAAAAAATCTAAAACTGAAAGTCTGCTACAAAACAAGTAGAAGTGTGAAGGGTAGCCTGGCACCATACCTGTTTGTGCTGAATACCCAACTTCTTTTGTCATTGTCAGCACATACGTATTTGTAACCAGGCTATGTGTATAGATGGGTGGAGGGGGCTATCCTTAGTTTGGAGGAGGTTGTCCTTAGATTAAGGTCACTCTCTCTTTCTTTCTCTTGGTCTCAGAGGAGTGTAGCTATGTGTGTGACTATGTTTAGCTAGGTTTCCATCCAATTGGCCACAGATTTTCATGCGTATATTCTAAAATATTTAGAAAATATGCTTATTTTCCAACTAGTGGTGTGTTTCCACCAAACATACTTGTTGAGGATAAAAATCAGTGGGTGATGACATAGTTCATGTACTTTTTTGCTTAGGTTTTCATGTACCATGTACCAAATAGATTTCTATAGGTCAATGTGTTCGCATTTTCAACTTTACTGATAGTTTTGTCATTAGAGTATGAAAAAGCAAGAGCAGCATCTCCTGCTTGTTCAGAGTGAGTGGTCTGTCTACCAGAAGATGCTTGCTGACTGCAAGACCACCTGTCAAGACCTGCAGTTCTCTCTGGTGGCCCCTACTGAATCAGAAAGCAAAGACATCAGGATACATTACAGCGTTGATTTTGCTCAACAAGTAAAAAAACATTTCCTCATTTAAACTGATTAAGGACAAAGATGGATAGATAGATATACACTCCAAAAAAATATATATATATATAATAAATAAATACAAATATATATATATATATATATATACACTACCGTTCAAAAGTTTGGAGTCACCTAGAAATGTCCTTGTTTTTGAAAGAAAAGCTAATTTATTGTCCACTAAAATAACAGCACATTGATCAGAAATACAGTGTAGATATTATTGTTGTAAATGGCTATTGTAGCTGGAAACGGATTATTTTTATGGAATATCTACATAGGCGTACATAGGCCCATTATCAGCAACCATTACTCCTGTGTTCCAATGGCACGTTGTTAGCTAATCCAAGTTTAGCATTTTAAAAGGCAAAATGATCACTAGAAATCATTTTAGCACAGCTGAAAACTGTCATACTGATTAAAGAAGCAATAAAACTGGCCTTCTTTAGATTCAATGAGTATCTTGAGCATCAGCATTTGTGGGTTTGATTACAGGCTCAAAATGGCCAGAAACCATTCTTCTGAAACTCGTCAGTCTATTCTTGTTCTGAGACATGAAGGCTGTTCCATGCGAAAAATTGCCAAGAAACAACAAAGAATCTTGTATACCGCTGTGTACTACTTCGTTCACAGAATACAGCAAACTGTCTCTAACCAGAACAGAAAGAGTAGTGGGAGGCCCCGCTGCACAACTGAGCAAGAGGACAACTACATTAGAGTGTATAGTTTGACAAACAGACACCTCACAAGTCCTCAACTGACAGCTTCATTGAATAGTACCCGAAAAACACCAGTCTCAACATCAACAGTGAAGAGGCGACTCTGGGATGCTGGACTTCTCGGCAGAGCTCCTCTGTCCAGTGTCTGTGATCTTTTGCCCATCTTAATCTTTTCTTATTAATGGCCAGTCTGAGAGATGGCTTTTTCTTCGCAACTATGCCTAGAAGGCCAGCATCCTGGAGTCGCCTCTTCACTGTTGAACAACAATAACCTTAGTCATCTTTGTTTTCTTTATTATTTTGGTTAGGTCAGGGTGTGACGAGGGTGGTTTGTTTAGTTTTCGTATTGTCTAGGTGTTTATATGTCTATGGTTGCCTAGATTGGTTCTCAATCAGAGGCAGCTGTTTATCGTTGTCTCTGATTGGGGACCATATTTAGGTAGCTATATTCCTTTGGTAGTTTGTGGGTTCTTATTCTATGTTTAGTTGCCTGTTCTGCACTTCTCATATTAGCTTCACGGTTCGTTTTGTTGTTTTGTATAGTTTGTTCAGTGTTCTTTCTTTAATTAAAGAAGAATGTACGCTAACAACGCTGTGCCTTTGTCTCCTCCATATGATGACCGAATGGTAGTGTTTTATAAACTCAGCAAAAAAAGAAACGTCCTCTCACTGTCAATTGCGTTTATTTTCAGCAAACTTAACATGTGTACATTTTTGTATGAGATTCAACAACTGAGACATACTGTAAACTGAACAAGTTCCACAGACATGTGACTAACATAAATGGAATAATGTGTCCCTGAACAAAGGGGGGTCAAAATCAAAAGTAACAGTCAGTATCTGGTGTGGCCACCAGCTGCATTAAGTACTGCAGTGCATCTCCTACCTCATGGACTGCACCAGATTTGTCAGTTATTGCTGCAAGTTCCCGGAAATTTCTGCAGAGAAAGGCTCTAGCCTTCACCCTCCGATCCAACAGGTCCCAGGCGTGCTCAATGGGATAAGATCCGGGCTCTTCGCTGGTCATGGCAGAACACTGACATTCCTGTCTTGCAGGAAATCACGCACAGAATGAGCAGTATGGCTGGTGGCATTGTCATGCTGGAGGGTCATGTCAGGATGAGCCTGCAGGAAGGGTACCATGTGGGAGGAGGATGACTTCCCTGTAACACACTGTGTTGAGACTGCCTGCAATGACAACAAGCTCAGTCTGATGATGCTGTGACACACTGCCCCAGACCATGACAGACCCTCCACCTCCAAATCGATCCCGCTCCAGAGTACAGGCCTTGGTGTAACGCTCGTTCCTTCGACGATAAACGCAAATCCGACCATCACCCCCGATGAGACAAAACCGCGACTCGTCAGTGAAGAGCACTTTTTGCCAGTCCTGTCAGAAAATGTCAGTAAAGACACTTGACAGTTGGTCCACGCATATTTTGAGTACCCGACCTGGTAATTCGTCTGGCCCTTCAGCTTTGTGAATGTTGACCTGTTTAAAGGTTTTGTTCACATCGGCTACCGAGAGCATTATTACACAGTCATCCAGAACAGCTGGTGCTCTCATGCATGCTTCACTGTTGCTTGCTTCGATGCGAGCATAAAAGGCATTTAGCTCGTCTGGTAGGCTCTCGTCACTGGGCAGCTCGCGTCTGGGTTTCCCTTTGTAGTCCGTAATAGTTTTCAAGCCCTGCCACATCCGATGAGCATCAGAGCCGGTGTAGTAGGATTCAATCTTAATCCTGTATTGGCGCATTGCTTGTTTGATGGTTCATCTGAGGGCATAGCAGGATTTCTTATAAGTGTCCGGATTAGTCTCCCACTCCTTGAAAGCTGCAGCTCTAGCCTTTAGCTCGATGCGGATGTTGCCTGTAATCCTTGGCTTCTGGTTGGGATATGTACGTACAGTCACAGTGGGGACGACGACGTCAATGCACTTATTGATGAAGCCGATGACTGAGATGGTGTACTCCTCAATGCCATTGGATGAATCCCGGAACATATTCCAGTCTGTGCCAACAAAACAGTCCTGTAGCGTAGCATCCACGTCATCTGACCACTTCCGTATTAAGCGAGTCACTGGTACTTCCTGCTTTAGTGTTTGCTTGTAAGCAGGAATCAGGATAGAATTATGGTCAGATTTGCAAAATGAAGGGCTGGGGAGAGCTTTGTATGCATCTCTGTCTGTGGAGTAAAGGTGGTCTTGGATTTTTTTCTCTCTGGTTGCACATGTGACATGCTGGTAAAGAATTTGGTAAAACTGATTTAAGTTTGCCTGCATTAAAGTCCCCGGCCACTAGGAGCGCCGCTTCTGGGTGAGCATTTCGTCTTTGCTTATGGCCTTATGAGTTGGTTGAGAGCGGTCTTAGTGCCAGCTTCATTCTCTGGTGGTAAATAGACAGCTAAGAATAATATACAGTGGGGCAAAAAAGTATTTAGTCAGCCACCAATTGTGCAAGTTCTCCCACTTAAAAAGATGAGAGGCCTGTAATTTTCATCATAGGTACACTTCAACTATGACAGACAAAATTATTTTTAAAAATCCAGAAAATCGTGAATTTTAATGAATTTATTTGCAAATTAGTGTGGAAAATAAGTATTCGACACATACAACAACACAGTTACACATAGAATAAACAAAACATGCAGTCAATAATACAGTAGAACAAAAGAAAACAAAAGTCTATATACAGTGAGTGCAAATGAGGTAGGATAAGAGAGGTAAAGGCAATAAATAGGCCATGATGGTGAAGTAATTACAATATAGCAATTAAACACTGGAATGGTAGATGTGCAGAAGATGAATGTGCAAGTAGAGATACTGGGGTGCAAAGGATCAAGATAAATAAATACAGTATGTGGTAGGTAAATAGATGGGCTGTTTACAGATGGGCTATGTATAGGTGTTGTGATCTGTGAGCTGCTCTGACAGCTGGTGCTTAAAGCTAGTGAGGGAGATATGAGTCTCCAGCTTCAGAGATTTTTGCAGTTCGTTCCAATCATTGGCAGCAGAGAACTGGAAGGAAAGACAACCAAAGGAGGAATTGGCTTTGGGGGTGACCAGTGAGATATACCTGCTGGAGCACGTGCTACGAGTGGGTGCTGCTATGGTGAGATAAGGCGGGGCTTTACCTAGCAGAGATTTGTAGATAAGATGTAGCCAGTGGGTTTGGCGACGAGTATGACGCGAGGGCCAACCAACGAGAGCGTACAGGTCGCAATGGTGGGTAGTGTATGGGGCTTTGGTGACAAAACAGATGGCACTGTGATAGACTGCATCCAGTGTGTAGAATAGAGTGTTGGAGGCTATTTTATAGATGACATCACCGAAGTCGAGGATCGGTAAGATGGTCAGTTTTACGAGGGTATGTTTGGCAGCATGAGTGAAGCATGCTTTGTTGCGATATAGGAAGCTGATTCTAGATTTAATTTTGGATTGGAGATGCTTAATGTGAGTCTGCAAGCAGAGTTTACAGTCTAACCAGACACTCAGGTATTTGTAGTTGTCCACGTATTCTAAGTCAGAGCAGTCCAGGGTAGTGATGCTGGACGGGCGAGCAGGTTCAGGCAGTGATCGATTGAATAGCGTGCATTTAGTTTTACTTGTGTTTAAGAGCAGTTGGAGGACACGGAAGGAGAGTTGTATGGCATTGAAGCTCGTCTGGAGGTTAGTTAACACAGTGTCCAAAGGGGGGCCAGAAGTATACAGAATGGTGTCGTCTGCGTAGAGGTGGATCAAAGAATCACCCGCAGCAAGAGGATTGATGTATACAGAGGAGAGTTGGCAAGAGAATTGAACCCTGTGGCACACCTATTGAGACTGCCAGAGGTCCGGACAACAGACCATCCGATTTGACACACTGAACTCTATCAGAGAAGTAGTTGGTGAACCAGGCGAGGCAATCATTTGAGAAACCAAGGCTGTCGAGTCTGCCGATAAGAATGTCGTGATTGACAGAGTCAAGCCTTGGCCAGGTCGATGAATACGGCTGCACAGTAGGACCTTGAGCGTGGCTGACGTGCACCTATGACCAGCTCTGAAACCAGATTGCATAGCGGAGAGGGTACGGTGGGATTCGAAATGGTCGGTAATAGAAAAAGGAATCTGGTTGATATCCCTTTCAATGGGCAATAGGGGTGCATAGGAACACAACGGTTTCAAAACATGAGTCACTTCCTGATTGGATTTTTCTCAGGCTTTCACCTGCAATATCAGTTGTGTTATACTCACAGACAATATTTTGACAGTTTTGGAAACTTTAGACGGTTTTCTATCATAAGCTGTCAATTATATGCATATTCTAGCATCTGGTCCTGAGAAATAGCCCGTTTACTTTGGGAACGTTATTTTTCCCAAAATAAAAATAGTGACCCCTAGTTTCAAGAGGTTAAGGCATATCGAGCAGGGCTAGAGGCTCTACAGTGAAATAAGACAGTAATCACTAACCAGGACAGTAATGGACGAGGCATATTGATATTTAAGAGAGACATGCGTAGCCAAGTGAACATATGGATCCAGTGAGTGGTTGGGCTGACTGGGGACACGGCGATTCAGACAGGTAGCAGGTCGATGCTAACAAGCTAACAGTTAGTAGGCCGGGGCTAAACAAGCTAGCAGTTAGCAGACTGGGACTGGCAAGCTAGCAGTTGGCAAAATTGGGCCGTCTGGTTTAAGGAATTTAAAATTATTTATACTTTTACTTTTGATACTTAAGTACATTTTAGCATTTCCATTTACTTTTGATACTTAAATATTTTTAAAACCAAATAATACTTTGACCTTTGCTTTTACTTCAATCATTTTCTATTAAGGTATCTTTACATCTGGACACTTTCTGTTTACCTGGAATTTTTACTTATTGTAGGCCACTTCCAATTGTAGTCTTAATCTTTACTACACTACTCACTGTTTAGCACATGACCTCACATGTGAATCCTTAAAGAGATGAGTGGTGCTGGCTTAAGAGGGTGTGAACAATGCTGATTGGGTGTAGACAAAGGAGAGCTCTCGAAGGTACCAACACATTCAAAGTCCCTTTTCTCAAAAGTGAGTTCAAAAGTTAATCAACTTTCAAAGCAGAATTACGTACCCATTGTTCCTCCAAAATGCAGTGTATGATATATCATTTTGTAGCTCTGAGACTCTTCTTGTTACTAATGTAAAAAACCCAATGACAAATTTTGCTACATAAGCCCTAATCCCGGTTGTGAGTCACAAATGTGCCTACTCTGGTCTTGGCACGTGTGCTCTAGCCAACAGCTCGCAGTTACAGTGCAGGTAGGCTAGTCTACATGATGAGATTATTATGGATAAGAGAGAGAGAGTATTTGTATTTGTCAAACGGCAGTCAAGCATCGATCATCATATCACCAGATTTAGACCCTTAAAACCTCTCTGGGATAGGCGTCTCGCCAGCAAGACACCTGTCGACAGCTTCCGGTGACATTGGAGGGCGCGCAATTCAACTAAATAATCATTAAAATTATGGATACTAAACATCTAGGTACAAAGTGTGTCTTATATTGGTTAAAATTTTAAATCTTGTTAATCGAACTGCATTGTCCGATTTACAATAGGCTTCACAGCGAAAGCATGCCATGCTTGTTTTTCAACCAGCACAGGCTTCGTAAAATCACAAATAGCGATTTAAATATTCACTTACTTTTTGAAAATGTTCCTCTGATTTGCAATCCCAAGGGTCCCAGCTTCAACATGCATGGTCATTGTGTTAGATAAAATACTTCTAAATATCCCAAAAGGTCGGTTTAGTTGGCGCCATTGATTTAAGTAATCCACTCGTTCAACATATAGAGAAAGAATCCAAAAAGCTACCGCTAGACTTTAAAACAAGTCAAAATATATTTATATTTAATCCTCACGTACCCTAAAATGTAATTCAACTATAATATTTCATACGGAAAGAAGTATGTTCAATAGAGATTCTTCCGATGGCATTGAGGGGTATACCATCAGTCACTGGCTTTATCAATAAGTGCATCGAGGATATCGTCCCCACAGTGACTATACGTACATACCCCAACCAGAAGCCAGGGATTACAGGCAACATTCGCACTGAGCTAAAGGGTAGAGCTGCTGCTTTCAAGGTGCGGGACTCTAACCCGGAAGCTTACCTCAAATCCTGCTATGCCCTGCGACAAACCAAACAGGCAAAGCGTCAATACAGGGCTAAGATTGAATCATACTACACCGGCTCTGACGGTCTGCATGGAGTCTGCATGGAGCAGCCAGAGCTGTCAGTCTGCATGGAGCAGCCAGAGCTGCCAGTCTGCATGGAGCAGCCAGAGCTGCCAGTCTGCATGGAGCAGCCAGAGCTGCCAGTCTGCATGGAGCAGCCAGAGCTGCCAGTCTGCATGGAGCAGCCAGAGCCGCCAGTCAGCATGGAGCAGCCAGATCCGTCAGTCTGCCAGGATCCGCCAGTCAGCCAGACTCTTCCAGATCTGCCAGTCAGCCAGACTCTTCCAGATCTGCCAGTCAGCCAGACTCTTCCAGATCTGCCAGTCAGCCAGACTCTTCCAGATCCGCCAGTCAACCAGACTCTTCCAGATCCGCCAGTCAACAAGAGTCTTCCAGATGCGCCAGCCAGCCAGGATCTGCCGGATCCAACTACCTGCCTGAGCTTCCTCTCAGTGCTGGGCTTCCCCTCAGTGCTGTGCTTCCCCTCAGTGCTGGGCTTCCCCTCAGTGCTGAGCTTCCCCTCAGTGCCGGGCTTCCCCTCAGTGCCGAGCTTCCCCTCAGTGCCGAGCTTCCCCTCAGTGTCGAGCTTCCCCTCAGTCCCGAGCTTCCCCTCAGTCACGAGCTTCCCCTCAGTCCCGAGCTGCCCCTCAGTCCCGAGCTGCCTCAGTCCAGTGGGGTTCTGGGTGAGGACTACTAGGCCATGGTCGGCGGCGAGGGTGGACTATCCTAGGACGCGAGGGGGAGGAACTAAGACATTGATAGAGTGGGGTCCACGTCCCGCGCCAGAGCCGCCACCATGGACAGACGCCCACCCGGACCCTCCCTATTGTTTTGATGTGCGTCCGGGAGTCCGCACCTTAGGGGGGGGGGGTTCTGTCACGCCCTGGTTGAAGTATATTATGTTTGTCTTCATTTATTTGGTCAGGCCAGGGTGTGACATGGGTTATTGTGGTGCGTTTTTGTCTTGGGGTTTTGTGGGGTGTCTAGCATAGTTTATGGATTATCGTTGTCTCTGATTGGGAACCATATTTAGGCAGCCATATTCTTTGAGTATTTCGTGGGTGCTTGTTCCTGTCTCTGTGTTATTGCACCAGTTTAGGCTGTTTCGGTTTTCACGTACGTTTATTGTTTTTTGTATTGATCGTGTTTATTCGTCTATTAAACATGTATCGAATTAACCACGCTGCATTTTGGTCCGACTCTCTTTCACCCGAAGAAAACTGTTACAATTAATGACAATTTTAAAATCTTCTATGAAAATCTATATAAATCAGAATTTAACAAAGGTTGGACTGATCCTACAGCCTTTTTAGACTCAACAACAGTGAAGCAATTATCAGCAGACAAAAATGTATCACTAAAAACAGAGATCACCCAAAAATAAATAATAGACACTGATTAAATAATTGCACAAAGAAAAGCACCAGGAATGGATGGCTTTCCCATAGAATTCTATTTAACATTTTGGGACAAAGTAATTCCCCTATTTGTGTCCTGTTTCAGGAAACTAGGCATATGTCGCTTTTTTAAAAATCAAAATGCGTTTTTTGGTAGAAATGCCTTCTCGAACATGTGAACATTCATGTGCCTTAATAACAAACTTGTATGCCAACTGTAAATACTAATAAAATTGATGAATTACGAGCATAGTTGGTTAAGCCACAGAAAAAGTAAACAACCTTCCCGCTAGCCATGATTGGCTGAGATAATGAATGGGCTGGACATGCCAAGAGATGAGTTTGGATTGTTCTGTCATATAGCACATTTTTGTCTATTTGAGCTGGTCAGTATGTGTAGGTAATCCTGTCTAACATAGCTTTTGTTGTGTATTGTGCAATAAAACTTAACAAAAAAAGACTCCATTATACAAGTATCCATTTCAATAGAATGTCACTGCAACAACTGTTTTGGAGCACGCTTGTCTGAGAGTGCCAGAGTGCAGAATAACTGATAAATTTACGAATGCTCAACACCAGTTGAAAATGCATAATTATATTGTTGGAGGAGCACAGTTAGTCACCAACTCTCTGGATAACATGAACACAGCCTAACCAGCACTGCTAGGGTGAGTAAATTGGTCAGTGTTTGGGTGGGGGCTAAAGTTTAAGATGATTCTTATGGCATTGCACACATTCAGTGTGAACCAGAGGGACTTGACACATTGGGCCAAGCAAGCTGTACAAACAAAACGGAAAACGACACAGGGCGTCTTATTTCATCCATGTAAACGGGTAAGAGTCTAGCTACAATTTCAGATATTATACGTTTCTAATTTTGTCAGTTATTTTCATTGCTTATTTTCAAGTTAAAGCTTACTGCTAGCTAGCTAGATTACATTATTAGATGGCTGGCTCGCTAGATAACATTACTACACAGATCATTAACGTAATGTTATCTCAGAATGCCATTACGCATTGCTAGTTATAGAATAATGATAGCTAGCTAACTACTGTAAGCTAACGCACTTCTGTACATCACGCTGTAACGTACAACTGACCTTATTTTAGCAGCCAAAAGACGTAATACTTCCAGGTCAACTGTAATATGAATACCATTGTAAAGCACAATTTCTCCCCTTTCGAAAGTCAATGATGAGACCTTCATGTTGCCCGTTTCTGCATGATTGAAGAAGGCAATGAGCTCCGTTGGGTCTTTTTAAAAATGGGGAAGCGATACCTACTGTGTGATTGGGAAAGGGGGAGATAAACTGTGTGAGGAAACTACTTTTTTCACCTGATCTGTCCAATTTATCACCTCTAAAATGTAAATAAAACACTATAAAGACTTTTTATAATGTGTCATTACATACCTATTTGAAGGTTTGTGTCGCATTTGTATCAGGTTTTTAGGACAACGTTAAAGTTATCTTCAGAAGTAAACAGCGGCTGTCGTGACTTTTGAGAGTCATGTTGGTTTGCAGTGGTGACGCAAAAAAAATGAATGCATTCAGTAGTACAATTGACTAGGTATCCTCCCTCACCCTGTCGCTTTCCTATATTTAAACTATAGCAGCCATGTTAGCACCCCAATAACATTACATGGGGAATATTTAAATAATGCTATGTAACTGAATATTTAGAATTAGAACAGTATTCAAAATGAGAAAAGTTGGCTCATCCCTCTTCCCATATCCTTTAGGGCCGGGACAATAGCAGTATCGCAATATTTCTTTCATGGCAAAAATGAAAACACGAAGCAGACAAAACTCTTTGGTCTTTTAAAAACCTGCTGTATGTAAAATATTTTGTACTATAGCTTGGAAAATAAATACATGTGACGCTGGATGACAACATAATGATCTTTGTTGCCAACATTAGGGCTGTTTCCTTGCCACAATCCTAACGAGTATCACGATACTGGTATCATCCCAGCCCCTTCTCCCGCTCTCTCTAAGTGCATTGGCTTGTCTTTCTTAATATAACTGAAGAGGAGACCTCTCCATTTAATGTCACCCAAGAGCTGCACTCCAATCCCTCCTCTATGTATGTGTGTGTGCGTGTGCACATGTGTTTGCAAGTGTGTGTGTGCGTGCGAGCGAGCAAGCATGTGGGGGCAAGCGCGTGCGTGTGTGTGTGTGTGTGTGTTTGTGTTGGACCTCCAAACAACAGCACAGTGGGCACAATAACATCTAGGCAGGATACACTACTAATGCTGATCTATGGTTGTCCTTGAGAGACAAAAAGTGATGCAGCCGATACCACAGATTATTTCACCTGAGTAGTTTAAGGCTGTACAGTATCTACACCACTTTGTGGTTCCTTAATTCATTAAGCTGAAAGTCAGTTATTGAGGGCAGAAGTTAAAGTCTCTATATCCATTTAAATGAAGCTTTAAAGCTACAATAAGTTACACCATGAGAAGATGATGGTAAAGTGAATGCCAGTATATTTCATAAAGTATTATGTTGTATAATAAAGTTTTATGAGACCTGTCAACTCAACTAGTCAGAGAGAGGATATGGAGGAAGAGAGGTGTTGAGGAGAGGAAGGAAGAGGGAGAAAGAACAGTGAGTTTCCTTCAGTGGCACAAACACACTGAAATAACAATGAGTGTAAGAAAGACCCCAACTCTCTCTCTGACTCTCTGCCTGTTTGTTGTTCCACAAACCATCTCTCTTGTTAAGATCTCCTGTATTGTTAGTGGTGATGGTTGTTCCTTATGCTAGCTAGGGTGGGTGGGTGGGTGTGTGTGGTGATGATACAGTAGTTGAGGCCATGTGTCAGAAAGGAAATAGGAAATATTTGTATGAGCAACTGCCACTGACAGACACTTGTCCCCAGTCTACAGCCCCTCCCTCTCTCTCTCTCTCTCTCTCTCTCTCTCTTTCTCTCTCATTCTATCTTATCCTCTTGTCAATGATGCGTTCCCTCTTTCGCCTACGTGTTTACCTCTGGTTTGTGTATGTTCACGTTTTTGCCTCCAATGTCTACGCTTGTTTGGCTGTAGCTAATCTCTCCCTAGAGAGAGAGAGGAAATAATATACACTTCATTCAGGATTTATGAGAGGTGAACACCCAGACGTTCTGAGTCACCTTCCATTCCTGTCTGTTTTCTGATCCAGGGCCATTTCCAAGCAAGATTTGGTTGGTGGCCCTCTCACCTCGTGGGCAAAACATTTTAATGGAGGAGAGAAAACTTTGCCGCCTTAAATTGAATGTCCTGCAATTCTACACATTTTTACCATGGGGCGTAGAGAAAATTGTGCAGTTATAAAACAAAAGTCATGCAATTCAAGTCATTTTGCCATTGGCTGAAAAAATGTTGCAGTTTAAAAAGTAATTTCCTAATTCTACACATTTTGCAATGGGGTTTAGAGAGAAAATGCATTTTTAAAGACGGTTCCCAGCAGTTCTACACATTTTCCATGGGATGGAGATTTTTTGTCTTCTGTTTTAACTTCTTATGGCTGGGGGCAGTATTGAGTAGCTTGGATGAATAAGGTGCCCAGAGTAAACTGCCTGCTCCTCAGTCCCAGTTGCTAATATATGCATATTATTAGTATATATGTATAGAAAACACTCTGAAGTTTCTAAAGCTGTTTGAATGATGTCTGTGAGTATAACAGAAGGCAGGCAAAAACATGAGAGGAAATCCAACCAGGAAGTGGGAAATCTTAGGTTGGTTGATTTTCAACTTATTCCCTATTGAAGATACAGTGGGATATTGGTCATGTTGCACTTCCCAAGGCTTCCACTAGATGTCAACCCTCTTTAGAAACTTGTTTGAGGCTTCTACTATAGAGGGGCTCATAAGGACTCCTTGAGTCAGTGGTCTGGCAGATTGCCACAAGTTGGTCATGCGCATTCACATGAGAGGTGTCTCGCGTTCCATTGCTTTTCTACAGACAAAGGAATTCTCAGGCTGGAACATTATTGAACATTTATGATAAAAACATCCTAAAGATTGTTTCTATACATCGTTTGACATGTTTCTACGGACTGTAACGTAACTTTTTGAAATTTCGTCTGCTCCTAGTGAACCCGCTTTGTGACATTGGATTTGTTTTCAAAACACGCTAACAAAAGTATTTGGACATAAATGACGGACATTATCGATATAAATCTAAAATGTATTGTGGAACGGGGATTCTTGGGAGTGCTGATGAAGATCATCAAAGGTAAGTTACTATTTATAATGTTATTTCTGACTTCTGTTGACTGAACAATATGGCGGATATCCTTTTGGCTTGTTGGGTCTCTGAGCGGCTTACTCAGATTATTGCATGGTTTGCTTTTTCCGTAAAGCCTTTTTGAAATCTGACACAGCGGTTGCAATAAGTTCCATGTATAACACTTGTATTTTCATCAACATTTATAATGAGTATTTCTGTAAATTGATGTGGCTCTCTGCAAAACCACTGAATGTTTTTGGAACTACTGAACATAACGCGGCAATGTATACTGAGATTTTTTTTATATAAATACGAACTTTATCGAACAAAACATACATGTATTGTGTAACATAAAGTCCTATGAGTGTCATCTGATGAAGATCATCAAAGGTTAGTGATTCATTCTCTCTCTATTTCTGACTCCACTCTTTGGCTGGAAAAATGGCTGTGTTTTTCTGTGACTTGGCTCTGACCGAACATGATCGCTTGTGGTGCTTTCGCTGTAAAGCCTATTTGAAATTGGACACTGTGGTGCGATTAACAACAAGATTACCTTTAAAATGGTATAATATAATATACTTGTATGTTTGAGGAATTTTAATTAGAAGATTTCTGTTGTTTTGAATTTGGCGCCCTGCACTTTCACTGGCTGTTGTCATATCGACCCCGTTAACGGGATCTCAGCCCTAAGAAGTTTTTAAAGCACATTTCCTGCAATTCTGCTGGGATTTATGCCATATTTACATGATATCTGAGTGAGAGTGACTAACAACATTAATGGGGGCCCCCTGGAGGTCAGGGCCCCTTGGCACATAATTCGGCCAGTAATTTCGGACATGATTACTTTAGATAACTTACCTAGAAATCTATGAAATGTTAGCTGACATGGGCTAATTGTAATGCTGTGTGTAGCTGGTGAGATGAGTCAGACGCAGGACAGCAGATATGAGTAAAGAAAGCAATTTACTCAATATAAATACAATACACGTAATATAAATACAAGGCCACACAATACGGACTGCAAAACAAACAATTACTCACAAACAAACATGGGGGAACAGAGGGTTAAATAATGAACACGTAATTGGGGAATTGAAAGGTGTGTAAGACGAAGACAAACCAAATGGAAAATTAAAAGAGGATCGTCAATGGCTAGAAGGCCGGTGACGTAGACCACCGAACGCCGCCCAAACAAGGAGATGGACCTGCTTCGGCGGAGGTCGTGACAGTACCCCCCCTCTTGACGCGCAGCTCCAGCAGTGTGCCGACACCGACCTCGGGGACGACCCGGAGGACGAAGCTCAAGGCAATCCGGATGGAGACGGTGGAACTCCCGCAGCAACGAAGGGTCCAAGACGTCCTCCACTGGCACCCAGCATCTCTCCTCCGGACCGTACCCCTCCCACTCCACGATGTACTGAAAGCCCCTCGCCCGATGCCTCGAGTCCAGGATGGCTCGAACAGCATACGCTGATGTCCAGAGGGGGGCGGAGGAACCTCCCGCACCTCAGACTCCTGGAGTGGACCAGCCACCACCGGCCTGAGGAGAGACACATGGAATGAGGGATTAATACGGTAATCTGGGGGAGCTGAAACCTGTAGCATACCTCATTCAGTCTCCTCAGGACTTTGAATGACCCCACAAACCACGGACCCAGCTTCCGGCAGGGCAGGCGGAGGGGAAGGTTTCTGGTCGAGAGCGCGAACACCGGGGCCTCACTGCGGTGGCGTTCAGCGCTCGCCTTCTGCTGCCTCACGGTCCGTTGCAAGTGCACATGGGCGGCGTCCCAGGTCTCCTCCGAGTGCTTAAACCATTCGTCCACCACAGGAGCTTCAATCTGGCCCCAATGCCAAGGTGTCAGAACCGGCTGATACCCCAGGACGCACTGGAAGGGAGAGAGGTTAGTGGAGGAGTGGCGGAGAGAGTTTTGGGCCATCTCTGCCCAGGGAATGAACGCCGCCCACTCCCCGGTCGGTCCTGGCAATATGACTGCAGAAACCTACCCACATCCTGGTTTACTCTCTCCACCTGCCCGTTGCTCTCGGGGTGAAAACCTGAGGTGAGGCTGACCGAGATCCCCAGACGTTCTGTGAACGCTCTCCAGACCCTGGATGTGAACTGGTGCCGGAAGATGTGAGTGAACAGGGCCTCCGCAGTCTGTAGGGCCGTAGGGAGACCGGGCAAAGGGAGGAGACGGCAGGACTTAGAAAACCGATCCACAATGAGGTCGGTGGAATGGGTAGGGGTTGTAACTTCCCTCTGGGCAGGTGCCTGGAAAATGAAAAGTGGATCGGCAATGGCTAGAAGGCCGGTCACGTTGACCGCCAAAAGCCGCCCGAACAAGGAGAGGGAACGACTTCAATGGAAGTCGTAACGCTAATTGAGTGACTGTCAGTGACTGACATAACAGGAAAAAACTGCTGATGCACTACCAAATTTCTAAATTGTACGTTGTGTATTCTACTACCTTAACTAACATTAAGTTGAGACTGACTTTCTTTGGCCCTGAGCGGCTGCTTATGTCGCTTATGTCTAGAAACAGCACTGCTCTGATGCTTCCAGCCCAACCCACGTTCATATGTAAACTATTACTTCAAGTTCTACATGTAAGCTTTAACTCAGTGGATCATTGGACAAATTTTTTAAGTTTAGCTTATTGTCCCTACTCAATCTGAAAGTGTAATTTTTTCTGCACAGCGAGAAAGCAGTTTATATGTGCTTGAGTTGTGCTTCACATTATAAGGATTAATCATACTGTACGCACATGCACACACACGCACACACACGCCTGTACTGTACCAAGGTTTAAAGTCCCTCTGCTGTGTGCCCTCTAGCAGAGATGTCACATCAGCATTTTAGAATGTTACCTCACCTCTTCTCCCTAAACCATCCATCCTCATTTAGACACTGGCATATCATTTGGGTTTCCCCCTGGGTAGGTGTAAGCACCCAGCCAAACTCTGTCAACAAGCACGGTACACACACACACACAGACACACACACACCTTTGTTTCCCTGAAGCTAAACTTTGCAGTGGTCTGTCAATACACAGATATGAATAATAACTTCCCATTCTACCAATAGCCAGTCCCTGTTGGCCAAGACGTAACATAGGAAATGTATTTCCGGGACACTCAAATTAGTATGATATGTTATGTTTGGTATGGTTACATAAGACAGATGGATACTTAAGGCAAAAAAGAAAGTAATGTGGTTGGTCGGGGTGGATGGGTAGGCGTATAACACAAACATCTAGTAAATTTGTAACATAATAGGAATTGTAATTTGTAACATATCATACAAAATGGGTGATGGTCATCCAGAAATGAATACATACCTTACGAAACGTAACATATCATGCTAAATGGAGTGTCTCAGATTTACTTGTAGAATAATATGAAATGCTCTGAGACCAGGTTGGTGTAATATGGTATAGATGGACAACATCCATCTAGTTTAGTCAGATAGGAATTTTGTTTGTTAGGTGGGCGTGGAAGTGTTTGTGTGTGTGTGAATACATTTAGTTTCTTTCTCATTCTCCACTGTCTTTGTGCATATATCAGCAGAGAGGATAAGCCGTAGATTTGATCCCTGCTTGATGGCAGCAGGTCTGTGTGTGTGTGTGCGCACGCTTCACTGCACCAGGTGTCTTTGTCACACATTGACTACCTGTTCTAGCTTTTAAACTCCCTCATTCTCACTCCTTCTCACATTTTTTCCCTCTCTTTCTCTAATCCTGTCTGTCATTTATTAATGCCTTTCTTTGTGTTATATCCTTTTTCCCTTTTCTCCGCTCTCTGTCATTCTATTTCAGTGGTCTCTCTTTCTTTCTTTATCTCTAATTTCTGTCTAATTCTCTCTCTCACTTTCTCTCTTCCACTCTGTCCTTCTTTCTATACAGGTGTGAGTGTGATTATATGTGGTGCCCTGGAGAGAAAAAGGCTGGAGTCTGACACTCGTCATTAGGAGGAAAGAGAGGAACAGATGACAGAGGGGAAGAATGGAGAGAGGGGGGAGAGATACATGGAGTGATAGGGGCTGCAATGGAGTTAGATGGAGGAGGATGAAAAAAACAGAGGTAATAGAGGAGTAATAGCTAGAGATTGAGGAGAAAGTAGAATCCCACAACCTATTTTTTGAGAAAACTTAAGACAGACTGCATCTGCGGTTTCTTTCAGATGAAATAAGGCTTTAAAGGTTTTAAAAAATTATATGAGCCAATGCACATCTACCCATAAAAGTGAAACTAGAGAAGTGTGTTTGTGTGTTAGACTGGGGAACAGGAGGGTAGAGATGCATTTAAGATCAGTGCCAATATCTATTATGGATGAAGTTTTGAAGAATTGTCCCTCCCTTTTTCACGCCATCCTTCTATCTTTCTCCTGAGGAGCGGGAGAACACAAGGACACATGCATGCTTGCTTGCACGCACACATGCACATACACTTCATTTGAAGGACCTTCGCCATTGTATTACCTTTGTGTTTGTGTCAGTTTCTTTGATCATCAAAAGACTGAATCCTGTCACAGGAACCTGAAAGAAAAAAAGAAAAATATTGTTTTACATATATCTCTCTACAGTTGAAGTCAGAAGTTTACATACACCTTAGCCAAATACATTTAAACTCAGTTTTTCACAATTCATGACATTTCATCCTAGTAAAAATGCCCTGTCTTAGGTCAGTTAGGATCACCACTTTATTTTAAGAAAGTGAAATGTCAGAATAATAGTAGAGAGAATTATTTATTTCAGCTTTCATTTCTTTTATCACATTCCCAGTGGGTCAGAAGTTTATATACACTCAATTAGTATTTGGTATTATTGCCTTTAAATTGTTTAACTTGGGTCAAATGTTTCGGGTAGCCTTCCACAAGCTTCCCACAATAAGTTGGGTGAATTTTGGCCCATTCCTCCCTGACAGAGCTGGTGTAACTGAGTCAGGTTTGTAGGCCGCCTTGCTCGCACACGCTTTTTCAGTTCTGCCCACAGATTTTCTATAGGATTGAGGTCAGGGCTTTGTGATGGCCACTCCAATACCTTGACTTTGTTGTCCTTAAGCCATTTTGCCACAACTTTGGGAGTATGCTTGGGGTCATTGTCCATTTGGAAGACCCATTTGCAACCAAGCTTCAACTTCCTGACTGATGTCTTGAGATGTTGCTTCAATATATTCCTAAAATGTGTTCCTCATGACGCCATCGATTTTGTGAAGTGCAGCAGCCCTTCTGCAGCAAAGCACCTACACAACATGATGCTGCCACCCTCATGCTTCACGGTTGGGATGGTGTTCTTTGGCTTGCAAGCATCCCCCTTTTTCCTCCAAACCTAATGATGGTCATTATGGCTAATCAGTTCTATTTGTTTCATCAGACCAGAGGACATTTCTCCAAAATGCCCATATGGATCTTTGTCCCTATGGGCAGTTGCAAACCATAGTCTGGCTTTTTTATGGAGGTTTTGGAGCAGTGGCTTCTTCCTTTTTATTTTTTTATTTTTTTATTTGACCTTTATTTAACCAGGTAGGCAAGTTGAGAACAAGTTCTCATTTGCAATTGCGACCTGGCCAAGATAAAGCAAAGCAGTTCGACAGATACAACGACACAGAGTTACACATGGAGTAAAACAAACATACAGTCAATAATACAGTATAAACAAGTCTATATACAATGTAAGCAAATGAGGTGAGAAGGGAGGTAAAGGCAAAAAAGGCCATGGTGGCAAAGTAAATACAATATAGCAAGTAAACACTGGAATGGTAGTTTTGCAAAGTAGAAATAAAAATAATGGGGTGCAAAGGAGCAAAAGTGTAAAAATGAAATACAGTTGGGAAAGAGGTAGTTGTTTGGGCTAAATTATAGGTGGGCTATGTACAGGTGCAGTAATCTGTGAGCTGCTCTGACAGTTGGTGCTTAAAGCTAGTGAGGGAGATAAGTGTTTCCAGTTTCAGAGATTTTTGTAGTTCGTTCCAGTCATTGGCAGCAGAGAACTGGAAGGAGAGGCGGCCAAAGAAAGAATTGGTTTTGGGGGTGACTAGAGAGATATACCTGCTGGAGCGTGTGCTACAGGTGGGAGATGCTATGGTGACCAGCGAGCTGAGATAAGGGGGGACTTTACCTAGCAGGGTCTTGTAGATGACATGGAGCCAGTGGGTTTGGCGACGAGTATGAAGCGAGGGCCAGCCAACGAGAGCGTACAGGTCGCAATGGTGGGTAGTATATGGGGCTTTGCTGATAAAACGGATTGCACTGTGATAGACTGCATCCAATTTGTTGAGTAGGGTATTGGAGGCTATTTTCCTTGCTGAGTGGCCTTTCATGTTATGTTGTTATAGGACTCGTTTTACTGTGGATATAGATACCTTTGTACCCGTTTCCTCCTGCATCTTCACAAGGTCCTTTGCTGTTGTTCTGGGATTGATTTGCACTTCTCACACTAAACTACGTTCATCTCTAGGAGACAGAACGCTTCTCCATCCTGAGCGGTATGATGGCTGGGTGGTCCAATAGTGTTTATACTTGCATACTATTGTTTGTACAGTTTGTACTTTCAGGTGTTTGGAAATTGCTCCCAAGGATGAACCAGACTTGTGGAGGTCTCCAATCTTTATTCTGACGTCTTGGCTGATTTCTTTTGATTTTCTCATGATATCAAGCAAAGAGGGGACAAGTTTGAAGGTAGGCCTTGAAATACATCCACAGGTACACCTCCAATCTCCAATTATGTCAATTAGCCTATCAGAAGCTTCTAAAGCCATGACATAATTGTCTGGAATTTTCCAAGCTGTTTAAAGGCACAGTCAACTTAGTGTATGTAAACTTCTGACCCACTGGAATTGTGATACAGTGAATTATAAGTGAAATAATCTGTCTGTAAACGATTTTTGGAAAAATTACTTGTCATGCACAAAGTAGATGTCCTAACGGACTTGCCAAAACTATAGTTTCTAACAAGAAATTTGTGGAGTGGTTGAAAAACGAGTCTTAACCTGTCTAGGACACAGGTCAACATTCCGCTGAAAAGGCAGCTCGGGAAAGTCAAAAATATTTTTTTGAAATATTTAACATTCTCACATTAACAAGTCCAATACAGCAAATGAAAGATAACCATCTTGTTAATCTACCCATCGTGTCTGATTTTTAAAATGTTTTACAGTGAAAACACAACATATATGTATGTTAGATCACCACCAAATCCCCCAAAAAACACAGCCATTTTCCAGCCAAAGATAGTCACAAAAGCAGAATTAGAGATAAAATGAATCACTAACCTTTGATAATCTTCATCAGATGACACTCATATGACATCATGTTACACAATACATTTGTGTTTTGTTCGATAATATGCATATTTATATCCACAAATCTTGGTTTACATTGGCGCCATGTTCAGAAATGCCTCGGAGTAATTACAGAGAGCTACGTCAGATAACAGAAATACTCATCATAAACTTTGACGTAAGATACATGTTTTACATATAATTAAAGATACACTGGTTCTTAAACCAGATTGCCCAATTTTGATTTTTTTTATTGACGGAGAGCCACTCCAAAACTCAGACATAATTTACAAACGATGCATTTGTGTTTAGTGAGTCTGTGTGGTATGTCACAAAATCATGTTATGACCACATATATCAATATTCATTTTATATATCAATATTTTGCTAAGTCTTGCTAAGTGGGTGGGTCTCTACAGAAAATGTAAACAGTACAGCCAATGGTTACTTGCATTGTAGCAATATCAGGAATAGATAGTGTCAAAATAAATAAAATAATATACAGTATGTACACGAACAATATCAGTAACGATAGTGACAAACGAGGTAGTTGTATGCATACAATCAGGGTTAAAGTGGCTGAGCAGCAGGATTTAAAAAATTATAGGAGCAGCAACGTATGGCATGTATGTTAGGAGAGAGTCATTTGAATAGAGGCACCAACTCGCCTTCCGAATGTTTTATTCTCAGTTTATTATTGTTGGCAATGAGACCTGCTCACGTTGTTTTATAGTTAAAATGTATACAACAAAAATAATATTGGAACTCTGCGGTCTTCCCATTGTTTCCTATGGGGAAATATAGGAATGTCTGTCTATTTCGCCAAATATCTCGCAATGTGTATATTTAGTTTTTTTTCAAATTGGGTGTAACCAGTGTGAAATGGCTAGCTAGTTAGCGGGGTGCTAGCGTTTCAATAGGTGACGTCACTCGCTCTGAGACCTGGAAGTAGTTGTTCCCTTTGCGCTGCAAGGGCTCCGGCTTTGGTGGAGCGATAAGTAACAATGCTGCAAGGGTGGCTGTTGTCTATGTGTGCAGAGGGTCCCTGGTTTGAGACCAGTTAGGGGCGAGGAGGACGGAAGCAAGACTGTTATACGGGCACCATTTTAATCAGGAGAATCTCCTCTTTGTAATTATATAAGTCTGTGCAGTCTGTGCAGCAAGTTGACACTATCAAAATGCAGATGTTTACTTTCTACACAAGTTGTTTTTTATCAATTTTCGTCAAACGAACAGATTGTAGTGGTAAAATAAAGAGATACATTTTTTATGGAATTCTAAGCATCACTCCAGTCAGAACAGGCTCTGCGGGGCCTCCCGGGTGGCGCAGTGGTTAAGGGCGCTGTACTGCAGCGCCAGCTGTGCCACCAGAGACTCTGGTTTCGCGCCCAGGCTCTGTCGTAACCGGCTGCGACCGGGAGGTCCGTGGGGCGACGCACAAATGGCATAGCGTCGTCCGGGTTAGGGAGGGTTTGGCCGGTAGGGATATCCTTGTCTCATCGCGCAGCAGCGACTCCTGTGGAGGGCCGGGCGCAGTGCGTGCTAACCAAGGTTGCCAGGTGCACGGTGTTTCCTCCGATACATTGGTGCGGCTGGCTTCCGGGTTGGATGCACGCTGTGTCAAGAAGCAGTGCGGCTTGGTTGGGTTGTGTATCGGAGGACGCATGACTTTCAACCTTCGTCTCTCCCGAGCCTGTACGGGAGTTGTAGCGATGAGACAAGATAGTAGCTACTAAACAATTGGATACCACAAAATTGGGGAGAAAAGGGGGTAAAAAATGTTTTAAAAAGCCGTGTTCCAGTTATGTTCCAGTTAAGCCTTGGGTGAATTTTGACTCGTTCTATTGTCCAGCCTATAGATAGCCAGAGCGAATTTACGAAAGCACCCGAATGTCCATTGAGAAAGCACAACGACTATACCATTTAGCTAAGCTAAGATTGACGAGAATGATCAAGTCAATAAACGTTGGGTAGTTAGATAGCCTATAGTAAATATACTGTCAAGTTTGATGTATAACTACTAACTTTAGGTAGCTGGCTAACATACCGGTCAACACTGCTGTAATGGTATGCTATGTGGTTCGTAAGGACAGCGTCGCTAACAAATTGTCAGCCAACATAATGTGTTAGGTAACTTATTTGAAGTCATTACTTTATTACATTGAGTAGCAAGCTACCCCTTGACTGTTATGGCAAATCTTGTCTGTGATATGATGGGGGTTTTTCACACCTAGCTCGGCTGTTAGACTATTCTTTAGTAAATGTTGAATAGTCTATTGTTCAGCTATTAGCCCTCCTCCCCAAATTGCAAAAAATTGCTGTTCCCATCTCATTCCTTTCCCTCTTCCACGCATCATCATTCTGCTCCTGAGTGGCTCACTTGTAGGCGTGCTGGCAGGATATGGCAGTAATCTTTGGTTGTGCGTCAAGAATTCTGCATACAGTAGCACGTTTGTATGAAGGTGTGTTTATTCACAGGCAAATTGTAATATGCTATGAAGGTACATTTATGTCTTTTTGTCGAGAGCAAAACTTTTTTTATATTCAATAAAAAATAATATTTCTTCGAGCAACTTTTTTCCGACACGGGACACCTACGAAGTTGGAATCGCATGTAAGATCCACTGAGCTGTATTGACGTATCCTAAAAATGACATATGCTGCTTTAGATTGAACGGTCACATCTCAGTTATTGTTTTCATTTCTATAAAAAAATACCTGTTTTCTTTAGCACGAGCTGACCAAGGGGTAGAAAATGTAGATGTTGCCTGATGTTCACTGTCTGAGGAACAGGCCGTGTTAGCTTTATTGCTGGCAAAAGTGTCCATAAACAGAGGTAATTAAACTGTTCTGTGTTCTTTTTCTCCATCTCTGCCTGTCTTGTTGTACATTGAACCTGTCTCACATGCATTAATTAAGAAACCCTTAAAATGTCAGCTGATAAGTCATGATTTCCCTGGGGGTTAGCCTTGCAAAAACCAAGGGTTGAGGCACATACCACTCTATATTTAAATGTTTCAGGTACACTCCGATAGGTGTCTGCATCACATACAGTATCTCCTATTGACATTATCTTCTATTCTTTGTCTGTTTTTCAGCATAAAGTACTCTGTAGCCACTTAGTGTGGACACCAAGTGAGACAACACACACAATTTCCACATGATTCATTACAGTAGAGGTGGTCTAGAGTTTGTGACATGCTGGTAGAAATTAGGTAAAACGGATTTAAATTTGCCTGCATTAAAATCTGCAGCCACTAAGAGCTGGATGAGCATTTTCTTGTTTGCTTATGGCCTTATACAGCTTGTTGAGTGCGGTTTTAGTGCCTGCGTCAGTTTGTGATGGTAAATAGACTGCTACGACAATATAGATGAAAATTCTCTTTGCAAATAGTGTGGTCTACAGCTTATCATAAGGTGCTCTACCTGAGGCGAGCAACACCTCGAGACTACCTTAATATTAGACATTGCGCACCAGCTGTTATTGACAAACAGACACACACCCCCACCCCTCGTCTTACCAGATATAGCTATATTATCTGTGTCGTTGTTCAGACACGAAACATAAGATATTACAGTTTTAATGTCCCGTTGGTAGGATAGTCTTGAACGGAGCTCATCCAGTTTATTTTCCAGTGATTGCAAGTTGGCCAATATAACGGATGGTATAGGCGGGTTAGACCACTCGCAAACAAATTCTCACAAAGCACCCTGATCTGCGGCCCCTGTATTTCCTTATTTTCTTGATGTGAATGACGGGGTTTGGGGCCTTGTCTGGGAGCAACATTATATCCTTCACGTCAGACTCATTAAAGAAAAAATCTCCATCCAGTTCGGGTTCTGATATCCAGAAGCTCTTTTCGGTCATAAAAGACGGAAGCATTAACATTATGTACAAAATAAGTTACAAACAATGCAAAAAAAACACACTAAATAGTACAATTGGTTAGGAGCCCGTAAAACAGCAACCATCCCCTCCGGAACTGTAATTCAGAAAAATCTTTGAAATTGTTGCATGTTGTATAAAAACTTTTGTTCAGTGTATATATACACTAAGTGTTCAAAACATTAGGAACATGACATTGACCAGGTGAATCCAGGTGTAAGCCATTATTCCTTAATGATGTCACTTGTTAAAGGGGAGGTTACACAGTGTATTTTGACATGCAAAGCCTGATTTTTTGGGAGAAACCAAGTATTCCATTGGCAGTGCTATTGTAAACTTGAATTTGCCCAAAATGTCTGGGCCTTAATGGCACAGGTGGTGTGCTTGCATAACTGTGAGGGTTGCTGGTTTAAACCCTGGTCTGCTGGCTTTTGCCCTCTAATAGCTCAAATCAGTTTTGAACTAACTATTAAATTACAGTGCCTTGCGAAAGTATTCGGCCCCCTTGAACTTTGCGACCTTTTGCCACATTTCAGGCTTCAAACATAAAGATATAAAACTGTATTTTTTTCTGAAGAATCAACAACAAGTGGGACACAATCATGAAGTGGAAGGACATTTATTGGATATTTCAAACCTTTTTAACAAATCAAAAACGGAAAAATTGGGCGTGCAAAATTATTCAGCCCCCTTAAGTTAATACTTTGTAGCGCCACCTTTTGCTGCGATTACAGCTGTAAGTCGCTTGGGGTATGTCTCTATCAGTTTTGCACATCGAGAGACTGAATTTTTTTCCCATTCCTCCTTGCAAAACAGCTCGAGCTCAGTGAGTTTGGATGGAGATGAAGTTGCCTCCATTATTTAGATTCTAATTCTTGTTCCTAGAGTGTTTAGTTCCACCCTCCGAACACCGGCATATGGCTCATTATAAATATAGATTAATCAGGGGTGCACATATCCACCTTCCTCCGTCTGTGCACAGCCCATACGGTCTCTGGCACAGCCCAAACCAAAAAACAAACAGCCAGACCAATAAAGCTAGCTAGCTATCCAGGTAGCTTGCTACCGGTAACTATTAGCAACTGTGGATAATTTGCTCCAAAGTTGTTTTAAACATAAGAGTACCTGTAGTTACGTTAGCTCGTCAGCTACCATTCGGCTGCTTTTCTGATAATATACTTATCTGAAGAGTAAAGGTTAGGTATGTTGTAGCTAGCTAGCTACTGCACTCGAAATGCAGCTAGCTTGTTAACTAGCTAGCTACCGGCCTAGCTAACTAAACAACAAATAGAACAACATAGCTGTAATGTTTTATAGTATCCCAACTAGCTGGTTACAAACAAAAAGGTCCATTCGGGGGCACTTATATTTTTCCTGTTTCATTGCATGTACAAATGGGTAACCTGTATATGTGTGAGGTGTGAAAGGAAAATGTGTTTTTTGCACATCCCAACTCCCCTTGAGACCCTCGCAGAGTGGGGTCATGGCCAGGGATCAGCCATTATTAACGGCGACCAATAGAACAGTTTGCCCTAAAGCTTTTTGTAGGGAGCCAAGGAAAGCAACTGTTGCCTATATCCGTGATGGACACTAGCTAGAATGTGGACCAATGCTTTTATAGCAATGTAGCTAGCTACTAATACAATAGCCAAACTTCTTGAACATTGTTTTGATGAGCCGGTTAGAACAAGGTTGTGACTTAGTCAAATCATAAATCATACTCTGTACCAAATGCATTGCCTGTCAATAAAAATCTTATAATGTATACATATCATGTAATTCTACTGTATGTTGTTCTTTATTTCTAATCAAATCCAATTTTATTTGTCACATACACATGTTTAGCAGATGTTTTTGCTGGTGTAGCGAAATGCTTGTGTTTCCAGTACCAATAGTGCAGTAATATCTAACAATTCACAACAATACACATAAACCTAAAAGTAAAATAATGGAATTAAGGAATATACAGTAGAAATATTAGGATGAGCAATGTCGGAGTGGCATATACTAAAATACAGTAGAATAGAATAGGGAATACATACAAGATGAGTAAAGCAAAATATCTAAACATTATTAAAGTGACTAGTGTTCCATTATAAAGTGTCCAGTGATTACAAGTCAATGAATTTAGGGCAGCAGCCTGTAAGGTACAGGGTTATGTATCAGGGTGGAAGCTATTTAATTCTATTTAACAGTCTGATGGCCTTGAGATAGAAGCTGTTTTTCAGTTTCTTGGTCCCAGCTTAGTGCTGATCTCACCTTCTGGATGATAGCGGGTTGAACAGGAAGTGAATTGGGTGGTTGTTGTCCGTGATCTTTTTGGCCTTCCTGTGACATCGGGTGCTGTAGGTATCCTGGAAGGCAGGTAGTTTGCCCCCGGTGATGTCTTTGGGCAGACCACACCACCCTCTGGAGAGCCCTGCGGTTGCGGGCGGGGAGTTGCCTACCAGGCGGGGATACAGCCAAACAGGATGCTCTCAATTGTGCATCTGTAAAAGTTTGTGAGGGTTTTAGGTGCCAAGACAAATTTCTTCAGCCTCCTGAGTTTGAAGAGGCGATGTTGCGCCTTCTTCACCACACTGTCTGTGTGGGTGGACCATTTCACATTGTCAGTGATGTGTACACCGAGGAACTTGAAGCTTTCCACCTGCTCTACTGCTGTCCCGTTGATGTGGATAGGGGCGTGCTCCCTCTGCTGTTTCCTGAAGTCCATGATCAGCTCCTTTGACTTGTCGACATTGAGTGAGAGGTTATTTTCATGGAACCACACTGAGGGCCCTCACCTCCTCTCTCTAGGCTGTCTCGCCATTGTTGGTAATTAGGCCTACTACTGTTGTGTCGTCTGCAACCTTCACGATTGAGTTGGAGGCATGTGTGGCCACGCAGTCATGGATGAACAGGGAGTGCAGGAACGGCTGAGCATGCGCCCTTGTGGGGAGCCTGTGTTGAGGATCAGTGAAGTGGAGGTGTTGGTTCCTACCTTCACCACCTGGGGGCGGCCATCAGGGAGTCCAGGACTCAGTTGCACAGGGCGGGGCTCAGACCTAGAGGCTCAGAGTTTAATGATGACTTTGGAGGGTACTATGGTGTTGAATGCTGAGCTATAGTCAATGAACAGCGTTCTTACATAGGTATTCCTCTTGTCCTGATGGGATAGGGCAGTGTGCAGTGCAATGGCGATTGCATCGTCTGTGGATTTCTTGGGGCGGTAAGCAAATTGGTGATATGATCCTTAAAAAACTTCTTATGGCTGCAATCCCGTTAACGGGAGCGATATGACAACAGCCAGTCAAAGTGTAGGGTGCCATTTTCAAAACATCAAAAATCTCATAATTAAAATTCCTCAAACATACATGTATCTCATACCATTTTAAAGCTATTCTCGTTGTTAATCCCACCACAGTGTCCGATTTCAAATATGCTTTACAGCAAAAGCACCATAAACGATTATGTTAGGTCACCACATCGCCACAGAAAAACCCAGCCATTTTTTTTCCAGGCAAAGAGAGGAATTTTTAAAAGCACAAATAGAGATAAAAATGTATCTCTAACCTTTGATGATCTTCATCAGATGACACTAATAGGACTTCATGTTACACAATACATGTATGTTTTGTTTGATAAAGTTCATATTTATCAAAATATGAGTTTACATTGGCGCGTTAGATTCACTAGTTCCAAAAATATCCAGTGATTTTGCATAGCCACTTCATTCAACAGAAATACTCATCATAAATGTAGATGATAATACACATGGAATTGTAGATATACCTCTCCTTAATGTAACCGCTGTGTCTGATTTCAAAAAAACTTTACGGAATAAGCCAGCCATACAATAATATGAGACGGCGCTCAGAAGTAAAAAATCACAATAGCCGCAACGATGGCGTCAACATAAACAAGAAATTACATGATAAATATTCCCTTACCTTTGATGATCTACATCAGAAAGCACTCCACAATAAATGTCCACAATAAATGTTTGATTTGTTCGATAATATCTGTTATTTATGTCCAAATACCTTCTTTTGTTAGCGTGTTTGGTATACATATCAAAGTGCTCATTCTGGTCAGCGTTACATCGGACAAAAACTTCAAAAAGTTATATTACAGGTCAAAGAAACATTTCAAACTAAGCACAGAATCAATCATTAGGATGTTTTTAACATATAGCTTCAATAAAGTTCCAACCGGAGTATTCCTTCTTGTCTTCATGAGCAATGGAACACAAGTGGGTAGCATGAGGAATAAGCGTGATCAGACAATGGCTGCTTGATGGACACCTGATACATTCTGCTCTCATTCACTCCCACAACACCATAGAAGTCTTATTAAAATGTATATTATTGGTTGACATCTAGTGGAACCCCTAGGCAGTGCAACATAATATCTCAAGGGGATTTCACTGGGACTCTGGTGAATACATACAAAGCTCAGATTTCTCACTTCCTGTTTTGATTTCAACTCAGGATTTTGCCTGCCATATGAGTTCTGTTATACTCACAGACATCATTCAAACAGTTTTAGAAACTTTAGAGTGTTTTCTATCTAATACTAATAATAATATGCATATATTAGCAACTTATGCATCCAAGTTACTCAATACTGCCCCCCAGCCATAAGAACTAGCATCTCAAAGCACTTCATGATGACAGAAGTGAGTGCTACGGGGCGATAGTCATTTAGTTGTTCCTTTGCTTTCTTGGATACAAGAACAATGGTGGACATCTTGAAGCAAGTGGGGACAGCAGAATAAAATAGGGTGAGATTGAATATATCTGTAAACACTCCAGCCAGCTGGTCTGTGCATGCTCTGAGGCTAGCGATGCCTGGGCCGGCAGCCTTGTGAGGGTTAAATGCTTAAATGTCAAACTCATGTCGGCCACAGAGAAGGAGAGCCCACAGTACTTGGTAGCAGACCGTGTCGGTGGCCCTGTGTTATCCTCAAAGCTGGCGAAGGTGTTCACCTTGTCCGGAAGCAAGACGTCGGTGTCGGCAACGTGGCTGGTATTACCTTTGTAGTCCGTGATTGTCTGTATACCCTGCCACATACAGTACGTCTCGTGTCTACGCCGTTGAATTGCGACTCCACTTTGTCTCTATACTGATGGTTTGCCTGTCTGATTGCTTTACAGAGGGAATAACTACACTGTTTTTATCCGGCCATATTCCCAGTCACCTTGCCATGGTTAAATGCGGTGGTTTGCGCTATCAGTTTTGCACGAATTTACTTGGTATTATCCAACTTCAGCCAGATATTACACTGCTGATGTGTATGGAGTACAAAATTAGTAGTTAGCTTTTATTCTCTGAACAATTTACACCAGTGTTCCTGTAACAAAATATGTATACTATAAGTGTTGGCTTGTCAGAGCACAGACATATTTCAGTGGTGCTCATAGGGACCCCCATAATAATGTAAATGTCAATGTGGCCCCCCTAAAACATATTGTAACATCGGGAACCCACAGTAATCAATGTGTGATAGGACCCTGAGCTCAGTAGAAGACTATAACGAACATTGTAATATTTTTTTCTCCATTCCATTGTTTGTTCAGCTTGTAATTGTAGTTGATTATTGTAAACATTATCAGAACAGGCATTGAGCAGAACAAAACATGGACCTAGTTAGTGGTTCTGTATATTTTTTTTACAATTTCATCCACATATTTTGTGTCAATATTACAATATTGCTGCGTGCTCAGTCTTTGTCCTTGGTCTGCATCACACAGCCCAGGAGTCCTCAGTCCTGTAAGACACATGAAACACATAAGTAGGTTGCTATCAATATGTCAGTGGGGCAAAAAAGTATTTATTCAGCCACCAATTGTGCAAGTTCTTCCACTTAAAAAGATGAGAGGCCTGTAATTTTCATCATAGGTATAACTTCAACTATGACAGACAAAATTATTTTAAAAAATCCAGAAAATCACATTGTAGGATTTTTTATGAATTTATTTGCAAATTATGGTGGAAAATAAGTATTTGGTCAATAACAAAAGTTTCTCAATACTTTGTTATATACCCTTTGTTGGCAATGACAGAGGTCAAACGTTTTCTGTAAGTCTTCACAAGGTTTTCACACACTGTTGCTGGTATTTTGGCCCATTCCTCCATGCAGATCTCCTCTAGAGCAGTGAGGTTTTGGGGCTGTTGCTGGGCAACACGGACTTTCAACTCCCTCCAAAGATTTTCTATGGGTTTGAGATCTGGAGACTGGCTAGGCCACTCCAGGACCTTGAAATGCTTCTTACGAAGCCACTCCTTCATTGCCCGGGTGTGCGTGTGTTTGGGATCATTGTCATGCTGAAAGACCCAGCCACGTTTCATCTTCAATGCCCTTGCTGATGGTAGGCTTTGTTACTTTGGTCCCAGCTCTCTGCAGGTCATTCACTAGGTCCCCCCGTGTGGTAATTTTGGTCCCACGGGGTGAGATCTTGCGTGGAGCCCCAGATCGAGGGAGATTATCAGTGGTCTTGTATGTCTTCCATTTCCTAATAATTGCTCCCACAGTTGATTTCTTCAAACCAAGCTGCTTACCTATTGCAGATTCAGTCTTCCCAGCCTGGTGCAGGTGTACAATTTTGTTTCTGGTGTCCTTTGACAGCTCTTTTGTCTTGGCCATAGTGGAGTTTGGAGTGTGACTGTTTGAGGTTGTGGACAGGTGTCTTTTATACTGATAACAAGTTCAAACAGGTGCCATTAATACAGGTAACAAATGGAGGACAGAGGAGCCTCTTAAAGAAGAAGTTACAGGTCTGTGAGAGCCAGAAATCTTGCTTGTTTGTTATTGACCAAATACTTATTTTCCACCATAATTTGCAAATAAATTCATTAAAAATCCTACAATGCGATTTTCTGGATTTTTTCTTCTCTTTTGTCTGTCATGGTTGAAGTGTAACTATGATGAACATTACAGGCCTCGCTCATCTTTTTAAGTGGGAGAACTTGCACAATTGGTGGCTGACTGAATACTTTTTTGCCCCACTGTATGTAGTCCATAAATTACAATTTTGCTGTTCTCATCTTACCCCAGAGACCTGAGAATCAGGCAGGGATTCTCTCTCTCTGGATACAGTCAAGACAGTGCTGTCAGATTCCTTTCCACTGTGTACATCAACACACAGGTCAAGCCACCCATGACTGTCCAGCCTTTTTGTAATGCTGACTCTACTCTACTTTACCTAGGTGGGGTAAGGACTTTAGTAGGGTTGGACAATAATGGACGGTGAACTGATTGCATTTTTTGGGAGAGAATCCTCACTCAGTTTTCTGGGCTTGTGTGAGTTATGATGTTATTTACAGTGACATAGGCCTACCTTCACAATAAGCTACTCAAGGGAATGTGTACACTGCATTTTTCTGGACAAATTTCAGTGAGGCTGAATTGTTGTCTGTTGACTGACAAAGTTAGCGAATAGTCACATTGTCCATCCGCCATGGATCAATGTATAGTCTAAATTCTATCATACAATGTGTCACGCCCTGGTCGAAGTATTTTGTGTTTATCTTTATGTATTGGGTCAGGCCAGGGTGTGGCATGGGGTTTTTGTATTGTGGTGTGTTCTCAATCAGAGGCAGGTGTTTATCGTTGTCTCTGATTGGGAACCATATTTAGGCAGCCATATTCTTTGAGTTTGTCGTGGGTGATTGTCCTTAGTGTCCTTGTTCCTATCTTTGTTAGTTTTCACAAGTATAGGCTGTTTCCGTTTTGTTATTTACATTCTTTGTTTTGTAGTGTTTGTTAATTCGTGTTTACGTTGTTCATTAAACATGGATCGCAATCTACACGCTGCATTTTGGTCCGACTCTCCTTCACACCTAGAAAACCGTTACACAATGACATACTCAAGGGTTCTCCATGTAAAGGAAGGTGTGTCTGGCTATAGTATCCTAAGAGAAAATGGCATATAGGCAACTACAATATTAGTTCTCACATTTTGTATCACATTGGCTAGAAAGCACACATTCCCTTTGACAGCAAGGTTTATTACTGTACAGCTTTGCGTTTGGTAAGACAGCAGTCGCATTAGTACTGGTAAAGCAGTGATTTCCTCGCTGAGCTATATTTAAGCAATAAGGCCCAAGGGGGTGTGGTATATGGTCAATATATGGTCAATATATGGTCAATATACCACAGCTAAGGGCTGTTCTTAGGCATGACGCAACACAGAGCATACCACCCTGTTAAACAGGTGACCTGACTCTGTGGTCACTAAAGATACCATGGCACTTATTATAAGAGTAGGGGTGTTAACCCCAGTGTCCTGGCTAAATTCCCATTCTGACCATCATGGCCACCTAATCATCCCCAGCTTCTAATTGGCTTATTCATCCCACTTCCTCTCCCCTGTAACTATTCCCCAGGTTGTTGCTGTAATTGAGTGTGTTCTCAATCAACTTACATGATAAAATAAGGCAAAAAAATAGAGCCCTTAGCTGTGGTATATTGACCATATACTACAAACCCCCGAGGTGCCTTATTGCTTTTATAAACTGGTTACCAACAAAGTTAGAGCAGTAAAAATAAATGTATTGTCATACCTGTGGTATATGGTCCGACATACCACAGCAGTCAGCCAATCAGCATTCAGAGCTCAACCACCTATTTTATAAATTAATTTAGCAACTTCATATGGATTTATTTAACCGCACAGTTACCTAATAATATAGCTAGCTAGCTAGTTACTGTGGTTCCTCCTTTAAAAGGTTGCGAGCTTGCACCGCGGGACTTGGAAGTACCCAGCGTCACAGCTTCATTGCTCCAGACCACCACAAGGGGGAGTTAGAGCACTCATTATGCATATGACGAATCACACCTAGTGGTTCCAATGACGAATTGTGATGCGAGCCACCCTTGCCTTTGTGGCTTTCAACAAAGATGGCTGACAAAACATTATGGTGGAAACAGATGTTTAAGTTGTTATAACGAGTCAAGCAAAAAATGTACAATTGAGAGGAATATGTTAGTTAATGTATAGACAAACGTTTGTGCATATTTTGTCATAAAGTTAATTTACGAAAATCGATATTTAGCATGTTCTGTCTAGTGTTAGTAAAATGAATTTGTAATTTGTGTTGTTTAACCTGTTGCGTCGAGCCATCCCGGATCCGGGATCGTGAATAGAGCCTCAAGCTCATTACCATAACGCAACGTTAACTATTCATGAAATCGCAAATGAAATGAAATTAATATGCTAGCTCTCAAGCTTAGCCTTTTGTTAACAACACTGTCATCTCAGATTTTCAAAATATGCTTCTCAACCATTGCAAAATAAGCATTTGTGTAACAGCTAGCGCAGCTAGCGTAGCATTTAGCGTTAGCATTAGCAGGCAACATTTTTCCAAAAAACAGAAAATCATTCAAATAAAATCATTACCTTTGAAGAACTTCAGATGTTTTCAATGAGGAGACTCTCAGTTAGATAGCAAATGCTCAGTTTTTCCTGAAAGATTATTTGTTTAGGAGAAATCGCTCCGTTTGGTGCGTCACGTTTAGCTACGAAAAAAACCTGTATCCAGGAGTGTAATTATCCCCGCACCTCATTAGCATAACACAACGTTAACTATTCATGAAAATCGCAAATTAAATTAAATTAATATGCTAACTCTGAAGCTTAGCCTTTTGTTAACAACACTGTCATCTCAGATTTTCAAAATATGCTTCTCAACCATTGCAAAATAAGCATTTGTGTAACAGCTAGCGCAGCTAGCGTAGCATTTAGCATTAGCATTAGCAGGCAACATTTTTACAAAAACCAGAAAATCATTCAAATAAAATCATTACCTTTGAAGAACTTCAGATGTTTTCAATGAGGAGACTCTCAGTTAGATAGCAATTGCTCAGTTTTTCCTGAAAGATGATTTGTTTAGGAGAAATTGCTCCGTTTGGCTACCAAAAAAAAACGAAAATTCAGTCTTCAAAACGTCAAACTTTTTTCCATATTAACTCCATAATATCGACTGAAACATGGCAAACGTTGTTTAGGATCAATCCTCAAGGTGTTTTTCACATATCTCTTCAATGATATATCGTTCGTGGAAGTGTGGTTTCCCCTCTGAATCCCAGGAGAAAATGCCTGCGGCTGAAGATTACGCACGAATTTACACAAAGGACACCGGGCGGACCCGTGGTAAATGTAGTCTCTTATGGCCAATCTTCCAATGATATGACTACAAATACGTCACAATGCTGCAGACACCTTGGAGAAACGATAGGAAGGGCAGGCTCATAATATTTGGTACAGAAACCTTTGTTTGCAATTACAGAGATCATACGTTTCCTGTAGTTTGCACACTCTGCAGCGGGGCCCACTCCTCCATACAGACCTTCTCCAGATCCTTCAGGTTTCGGGGCTGTCGCTGGGCAATACGGACTTTCAGCTCCCTCCAAAGATTTTCTATTGGGGTCAGGTCTGGAGACTGGCTAGGCCACTCCAGGACCTTGATGCTTCTTACGGAGCCACTCCTTAGTTGCCCTGGCTGTGTGTTTCGTTGTCATGCTGGACCCAGCCACGACCCATCTTCAATGCTCTTACTGAGGGAAGGAGGTTGTTGGCCAAGATCTCGCGATACATGGCCCCATCCATCCTCCCCTCAGTACGGTGCAGTCGTCCTGTCCCCTTTGCAGAAAAGCATCCACAAAGAATGATGTTTCCACCTCCATGCGTCACGGTTGGCATGGTGTTCTTGGGGTTGTACTCATCTTTCTTCTTCCTCCAAACATGGCGAGTGGAGTTTAGACCAACAAGCTCTATTTTTGTCTCATCAGACCACATGACCTTCTCCCATTCCTCCTCTGGATCATCCAGATGGTCATTGGCAAACTTCAGATGGGCCTGGACATGCGCTGGCTTGAGCAGGGGGACCTTGCGTGCGCTGCAGGATTTTCATCCATGACGGCGTAGTGTGTTACTAATGGTTTTCTTTGAGACTGTGGTCCCAGCTCTCTTCAGGTCATTGACCAGGTCCTGAAGAAAAATACACGCACATCTTTTAAGACGAGGTGCTGGCTAGCGGAGTAGAAACTTTAAAATAAAAGAAAGCCGCACACTCTTGGAGCTCAGATGCAAAAATGTAATACCAACATCAGGGTATAATCACAAACACTGCGGGATGACTGGTTTATATAGTGTCAAAAGACACAGGTGTCTGTAATCATGGCCAGGAGTGGCCTAATACCATTGGTTAATAATCAAATATTAAAATGTCATACAAGGAACAGCATACAAACAAATGGATAGCATACGATCATAGATTAATTTGACTATACAAGTTTACACACAATTACAATGGCAAAGTCACAATAATCACACAAGAATGGCTTCAGATCAAAGTCTACGTTGAGACCGAAGGGCGCAAGGGTCTTTAAACTAAAGAGCCAGGCAGCCTCTCGTTTTAACAATAAATTATCAAGGTCACCCCCTCTCCTAGGGACCAGGTCCTGCCATGTAGGTCTGGGCTGATCCCTCACCTTCCTCATGATCATTGATGCCCCACCAGGTGAGATCTTGCATGGAGCCCCAGACCAAGGGTGATTGACCGTCATCTTGAACTTCTTCCATTTTCTAATAATTGCGCCAACAGTTGTTGCCTTCTTACCAAGCTGCTTGCCTATTGTCCTGTAGCCCATCCCAGCCGTGTGCAGGTCTACAATTTTATCCCTGAAGTCCTTACACAGCTCTCTGGTCTTGGCCATCTGTTTGATTGAGTGTGTGGACAGGTGTCTTTATACAGGTAACGAGTTCAAACAGGTGCAGTTAATACAGATAATGAGTGGAGAACAGGAGGGTGTCACGTCTAATCAAGGTGGGTGGAATCAGGCGCAGAGAGCAGATAGCGATATAGAGTTTATTCTCCGGTGAACAAAACAAACACGGTCAACCCAAACACACACAGGGTGAAATTATCCAACACAGGATAACAGACTAACCGGAGAATAAGAAACACAATAACACCGACAGACACAAATGAATGACAAAATAAACAATCCCGCACAAAACAAGGGTGGGACAACCTACGTTATATATAGACACTAATTAACTAAACAACACACAGGTGAAACCAATCAGACAAAACCAACAGATACACGAAAAGGGATCGGTAGTGGCTAGTAGGACGGTGACGACAACCGCCGAGCACCGCCTGAACGGGCAGGAGAGCTAACCTCGGCGGAAGTCGTGACAGAGGGCTTCTTAAAGAAAAACTAACAGGTCTGTGAGAGCCAGAATTCTTACTGGTTGGCAGGTGATCAAATACTTATGTCATGCAATAAAATGCAAATAAAAAATACAATGTGATTTTCTGGATTTTTGTTTTAGATTCCGTCTCTCACAGTTGAAGTGTACCTAAGATAAAAATTACAGACCTCTACAAGCTTTGTAAGTAGGAAAACCTGCAAAATCGGCAGTGTATCAAATACTTGTTCTCCCCATTGTATGTATTACAATTTTACATTTCAACCGTGTTTACCACTCCTGCTCCTGGGACATCAATGATTACGTATTGTAACTATGCAATAGACTAGAAACATGATTGATTTTTAATTCATATATACAGAAAAAAAACTATGCATATCTTACTCCCTTCATCTGCATTAATCTGAGGACACAGGATAGTATTTCAATGAGATACTTAATTTCAACCAGTGGAGAATGGGAAACGCTTTATTGAAAGAAGTTCCATTATCCTGTCACTCCCTGGTCTAAGTATTTTGTGTTTTTCTTCATGTATTGGGTCAGGCCAGGGTGTGGCATGGGGTTTTTCTATTGTGGTGTGTTTTGTCTTGGGGTTTTGGTGTGTATGTATTGGGATTGTAGCTAGTGGGGTTATCTAGCAAAGTCTATGGCTGTCTGGAGTGGTTCTCAATCAGAGGCAGGTGTTTATCGTTGTCTCTGATTGGGAACCATATTTAGGCAGCCATATTCTTTGAGTTTGTCGTGGGTGATTGTCCTATGTGTCGTTGTTCCTGTCTCAGTGTTAGTTTACACAAGTATAGGCTGTTTCGGTTTTCGTTAAGTTCTTTGTTTTGTAGTGTTTGTTATTGATTCGTGTTTTACGTTCATTCATTAAACATGGATCGCAATCTACACGCTGCATTTTGGTCCGACTCTCCTTCACACCTAGAAAACCGTAACATATCCAGTTGTTATAAATACATAAATGCATTATAATTATGATAATTGTAATATTATAAATACAATTTCAAGCTGTACTTCAATGCACACGTGGTGTGCATTATAAAACGAGGAAGAAAGACTAGGTGGGGAGATAGGTGTAGAAGACTGAAAGGGAAAGAGGTAAGAACAGCGGCATACAGCATATGATTCATGAATTACAGTGCTACCCTAATATTCTCTCAGTTCATCACAATTGCGGTGTCTCCTAACCAGCAATGGGCACCCAGTTGGCCCGAAGGTTATCTTAAGAGTGGCTGAGGTGGCGATATAGGGACTGGCTTCCTCTCTCTTCTTATTCTAACATGGTCAGGCATCTTAAATCAGGAGGTGAAATGCAAAGCTGACCTTGGATCATTAACTCTGGGACTACTACATCTCTGTCTGCATTTCAATGTGAAGCATCTCTTTAACAATACTTCCCGTTGACCCCACCAAGTGACATCTCACCTATGATCATGCTGTGCCCTCTGTGTCAGCCAGTTCAGATGTGGGAGGGATTCACCAAAACAGCTGCTATATCCTAGAGGATTTAGGGAGAAGGGGGAGTGGGGTGAAGTGAAGAAGAGACTGTTATTGTGTGTGTGGTCTCACCTGGTGTCCACACTAAGTGGCTACAGAGTACTTTATGCTGAAAAACAGACACATGAGGACAAAGTATAGAAGATAATGTCAATAGAAGATACTGTATGTGATGCAGACATCTATCAGAGTGTACTTGAAACATTTAAATATAGAGGGCTTTGTGTCTCAACACTTGGTTATTGCAAGGCTAACCTCCAGGGAAATCATGTCTTGGCAGCAACAGATAGTCCATTGAAAATGGCTGTGTTTATGTTGTGTAAATCTGAAATTTTTAAATCTGACATCTTAAGGGTTTTTTAATTAATGCATGTGAGACAGGTTCCATGTACAACAAGACAGATGGAGAAAAAGATTACAGAACAGTTTAATTACCTCTGATTATGGACACTTTCGCCAGCAGTAAAGCTTCCACGGCCTGTTCCTCGGACAGTGAACATCTGGCAATATCTACATTTTCGACCCCTTGGTCAACTGGCTCTCTAAAAGTAAAGAAAACAGCTTATTTTTATAGATATGAAAACAAATACTGAGCTATGACCGTTCAATATAAATCATATCATATCATTTTTAGGATACGTCAATACAGCCCAGTGCTGCTAACCTGAGATGCCATCTTCGTAGGTGTCCGCTTTTACTTCCCTTGTTTCGGAAAAAAGTTGCTTTCAGAACAATTATTTTTTATTTATTTTTGCCTGCCAGCACGCGCACAAGCGAGTCACTCAGGAGCAGAATGATGAGGAGAGCTAATAGTGAATTGTGAAAATTGTTTTTTTTTCTTTAAAGTTTAGTCATTATTATTTTTATTTGTTCAAGATATAAGACCTTTCCTGTGACTGGAATGATAATTGGATAATTTATTTCAGCATGTCCATGCAAAGTCGTGACAAAAAAAGAAAGGAAAAAGTTAGCCGTTCTATTGCTAATCAACAAGAGAGAAACGTGCTTATAGACAACTGCCATAACTACACTTGGCCTATGGATAATATCATGCTTTCGAATGCTGAAGATGACGAATTCCCCTCTTTACCGGTTACTCCGTGCAAACCTCCACCCTCCAAAAAACCCAACATGAACTCTGACATCGTGGCTACCCTCTCCTTACTCATCAACTCCAGGTGTGACGCCATTGAGAAAATGGTAGGCGCGAACACCATGGTTATCGAAGGCTTGAAAAAGACTGTGGAGTTTGCATGTGGTGAAATTAATGATGTGAAAACGAGAGTGGCAAAAGTTGAAAAAAATGTGGAAAGGGTGGAAAAGAATAACAATGTCTACCATAGACGTCTCACTGATCTGGAACAATACACAAGAAAATGGAACCTGAGACTCTACGGCTTGCCAGAGGTGGAGAATGAAGATGTGCGAGGAGAGGCTATCCGTATCTGCCAAGAAGTTTTGCCTGCAGAGAAGAACAAAGTTGGTGATACCATCGACGTTGTACATCGCCTCGGCAAGAAGCAACAGCAAAGCGATTCAAGACCCAGGGGTATCATCATCCTATTCACTACCAGATTCTACAGGGATGCTGTCTGGAAAGCTGCTAGGAAGAACGCCTTCCTTCAGAGCCATGGTATGCGTTTCGCCGAGCATCTCAGCCCGGAAGACATAGAAAGAAGGAACAAGTTGTGGCCAACGATCAAGATAGCACGAGGTGAGGGGAAGGCTGCTTACTTCGTCGGAGGACGAGGTTTCATCAACGGTTCAGAAATCCATATTCCTCCCTAAAATCTCACCAGAAGGAACAGGTTGATGGTTTCAGCCATGGTATTCTCATTTTCCTTATGTGGTTTACCTAACAAGCATCAGGTGACTATTTTAAAGGAATACTCAGGTATTTCAATTCATTAATTTGTTCTTGTATGACCAGAAGTCCTATTTTGTTTATAAACTTACGAAGAAGATTGAAAGCTGAATTTATGTTTTATGTATACAGTAACTAAGATACTGTCCTAAATGGCATACAGGTCTGCTCTGACTTTACACGGTTATTGTTCTATTTAGTTATTAATACTTATTTCCAAAAAAGGTCTTAGGAACGTTTATATGTAAAACATTTTGTTATACAATTATTTTATGATCAGTTTTCATATGTACTTAAAATAGTAGGTACCCTTTTATTTAAATTATTATTTATTTTATTTCTCAAAATAGTTCCTGATTACACTAAAGAGGATTTTTAGTCTCTCTTACTACAAGAACCCTTGGTTTGGTCTTGAACATAATTTCCAGTTGAGTTGAATTTCAAAGGTTATGGAATAAGCTATTTTCACTTTAAATTGACTTAAATGGTGCAGATCTCGGTTCCTTATCGTTTACGTTCACTGCTCCTACGTCTTTGACTCATCCTACTACAGTTTATACTTTTATATAATCTTTGTTGTTTTGTCTTTGTCTATATTATCTCTTAATGCTAGGGGGTTACGAAACAGTGTGAAGCGCAAGGCCTTATTTCTATTTGCTAAACAATTTCGAACAGATTTTTGCTTTTTTCAAGAGTCTCACTCAATTTCTGCTGATGCCAACTTCTGGAGGTCACAGTGGGGCAACGATATTTGGCTTTCCCATGGATCTGAACGCTCTGCTGGTGTCACTACAATGAAAAATACCTTTGGTGGTAATATTCTACACTCGGAATGTGACCCCTTTGGTCACTTTATTTGTCTTGTGATCAGTTACAATGACATTACACTCATTACTGTAAACCTCTACGGGTACAACACCAAACATGAGAATGATGAGTTGCTTGAATCTATAGAGAAACATATACTTCATTGGTTATCTAAATTTCCCAATTCGTTATTATTGATAGGAGGGGACTTTAACATTACAATAGATAATTCAACTGATAGATGGCCCCCAGGTAGGCCAACCAATCAGAATTTGGGTTTAATACTTTTTATGGGAAAGTTTGATCTTACTGATATATGGAGAGAGAGGTTTCCGGCCAAAAGATCTTTCACTTGGAGTAACAAAACAGGCTCCAGACAATCCAGAATAGATTTTTGGCTTATATCCAAATGTATTGATAGTGAGTGTGTTACTACAAATATTTGTACTACTCCCCTCACAGACCATAGGGCCATTTACATTGATAAAATATTTACCCCTGATACGAACCTTGGTAGAACATCCTACTGGAAGCTAAATGGCTCATTATTAAATAATGATATCGTTACATTTGAGGTTAAAGATCTGCTCTCACATTTTTGGAAAAGGGATTGTGAAGAAAAATCTTATTGCAAGAACTGGGAGCTCTTTAAATTTGAGGTGTCCAAATATCTTAGAAAATATGGTAGTAATCTTGCTAAGACCAGAAGAGCTGAGGAGGAAAAGGTGATCATTAAGATAACTTCCCTTTCTCAGAGGTCCCCAGCTGACCTCTTGGGGGAGGAGAAGATGGAACTAATTGAGTTACAAAATAAACTGGATAATATATATAAATTAAAAGCAGAAGGAGCCTTTATTAGATCTAGGAAAAAATGGATTGAGGAGGGAGAACAGAATTCATCCTATTTCTTTAGACTTGAGAAATGTCACTCTAAAAATAACACTATCCATAAGTTAAACATTGATGGTGTTATTACAGATGACCAAAAATTAATCGCTAAATACTGCAGCAATTTTTACAGAAAATTGTATAGCTCTACGTACTGTCAGGAATCCACAGATATGTTTTTTAACTCACTGAATAATGTTCACTCTATCAGTGATATAGAATCTAAACAGTGTGATGAACCCATCAAAGTTGAAGAGATTATAGTATGTACCGGAATGTTAGCTAGCTCTGCGCACATAGACAACAGCTACCCTCGAAGCATCGTTACCCATCGCTCTGCAAGGGGAACAACTACTTCCAGGTCTCAGAGCGATTGACGTCACTGATTGAAACGCTATTAGCGTGCACCATGCTAACTAGCTAACCATTTCATACCGGTTACACCCAACTTGAAAAAAATCTAAATGTACACATTGCGAGATATTTGGAGAAATAGACAGACATGCCTATATTTCCCCGATAGGAAACAATGGGAAAACCGCAGAGTTCCAATATTATTTTTGTTGTTTACATCTCATTGTTTACAGTTTAACTATAAAACAACGTGAACAGGTCTCATTGCCAACAATAGCGAAGCAGGCATTGAGACGTTGAACAATAAGCTGGGAATAGAACGTTCGGAAGGCGAGTTGGTGCCACATGGCTCAATAGAACTAATAGGAGCTGGCAGGGAGAAAAATGCACTAATAAGGCCTATTCTTTTCACGATTACTTCCAAACGACAGCAAGCAGCTGGGAAATATTGTCATATTATGAAACTGGGCTCCACGGTGGATGCAATGAACTAGTTTTTAATCAGAAAACAACGTTGTTAAAAAATGTAATGTGTCCAGGCTACTATCTACACAGATTTCAGAGCACTCTCGTCTGAGTGTACCAGAGCGCAGAATAATTACTTTATGAGCGCTCAACACCCGTTGAATATGGCCGGTGTCAGTAAACATCGGGAAAAAAGCATAATTAAATTGTTTCCAGCAGCACATTTACAGTCACCAACGCTCTGGTTAACACGAAAACTGCCAGCTCTGCTAGGGTGAGTAAAATCGTCAGTGGTCTCATTTGTGAAAGTAGCTAGCCAACGTTAGCTTGGGTGCTTGACTGCCGTTGTAAGGCCAGAACACTCAAATCAACCCTACTGCGCTCCGAGAGTGAAACGGTCAGAATTTTTCTCTGAATGGAAACACCATAATATTAATCAAATTAATTAAGCCAAATTCTTTCAAATCAATCCAATATACTATGTTTTACAAAAAAGTTTTTAAATTCTCTGATAATGCCAATACAGAATACTATCAAATGCGTCTCAAAGATGCCCTCTGTGGATATAGATTATTTTGTACCTGTTTCCTCCAGCATCTTCACAAGGTCCTTTGCTGTTGTTCTGGGATTGATTTGCACTTTTCGCATCAAAGTACGTTCATCTCTAGGAGACAGAACGCTTCTCCTTCCTGAGAGGTATGACAGCTGCGTGGTCCCATGGTGTTTATACTTGCGTACTATTGTTTGTACAGATGAATGTGGTACCTTCAGGCATTTGGAAATTGCTCCCAAGGATGAACCAGACTTGTGGATGTCCACAATTCTTGGCTGATTTCTTTAGATTTTCCCATGATGTCAAGCAAAGAGGCACTGAGTTTGAAGGTAGGCCTTGAAATACATCCACAGGTACACCTCCAATTGACTCAAATGATGTCATTTAGCCTATCAGAAGCTTCTAACGCCATGACATAATTGTCTGGATTTTTCCAAGCTGTTTAAAGTCACAGTCAACTTAGTGTATGTAAACTTCTGACCCATTGGAATTGTGATACAGTAAATTATAAGTGAAATAATCTGTCTGTAAACAATTGTTGGAAAAATGACTTGTGTCATGCACAAAGTAGATGTCCTAACCGACTTGCCAAAACTATAGTTTGTTTACAAGAAATTTGTGGAGTGGTTGAAAAACTAGTTTTAATGACTCCAACCTAAGTGTATGTTAACTTCCAACTTCAGCTGTACAATCAACATAGTCAAATGGCAGAGTTGTTAGTTTGGCACTGTTGATAAGCACATATTTGGACTAAGATATGGCTTTTTTTTTACTGATGTAACGTAAACTCACGTAAACTCGTACATTGCCTTGGTCCATACAATTGCCCTTATTTTAGCGCCCCAAAAACGTAATACTTCCAGATCAACTGTAATGTCAATACCATTGTAAAGCACAATTTCTCCCCTTTCCAATTATATGACCTAAATGCTGCCCGTTTCTGCATAATTCAAGCAGGCAATGAGCCCCGTCGGGTCTTTTTAAAAATGGCAGGTGGGGAAGCGAAACTAATGCGTGATAGTGAGAAGGAGAGATGTTGTGTGGGAAAATTGCTTTTTTTCACTCGATCTGTCCAACTTATCACCTTATCGCCTCTAAACTGTAAATAAAACACCATAAAGAGTTTATGTAATGTGTCATTACATACCTATTTGAAGGTTTGTGTCGAATTTGAATCTGGTTTTTAGGGCAGTGCTAAAGTGATATTAGAAGTTAACAGCGGCTTTGAGAATGATGATCGCATGCAATGATGATGAAAAAATGACTAGGTATCCCCCCTTACCCACATCACTATCCATTTCTTGTTTTTAAGGGATGATAGAAGTGCTAACCTGGTGGAGAGAGATTGTAAAACATAAATAGTTGCTTTATGCGTGCTGTACGTTACGACATGACACGTCAAGATGTAACAGAGGCTCAGTTTTTTCAATTCTTCTCCAATACTATAGAGCCATTACCATGTCGATCAACGCTTGAATCGAAACCTAGTTCACACCCACCATTTTGACGTCAACACAGTCGCTACAGTCTCATTAGTTTTCTTTGTAGCCTCGTTTGAATGTTGCGGTTGCGCACATTTGTACTGAATGGGGTGAGTTTGCGTTAGATAGCTAGCTATGTTTTGTGGAAAAAGGCATTTGAACATGAGCTAGCTATCGTTAGCTAGCTTCTGTGTTGAGGTCAGCTGTTGTTATCTGGCTTTAGCTAGCTAGATAATGGCAAACGTTATTTGTGTAACAAACCTTTCATAAAGGAATATAACTAGCTACCTTTCTCTGCCTGTTTGTTAGCTAACTAGCTTTCAGCTGACTGGTGTTAGCTACCTAGCTAGCTAGAGAGGCTAGCTGCTGGACTTTAGACAAGCAAGCTAATGTGAACTAACATTAGCTAGCTTGATACCTAGCAAATCAAAATATCTGTTTCTTTTCTAAGATACATTTTTTACTCTAACTTCACACTCTGTTTTTTTTGTGATTCTTCTTTGTTTTTGCTGTGGTTTTCTCATGATAATTTGTTTTATTAATAGCTTGAATCAAGTCATACATGAAGTGCTCAGTTGAGTGTGTTCATATTGACCTCAACACATCTAATGTCTAAGTTTGACACAGGGTATATTGTCTACAGAGAGTGTGTGTGTGTGAGAGTGTGTGTGTGTGTGTGTGTGTGTGTGCGTGTGCGTGTGTGTGCGTGCGTGGGTTCAAGCTACATAAATTACCTCAGGTTTCTGAGCCGTGATTCTGATAACTGTTTCCAAGAACTGGTACAATCACAGCCTGAGGAGTACCTGGGCAGTGAGTGTGTGTGTTTGTATTTGCCAGCTTACAGTCCCCAGTGCCCAGGTATTCCCCTAAACCCCTTGTAGCCAACAGTGGGGCTGATATGAACAGAGCATGTGTGTTTGTGTCTGGGACAATATTGAGACTTTCTGTGTAGAATTTACCCTTTGTCTCTCTCTAGTTTAAGGTCATTACACTGACTAATCACACTTGTTGTTGTGAGTGTGCCCCTCTTTGGCTCCTGTAGTTCTCTCTGTTCTAAACATGTGGGTTTTGAAGATGTTGAGAAACAGAGGTAGTTAGAAATAGAGAGGGGTAGACAGAATGAGAGAGGAGAATGGAGAGGTATAAAGAGAGAGGGGTGTTTTCCAGTGGGAGTTGCTGTCTGTGTTTGTGTGATAAGAGGAGAGAGGAGAAAGCTGGTAGCTGCTAGGCTGTACTTCAGAGAGAGGGAGGGAGAGAAAGAGAGATGCATGAGAGTACTATGACTAGAGACGACACTTCAGAGGAACACAACATGTGCAGCGATTGGGGGGGGGGGGCAGCCAGGAGTACTGACACTTCATAAGGAAAGAGAGAGATGAAGGCGAGAGAGACATTTACATTTTTGTAATTTAGCCAAATTTAGCCAATTTACCGTTAGTGCGTTCATCTTAACATAGCTAGGTGGGCCAACCACATATCACAGTCACAGTAAAAAGAAAAATCATCAATAAAATAGCTATCAGCAAAGTCTGCGCTATTGACAGCTCCTGATTGGTGCAGTGGTCTAAGGCACTGCATCTCAGTGCTAGATGTGTTGCTACAGACCCTGGTTCAATCCCTGGTTGCATCATGGGTTGTATCACAACCGGCCGTGAGTGGGAGTCCCATAGGACAGCACACAATTGTCCGGTTTAGGGGAGGGTTTGGCTGGGGTAGGCCGTCATTGTCAATAACATTTTGTTCTTAACTGACTTGCCTAGTTAAATGTTTTTAAACAAGGCAAGAAAGAGAAGAGACATAGAAAAGGAGAGGTGGAGTTGAGTGTACTTAAATAAGTGTTGGTTGAGAGATGTACAGAGAGCTCCTTGAGAAAGCTCTAGTCTAGTAGGTGTTAAGGCTTGCTGGAAATTTAAGTATATAGCTGTGGAATTATAGTAGCACTGTAAGTGGTCCACTTAGTAGCAGTCCACTCTCCATTAGGACTGGACGGTATAGTAAAACATTATATACCGTTCTTCATTTACAGACCGGTGGTCTTTATTTACCGTTTTGGATTTTTACTTTACCTTCTATAATGGTATTTTAATGTTATGTTACATTTAATAACTGACAAATTACAGTGCGATTCAGAGCGCTGTGATGAATGAGAATAACGTTGTTTTGGAATGAAAGGCGCCTCCACCAACCACGAAAAGAATGTCATGCGCATTGTGTTGAAGTTAACAAACACGTGTGGGAAACAGACATTGAGTGAAGACATGACGGATGCGGACAGTCATAATGCTGCCTTAGGGGCTCCGCTGGCTTCGCAGGCAAGTGAATCCTTTTTGCCAAAGAAAGCTGCAACATTGACAGTGTGTACATGGTTTGGTTTTAAGAAAACTGACACAGAACAGCAAAACATAATTTGGAAGTTGTGCACGCGGTCTGTCGTCGCAAAAGGAGGAAACACGAGTAACCTCTTCAGCCACCTTAAAGCCTGCCATGTGGTCGAATATGGCGAAAGTATGAAGAGACTCATCACTCCTAAATCCCCCGATGCCAGGCCTAAAAATATGTCAAGTTTGAACCTAATAAGTACACAGAATGCTGTGAAAAAGTGGAGAGGGAGATCGAGAACGTTGCACACTTTGCCAACACAACCGACGTATGGTCAAGCCGTACATCAGAACATAACATTAGCCTGACTGTGCATTTCATAACTGATGATTGAGAGCTGAAGTGCAGATGTTTGTAGACTGCTTATTTCCCAGAGGACCATACAGGAGCGTTGCTTGCCCTGGGGCTGAGGGATGCACTGGAGGTATGGGGACTAAAAGAAGAACGACTTGTGTGTTTTACAACTGACAAAGCATCCAACATGGTAAAAGCCATGGAGCTAAACAGCTGGACAATACTGCACTGTTTCGGTCACCGTCTTCATCTGGCCATCGGTAAGTTGAAGTAGTTGACAAACTATGTTTTCTCAGATGATGAGCAGCTGCTGTTAAGGAATTACTGTCTTCAAAGTAATGACTCAGGATGTTGGTTGTGAGACGAAATGTTAATAAAGATAGCTAGCATTGCTTGGGTAATAACTTGTCACTTGTTGGATTCATAAGTGGAGCGTTCTTGTTCTCACTTTCTGTCGCAAGGCATTCTGTTACTTGCAGTTCAGTAGCGTAAACTAATACAACAGAATTATGTATGTAAATAGTTCTCAATAACATGATTTGGAATACAATTACTCTTGTAAATAACTGTAAATAATATCTGTAGAAGATCTCAGTGTACTCTGTAACCCACTAAAAGTCACTAACTGTAATTAAAATGGATCAGGCCTAGACCTAATATTAGCCAAATAGTTGAATCAGTATTATTTATTCCATATATTTCTGTATTTATTATATACACTACCGTTCAAAAGTTTGGGGTCACTTAGAAATGTCCTTGTTTTTGAAAGAAAGACACATTTTTTGTCCATTTAAAATAACATCAAATTGATCAGAAATACAGTGTAGACATTGGTAATGTTGTAAATGACTATTGTAGCTGGAAACGGCAGATTTTTTTCAATGGAATATCTGCATAGGCATACAGAGGCCCATTATCGGCAACCATCACTCTTGCCGTACCAACGGCATGTTGTGTTAGCTAATTGAAGTTTAGAATTTTAAAGGGTTAATTGATCATTAGAAATCCCTTTTGCAACAATGTTGGCACAGTGGAAAACTGTTATGCCGATTAAATAAGCAATAAAACTGGCCTTCTTTAGACTAGTTGAGTATCTGGGGCATCAGCATTTGTGGGTTCGATTACAGGCTCAAAATGGCCAGAAATAAAGAACTTTCTTCTGAAACTCGGCAGTCTATTCTTGTTCTGAGAAATGAAGGCTATCCCATTCGAGAATTTGTCAAGAAACTGACGATCTCGTACAACGCTGTGTACTACTCCCTTCACAGAACGACGCAAACTGGCCCTAACCAGAATAGAAAGAGGAGTGGGAGGCCCCGATGTACAACTGAGCAATAGGACAAGTACATTAGAGTGTCTAGTTCGAGAAACAGACGCCTCAAAGTCCTCAACTGGCAGCTTGGATGCTGGATGCTGGCCTTCTAGGCAGAGTTGCAAAGAAAAAGCCATATCTCAGTCAGACTGGCCAATTAAAAGAAAAGATTAAGATGGGCAAAAGAACACAGACACTGGACAAAGGAACTCTAAACAGTAGTGTAAGTACAAATCTGTCAATACATGGGTTCATTATTAGGCTACTTAACATCTTTGTCATATTAGTCCATGCTGCACATGGACCCCTCCCTCACCCTCTTTCTTTTTCATAATTTCTCACACACATACACACACAAACACTCACAGCTACAAACACACACACACACCGTTGTCCAAACAATGTGACTGAGGGGTGGGGGCGGAGTAAGCACTCTCCTGCTCCAGAAAGATTGCTACATATACACACACACTGGTAGATCTCAGTGTCTGATATTCACACATGTGCACGCACTCACACACACATCTATATCTGGAACGAAAGAAGTACAAGCCGCTCAACAAACGTGATTCGAGGTGTTACATAAAAACAGTCATTAAATGTTTGTTTTATTTTTTCTATTTACAGTAGGAATGGACAAGTAAATATATTCCTAGGAATGGGTGGAGACAATCAGGTAGACTCTATTTAGAAGGCCCTTACTAATGCGAGGGGGTGTGGTAATCTATGCACAGAGGAGAACAGAGTGAGTGGTACTGTGGCCAATGGTAGAAAACCTTAAAAACAGAGAGAGATGAAGAGATAATTGGAGAATATGTGTGTGTCATATTAAATATTTCAGAGTGGTGTGAATACCACTGGTTCCCCAGTGAGGTGATCCGAGTGAGTCCCAAGACATCAAAAGCTTCTGAGCCACCTCAATCTGTACCCTGATCCTCATCTCTCCTCCAGAGCCCTAATGCTCCAAACCCTCCGACATAGCTGCACACTAGCTGTATCTGGTTTGTGTAAGCCCTGGTGTGGTTCCACATGCTCACACGAATGCACGCACACGGTATACAAGAAGTTAAGGGAGAGTGGGGGGAGAGAACACAGCCAAATGGGAGAGCAAGAAAGAGAATCAAGCAGACAGAAGTTCTCTTCTAATCTTGTTCACACTAGTAATCTATAGTCTAGTATAACTGCTGCTGCGTGAGTGCATTTGTGTGTGGAGGACTTTCTCTTTTCCCTTATAAAGAGCGACTGCCCCTAAAAAGCAACTAATCCCTTTGAAAATGGCCTATGTGCCATCGATATGAGTCAGAAACATTTATTCTAGTGAAAAAATTTACCACACAGTGTAAATAGGATAATTTTGTCTCGTCTAAAAAAGAGTTTGGAACCTCAGTGTGTCACAACGAGTAAATGAAGGTTGGGTTTGCTCCATTTGCAAATCGCTTCCCTTTATTGAATAGAACTCCTATGTTTTATCGCCCCCAACGCTTTCAAAGGATCAAGGGACCTATACGGATTGACAATGCCTCCACAACCAAACTTCTATTGTTTGCATGCCCTGCGAAAGTAATCAGTATGCGAAATAGGTGCTTGGAGTTTGTCTGCACCAGTAATGCTAGCTTGGTGTGCAACGACCAGTGGTAGTGATTATAACCAGAGATATTGGACAATAATGACCTCTCTTGTATAGTTTAGCTAACGACATTAGATAATGTTGTTGGTGGTTATGTTTGTAGCTATCTTGTGATAAAGTGAGGCAGGCTAGCTAATGTTAACTAGCAAGGCAGCCTAGCTAAAGTTTTAGCTAACATTACCTACTAGCTAGCTAGCTAATTCATTACAACTTCGTTATGTCTTAGCTCATACAAGTTTATTGTGTATTGTCTAGATACTGCTGGTTATGTAACGTAATCATCTGATAATGCTTGCAAGGCAGGCTAGCTGGTCACAGGCTAACTAATGTTAGATAACTAGCTAACGTTAGCCTACAAGTTGGATTTGGAAGTTAGTTCATAGCTCATACAAGTGTATTCTGTATTGTCTAGGGCAAAACTAAATAATGAGTCTGAGTTGTACAGTGAACTAAGATCAACAAACCATAACGGCTTCAATGGCCTTAATCTAATCTAATCTGGAGCTAATGTACAGTCATCTGCAAAACATAGAATTAGGGTTTCCATTAGTTACCACAGCCACAAAGTAAAAATTGGCTATATCGTAAACATTTAAAGTACCAGTCGAAAGTTTGGACACACCTACTCATTCAAGGGTTTTTCTTTATTTTTACCATTTCTACATTGTAGAATAATAGTGAAAACATAAACTATGAAGTAACACATATGGAATCATGTGGTAACCAAGTGTTTAACACATCAAAATATATTTGAGATTCTTCAAAGTAGCCACCCTTCTCCATGATGACAGCTTTGCACACTCTTGGCATTCTCTCAACCAGCTTCATGAGGTAGTCATCTGGAATGCATTTCAATTAACAGGTGTGCCTTGTTAAAAAGTTCATTTTTGGAATTTCTTTCATTCTTAATGCATTTGAGCCAATCAGTTGTGTTTTGACAAGGTAGGGGTGGTATACAGAAAATAGCCCTATTTGGTAAAAGACCAAGTCCATATTATGGCAAGAACCGCTCAAATAAGACATAGGCTATATCGTAGTTTATGGTCAGTCAATCCGGAAAATGTCAAGAACTTCAAGTGCTGTTGCAAAAAATATCAACCATCAAACGCTATGATGAAACTAGGACCGCCACAGGAAAGGAAGACCCAGAGTTACCTCTGCTGCAGAGTAAAAGTTCATTAGAGTTACCAGCCTCAGAAATTGCAGCCCAAATAAATGCTTCACAGGGTTCAAGTAACAGACACATCTCAACATCAACTATTCAGAGGAGACAGTGTGAATCAGGCCTTCATGGTCGAATTTCTGCAAAGAAACCACTACTAAAGGACACTAATAATAGAGACTTGCTTGGGCCAAGAAACATGAGCAATGGACATTAGACCGGTGGAAATATGTCCTTTTGGTCTTATGAGTCCAAATGTGAGTTTTTTGGTTCCAACCGCTGGGTTTTTGTGAGACGCAGAGTAGGTGAACGGATGAACTCCGCATGTGTGGTTCCCACGGTGAAGCATGGAAGAGCAGGTGTGATGGTGTGGGGGTGCTTTGCTGATGACACTGTGATTTATTTAGAATTCAAAGTACACTTAACCAGTATGGCTACCACATCATTATGCCATCCCATCTGGTTTGTGCTTAGTGGGACTATCATTTGTTTTTCAACAGGACAATGACACAACACACCTCCAGGCTGTGTAAGGGCTATTTGACCAATAAGGAGAGTGATGGAGTGCTGCATCAGATGACCTGGCCTCCATAATCACCCCTCAACCCAATTGAGATGGTTTGGGATGAGTTGGACGGCAGACTGAAGGAAAAGCATCCAACAAGTGCTCAGCATATGTGGGAACTCCTTCAAGACTGTTGGAAAATAATTCCAAGAGAAGCTGGTTGAGAGAATGCCAAGCGTGTGCAAAGCTGTCACCAAGGCAGAGGGTGGCTACTTTGAAAACTCTAAAATATATTTTGTTTTGTTTAAAACTGTTTGGTTACTACATGATTCCATATGTGTTATTTCATAGTTTTGATGTCTTCACTATTATTTTACAATGTACAAAATGGTAAATAAATAAAAACTAGAATGAGTAGCTGTGTTCAAACTTTTGATTGGTACAGTATAAAAACAAAAATGTGCTTTTTTGACCTAATTTAAGGTTAGCAGTGTGGTGGTTAAGGTTAGGTTTAAAATAAGATTTTAATAAGATTTTAGAAATAGAAAGGCTTTATGACTTTGTGGCTGTGGTAATTAGTGACGACCTTGAATTAGCTTGACCCAAGTTACTGCCATAATGACAAATATGGCTTCATCAACAACGGTAATGTGTGTAATGTGGAAAGTTGTATGAAAAAATACCCTGTTTGATAAACTAGTCGGTTAATTACCCAGCCAAGCAGATACAAGTAGTAGTCATTTTGGTTGTGAAGTGCATTATAAAAAAGCTTTGTCCTTTCTTCATAACAAAATGTAATTTACCACTTGGCTGTCTATTGCCCTCGCTGTGAGCATTCGTATAAATGGAACAGGGAGGGCACTTGAATCAGGATGATGACATTTAACCGAAATAGTTTTGAGATTTGTCCCAAATCACCTACATAACTAGCCTGATCTATGGGTTTACCATAGCAGGGTTTACCATAGCAGCGATCAGGTTGGTTCCACCATGCTAATCATAACCACCATTGATAATGTAATCAGTGCTCTGTGTGTTTGTGTGACCGACCAGTAACTTTGAGGGGCAAGGAGCTGATCAATGCTGCCTTGCCCACCAGTGGGGCTCTGGCAAAGACCTCACCTCCAGTTTCACCTCTTGCCTGCTCACCAACGGTCGTCAATGGGGAGACCAGAATTAGGTAGGTTTAGTCTGACCTGTTCAAACTTCAACAGAGTATGTTTGTTTGTCAAATATCACCTTTCCTAACTGCCATTGGTAATAGAACAGTGACTGTATGTGTTCACAGATGCATCTATGGAGCCAGCACTTGGAGACTTGCAAGATGATGTGATGGAGTCCTGACTGACAGGCAGGCTTGATACTGACGTCTCTGAGTGGAGAGAGACCTGGCACTCGGCATAACATTTTTACTAGACACAACTTTTACTTGTATTGTCTTTTTTACTATTGAATTGAATTGGTATCTGTCAATATGGGGAGGGAGAATCCCTGTGTATTCTGCACCAGGATCAGGGAACTCTTGTTGTATACAGGACACCACACAAGAAAGTACAGAATGACCACTCTGTTTGTCAATGTAGCCCCATTACCAGCAGACAAAATGCCGATTGGCACAGTATCTGTATCGGCTTTGAATGATAATGAAAGGTGCACATTGTTATATTAGTATATCAGTATCTATGGTATTATGTCAAGTTTGGCTTCTGTCATGGCCACCAGCATTTCTAGAAGATCAAGGCAAAAACCAAGGCCAAATCAGCGGGTGCAGTTCCTTTTTAAACGCTGGCCTTCATAGGCTGAAGGGAATTTAACATAGAACAGCAGGTCGAATAAAAAGTATGTCTTTACTCTTGTTTTGTGAAAAGGACAATAGTTCAATATTTTTGCGCTTTCTCTTTGTGATCCAACACTGATGATGAGATGTAACTCCACCTGGCTCCACCTTTGTTAGGCTGCCCTCTGTTGGTACCAATTGGACTGTACACGACATTCACCAGTGCTGAATTCCAAATCAACCCCTGGCCAAGACCATTGTTCCTAGTCATTCCTGTAGATTTGAGAGGATTGGATGGGAGTGTACAAAACGGCAACTTTTTCACCCAGCTATTCAAAAGGCAAGATGAAGATATTACCATATTGTTTATATCTATCCAATTAATCCAGTCTACAGGAATGCCCACTTAGCAGACACTTATTCAAAGCAAAGCAATTTACAGTACAGGAGCAAGTTCATAATATGTATGTGTACTTGATCCCTGTGAGAATTAAACCATGACCTGTGTTCTTACCAACTGAGCCACACATCATTTGTGAAACCTTTGCCTTAAAATCATATTTTCTTTATTCAGATGGAGCAGACTGAATAGTAGAAATGAACTGAGGTTGGTGTGGCTAAACTGTAATACTAAATCTGAACCACTACATGTCACCAGAGTCTTAGTTTAGTGCAATCAGAGTCATACACATCAGCTACACGTTGTGCTGGGTTAATTTCCAGTCCTTCACTAACACACCAAATTACACCAACCAGTTTCTCATCAGGACTGTGATGAGTTGCATCAAGTGTGTTACTGTAGGGCTGGAACAAAAGCATACACACTGTAGCTACTTGGGACCAGGCCTGGTCCCCTAAATGTAAGTATATTGTTATTATTTTATTTTTTTCAATTTTACCTTTATTTAACAAGGCAGAAGAGATTTAATATCTGTTTCAGATGGTTTCTCTCAATCCCACTGTCTCCGCTCTTCTCACTCCCTCTCTCTTTCTCCTGTTCTCCTTCCTCTGTCTCTCACCTCAAACCTCTTCTCGTGTTGCTGTACTCCTGTTCCCCTGACCTGCTCTAGTCCTGGATTAAAATCTACAGATTCCAACCCGTTTTTTTGTTTGTGTCAGGCCTTAAAAGTAGACTCAGCAATATGAGATATAAATTAGTATTAGCAAATAGAAACAAACAAAGAAAGTGCAAAGTGAGAGAATTTCTTCAGCAGTAGTTGTCATGCAGCAATCACATTAGAGAAGTGTGAAGCGAGCTGATGTGTATTTGCGCAGATGCTCTTTGTGGGTGCCTCATAATATCTTTGGTTCACACTGCTGCTTGTGGTCACATCCAGTGGTGTGGTGGAGGGTTAATGCATGTAGCCTAAACAGTGTTTACACAAAAAAATGTAGACATCTGTTGGCAAACAGAAGATAGCCCTATTTGGTAAAAGACCAAGTTCATATTATGTCAAGAACAGCTCAACTAAGTAAAGAGAAATGTCAGTCCATCATTACTTTAAGACACGAAGGTCAGTCCATCTGGTAAATGTCAAGAACTTTTAAAGTTTCTTCAAGTGCAGTCGCAAAAACCATCAAGAGCTATGATGAAACTAGGACTCATGAGGACCGCGACAGGAAAGAAAGACCCAGAGTTACCTCTGCTGCAGAGGATAAGTTCATTAGAGTTACCAGCCTTGTTTAACTTGGATTTAACATTTTGTGTAGCCTTCCACAAGCTTCCCACAATAAGTTGGGTGAATTTTGGCCCATTCCTCCTGACAGAGCTGGTGTAACTAAGTCAGTTGTGTAGACCTCATTGCTAGCACATGCTTTTTCAGTTCTGCCCACAGATTTTCTATAGGATTTCAGGGCTTTCTGATGGCCCCTCCAATACCTAGACTTTGTTGTCCTTATGCCATTTTCCCACAACTTTGGAAGTATGGTTGGGGTCTTTATTCATTTGGAAGACCCATTTGCGACCAAGCTTTAACTTCCTGACTGATGTCTTGAAATTTTGCTTCAATATATCCACATAATTTCCATCCTCATGATGCCATCTATTTTGTGGGATGGTGTTCTTCGGCTTGCAAGCTTCCCCCTTTTCCTCCCAAACATAACAATGGTCATTATGGCCAAACAGTTCTATTTTTATTTCATTAGACCAGAGGACATTTCTCCAAAAAGTACGATCTTTGTCCCCATGTGCAGTTGGAAACCATAGTCTGGATTTTGTTATGGCGGTTTTGGAGCAGTGGCTTCTTCCTTGCTGAGCGGCTTTTCAGGTTATGTCGATATAGGACTCTTTTTTACTGTGGACATAGATACGTTTGTACCTGATTCATCCAGCATTTTCACAAAGTCCTTTGCTGTTGTTCTGGGATTGATTTGCACTTTTCGCACCAAAGTACGTTCATCTATACGAGACAGAACTCGTCTCCTTCCTCAGCGGTATGACTTCTGCGTGGTTCCATGGTGTTTATACTTGCGTACTATTATTTGTACAGATGAACGTGGTACCTTCAGGCGTTTGGAAATTGTCCCAATGATGAACCAGACTTGTGGGGGTCTACAATTAGTTTTCTGAGGTCTTGGCTGATTTCTTTTGATTTTCCCATGATGCCACGCAAAGAGGCACTGAGTTTGAAGGTAGGCCTTGAAATACATTCACAGGTACACCTCCAATTGACTCATGGTGTCAATTAGCCTATCAGAAGCTTCTAACGCCATAACATCATTTTCTGGAATTGTCCAAGCTATTTAAAGGCACAGTCAACTTCGTGTATGTAAACTTCTGACCCACTAGAATTGTGATACAGTGAATTATAAGTGAAATAATCTGTCTGTAAACAATTGTTGGAAAAATTACTTGTGTCATGCACAAAGTAGATGTCCTAAACGACTTGCCAAAACTATCGTTTCTTAGCAAGAAATTTGTGGAGTGGTTGAAAAATGTTGTTTTTAATTATTTTTATTTTTGTTGTTTCATCAATCTACAGACAATAACCCATAACGACAAAGCAAAAACAGTATTTTTTTTATTTTTATAATAATAATTGAAATATCACATTTACATGTATTCAGACTCTTTACTTAGTATTTTGATGAAGCACCTTGAGGCTGGAGTCTTCTTGGGTATGGCGCTACAAGCTTGGCACACCTGTATTTGGGGAGTTTCTCCCATTCTTCTCTGTAGAGCCTCTGTAGACTTGGCCCGAAGCCACTCCTGCGTTTTCTTGGCTGTGTGCTTAGGGTCGTGAGGTCCTGAGCACTCTGGAGCAGGCTTTCATCAAGGATCTCTCTGTACTTTGCTCCGTTCATCATTGCCTCAATCCTGACTAGTCTCCCAGTCACTGCTGCTTTAAAACATCCCCACAGCATGATGCTGCCACCACAGTGCTTCACCGTAGGGATGGTGCCAGGTTTCCTCCAAACGTGACCCTTGGCATTTGGGGCAAAGAGTTCAATCTTGGTTTCATCAGACCTGAGAATCTTGTTTCTCATGGTCATAGAGTCATTTGGGTGCCTTTTGGCATTCTCCAACCGGCTTCTGTCTGGCCACTCTACCAGAAAGGCCAGATTTGTTGAATGCTACAGAGATGATTGTCCTTCTGTAAGGTTCTCCCATCTCCACAGAGGAACCTGATTTCAAAGTGACCATCAGGTTCTTGGTCACCTTCCTGACCAAGGCCCTTCTTTCCCGATTGCTCAGTTCTAGGAAGAGTCTTGGTGGTTCCAAACTTCTTCCATTTAAGAATGATGGGGGCCACTGTGTTCTTGGGGACGTTCAATGCTGCAGAAATGTCTTGGTTCGCTTCCCCAGATCTGTGCCTCGACACAATCCTGTCTCGGAGCTCTGACATGCACTGCCAACGGTGGGACATTATATAAATAGGTGTGTGCTTTTCCAAATAATGTCCAATCAATTGAATTTACCGCAGGGGAACTCCAATGAAATTGTAGAAACATCTCAAGGATGATCAATGGTAAATGGATGCACGTGAAATCAATTGCGAGCCTCATAGCAAAGGTTCTGAACATTTATGTAAATAAGGTATTTATGTTTTTTATGTTTTATAAATTTGAAAACAATTCTAAAAACCTTTATTCACTTTGTCATTATGGGGTATTGTGTGACGATCGATGAGAAAGAAAAATATTTAATCCATTTTAGAATAAGGCTGTAACGTAACAAAATGTGGGAAAAGGGAATCAGTCTGAATACTTTCCGAATGCACTGTATGTATATAACCTAGCAAGCAACATTAGATGGATAATTAAATGAAAGCCTTAATTGGAAAATAGTTAGCTAGCTTGCTGGCTATAGCTTGCTTAAACTTTGTCGCTTGTGTCACTCACTCCATTTCGGGCCAAGCAGTCTGTAAAACTGTAAAACTCATGTTTAGATTATTCAAACCTGATCTGTTATTGATCTCAACTAGCTGTCTCAGGTCTTTGAATTGCACACATAGTGGTGATGTTGTTTTATCAACAATATACTGTATCTGATTTATGCTGATGAAGAGTCCCACTGCTTCTATCTAGTCTAGAAATAACTGTTGCTATATATGTGTATGCTGTACATGACATGCATGACACTTTAGAAAAGTTCCTCTTTGAAGTTTATTTCAAATAAATTACAGAGATTAAAATGTGCCTCGTCAATATTTGCTAATATTTGTACTTAACAGTCAATTCCATGCCTGGCTGGCTATCCAACCAACAAATGTCCACATGTTAAATCCCCTGAGGGCTCTGCTTACCTCACCCATGACAAAGAGACATGACAGATCTGCCTGTGTGTCTCAACCTCTTCAACCTCTAGATGGGAGATGGCATCACTCTGGTTGCACTCTGTTTTGTGTCCTTTCACTCTGAATTGTGCACTCGATCACTCATACATTGGTAATCAGCCATGGTTAGCCCTGGCACTTTTTATCCTTTCAGTTTTTGAACCCTGTCCCTGACCCCTAACCTCTATATGACCCCATAACTATATGGTGTTTGCGTTCAAGTAAAAGCTTTACTACCAAAGATGAAAGTGTGGGTGTGCCTGTGTGCCTGTGTGCATGCTTGTCCAACATTAGTCAGCATAGTTCTCTGACACAAGCACTTCCACCTGGTGCCTCCCTCTTTCCATCTCTCTGTTTCTCTCTCTCGCTCCCTCCATCATGTTCACATTGAAATGAGTGTTGAGTGTGTCATACCAGCTGGTGCTTTTGCATGCCACGTGAATAGGTTGTATGTATGTGCGTGTGTGTCATATCACAGATGTTCTCTGGCTCCTCATCTCATGCACAAGGTGATTTATTCTACTTTCTAAACATATTTTTATTACCTTTTCTGCTCTCTTCCCTTTTCTGTGCATGCAATTCAGTTCTCTTCTGCTATATCTTATTCTGTCTTTCTCTTTCTCTCTCTCTGACACTTACCCTCACCCCCTCCTCTCTCTGTTTTCTCTGCCATCAGTGAGTAATCAAGCCCTGTGATGAGTAAAGGAATGAATAAACTGTTCAAAGTAGGACAGATTTGACTCAGTTTATCAGAAGAGCAGATTGTTTGCATTTGTTTGTGACTGTGTGCTATGGAGACAGACCAGGGTTGGAATTTAAGGAAAAGATGACATCACTCACAATTATAGATGTGGAAAATATATTAAAGGAAGTCGACCAAAGCAATGGAAATGCCATGGCAACACCAATCACGCTTTCCTGTCGGGCAAGATTCAGAATCTCCTCATTGCTCCCCCCATCAAAATAAGCCTACATTTAGGCTATTGCTTATATGTCTATTTCACACTATTTGGGGGTAAAACAATCGGAGTATAATGCTTATATGGAAGTTAACCCTAATACATATTCCTGTCATTGTCACCAATGAACTGCACTATGTTTAAAAACGGCTTCAAGTACCACCACCAATTTCTATATGGCTAGATTTAACTACCAGTTTAAATGAACGGCAGGTAGCATTTACTGTAGCAGACATTTTTTCTAACCTGAAAATGACTATTTTCTGAGGATTATGCATCAAAAACAGCTAAATATAGCCATAGCCAGATATGAGTAACCACATTGTGGATAATTTAGAACATAAATCATGATGAACTTGACGGCAAAACGCTACAGAGAGTGGTGCGGATGGCCCAATACATTACTTAGGCCGAGCTCCCTGCCACCCAGGACCTCAATAGCAGGCGGTTGTCAAAGGAAAGCCCGAAAAATTGCCAAAGACTTGAGCTACCGAAGCCATAAACTGTTCACTCTGCTACCGCTAGCGAACATTGGTTCTCGGACCAACGATATGACTGCTAAATAGACTATCTGCGTTGACCCTATCTTGCACTGACTCTATCCACAATTACGAGACTAATATATATATATATATATATATATATATATATCTCATATCTGGCCAATGACCTTGAGCCTTCTTGGAAGGGCACTACTAATGTAATTCTATGGCAGGAGCCAAAGGGCTTGAATTTTCGATGTCTACCTTTACTACTTGGCCGTGACGTAGTGTCCCCATGAGTGACAGAACACTGAGCCAATCACGGAGCAACACTCCTATTTTCTGCTGACTGAGCTAGGCTGAAACACCTGCATTTTGGAGCTGCCTTACATGTTTGTATGCGGCTTTATTAACTCAATGATATATATATGTTTTTTTTTTTTTTTTACATTGTTTGCAAACTGATATGTGATTTGTATTAATGCCAAAACATACAGTGCCTTGCGAAAGTATTCGGCCCCCTTGAACTTTGCGACCTTTTGCCACATTTCAGGCTTCAAACATAAAGATATAAAACTGTATTTTTTTGTGAAGAATCAACAACAAGTGGGACACAATCATGAAGTGGAACGACATTTATTGGATATTTCAAACTTTTTTAACAAATCAAAAACTGAAAAATTGGGCGTGCAAAATTATTCAGCCCCCTTAAGTTAATACTTTGTAGCGCCACCTTTTGCTGCGATTACAGCTGTAAGTCGCTTGGGGTATGTCTCTATCAGTTTTGCACATCGAGAGACCGACATTTTTCCCCATTCCTCCTTGCAAAACAGCTCGAGCTCAGTGAGGTTGGATGGAGAGCATTTGTGAACAGCAGTTTTCAGTTCTTTCCACAGATTCTCGATTGGATTCAGGTCTGGACTTTGACTTGGCCATTCTAACACCTGGATATGTTTATTTTTGAACCATTCCATTGTAGATTTTGCTTTATGTTTTGGATCATTGTCTTGTTGGAAGACAAATCTCCGTCCCAGTCTCAGGTCTTTTGCAGACTCCATCAGGTTTTCTTCCAGAATGGTCCTGTATTTGGCTCCATCCATCTTCCCATCAATTTTAACAATCTTCCCTGTCCCTGTTGAAGAAAAGCAGGCCCAAACCATGATGCTGCCACCACCATGTTTGACAGTGGGGATGGTGTGTTCAGGGTGATCAGCTGTGTTGCTTTTACGCCAAACATAACGTTTTGCATTGTTGCCAAAAAGTTCAATTTTGGTTTCATCTGACCAGAGCACCTTCTTCCACATGTTTGGTGTGTCTCCCAGGTGGCTTGTGGCAAACTTTAAACAACACTTTTTATGGATATCTTTAAGAAATGGCTTTCTTCTTGCCACTCTTCCATAAAGGCCAGATTTGTGCAATATATGACTGATTGTTGTCCTATGGACAGAGTCTCCCACCTCAGCTGTAGATCTCTGCAGTTCATCCAGAGTGTTCATGGGCCTCTTGGCTGCATCTCTGATCAGTCTTCTCCTTGTATGAGCTGAAAGTTTAGAGGGACGGCCAGGTCTTGGTAGATTTGCAGTGGTCTGATACTCCTTCCATTTCAATATTATCGCTTGCACAGTGCTCCTTGGGATGTTTAAAGCTTGGGAAATCTTTTTGTATCCAAATCCGGCTTTAAACTTCTTCACAACAGTATCTCGGACCTGCCTGGTGTGTTCCTTGTTCTTCATGATGCTCTCTGTGCTTTTAACGGACCTCTGAGACTATCACAGTGCAGGTGCATTTATACGGAGACTTGATTACACACAGGCGGATTGTATTTCTCATCATTAGTCATTTAGGTCAACATTGGATCATTCAGAGATCCTCACTGAACTTCTGGAGAGAGTTTGCTGCACTGAAAGTAAAGGGGTTGAATAATTTTGCACGGCCAATTTTTCCGTTTTTGATTTGTTAAAAAAGTTTGAAATATCCAATAATGTCGTTACACTTCATGATTGTGTCCCACTTGTTGATTCTTCACAAAAAAATACAGTTTTATATCTTTGTTTGAAGCCTGAAATGTGGCAAAAGGTCGCAAAGTTCAAGGGGGCCGAATACTTTCGCAAGGCACTGTATATATAGTTGAAGTCGGACGTTTACATACACCATAGCCAAATACAGTTTTCCCAATTCCTGACATTTAATCTTAGTAAAAATTAGGTCAGTTAGGATGACCACTTTATTTTAAGAATGTGAAATGTCAGAATAACAGTAGTGAGAATGATTTATTTCAGCTTTTATTTATTTCATCACATTCCCAATGGGTCAGAAGTTTACATACAAATCAAATCAAAGTTTATTTGTCACATGGGCCGAATACAACAGGTGTAAGACCTTACAGTGAAATGCACTATTGGCTCTAACCAATAGTGCAAAAAAGGTGTTAGGTGAACAATAGGTAAGTAAAGAAATAAAACAACAGTAAAAAGACGGGCTATATACAGTAGCGAGGCTATAAAAGTAGCGAGGCAACATACAGACACCGGTTAGTAGGCTGATTGAGGTAGTATGTACATGTAGATATGGTTAAAGTGACTATGCATTTATGATGAACAGAGAGTAGCCGTAGCGTAAAAGAGGGGTTGGCGGGTGGTGGGTGGCGTGACACAATGCAGATAGCCCGGTTAGCCAATGTGCGGGAGCACTGGTTGGTCGGCCCAATTGAGGTAGTATGTATGTTTCCTGAAGGGGAATAGGCTTTGTCGTGCCCTCTTCACGACTGTCTTGGGGTGTTTGGACCATTCTAGTTTGTTGTTGATGTGGACACCGAGGAACTTGAAGCTCTCAACCTGCTCCACTACTGCCCCGTCGATGAGAATGGGGGCGTGCTCGGTCCTCCTTTTCCTGTAGTCCACAATCATCTCCTTAGTCTTGGTTACGTTGAGGGATATAGGTTGTTATTCTGGCACCACACGGCCAGGTCTCTGACCTCATCCCTATAGGCTGTCTTGTCGTTGTTGGTGATCAGGCCTACCACTGTTATGTCGTCTGCAAACTTAATGATGGTGTTGGAGTCGTGCCTGGGCATGCAGTTGTGGGTGAACAGGGAGTACAGGAGGGGACTGAGCATGGACCCTTGTGGAGCTCCATTGTTGAGGAACAGCGTGACAGATGTGTTGCTACCTACCCTCACCACCTGGGGCGACACGTCAAGAAGTCCAGGATCCAATTGCAGAGGAAGGTGTTTAGTCCCATGGTCCTTAGCTTAGTGATGAACTTTGAGGGTACTATGGTGTTGAACGCTGAGCTGTAGTCAATGATAAGCATTCTCACATAAGTGTTCCTTTTTTCCAGGTGGGAAAGGTCAGTGTGGAGTGCAATATAGATTGCGTCATCTGTCTAGGGTTTCCAGGATAATGGTGTTGATGTGAGCCATTCCAACCTTTCAAAGCACTTCATGGCTAGGGACGTGAGTGATACGGGTCTGTAATCATTTAGGCAGGTTGACTTTGTGTTCTTGGGCACAATCAGCAGAGAAGTATTTGGTAGCATTGCCTTTAAATTGTTTAACTTGGGTCAAACATTTCGGGTAGCCTTCCACAAGCTTCCCACAATAAGTTGGGTACATTTTTACCCATTCCTCATGACAGAGCAGGTGTGACAGAGCCAGGTTTGTAGGCCTCCTTGCTCGCAAATGCTTTTTCAGTTTTGCCCACGAACTTTCTATAGGATTGAGGTCAGGGCTTTGTGATGGCCACTCCAATACCTTGACGGTATGCTTTGGGGTCATTGTCCATTTGGAAGACCCATTTGCGACCAAATTTGAACTTCCTGACTGATGGCTTGAGATGTTGCTTCAATATATCCACATAATTTTCCTGCTTCATGATTCCATCTATTTTGTGAAGTGCACCAGTCCCTCCTACCTCAAAGCACCCCCATAACATGATGCTGCCACCCCCATAACATGATGCTGCCACCCCCGTGCTTCACGGTTGGGATGGTGTTCTTTGGCTTGCAAGCCTCCCCTTTTTTCCTCCAAACATAACGATGGTCATTATGGCCAAACAGTTCTATTTTTCTTTCATCAGACCAGAGGACATTTCTCCAAAAAGTATGAACTTTGTCCCCATGTGCAGTTGCAAACCGTAGTCAGGCTTTTTTTATGGCGGTTTTGGAGCAGTGGCTTCAGCCGTTCAGGTTATGTCGATATAGGACTCGTTTTTCTGTGGATATATATACTTTTGTACCTGTTTTCTCCAGCATCTTCACAAGGTCCTTTTATTTTTTTTATTTAGTTCACCTTTATTTAACCAGGTAGGCTAGTTGAGAACAAGTTCTCATTTGCAACTGCGACCTGGCCAAGATAAAGCATAGCAGTGTGAACAGACACCAACACAGAGTTACACATGGAGTAAACAATAAACAAGTCAATAACATAGTTGGAAAAAAAAATCTGCAGTATATGTATTTTGCTAAAAATGTGGAGCTCAAAACAGTTGGGGCTCTGCCCCGACTGACAGGTCGCCACAGATCCTGACTAGTCTCTCAGTACCTGCCTCTGAAAAACATCCCCACAGCATGATGCAGTGATTACAGCCTCGATTCTAATTGGGTATGACGATACAAGCTTGGCACACCTGTATTTGGGAAGTTTCTCCCATTCTTCTCTGCAGATCCTCTGAAGCTCTGTCAGGTTGGATGGTGAGCGCGCTGCTCAGCTATTTTCAAGTTTCTTCAGAGATGTTAGATCGGGTTCAAGTCTGGGCTCTGGCTAGGCCACACTTGTCCCGAAGCCACTCCTGCGTTGTCTTGGCTCTGGGCTTAGGGTTGTTGTCCAGTTTAAAGGTGTACCTTTGCCCTAGACTTACGTCATGAGCGTTCCGGAGCAGATTTTCATCAACAATCTCTTTGTACTTTGCTCCGTTCATCTTCCCTCAATCCTGACTTGTGTCCCAGTCCCTGCAGCATGATGTTGCCACCACCATGCTTCGACGTAGGGATGGTGCCAGATTTCCTCCAGACGTGATACTTGGCATTCAGGCCAAAGAGTTCAATCTTAGTTTCATCAGACCAGAGAATCTTGTTTCTCATGGTCTGAAACCTTTAGATACCTTTAGATGCAAATTCCAAGCGGGCAGTCATATGCCTTGTACTGTGGAGTGGCTTCTGTCAGAGTGACCCTTGGGTTCTTGGTCACCTCCTTGACTAAGGCCCTTCTCCACCGATTGCTCAGTTTGGCCTAGCAACCAGCTCTAGGAAGAGTCTTGGTGGTTCCAAACTTCTTCCATTTAAGAATGATGGAGGCCACTGTGTTTTTGGGGACCTTCAATGCTGCAGAAAAGTTTTGGTACCTTTCCCCAGGTCTGTGCCTCGACACAATCGAGCCTAAACAATCCTGTCTCGGTTTGGTTTTTGCTCTGACATGCACTTTCATCTGTGGGACCTTATGTAGGCAGGTGTGTGCCTTTTCAAATCATGTCCAATCAATTGAATTGACCAGAGGTGGACTCCAATCATGTTGTAGAAACATATCAAGAATGAATGATGGTAACAGTAGTCTCATAGCAAAGGGACTGAATACTTATGTAAATAAGGTATTTCTGATTTTTATTTTTAATAACTTTGCAAAAAAAATTCGCTTCATCATTATGGGGTATTGTGTGTAGATTTATGAATGTGAAAATAAATCATAAATTCGTACATTTTAGAATATATAGTCGTGGCCAAAAGTTTTGAAAATGACAAAAATATAAATTTTCACAAAGTTTGCTGCTTCAGTGTACTGAATACTGAAGTATAATTACAAGCATTTCATAAGTGTCAAAGGCTTTTATTGACAATTACATGAAGTTGATGCAATGAGTCAATGTTTGCAGTGTTGTCCCTTCTTTTTCAAGACCTCTGCAATCCGCCCTGGCATGCCGTCAATTTACTTCTGAGCCACATCCTGACTGATGGCAGCCCATTCTTGCATAATCAATGCTTGGAGTTTGTCAGAATTTGTTGGTTTTTGTTTGTCCACCCACCTCTTGAGGATTGACCACAAGTTCTCAATGGGATTACGGTCTGGGGAGTTTCCTGGCCATGGACCCAAAATATCAATGTTTTCTTCCCCGAGAAACTTAGTTATCACTTTTACCTGATGGCAAGGTGCTCCATCATGCTGGAAAAGGCATTGTTCGTCACCAAACTGTTCCTGGATGGTTGGGCGTAGTTGCTCTCGGAGGATGTGTTGGTACCATTCTTTATTCATGGCTGTGTTCTTAGGCAAAATTGTGAGTGAACCCACTCCCTTGGCTGAAAAGCAACCCCACACATGAATGGTCTCAGGATAATTTACTGTTGGCATGACACAGGACTGATGGTAGCACTCACCTTGTCTTCTCCGGACAAGCTTTTTTCCCGATGTCCCAAACAATCGGAAAGGGGATTCATCAGAGAAAATGACTCTCCTTGAAGTTCTTGATGATCCGATATATGGTTGATTTAGGTGCAATCTTACTGGCAGCAATATCCTTGCCTGTGAAGCCCTTTTTGTGCAAAGCAATGATGACGGCACATGTTTTCTTGCAGGTAACCATGGCTGACAGAGGAAGATCAATGATTCCAAGCACAATCGTCTTTGAAGCTTCCAGTCTGTTATTCAAATTCAATCAGCATGGTAGCGTGATCTCCAGCCGTGTCCTCGACAACACTCACACCTGTGTTAATGAGAGAATCACTGACATGATGTCAGCTGGTCCTTTTGAGGCAGGGCTGAAATGTAGTGTAAATGTTTTTTTTGTGATTCCGTTCAATTGCATGACAAAGAGGGACTTTGCAATTAATTGCAATTCATCTGATCACTCTTCATAAGATTCTGGAGTATATGCAAATTGCCATAATATAAACTGAGGCAGCAGACTTTGTGAAAATTAATATTTGTGTCATTCTCAAAATCTTTGTCTACGATTGTAGCTGTACCGTAACAAAATGTGGGAAAATGTCAAGGGATCTGAATACTTCCCGAATGCACTGTATACACACTATATACTTACACACACACACACACACACACACACACACACACACACACACACACACACACACACACACACACACAAACTACACTGACATTCTCACACAAGACCCACACACATTCCCACACACTACACACACATAAAGACACTACACACACACATACACACACTTTCACACTCATCATATTCTGCTGCTACTCCGTTCTTTATTCTTACTCTCATGATTATCTATCCTGATGCCTAGTCAGTCAATGTACCCTGCCTTTATGTACCAACAAGCTCTCACAGTCAAATGTCAGAATTAGACTAGCATTAACTCAAAATTCTTAAGGTTAGGCATTAACTCCGAATGGTTAACGTGAATTAGTTAGGTGTAGGACAGACTTAAAACAAAATATCAAAAACAACTTTCTATCAATGGATTTGAACATGCATCCAGCCCTTTGGAAGCAGATGCAGATGCTTACTCCCATCTGCCATCCCCTTCCAGAATAACCTTCCAAAACCTACTTGAAGGTAACAGTGGTCACTGTGGCCGTTTTCCACGTCATCTTCTGACGGCCTCAGACAATCAAATCTAATTTTATTGGTCACGTACACATATTTAGCAGATGTTATGGCGGGTATAGCGAAATGCTTGTGTTCGTAGCTCCAACAGTGCAGTAGTATCTAACAATTCACAACAATAAACACAATTCAAAATGAAAAATAATGGAATTAAGAAATATAGAAAATAGGTAAATAAATGTTAAATAAAATAAAAAATATTAGGATGAGCCATGTCGGAGTGGCATTGACTAAAATACAGTAGAATAGAATACAGTATATACATATGAAATTATTAAAGCAGTTTGTAAACATTATTAAAATGACTAGTGTTCCATTATTAATGTGACCAGTTATTCCATGTACATAGGGCAGCAGCCTCTAAGGTTCAGGGTTGAGTAACTGGGTGGAAACCGGATAGTGATGGCTATTTAACAGTTTAACAGCCTTGAGATAGAAGCTTGGGTGGTTGATGTCCTTGATTATCCTTTTGGCTTTCTTGTGCCATTGGTGCTGTAGGTGTCCTGGAGGGAAGGCAGTGTGCCCCCGGTGATGCGTTTGAGCAGACCACGCAACCCTCTGGAGAGCCCTGTGGTTGCAGGCTGTGCAGTTGCCGTACCAGGCGGTGAGGGTCTTAGGGGCCAAGACACATTTTTTCAGCCTCCTGAGGTTGAAGAGGCACTGTTGCACCTTCTTCAGCACACTGTCTGTATGGGTGGGCCATTTTAGATAGTCAGTGATGTGTACGCCAAGGAACTTGAAGCTTTTCACCTTCTGCACTGCGGTCCCATTGGTATGGATAGGGGTGTGCTCACACTGCTGTTTCCTGAAGTCCACGATCAGCTCCTTTGTTTTGTTGACTTGAGGGAGAGGTTATTTTCCTGGCACCACTCCGCCAGCGCTCTCACCTCCTCCCTGGAGGCTGTCTCGTCATTGTTGGTAATCAGGCCTACTACTGTTGTGTCGTCTGCAAACTTGATGATTAAGTTGGAGGCGTGTGTGGCCACTAACTTGTGTCACTGGTGACCTCCCTCATGTACATATCTACCTCAAATACCTTGTATCTGTTACTGGTACTCCCTTGTATATAACTTAATTCTTGTGTATTGTTTTCCTCTTGTCTTACTATTTTTATGTTTTATGATTTATTTATTTTACTCTCCATCGGTGGGAAGGGCTCGTAAGCAAGCATTTCACGGTAAAGTCCACCCCTTGAATTTAGCGCATGTGACAAATACAATTTGATTTAGAAGAGAACTGAAGGAAAGTATAGACTATTACCGTGTGTGTGGGGGGGGGTGGGTTTATTGGGTCCCTGGGGTCTGTGAGTTCTTCTTGTTCTCTCTATTTAGGCAAAAACCTGCCTCAATATGTCTCTCACCCTGGAAGTCTTTGTGGTGACTCACACACTGCGCAGACTGAGAGCTGGCCGCTGTGTTTTGGCTCGTCTCCTGTACATGTGTCACACAGTTAGAAGAAAAACACATCCAGGCCCCCCACACACATACCTCTCGGTCCCCATACACACCACATGTTGGTTCTCACTCCTATCTTCCTGCATACCTTTTGTCAAACCTTTGTCGGTGTGTTTGACTCTGTGGCTATGTCTCTACCGGTGGTCATTAACTAATTGAAAAGCAGTTGCAGCTTCACCTGGGACAATCACTCTCCACTAACCTGAGGTCGGATGTTGGCATTTTGATTCAGTCACTGTCTGTTGTTCTGAAATCAAGAGAGAGATGAATGCTGGGTAGTCCTTTCTCTCTCTCCTGGATTTGCCTCAGGGCATAGCAGAGTCCATCAAATATTAACTACCTACATTATCATCAGATCATACTCTGACGCTGTGTGCGTGCTTGCATACGTGTGTGTTTGCATGATTGTGTGTATTAAAGTTGTACTAAGATAGAAAGAGTGAGTGCATACATCAGATTTCAATAGTCAGCATTGATCAACATCATCTCAGTCGCTCTTCTAGCAAAAGTTGGCAAAGCTTTTTTTGGGAATCTGTGGTTGCCTTGGCAACCATAATCAGCTCTAATTCAGCTGAGAGAGAATGTTTTATGGTCACATACATCAGATAGGTGCAGTGAAATGTGTTGCTTTACAGGGTCAGCCGTAGTACTACAGCGGCCCTGGAGCAAATTAGGGTTAAGTGCCTTGCTCAAGGGCACACTTGTCGGCTTGGGTATTCAAACCAGCGACCTTTCGGTTACTGGCCCAACGGAATATCCTCTAGTCTACTGAACTAGATAGACAGAGAGAGAGAGATAAAATGAGAGAGTGAGGTGAAAGCAGGGTCTACTAGAATGTGAGAGAGACTTCGACTGAGTTCTGGGGTTTTTCCACTGTACTGATTGAGTGATGGGTCAGGGACTGAGAGGACAGAAGCGAAAGAGTGAGAGAGAAAGGAGAAGACAGATGTGTGACAGAGAAAGAGAAAGGGAGCAAGAGAGATGGCTGTCTTTAGAGGATTAGAACCCTATCCTCTCGTCTGACAGACTGATACTAGTATATCTCTCATTCTTTTTCTCCATCAACTGGGATTACTATTACAAGTGGAAAAACATATTCCCCATCTCCTTCTCATCCACTCCTCTCTCTACTGGGGTTTCTGCTACTGTACTACTTATAGAGGGAGAACTCACTCCCCATCTTCCTCTCCTCCTTTGGCGCTACTGGGCTTCGGACCTATCATCCATCTACCGCTCAATGCATCGGAGAGAAGAAAATATGGAGGATGGAACTAATTGATTTTCCTCCTTCTCCCTCCCTCATTCTCTTCCCTCTGGTCCATACTAGAGTTTAGGATACAGATTTAGGATCTTAATTTGATCACTCTTTTGTTGCTGAGAATGTTCCTGCACAGGAAATGCTAACTTGTACTGTATTCAAGGTATAAAAAGGCTTCTAAAGTTTGTAATTTCCACTTTAAAATGTCAGACTTGATTTGCGTTGATAAAAATGTATCAACCCCTGCAATTTTTTTAAATGTAATTCGAATCCACATAATATTGTCCTGTTACTGCAGGATTATTTTCCTGCTGTAGCAAACTGGCTCAAATTTAAGATGATAAATCTGTACACTGGGAGAGAAGAAGAGAGGAGATGAATAAGATAGATAGAAAGAGAGCGAGAGAGAGAGCAGGAGAGAAATAGGCGAGAGGAGGAGAGGAGGAGTGGTGCTAAATGTTGTGTTTGCTTTGCTTCTCCCCGTCGCATTACTTACCCTCCGTCTGGCACAAATACACACACACACAAACACAACAGGCACACTTACTCTCCTGCTGGCTCGCACCAAGACAAACCTCCCAGGCAGTGTTTGTTTCTTTGAAAGCAGCAAGTAAAGGTAAACAACAGGAGAAAGACGAGAAGGAAAAAATAAATAGTAACTGGAGGAACGAGAGAAGAAAAGAGAAAGAGGAGAGGAGAGAAAATAGGAGAGGAAAACAACCTGTCACTGAATAGTAGTTGTATAGTACAAGTCAGTTGGTCCGGAATTTTCTACCACTCTCCCAGCCAATCAGGTTGAGTTAGGGGATTCTCAAAGGATAAAGGGGAGGAGACAGAACACTGTTGTTGATTGACAGCCGGAGTCCTACAGGTGGAGCCACGAATAAACGGAGAGAGAGGAGGAGAGAGCGAGAGAGAGCGCGAGCGAGCAAGAAAGGAGCAGCAAGCAGCTACACTTTACGTCCCCTTTACTTCCTTTCCTCTTTTCACTTGTTTTCTGCCTAGTCGATACCCCCCAACACTCGCGTTTACCCTAACAATTGTGACTATCGTTAGCCACTACAGAGTCAAGATGAGCCATTGCAGGAAGAGATGCAAGCGACAGCTGACCAAAGTCTTTCGATTTTTCTACCGCTTCCTCACAGGGACACTCGAGAAAGGTAGGCAGTCACTCCACTGTAACATCCCTTACCTCCAGCTCCTAAACCCCCTATACTTCTAATCCAGACCCCTGCACCAGGCTCACCTCCACAGGTAAGGTGGGAGCAAAGCTCTGGGTCTGGAGCTGCTCCTGGTTGTTGCTTCAATATACGATTGTTTGGGTCTAGGAGCTGGTGTGATCTAGCCCTATGGATCGATCTATGTGGTTCCAGCTTTGTCATTCTAGGTCTAGGAGTTGGAGTGTTTAAGCTATGTGGTACTGCTGGTATCTGATATTTTATATCTCTTGGTTCTGTGTGGTCTTCTATATATTGTGTGTGTGTGTGTGTGAGACATTGTACTCTGTGGCTGCCCTTACAAAAAGCACATGTCAAATTAGCAGTTTCACGTTTGAAAATCGCAGTTTCACTAATGTTTTCACGTGTGAAATAGCTGTTTTCACATGCTGAGCTTCAATTTCACACTTGAAACCATATTTTCCCATGTATTAAATGTAGAGTTCACATTAACACCAACTTTTCACATGTAAGGAGAATAACATATTTTTACTTCATGTGAACTTGCAATTCCACATTTGAAAGTGAAAGTCAAATTAGCAGTTTCACATGTAACTATAAGTTCCCATTGAAAAACAATCATGTGAAAATCAAATTTGCAGATTCACATGTGATGTTGAAATAATGTTATTCTCTCCACATGTGAACAGATGGTTTTGACATGTTGCCGTAGCAATGTTTACACCGGTGAACTTATGGTTAAAAAATGGTGAAAAATGGTGAAAAAATTGTGAAAAAAGCCCAAATGCGGGACATGGGAACGATTTTGTGGGACATTCGTGGAACAGTGGACAGAAAACATTTTTGGGGGGCAGGTTATTGGATCACACTCTAGTTCTGCTGCTGTATGAAGGTCACTGCCAGTTAAAGTGGCAATCCGTAGTTGCTACGTCTATTTTTGGACTTGTAAATTAATGATATGTACCTATTGATTCTTGTAGAATATAACGTATAAATGTCTCATGAGCTTAGTTCAACTGTCGTACCCCATCAGAACCCAATATATAAGCTTGTTTTACTCCAATGTTTGTAAACAAAGTAAATGTAAACAAAAAAATGTAAACAATGTAAACTATTTTTTTCACATTTGTTTTGTCTTTGTTTTTTGTAAAGGTCTGACAGGCTAACACTTTGTTAACCAGTCAGGACTCCATAAGCTGTAATTGAGCTGTGGATGTAGAATGAAAGGAAAATTGGACTGAGTGAACTCTCCATTAATCCCTCTTTCTCTCCCTCTTTCTCTCCTTCTTTTCTCTCTTTCCCTTTCAATCATTTTTGCTATCTCTCTCTTCAGCAGTCAAATGGGTTGCTCTCCAGAACCAAAACACGTTTGTCCTCTACACTAAAAAATATTGTGCTAGTTCTAGTTTGAAAAAAATGAGTAAACTATTTACAGCAGGTTTCTGAGAATTTCCAACATGGGATATTTTTATGTAATAATATACTTCATTTTTGGTGTTTCACAAACACTAATATATTAAGTCCAACATCTAAAAAATTGCTTAGATCCAACATCATTTTATCAATTCCAAAACTGTTATCATTTGTTAGAATCTTTTTCATTAGTTACTTTCAGTGATCATGTCATATTGTTTAATATTTGTAAAGAAAACTATTGGTCACTAAATCCTGCTCGAAGGACCACGTAAAAATGGTTGGCTGGCATGCCCCCACCCGTCTGAGCGTCGGCTGTGAATGCTCTCTCTCCCTGTATACTTATAGTGGAGCGGGTGTTATGCATTTTGAACATATAAAGATTAAGTAAGGTATCGAAATATTAGTAAAAACAGAAAACTGCATTTTTATGTACATTTTTTGGGGGATAATATTCACTAAGCCTTGGGTTATTTTTTTTTACAGTGTACAAACTGTTGAGCAATGAAATTATACCAGATGACCTATTCAGTGGGTTACTGTGTGCAACAAAAGAGTGTTCAAATGAAGATCCTTCATATGTATGCCAAGAGAAGGAGGAGTATCTGGTTAATGAGTTTCTTCCTTAGTTTTTTACACAAGACATACTTGAGGGTCAAGACATACTTGGCCTACTGGGAAGGCAGGGAACTCTAAACTTGACCCTACCAGAAGGAAGGGAGCTCTGACCCTACCATGCATGCATGATACACTGGACCTACTTGAGTGGTAATAAACTCAAAGCTTGGACACGTTTCACCTGCCAGGTAGACCCAAAACTGTAACTCTAACCCTACCAGGTGGGAAGGGAACTCAAACCCTACCGGAAAGGAAAGGAATTGTAAACCTACTGGGAAGGAAGGGAACTCTGACCCTCCCGGGAAGGAAGGGGACTCTGACCTGACCCTACCAGGATGAAATGGAGCTGGACAACTAGGTCAGGGCAGACATCAGGGGTGACTTCTGGTCGGTCACCCATGGTGATGTCTGGCAGGTCACCTGAGGCAATATCTGGAGGTAGCAAGACCCTCAGGGCTGGAACTACCACAGTGCTAGCAGGTGGGGCCAGCAGGGACTCCAGGCCTGGGATCAGCAGGTCCCACCAGGCTGTAACTGGAGATGCCCCAATGTCTGGCATGTACTTGGCCTCTGCAGTAGCTGCAGGCTGTGGCTCCTTCCAAGGAGCGGGCAACGAATTCAACGTTGGCTGTGCTCTGGGCCAGAAGCAGTGAGTGGCTCCTGAGGGAGAGCAGGGCTATTTGTGTCTGAAGGTTCCAGGGTTGAAGACAGTCGAACCTCGGGCACCGGAGCGTCTGCCTCTGCTAGCAGGGTATTCCAACTGGAAGGAGAGGAAGACTCCTCTGCTTGAGAGGTAGGCCGCTCTGGAGAGCAGAAATGTACCCTACGCTACCGTGCCACTGGCCGGGGGGGGGGGGGCTTATAGGGACATCGGTCAGGAGAGCAACTCGTCCGCCTCTGGGGAGAGGAGAGGGCGCTCCCGACACTAGGGCATATACAACGTAGGTTCCAACCGGGGGGGCCTGGAGCGACAAAGATCTGTTGAATAGCTAGGACACCTCAGGATGTAGTTGGGGTCCCAACGGTTCCGTGGAGGTGGCGAACACCCGGAGGGCCTGGAGTAGTGTCTCTCAGGAGAGTTGCCGGGCCGACTCAGGGAGTACCATGATAGCTGGGAAGGCCTAGAGCAATGCTGCTAAGAGTAGCGGGGGTGGTAAGAGTGCTCCCTCAGCGGTGACTCAGGCCGGGTGGTCCTAGAGTACGCCCCCTGATCTCTTGCTGCTCATGACGCAGGTACTCATATTGCCTCATCAGCTCCCAACTAGTGAGGGTGTGGTTACTCCCTGACCACTGAGTATGCCTGGAGCAGGGCTGGTAGTCTCTTAGATGAAGAGAGGTGTGTAGTAGGACCTCCTATGGGCTTAGGTGGGTGGTGACGGTCGTATCATACATCTTAGGGATGCAGAATAACTCGTCTGCATCCTGGAGCATGGAAACAACTCATCCAGCTTGAAGGACCATGTTAAAACTATTGGTCGCTAAATCCGGAGAAATTATGGACCATGTAAAAAACTGTTGGTAACTAAATCCGTCTAGAAGGGCCATGTAAAAACGGTTGGCTGGTATGCCCTCACCAGTCTAAGCGGTCAGCTGTGAATGCCCTCACCCGCTATATACATACAAATGTAGTCGGAAGTTTACATACACTTAGGTTGGAACCATTAATTAAAACTAGTTTTTCAACCACTCCACAAATGTCTTGTTTACAAACTATAGTTTTGGCAAGTCGGTTGGGACGTCTACTTTGTACATGACACAAGTCATTTTTCCAACAATTGTTTACAGACAGATTATAATTCATTGTATCACAATTCTAGTGGGTCAGAAGTTTACATACACTAAGTTGATTGTGCCTTTAAACAGCCTGGAAAATCCCCCAAAAGTATGTCATGGCTTTAGAAGTTTCTGATAGGCTAATTGACGCCACTTGAGTCAATTGGTGGTGTACCTGTGGATGTATTTCCAGGCCTACCTTCAAACTCAGTTCCTCTTTGCTTGACATCATGGGAAAATCAAGACCTCAGAAAAACAATTGTAGACCTCCACAAGTCTGGTTCATCCTTGGGAGTAATTTTCAAATGCCTGAAGGTACCATGTTCATCTTTACAAACAATAGTACGCAAGTATAAACACCATGGGACCAGGCATCCGACATACCGCTCAGGAAGGAGACGTGTTCTGTCTCCTAGAGATGAACGTACTTTGGTGTGAAAAGTGGCCACTATGGAAAATGCTGTGGTAGCGTGTGCATGTAAAGACTGTTTACCAATACAACAATTAAACCACTTCTGAAAAAGTACTTGTGCAACCAATGCAATAATAACGCTTATGGCAGTACAGAATAATACTACATGCAATAAACAATACGCAAAGCAGCATTGGCAACTCTAACATACAGCAGAACATATGGCTGAAACTTATCTAAGTAGCATGAAGTAATTAGTGGTAATTACCTGTTGTTGCACAGCATGTACAAACCACAATAACCCCCCCCCCCCCTGCAACTTACATTTCAATGCACGCACAACTTTCAGACATTCGTGTTACTGTCGACAACAAAAATGTCCTCCGACAAATGCGTCGGGTGCAGTGCCCAGTGAGCAGTGTGACCTCATCTTTGAACGTCAATATGCACAACTGTTTTGATATCAGTTTATCATGATCTATTACACCTCATAGCACAACAAACTGCTTAATACTAGTATAGAAATAGACATACATATACTGTAACATTGTGTATAAGTACCCACAAACCTCTAAAAACTGAGCCACATGGCAAGTTGATTGAAAATGTTAAGTCAATTAAACACCATTTTCATTGTTGTCATTTTAACTCCAAAATAATTGTTCAGATTTTGCAGTATATTGAATTGAATTTACATTTCAAATGTTATGCTTTTTGAGCATATAAAAATGAAGTAAGGTATTGAAGTATTGAAATAAAACCAGAAACCTGTATTTTTATGTACATTTTGGGGGATGTAATATTTAATAAGCCCCTAATTTATATATTTTTATAGTGTACAAACTGTTGAGCAATGAAATTATACCAGATGACCTGTTCAGTGGGTTACTGTGTGCAACAAAAGGAGTGATCAAATTAAGATCCTATGTATGCTAAGAGAAGAGGAGTATCTGGTCAATGAGTTTCTTCCTTAGTTTTTTACACAAGACATGCTTAAGGGTCAGGACTTTGCCTACTGGGAAGACAGGGAACTCTAAACCTGACCCTACCAGAAGGAAGGGAACTCTAACCCTACAAGGAAGGAAGGGAACTCTGACCCTACCATGCAGGCATGATACATATGTATGCTAAGCTCTTGTATGGACCAGAGGGAAGAGAGAGAGGGAGGGAGAAGGAGGAGTATCTGGTCAATGAGTTCCTTCCTTAGTTTTTTCTTCTCTTCGATGCATTGAGCTGTAGATGAATGAAATGTCCAAATCCCAGTAGAGCCAAAGGAGGAAAGGAAGACGGGGAGCGAGTTCTTACTGTGTGTTATTGTAAATATGCACTTTGACCTAAGCTTATGTCAAGGTACATATTTCATCCTCCATTTTCACTCTTTCATTTATCTTGTTCTTCTTTCTCTCGTTAGACGTTGACATTTGTAGAGGAGTGTTTTCATATTCAGAAAGTGCACACACACATACACACACACACATGCAGCAGAGCTTCTATCAGAAATACTGTGCATCGGTCAGTCCAGTCAGTAAGTCAGTGGTCTTATAATAACCCCCTCAGCAGATCCATTAAGTATTTAGTAAATACAGCGTGTGTGTGTACTTAAATGTAAGTTTACCAAGAGAGCCAGGTTTCTATGACAACCGGGTCTTGCGTGTCTGTTCCAGGAAGAGGAGAGCGAGAAAGAGAGAGGGGGTGGAGATGGAGAGAGGGGGATGGAGAAAATAGAGAGACATAGGTAAAGAAATTGACAGATAGAGGGGAATGTGGACCTCTCTGTATGGGAGCTAGCTAATAGTATGTAGGTATTTCATCAATGTCAATCGTGGTTTGTATTTCAGCATAATGGTATTTTAGGACAGGCTAATGTAAAGGGGCCCAGCTAATATATAGTCAATCAACTGTAACAATAGATAACATTTACACATCGTTTTGACTATACATATACACTGAGTGTACAAAACAGCCTCAATTCGTCGATGCATGTACTATACAAGGTGTCGAAAGCGTTCCACAGGGATCTTGGCCCATGTTGACTCCAATGCTTTCCACAGTTGTGTCAAGTTGGCTGGATGTCCTTTGGGTGGTGAACCATTCTTGATACACACAGGAAATGGCTGAGTTTGAAGATCCCAGCAGCGTTGAAGTTCTTTACACAAACCGGTGCAGCTGGCAACTACTACCATACCTGGTTCAAAGGCACTTAAATATTTTGTTTTGCTCATTCACCCTCTGTATGACACAAATACACAATCCATGTCTCAACTGTCTCAAGGCTTAAAAATCATTCTTTAACCTCTCTCCTCCCCTTCATCTACATTGATTGAGGTGTATTTAATAAGTGACATCAATAGCTTTCACCTGGATTCACCCTATGTCATGGAAAGAGCAGGTGTTCATAATGTTTTGTACACTAAGTGTATACTTTTGACCCCCAGTCCACGATTAGAGGGGAACAGGGGAATGAAAACCTGTAGGAGTTTAATACAATAACAGAATGAGTTCAAATGAGTTCAAAACAATTACTTTTGTAAAAGTTCATTGTAGGGGGTAAAAAATTAGTATGCCACACAGTTTGAGCAACCCATAGAAATCTCACCTAGTTTTTTTAGTAGAGTGAACCAACTTGAGTTTTTCTACCTCCCACTATTTCTGAGGGAGAGAAAGGAGGGAGGTAGAGAGAGAACTGTAACTGTGATAATCAAGTCTGTCTGGTAAAACTATAATTAAACTGGCTCTCACAGCATAGACCTGGGTTTTGAGGTGTGTGTGTGTGTGTTCTCCTTTCTGCCCTAGGGCTCTGTTATATTATTGTGAAACTATATCTCTACTTAGACTAATTAACAGGCATTAAACACTATTTGGCAAAACTATCCCTCCCTTCCTCTCTCCTTCTCTCCCTGCTCTCTCCTCTTTCTCTCAGTACCTCTAGGCTGTCTGTCTGTTTCTTGTTTTGTGTTGTTTGTCTGACTCCTTTGATTGTCTGTCTGATAAGATACCCATTGGGTTGTGTCATTCTCTGAATGATAAGAAACCAAATATCCAGACGGTCCTAGGCCTATATCTGATTCATAACATAGGCATTAGCTCAGGGAGCTGACATGAGTCTTTCAGGTCTCAAGCAAGGTACTCATTACCTGAGCCTATTTCAATGAACCACCTCTGATATTTGACGTCCATCCATGTGTGAGGACGTCGGGAGATGAGCGCTGTTACCTTCAAGTACTGTAGGTTTTGGTTTTGCTAGGGCATTGTGGACAGGGATGGCAGATGGGCATAAGCATCTGCCTCTGATTCTAAACGTTGCATGTTTGAATCCAGCGATAGAAAGTTGTTTTTATATTTTTGTTTTAAGTTAATGCCTAAACATAACCTTAAGTTCAGGTTAAGTTTGGAAGTTCGAAATGTGACTTTTATGAAACTGTTAACATCTAATTCTGACGTGAGACTGTGAGAGCTTGTAGAATATATGCCAGCGGAGTAAGGTATTGTCTTCTTGTTTTGCCAGATGGCTGATGAGCTATTCTGTGATTGTAGCTTTGTCTTTTGTCTCTTATGATGTTCAGATTGATATCAGTCGGCCCTAGGTCTTTTACCGTAGATAAAGGCTTGCACACATGTACGGCTGTGACCGCATGCACACACAGACACACACACGCACACACACACTTACTGTTGTGATTGAAGGAATAGAGGATACGGAGAAGTGAAAAAGAGGTAGGCAACACAGCACACAGCAGCAAAGGGAGTTTAAAATCCCGTTAGTTTCCTTCTTGCGATCAGTAGCAGTAATTAGTCAGAGTGACATGGTGCTAAAGGAAACAAAGTGTTCATTCTTCAGTGTCCTGGGAACGTTAATACAGTACACACACTATTAATTAATGACCTCTGATTTCACAGCCCCCATGGTGCTATACTTATCTACACACACATGCACACACACACTACATATATTGTATATCAGTGGTTCACTAACAAGGTAAGATAGGTTTTCACATGCTTCTTACTTGTTTCTTGCACATTACTTAATTGTACAGTAAGTACTTGCACAGCTGCAAGGTCAGGTGCATTGTGAATAGATGGTCCAATTACTGATTCCATACAGAACCCAATGTAAACCCATACAGAAAGAAAAACCTATTTTAGTTATCCCTTTTTGAACCTCTATGCAGTTTTACAAGAGTTTATATGTCTAATGATGTCACCTCTGCTCGTGTGTGTGTTAGAGAGATCCTTCTCTGACCTTTAATTCAAGTCTATAATAGTATAATAGTAATGATGTCACCTTTCTACTCCCCTGTCTTTCTCTTCCTGCCTATCTCTCCTGCTTCTGTCTCTCTGTCACGTATTCTCTTCTTTATTAAATAGATTTAAACTGTGAACATATAATAGATCATGAATAAACCACATCCTGGCTGACATGACAACTGAAGAGTTGTGAGTACTTGCAGAGGTGTGGTTTGTGTGTGTATGTGTGCACATGCTCACTTGTGTGTGTTTGTGCACACATACATGTGTATTTTGTGTGAAATGACTAACGGACTGCAGCATTTTATCCAAGAGTGTGTCAATAGTCTCCACAGGAGAAGAAATGTTCATTTCCATAAGGACAAATCACTCAAAACAAACCCCATGTCTACACAGTGAGACTCCCTGTGTCTCTGTCTCTGTCGTCAGGAAGAATAGAGGAGACACTCCGCTGTGTGTGTGTGTGTGAGACGCTCTGATAGACACTGTATAATAGATAATATCAGTAGGAGGCCGCAACGAAGCCTGGGGGTTGGGTAGAGTTGGATCCAAGTTTGGGGGTCTTGTGATGGGAGTGGGGGCCAGAGTGAGGATTGGAGGTTGGGTACTGGTGGCTCAAGGATCCGGTCCGGAAACACCACAGTCGATCAAACAAGTCCTGCAGGCGAAGTGCTGCAACAAAGGACCTTGCAGCTGGCCCAGAACAGAGTAGCACGTCTTTCCCTTCAATGTAAACTGCGGGCTAATTTCAACAGTATGCATGTCAGTTTCTCTTGGCTCAAAGTAGAAGAGATTTACATTACTGTGTTAAAAATTCCAAATTGTCTGTATAAATCAACTTACATATTAGCCTTATGTGGCCCCGCCCACTTGACACAGATCCATTCGAACGCGGTTGTTTTTGTGTTTCCGTTTCACAACTTCCGTCAACGCTAGCGAATGACCTCAGAGCGGGGGCTAGCTAATAATAAAAAAAACTTGCATCATTATCACATCTTAACAAATAAACAAAAGCAAAACATGGCTCACATTCTTCACCAGGAGGAGGGAAAAGGATTGGTATTTTTTAAGGCCGATGTTCAGCCCAGCCAACCAAGCAGCTCTTACCACTGGGCTTGGGTACTTGTATCCAACAACGGATAAGTAGAGACGGCTGGATGCGCTTGCACCGCTGGCCTTGGAATGTCATGCATCCTCAATTTTGTAGAAGGTCGGCTCATAAGCAAAGCCACTTGTATTTCTAAGTCTAACATTACTTGACCTAAGCGATTACAGCATACAAGCAGCCTACAAGCAGCCTACAAGCAGCCTACATGTGGTGACAGTTACTATAATCCATAGGCTAACGTTATGATAGATGATATCTATGATCAATCTCTGCGTCACTTGGTCTTGTAATTTACTTTTATAGCCTATTTTCTTCATTCCTTTTATATGTGAAAGTGCACAATATTACCTTATCTAGACACAGAAGGATACAATAGTCCGGCCTAACATAGCAGTTTAAACGTTTCGTTGGATGAAAGCTGATTTGAGAATGTCATGATTTACTGGTGATGTTAACAGGTATTTGTGAATCAACAGAACTGCTATATGTCAAATGTCATGTTGGTGAAGCATGGTAGGTTTATGGAGTTCATGTGAGTAGGGTATAAAATGTATTTAAACATGTCAGCATCATATGTATTTCTTTGGTGTTATTGTTTTTCTGGGTGAATAAGGTTTGTATCCTTGTGGTTGGGGGTAATGCCTAAAGTATGGTAAGTACAAGTGGTCTCATCTCATTGGGAAGAATAGCAAGGCAAGTTTAGGATGAAACTTGCATGTGTTTTGATTGATTGATCACATTGTCCTCAGTCACACAATTGTTAATAATGGGATTTTCTCTGAATGTTTATATTGTAACAAACATTCCATCACAGGTGCAGAATGCAGTGTCCAGTGGGCTAACTGCCCTAGACTGCACAGATGAGCAGCGACAATGGAATGCAGGGACTCGGAGGAAACTTGAGCCAAAGAGGTTAAACAGCATAGACTTCACACACCATAAGGCCAGTGACCAATATGCAGAAAAGCATCCAGAATGTCCACTCCTGCCTCCCACTCCTGCATTCCACTCACGAGAGGAATAGGAGCCTGAGACACCTTGCCACGATCGTCGTAGTGAGGAGACCAAAGCGCAGTGTGATGTGAATACATCTTTTTAATGAAAGATGAAAAAACACGAAGTACACTAAACAAACAAAATAACAAGACGACCGTGACCGCTATCAAAACTGAGTGCAAACATGCAACATCACATAGACAATAACCCACGAAATACCCCAAGAAGATGGCTGCCTAAATATGGTTCTCAATCAGAGACAACGATAAACAGCTGCCTCTAATTGAGAACCAATCTAGGAAACCATAGACATACATAAACACCTAGATGGTAAACAACCCCATAAACCTACAAAACCCCTAGACAATACAAAAACACATACATCACCCATGTCACACTTTGATCTAACCAAAATATATAGAGAAAACAAAGAATACTCAGGTCAGGGCGTGACAGTACCCCCCCACAAAGGTGCGGACTCCGGCCGCAAAAACCTAATCTAAAGGGGAGGGTCCGGGTGGGCCTCTTTCACGGCGGCGGCTCGGGTGCGGGATGTGGACCCCGCTCTACCTCAGTCTTGGCCCACTTAGGTGGCGCCTCAGGAGCGGGGACCCTCGCAGCGGGCCCCGGACTGAAGATCATCGTAGAGAGCGCCACTGGACGGAAAGGCGCCTCTGGACTGAGGAGCGACTCTGGCAGCTCCGGACTGATGGGCAGCTCCGGACTGAGGGGCAGCTCCGGACTGAGGGGCTGCTCCGGACTGAGGGGCAGCTCCGGACTGAGGGGCAGCTCCGGACTGAGGGGCAGCTCTGGACTGAGGGGCAGCTCTGGACTGAGGGGCAGCTCTGGACTGAGGGGCAGCTCTGGACTGAGGGGCAGCTCCGGACTGAGGGGCAGCTCTGGACTGGCTGACGACTCTGGCAGCTCCTGGCTGACTGACGGCTCTGGCAGCTCCTGGCTGGCTGACGGCTCTGGCAGCTCCTGGCTGGCTGACTGCTCTGGCAGCTCCTGGCTGGCTGACTGCTCTGGCAGCTCCTGGCTGGCTGACGGCTCTGGCAGCTCCTGGCTGGCTGACGGCTCTGGCAGCTCCTGGCTGGCTGACGGCTCTGGCAGATCCTGGCTGGCTGACGGCTCTGGCAGCTCCTGGCTGGCTGACGGCTCTGGCAGCTCCTGGCTGGCTGACGGCTCTGGCAGCTCCTGGCTGATATACGGCTCTGGCAGCTCCTGGCTGACTGGCGGCTCTGGCAGCTCCTGGCTGGCCGCCCCAACATTGTTTTAGAGAATATGCCTCATAACCCGCAGACCACGTGTATGGCGTCTTGTCGGGGGTGAGCGGTTTGCTGATGTCAATGTTGTGCACAGAGTACCCCATTGTGGCGGTGGTGTAATGGTATGGGCAGGCATAAGCTACGGTCAATGAACACAATTGCATTTTATCGATGGCAATTTGAATACACAGAAATACCGTGACGGGTTCCTTAAGGTATCTGTGACCAACGGATGCATATCTGTATTCCCAGTCATATGAAATCCATAGATTAGGGCCTAATGAATTTATTTAAATTTACCAATTTCTTCATATGAACTTTATTGTTGCATGCTGCATTTATATTTTTGTTCAGTATATCAACAAACTATCTATTAATAAGCAACTAACTATCTGTTGATAAGCAACTGCTTGCTAAGGTTACGGTTAGGGTAAGGTTCAGAATAAGATTTAGGCTAAAGGTTAGGGTTAGGATAAGGGTTGTCCATGGTAAGGGATCTCCAAATAAATTGTTACCATCTTGGGTAACGTAAGGGAAACTGGGCATCTAGAGGGGGGGGGGTTGCATTTAGCTAATTGCACTTATTGTCACTTAGCTAATAACGCCTAATATCACGCTAGCCATTTTACAAACATTTGAATGCTGAAAGTGACCTGCAGATGTGCCAGATCAGGAATAGACCTACCTCTCCTTGGTCAGTGCCCAAAACTGCACACAGCGTGCAGATTGACGAGGCTACTGATATTGCCTGTTGTTGGGCGACATGCAAAATTACTTGTAGATCAATGACTGTCAAGACAATTACATGCTTAGTTTGACACTGAAGGTAAGGACGCATCAGTTGTCACGAAAGATGAGAGGTATTTTTGGAAAGTAGAAAGAAAGTACCTTGAGCAAAAAACAATTGTGAACCGCCAAACATTTGAACCTGGGACAGATGCATATCAGTGAATCATTACATCCCTATGTGAAACATCACCTTCATCCATCATTGACACACACACCTGTCACACACACACAAAAAAAAACAGAGTCATACTTAAAATAAATTCCTATTATCAGCAGTCTGACAGGGAGGAAGAGATGAGAAAAGAGACAAAGTGTACGTAAGTAGAGGGGAATAGTTAGGGAAGGGGAGGAGAATTGTTAGGGAAGGGGAGGAGAATGGTTAGGGAAGGGGAGGAGAATGGTTAGGGAAGGGGAGGAGAATGGTTAGGGAAGGGGAGGAGAATGGTTAGGGAAGGAGAGGAGAATGGTTAGGGAAGGAGAGGAGAATGGTTAGGGAAGGAGAGGAGAATGGTTAGGGAAGGGGAGGAGAATGGTTAGGGAAGGGGAGGAGAATGGTTAGGGAAGGGGAGGAGAATGGTTAGGGAAGGGGAGGAGAATGGTTAGGGAAGGGGAGGAGAATGGTTAGGGAAGGGGAGGAGAATGGTTAGGGAAGGGGAGGAGAATGGTTAGGGAAGGGGAGGAGAATGGTTAGGGAAGGGGAGGAGAATGGTTAGGGAAGGGGAGGAGAATGGTTAGGGAAAGGGAGGAGAATGGTTAGGGAAGGAAAGGAGAGAGGGGAGGAAAGGATAACAGCGAAAGATATGAGTTGATGAAAAGTAAAGAAGAACAGGGAAAGGGGCAGAGAGGAGAAAGAAGCGAGAGAAGATTAAGCATGCACATAAGAAGATGAGTGGATAAGGGAGGAGCGTGTGAGGAGGTGTGTGTGTGTGTGTGTGTGTGGGTTCGTGTGCGCGCTTGCGATAATTTCAAGATAGACTTAATGAACATCTGTCCCTGCCTCTCTACATCTCCCATGGCCTATGCAGTCTTAGATCTGTCATACACATCACTCACCCCCCCTCCACTTTCCCATTGAGAATTTATGAGCATGTGCTTGGAAACACGCGCACCTACACACACCTGTAGTTGTGTGACTGACACTCACGAGGCATTTAGGAGAGAGAATAGATGCCACCCTCCTCAAGTTCCACCAGCTGTTGGCACTGTGTGACTGGGAGCTGCTGCGCATAGTGTGTATGGGCAAACCAACCTCCTGCTGGTTTCATTTACACAAAAGTTTGTCATATACTGTATCACCAAGCTTTTTTGGGGAGCTATTCCACAGTGTCTCTATATACAGTGTACTACACTCTTACAAAAAAAGGGTTCTTCGGCTGTCCCCTTAGGAGAACGCGTTTTTGGTTCCACATAGAACCCCTTTCGGTTCCATGTGGAACGGTTCTACTATGACCAAAAGGCTTCTACAAAGGGTCCTCCTATGGGGACAGCCAAAGTGTACACCCCTAGAGACTGACAGAGGCTGTACATAACAAATCATTTCCCTTCACGTTTCAACATAATGACTAGTTCATGAAGTCATGGAAATTTTTTGTAGTATATTGATAAATCATACGTTTTCTAATCAGTGAAAGATCTAGTCTAACTATAGCTATTAAATGCCGGAGGGATCGCTCTATTCACATAAAGTACACACACACAAAAACATGCACACACTCACACACATTCTTGCCTCGTTCCCTGTCTATCTTTTCCATTAACTTTGTATTAACTTTGGGTTAGTAGCCAAGATTAACCTGTGTATGTGCGTGCGTGTGTGGCCTGCAGAAGCAGTAGCTTCAGAACAAAGAAACACACACACACTTACACAAACACATTCTTTGTGTGTGTGCGTGCCTGCGTCCCTTGCGTGTGTTTGTGTGTGCGTGCGTGCGTGCGTGCGTGCGTGCGTATGTGCGCCTGAATTTATGCATGTGTGTGTGGGCCACTAAATGTGTGTGACTACCCTGTGGGAATTGCTTGTCTACTCCAGTGAGCTAGTGAGACGAGACGAGACCTTGGAGAGAGATGACCTTGAAACACTCTCACTATGTCCCCTACTGAGTACTGCAGAGAGAGAGAGCGGGAGGGGGAGTTGAAGTTATATGAGGGAGAGGGAGAGAGAGGGAGAGAGAGAGTGAAGTAAATGGCAGAAAGGGAGATGGAAAGATAAAGGGGAAGAGAAGACAATGTAAAATAAACAAACAGTGAGGAGAGAGAGAGAGAGCAATGAATCATCAAGTTTCTGAATAAGACACTTGTTGGCTCCTTATCGTTTCTCTCCTCCTACATCAAGTCACTCATGACTTCATTATTTAACTCCCATACATGCATCTGAATATTCAATAGATTTGTAATCTCTCTGAAAATGTTCACATTGTTGATTTGAATGCCAGTGAGTGCTGAGACCAGGGTTGTAGTCAGAAATGTGTAACGTACCAAATCTTGCAGATAGAAATGCCAGGAAAATAACCTGCATGATTTCTCATTCCACATATCTGAGATATACAGTACCAATCAAAAGTTTGGTAACACCTACTCATTCCAGAGTTTTTCTTTAGTTTTACTATTTTCTACATTGTAGAATAATAGTGAAGACATCAAAACTATGAAGTAACACATATGGAATCATGTAGTAACCAAAAAAGTGTTAAACAAATCCAAATATATTTTAGATTTTAGATTCTTCAAAGTAGCCACCCTTTGCCTTGATGACAGCTTTGCACACGCTTGGCATTCTCTCAACCAGCTTCACCTGGAATGCTTTCCAACAAGTCTTGAAGGAGTTCCCACATATAGTGAGCACTTGTTGGCTGCTTTTTCTTCACTCTGCGGTCCAACTGATGCAGGCCAGGTCATCTGATGTAGCACTCCATCACTCTCCTTCTTGGTCAAATAGCCCTTACACATCCTGGAGGTGTGTTGGGTCCTTGTCCTGTTGAAAAACAAATGATAATCCCACAAAGCGCAAACCAAATGGGATGGCGTATTGCTGCAGAATTTGCAAAAATGTCAAATATACTGTTTTGGCTTTGTCATTATGGGGTATTGTGTGTAGATTAACGAGGGAAATGTTTTATTTAAAACATTTTAGAATATGGCTGTAACGTAACAAAACGTGGAAAAAGTCAAGGGGTCTGAATACTTTCCGAAAGCAAAATATGTCTGTATACAGTATCTTGACAACAAACAATTCTGCAGAGGCATCGCACTGCAGAGTCATATAAAACGATGATTATAAAATAATAATCGATTAGGACAGAACAGGGTATGACAGGACAGGAAAATAGTCTTAGACAAAATACTACTGCAATCAAAATAGACACTGTACATAACATTAAACACTCAACATAATACATACATTGCAGGTTATCCATTTCATACACATTTACATGTCTCGTATAGCCACATACATAATACATATTGCACACTGCCCTTACACATTCTGTTAGTGGCATATTGACACAGCTTAAATTTACTTATTGTTTGTAAAGAGGTTTTCATTTAGTCTCAAAGCTCATAACACTGATGGGCTTAAAGATAAACAGCGCGGTGTTCATTAGGCACCAAACGGAAGAAAACTGGAGAGAACCAGGAGAGAACCTGAACTTGTCCAATAAGAAACCACCATTTCTTGTCCCATTAAGACCTTTTCCGTTGCATATGATAATGAACAAGTCTGCCCTTCTTTTCAGACTTCATGTTCATCACCATGTCTGCTGTGGTTCTGTCATTTGTTTGTCAGAGTCATGTCTCGCTCTCACAGGCAGCACACCTTCGTCTGTCTTCCGTTACTCTCTGTCTCTTTCACTCTGCCCCCCCCCCCCCCTCTCGCTGAATGTATTCTCATGGAGGAGTGTTTTGGAGTGATGTTTGTCCGTCCGTCTGTCTGTCTGTGTTCGTGTAAACAATGTGTTGCTCTCAGGATGACGTGGCTTTCAAAGACAGTATTATTATTAGATATGGAGCGTTAGAGTCATGTCTCCTGTTGTCTTGTCTCGTCTCTTCTCGTCTCATCTGTGTCTCGTTTGGGTCTCACTATGCATCTCACAAGGGAGGCAGGGGAGTGAACTGAAGGTGAGAAAACAGCAGGTGGGGAGGGAGATGTGTTCCCCTATCACACACACACACACAAACAAGCACACATGCACACACACACACACACACACACATTCATTCTTTCCACATGAAAGACCTCTCTCTATCTAGGGAGGGATGACACAGGGTGTTTTTACTCACAGTAGACCTACCTCCCGACCACCCAGCTCTCTCTCTCTCACTCTCTCTGTTTCTCTCTCTGTCTCTCTCGCTCTCTCTCTATCAAGGTGAAGCACCTTGACAGAGTTGTCAGAAGGTACACAGCCAATGTTTTACTGTTGGGTAGGTACTGTAGGTAGGAGAGTTCAAATACAGAATAGATCAAGGACATTCTACTGTATGTGGACATGTTGCCTGACATGTTATTACAATCTCAATCTATATTGTCATGCAACACATAGTTTTCATTTGTGTTAAACACAAGAGATAAGAACAATGGAAACAAAACATTGACACTCACAAGAAAAAAATGATTCAAATCTTCAACTATGGCTCCGTTATGCCATTTTCTGTCCTACTTTACTAAGCCACATGCTTATATATATTTAGAAGTATAGTTTAAAACATATTTGTATGATACATATTTAGAGTGCACATCAGAATACATTTTCATTCCTATACATATATGATTCCATAAGCTTTAGAGTTCATTACTTACTTATATATGGTGTCCTTGACTCAGCGTTTTGGGTTCTGTGGGTTTGGAACATGCATGTTTTACTGAATGGTGTTTACAGGGTTGGGGTTGAGATTAGGGTTGCGATACTGTTGCTATAGTATGGTGTTCAGATTCAATCGTTGTCATTACCATCAATCGTCGTCACTTTAATTAACTCTACCTACATACTACCTCAACTAACCGGTGCCCTCGCACATTGACTCTGTACCGGCACCCCCCTTTTTATATATTGGTATTTTCTACGGCCCCTCCTTAATTAATTGTTACTTTTATCTCTTAATCTTATCCATATTTTTTTTAACTGCACTGTCGGTTAGGGGCTCATAGGTAAGCATTTCACTGTAAGGTTGTATTCGGCGCATGTGACTAATAAAATTGGATTTGATTTGAACTATCATCCCCATTCTCATCATTGCTATAGTATTGCCAGGCTTGGGTAGGTTACTTTCTACATGTAATCATTTACAGTTACTAGTTACCTGTCCAAAATTGTAATCAGTAATGTAACTTTTGGATAGGTCCCCCGAGTGGCGCAGCGGTCTAAGGCTTCAGGACTTGATGTGTCACTACAGACACCCTGGATCAATTTCAGGCTGTATCACAACCGGCTGTGATTGGGAGTTCCATAGGGCGGCGCACAATTGGCCCAGCGTCGTCTTGGTGTGGCCGGTGTAGGCCTTCATTGTAAATAAGAATTTGTTCTTAACTGACTTGCCTAGTTAAATGTTAAATCAAATTTTAAAAATAATAATTACCCAAACTCAGTAACGTAATCTGATTAAATTAAGTTACTTTTAGATTACTTTCACCTTAAGAGGCATTAGAAGAAGACAAACATTTATGTTACCAATTGAACAACATCTATTGCAGGATAAATCAATGTTAAGGTTGCTGGCCATATATGGATGTTAAATGTTACTTTATGGGTTGGTTATGTAGGCTTCTTCTAACCCATTGCTTTCTACTTCATATAATAATACAATTAAATTATATCTGTACATTAGAAACAAAAGTCTATCAGAATTCCAGTCATTCCAATAAATGTTATACCCCTTGATCTTCAAGAATAGGACTCATGGAAATATGGAAGTATAGATCAGCCAAATTGTTTTACCTGAGCATAACACCAAAACTACGGACTTATTAGCCAGCCCTACTGTTGTTTTTGATTTTGTTGTCATTGAGGACGGATTGGATTCATTATGTGACAGTTGAGCTCATGAGGCATTTATAAGTTATATCCTTCAATAATCAATGGATATATATATATATATATATATAGCTAAATGAGAGCAGCAGTGTGGTTCACCTCAATGCGACATGTAGATATCAATAATACGTGATATCTGTATCACCGTAGACTACACCACTGCTGCCATCCTTACCTCCAAGCGTTTATTCAAATTGGATTATCTTTGGATGCTGACAGCAGTCGCACCATTGGAAGACATAGCTTGGACTGTGGCCTAAAAAAGCATATTCTTGCACTTTCCCGCGATCCACCAAACACATTTGGTGTGTCATCATAGTGGTTACTGACTTGTGGCCAGACTCGCTCAGACCGAACAAACTTAAACTTGAGCCTTTTTTCAATGCTGATTTGAATTGCATTGAGAAAACCGAGAACTGTCCAAGATTTTTTTTCTCGCAAACATCCTTTCTGAATTTAAAAGTAATCCTCGAAGTAATCATCTAGTTTTTCAAAAGTATCTGTAATCTGGTTACAATATTTTTGCTGCTAACCTAACGGATTACAGTTACCGTTTTTTTTAAATAATCCCTTACATGTAAGGGATTACATGTAATCAGTTACTCCCCACCCCTGTGTATTGCAGTAGTGGTAATATCTAATATAGGAGGTTATTTCTGTCTTCTCTGCTTTCTCTGACCGTCTGTCTTCTTTCTGATTCTTCTGACTGATCCAGGTGTGTGCGTGTGTGCGTGTGTGTGCGTAGGCATGTGTGCGCGTGTGTATGGGGGTGTGGCCGGTATGCTGTACACACAATACTGTTAACAATCTTATTGAAACACACACACGCGCAAACGCACACGCAAATGTATACACACACACACACACACACACACACTGTACCATACACAGGTGTCTGTGACAGTGAGTGTAGTGTTGTGTGAGAGGACTTATCAGTGAAGCACTGCAATTAACTCTTAGGCTAAAGACAATACACCTCCATCGGGGACTGAAAAAGGGAGGGAGGGGAATGATAGAGAGGGTGGAGATTAGAGGAGAATAGGTGAAGGATGGGGACAATTATTCAAGGAGAACAGGTGGGGAAAGAGAAAAGGGGAAAGGAAAGAGGTGTAGAGGTTAATTTGTCAATAAGAGCACTCTCTCGGGCCTCCCGGGTGGCGCAGTGGTTAAGAAGCAGTGCAGCTTGGTTGGGTTGTGTATTGGAGGACGCATGACTTTCAACCTTCGTCTCTCCCGAGCCCGTACGGGAGTTGTAGCGATGAGACAAGATAGTAGCTACTTAAAAAAAATTGGGAGAATTTTTTAAATATTTTTTTTTAAATAAATAAAATAAGAGCACTCTCTCTGCTTCTCTCCTCTCTCTCCTCTGCTGTTCATCCCTCCATGGAGGGATGGAGGGACAGAGGAGAGGAGCGGAGAGAGTGCTCTCTATTTTTAGACCTTATAGCTAGAACCTCCATCAGAAGCTAGCCATCAGAGGCTAACCAGCTAATTAGCTACTAGCTATTTAGTCATTGTTAGCCACTGCTAGCGGCCTTTACCTTTAGCTCAGACAACAGCTGCTTTTAACCTGGATAATACCTGCCAGTCTGCACAGCGCGATATCAGCCCTGAGCATATCGGACTGCTTTTCTCCACTACATCACCGGATTCCTGCCGTAAGCTCTGGACCATTACTCCGGTTCATTGTAACTAGCTAGCTGCTCCCGAGTGGCCCAGCCCCGAAGCTAGCCTTGAGCCAGGCCCATCTCCTGGCCTGCTCAGTGGACCCTATGATCACTTGGCTACACAGCTGATGCCTCCCGGGCTCTATACTAACACGACTAGAAGCCACTACATCACCGGATTCCTGCCGTAAGCTCTGGACCTTTGCACTAGAAGCACCGGAGTGGCTAACGCCCTTGGCCCGAAGCTAGCACCAGTTAGCCTCGAGTCAGGCGCATGTCCCGGCTAGCATAGTAACGACTACCTAACGGCTTCCCTGTTTCCTCTATTGCTGTTCACTGGACCTTATGATCACTACAGCTACATAGCTGATGCCTGCTGGACTGTTCATTATTCACAGTACTCCATTTTGTTTATTTTGTTTATCTGTCGGCCCCAGCCTCAAACTCAAGCCCTGTGTGTAGTTAACTGACCCTCTCTGCCCATTCATCGCCATTTTACCTGTTGTTGTCTTAGCTGATTAGCCGTTGTTGTCTTACCCGTTGTTGTCTTAGATAGCTCTCCCAATCAACACCTGTGTTTGCTTTATGCCTCGCTCTATGTCTCTCTCTAATGTCAATATGCCTTGTATACTGTTGTTTAGGGTAGTTATCACTGTTTAATTTTACTGGGGAGCCCCTAGTCCCACTCGACATGCCTCTGATAGCTATTTTATCTCACCTCCCACACATGCGTTAACCTCACCTAGCATAACTAGTGCCTCCAAAGATGCAACCTCTCTCATCGTCACTCAATGCCTAGGTTTACATCCACTGTACTCGCACCCTACCATACCCCTGTCTGTACATTATGCCCTGAATCTATCCTACCACGCCCAGAAATCTGCTCCTTTTATTCTCTTTTCCCAACGCACTAGACGACCAGTTCTGATAGCCGTTAGCCGTACCCTCATCCTTACTCCTCCTCTGTTCCTCGGGTGATGTACATATTAACCCAGGCCCTGTTTGTCCCCAGGTGCTCTCATTTGTTGACTTCTGTAACCGTAAAAGCATTGGTTTCATGCATGTTAACATCAGAATCCTCCTCCCTAAGTTTGTTTTACTCACTGCTTTAGCACACTCCGCCAACCCTGATGTCCTTGCCGTGTCTGAATCCTGGCTTAGGAAGGCTACCAAAAATTCTGACATTTCCACCCCCAACTACAACATTTTCCATCAAGATAGAACTGCCAAAAGAGGACAAGTTACAATCTACTTCAGAGATAGCCTAAAAAGTTCTGTCATACTTTCCAGGTCTATGCCCAAACAGTTTGAGCTAATTTAAAAAATGAATCTCCCCAGAAATAAGTCTCTCACGGTTGCCTCCTGTTATCGACCCCCCTCACCTCCACAGTTATGCCCTGGAGACCATATATGACTTGATTGCCCCCCATCTATCTTCAGAGTTCGTTCTGTTAGGTGACCTAAACTGGGATATGCTTAACAACCCGGGCGTCCTACATTCTAAGCTAGATGCCCTCAATCTAACACAAATTATCAAGGAACCCACCAGGTACAACCCTAAATCCGTAAACATGGGCACCCTCATATTATCCTGACCAACTTGCCTTCCAAATACACCTCTGCTGTCTTCAACCAGGATCTCAGCGATCACTGCCTCATTGCCTGCATCCGTTATGGGTCCGCGGTCAAACGACCATCCCTCATCACTGTCAAACGCTCCCTAAAATGTTTCTGCAAGCAGGCCTTTCTAATCGACCTGGCCCGGGTATCCTGGAAGGATATTGACCTCATGTCGTCAGTAGAGGATGCCTGGTTGTTCTTTAAAATCAATTACCTCACCATCTTAAATAAGCATGCCCCTTTCAAAAAAAGCAGAACTAAGAACAGATATAGTCTGTGGTTCACTCCAGACACTACTGCCCTCGACCAGCACAAAAACATCCTGTGGCGTACTGCACTAGCATTGAATAGTCCCCGCGATATGCAACTTTTCAGGGAAGTTAGGAACCAATATACACAGGCAGTTAGGAAAGCAAATGCTAGCTTTTTCAAACAGAAATTTGCATCCTGTACCTCTAACTCCAAAAATGTTTTGGGACACTGTAAAGTCCATGGAGAATAAGATGACCTCCTCCCAGCTGCCCACTGCACTGAGGCTAGGAAACACTGTCACCACTGATAAATCCACGATAATTGAACATTTCAATAGGCATTTCTCTACGGCTGTCCATGCTTTCCTCCTGGCTACCCCAACCCCGGCCAACAGCTCCGCACCCCCCGCAGCTATTTGTCCAAGCCTCCACAGCTTCTCCTTCACCCAAATCCAGATAGCTGATGTTCTGAAAGAGCTGCAAAACCTGGATACATACGAATCAGCTGGGCTAGACAATCTGGACCCTCTCTTTCTAAAATGATCCGCCACCATTGTTGCAACCCCTATTACTAGTCTGTTCAACCTCTCTTTCGTATCGTCCGAGATTCCTAAAGATAGGAAAACTGCCTCGGTCATTCACCTATTCAAAGGGGGTGACACTCTAGACCCAAACTGTTACAGACCTATAATACCTATATACCTTTCTTAGAAAGCCAAGTTAACAAACTGACCATTTCGAATACCACCGTACCTTCTCCGCTGTGCAATCCGGTTTCCGAGCTGGTCACGGGTGCACCTCAGCCACACGCTGAAGGTACGAAACAATATCATAGCCGTCATTGATAAAAGACAGTACTGTGCAGCCGTCTTCATCAACCTGGCCAAGGCTTTCGACTCTGTTAATCACTGTATTCTTATTGGCAGACTCAACAGCCTTGGTTTCTCAAATGATTGCCTCGCCTGGTTCACAAACTACTTCTCAGACAGAGTTCAGTGTGTCAAATCAGAGGGCCTGTTGTCAGGACCTCTGTCAGTCTCAATGGGGGAACCACAGGGTTCAATTCTTGGGCCGACTCTTTTCTCTGTATATATCAACGATGTCGCTCTTGCTGCGGGGATTCCTTGATCCACCTCTACGCAGACAACACCATTCTGTATACGTCTGGCCCTTCTTTGAACACTGTTAACGAACCTCCAAATGAGCTTCAACGCCATACAACACTCCTTCCGTGGCCTCCAACTGCTCTTAAACGCTAGTAAAACTAAATGTATGCTCTTCAACCGATCACTGCTCTCAGCCACCCGACTAGCATCAATACTCTGGACGGTTCTGACTTAGAATATGTTGACAACTATAAATACCTAGGTGTCTGGCTAGACTGTAAACTCTCCTTCCAGACTCATATTAAACATCTCCAATCCTAAATGAAATCTAGAATCGGCTTCCTATTTCACAACAAAGACTCATTCACTCACGCTGCCAAACATACCCTCGTAAAACTGACTATCCTACTGATCCTCGACGTCATCGATGTCATTTACAAAATAGCCTTCAACTTTCTACTCGGCAAACTGGATGCAGTCTATCACAGTGCCATCCGTTTTGTCACCAAAGCCCCACATACCACTGACCACTGCGACAAGTGTGGTCACGTCGGCTGGCCCTCGCTACATATTCGTCGCCAAACCCACTGGCTCCAGGTCATCTATAAGTCTTTGCTAGGTAAAGCTCCACCATATCTCAGCTCACTGGTCACCATAGCAACACCCACCCGTAGCACGCGCTCCAGCAGGTATATCTCACTGGTCATCCCCAAATCCAACACCACCTTTGGCCGCCTTTCCTTCCAGTTCTCTGCTGCCAATGACTGGAACTAATTGCAAAAATCACTGAAGTTGGAGACTTATATCTCCCTCACTAACTTTAAGCATCAGCTATCTGAGCAGCTTACCTATCGCTGCAGCTGTACACAGCCCATCTGTAAATAGCCCATCCAACTGCCTACCTCATCCCCATATTGTTTTTTTTTTTTTTTTATTGCTCTTTTGGACACCAGTATTTCTACTTGCACATCATCATCTGCACATCTATCACTCGTGTTCATTTGCTAAATTGTAATTACTTCGCTACTATGACCTATTTATTTCCTTACCTCCTTACTCCATTTGCACAAACTTTATAGATTTTTCTATTGTGTTATTGACTCTATTTTTGTTTGTCCCACGTGTAACTCTGTGTTGTTTTTTGTCGAACTGCTTTGCTTTATCTTGGTCAGGTCGCAGTTGTAAATGAGAACTTGTTCTCAACTGTCCTACCTGGTTAAATAAAAAAGGTTTAAATAAAAAAGGTATCAAGGGTGTGAGCATGATGTTGGCATTTTAACACCACTGAACAACAGAATTGGTGAAGGAGGGAGGGAAGTAGGGAGAGGGAGAGAGACCAGAGAGAGGACAGCAGCTCCTGCCAAGCAGCTTTCAACTCACCACACCCACTTTGAACTATGTCGTATAAATAAATGAGATTACAGTAAATATCTCATATATAAAGATGGTTTGAGGGAGATAGCATATCTCTCATCATAATGACTGTAGTTTGTCTTTTCTCAAATGTCAATTTGTGGTACTGCTATTGCTGGGGATCTTTGTCTATGACAGGTACCTTTTGTCTGTTTGTGCATATAGACTGAAGTAAAGTCTATTCTGAATGGTTGAAAAAATACATTTTAAAGCAGTTGTCATGATGTTCTCTGAAGGGAGGCCCACTGTTTCAGACTTTGAAAACGGCTGATTTAAAGGAAAGACGTGTTGTCTACAGTCTGGGCTAACTTCATTTCTATACAACAAATAGGCCTCATTTACACCTTGCACTAATGTGGGTTTCGTGATCTGACCAATATGATCCAATCACTATTTGATCAAGGTTTGTCCAGCTACTGTGTCCGCATTGTGACCGGATTTCCTGGTGTCTCACTGTATGCACATTTTTTGATAGACATTCTTTCAAGATAATATGAATGTATTTATTTGAAGACAGTTATTGATGCCGCAAGTCAATGGTGCTACCTGTCAAGGATTTTATTAGCCGGTATAATGATGATGTAAATGGTTTGACCGTCCAGATCTGTTTCCATTTAATTCACATCCAGATACAATTGGTCTCTGACTACCTCCAGAGCTGGTCATGAAGATCTGATCACAATCAGATAATTTAATCATCTACACCTGTCTAAAGATTTCACACCTGAGGTTTTTTTTAAACAAAACACTATATCAAACACATACATAAATACTGCATGCATGCACACACACACACACACACACACACACACACACACACGTACATGCACACACACTATTCTCTGTTTCAAATAAGTGCTTGAAGGTGTTTTTAAACCATGGCATTAATACAATTCTACTATGGAATATCATCTCCTTAGCTGACATTTAGAGAGCACCGCAAAGTCATCAAGACAAACACACTCTGATGCTCCCACTGAGAGATCTGTATTTATCTGCATATTATTCAATTAGAGGCTACACTGCCTCTTAGTGTCTGTATAATGAACACACAGGCATCCAGTATGTGCTGGAAGGGAGTGTGTGAGAATGTGTGTGTGAGTTTTTAGATGAACCTCTTTTGTACATATATTAAAGTACACTATATATATATGTAGTTGAAGTCAGAAGTTTACATACACCTTAGCCAAAAACATTTAATCCTAGTAAAAAATTATCTGTTTTAGGTCAGTTAGGATCACCACTTTATTTTAAGAATGTTAAATGTCAGAATAATAGTAGAGAGAATGATTTATGATTTATTTCAGCTTTAATTCCTTTCATCACATTCCCAGTGGGTCAGAAGTTTACATACACTCAATTAGTATTTGGTAGCATTGCCTTTAAATTGTTTAACTTAGGTCAAACGTTTCGGGTAGCCTTCCGCAAGCATCCCACAATACGTTGGGTGAATTTTGGCCCATTCCTCCTGACAGAGCTGGTGTAGCTGAGTCAGGTTTGTAAGGCCTCCTTGCTCGCACACGCTTTTTAAGTTCTTAAGTTCTGCCCACAAATGTTCTATAAGATTGAGTTCCGGAATTTGTGATGGCCACTCCAATACCTTGACTTTGTGGTCCTTAAGCCATTTTGCCACAACTTTGGAAGTATGCTTGGGGTCATTGTCCATTTGGAAGACCCATTTGCGACTAAGCTTTAACTTCCTGACTGATTTTTTGAGATGTTGCTTAAATATATCTACATAATTGTCTTTCTCATGATGCCATCTATTTTGTGAAGTGCACTAGTCCCTCCTGCAGCAAAGCACCCCCACAAAATGATGCTGCTATCCCGTGCTTCACGGTAGGGATGGTGTTCTTCGGCTTGCAAGCCTCCCCCTTTTTCCTCCAAACATAACGATGGTCATTATTTTTGTTTCATCAGACCAGAGGGCATTTCTCCAAAATGTATGATCTTTGTCCCCATGTGTAGTTGCAAACCGTAGTCTGTCTTTCTTTATGGCGGTTTTGGAGCAGTGGCTTCTTCCTTGCTGAGCGGCCTTTCAGGTTGTGTCGATATAGGACTCGTTTACTGTGGATATATACTTTTGTACCTGTTTCATCCAGTATCTTCACAAGGTCCTTTGCTGTTGTTCTGGGATTGATTTGCACTTTCGCACCAAAGTACATTCGTCACTAGGAGACAGAACGCATCTCCTTCCTGAACAGTATGACGGCTGCGTAGTCCCATTTTGTTTATACTTGCGTACTATTGTTTGTACAGATGGACGTGGTACCTTCAGGTGTATGGAAATTGCTCCCAAGGATGACCCAAACTTGTGGAGGTCTACAAATGTTTTTTCTGAGGTCTTGGCTGATTTCTTATGAAATAAGTATAGTTTGTTAACAAGATATTTGTGAAGTGGTTGAAGAAACGAGTTTTAATGAATCCAACCTAAGTGTATGTAACCTCCAACTTCAACTGTATATATCTATATATAAGTATGTGGACACCCCTTCCATTTTGTGGATTTGGCTATTTAAGCCACACCCATTACTGACAGGAGAATCGAGCACACAACCATGCAGTCTCCATAGTCAAATATTGGCAGTAGAATGGCCATACTGAAGAGCTCAGTGACTTTCAACGTGGCACAGTTATGGAATGCCACCTTTTCAACAAGTCAGTTCATCACATTTCTGCCCTGCTAGAGCTGCCCCGGTTAACTGTAAGTGGTGTTTTTGTGACGTAGAAACGTCTAGGAGCACCAACCACTCAGCCGCGAAGTGCTAGGCCACACAAGCCCACAGAACGGGACCGCCGAGTGGTGAAGCACCTAGCACGTAAAAGTCTGTCCTTGGTTGCAAGACTCACTACTGAGTTACTGCCTCTGGAAGCAACGTCAGCACAATAATTGTTTGTCGGGAGTTCATGAAATGGGTTTCCATGGCCGAGCAGCCACAGACAAGCCTAAGATCACCTTGCATAATGCCAAACGCCAGTTGGAGTGGTGTAAAGCTCTCCGCCATTGAACTCTGGAGCAGTGGAAATGTGTTCTCTGGAGTGATGAATCGTGCTTCACCATCTGGCGGTCCAACGGACAAATCTGGATTTGGCGGATGCTAGGAGAACCTTACCTGCCCCAATGCATAGTGCCAACATGTAGTGGAAGGCCTTCCCAGAAGAGTGGAGGCTGATATAGCAGCAAAGGGGGGACCAACTCCATATTAATGCCCATAATTCTGGAATTAAATGTTTGATGAGCAGGTGTCCACATACCTTTGGACCAAGGTGGCATAGCAGTTCAGACGTCTTTTGTCCTCGTCTTGTCGTGTCCTGTATATATATATATTTACAACTTTTTCACATACATTTTATTTTTTATTTTCCATCAACTCATCTTCAAAACACTCTCCTGCAACCCGCCTCACCAATGTATATTTATAAAAAAGTATTATTTACCTCAGATCTGTAATCCTCCAAGAAGCTAGCCAGAAACGCCAAGAAGCTAGCCTGAAACTAGCCAGAAGCTAATCCAGAAGCTAGTTCAGAAGCTAGTTAGCTCCTTTACTGGCAAATCGTTAATATTCAGCTAACCACGGTTTGTGGTCATCAGCTATCCTTTAGCTCGAAAATCTATCGCCAGTTCTGTACGGCGCAGCGCGGCTCGGAACGGAACATACCGGACCAATTTTTCTCTCCATGTCCCTGGACATTCATACCCGGATCTCACAGCTAGCTAGCTGCTATCCGTGTGACCATCGGCCTTCGTCGATTCCGGAGCAAACATCAATTATTCCGGAGCTAGCAAGCTCCGTCAATCACTCCTGAGTTCCATCAATCACACCTGGGCTGCAGTCACCTATCCGGACCCGTTTTACTGCCTTCGCGGAGCCCCACCGGGCCTTCACAACTGGACTGCCGACGTTATCTACCCGAAGGAGTTATTCGGCCGGCTCCTCCGTCGCGACGTTACCTGAACGCCCATCTGCGGCCTGCTAACCGTTAGCTGTCTTACCGGCTGCTATCTGAATAGACAATCGGACAATTTTTTTTATTATTATTTTTTTTTAATTATTTTTTAAATTATTATTATCTTTTCTTCTTGGTCCTCTATAACTATATCTATTGTTTTTATTTTTGTTGTTGTTGTGTGATTTGGATTAATCCCCTCTACCACACGGAACCCCACTAATCTACTGACGGAACGTAAGGGGTGGCTAACAGACCTCCATCCTATGCTAGCTTGCTACCGATGCCCTGGCTAGCTGTCTAAATCACCAACCAACCTCTCCACTCACCGGACCCTTTTGATCACTCGACTAAGCATGCCTATCCTTAATGTCAATATGTCTTGTCCATTTCTGTTCTGGTTAGTGTTTATTGGCTTATTTCACTGTAGAGCCTCTAGTCCTGCTCACTATACCTTATCCAACCTATTAGTTCCACCACCCACACATGCAATGACATCTCCTGGTTTCAACGATGTTTCTAGAGACAATATCTCTCTCTTCATCACTCAATACCTAGGTTTCCCTCCACTGTATTCACATCCTACCATACATTTGTCTGTACATTATACCTTGATGCTATTTTATCGCCCCCAGAAACCTCCTTTTACTCTATGTTCCAGACGTTCTAGACGACCAATTCTCATAGCTTTTAGCCGTACCCTTATTCTACTCCTCCTATGTTCCTCTGGCGATGTAGAGGTGAATCCAGGCCCTGCAGTGCCTAGCTCCACTCCTATTCCCCAGGCGCTCTCTTTTGACGACTTCTGTAACCGTAATAGCCTTGGTTTCATGCATGTTAACATTAGAAGCCTCCTCCCTAAGTTTGTTCTATTCACTGCTTTAGCACACTCTGCCAACCCGGATGTTCTAGCTGTGTCTGAATCCTGGCTTAGGAAGACCACCAAAAATTCAGAAGTTTTAATTCCAAACTACAACATTTTCAGACAAGATAGAACTGCCAAAGGGGGCGGTGTTGCAATCTACTGCAAAGATAGCCTGCAGAGTTCTGTCCTACTATCCAGGTCTGTACCCAAACAATTTGAACTTCTACTTTTAAAAATCCACCTCTCTAAAAACAAGTCTCTCACCGTTGCCGCCTGCTATAGACCACCCTCTGCCCCCAGCTGTGCTCTGGACACCATATGTGAACTGATTGCCCCCCATCTATCTTCAGAGTTCGTGCTGCTAGGCGACCTAAACTGGAACATGCTTAACACCCCAGCCATCCTACAATCTAAGCTTGATGCCCTCAATCTCACACAAATTATCAATGAACCTACCAGGTACCTCCCCAAAACCTTAAACACGGGCACCCTCATAGATATCATCCTAACCAACTTCCCCTCTAAATACACCTCTGCTGTCTTCAACCAAGATCTCAGCGATCACTGCCTCATTGCCTGCATCCGTAATGGGTCAGCGGTCAAACGACCTCCACTCATCACTGTAAAACGCTCCCTGAAACACTTCTGCGAGCAGGCCTTTCTAATCGACCTGGCCGGGGTATCCTGGAAGGATATTGATCTCATCCCGTCAGTAGAGGATGCCTGGATATTTTTTAAAAATGCCTTCCTAACCATCTTAAATAAACATGCCCCATTCAAGAAATTTAGAACCAGGAACAGATATAGCCCTTGGTTCTCCCCAGACCTGACTGCCCTTAACCAACACAAAAACATCCTATGGCGTTCTGCATTAGCATCGAACAGCCCCCGTGATATGCAGCTGTTCAGGGAAGCTAGAAATCATTATACACAGGCAGTTAGAAAAGCCAAGGCTAGCTTTTTCAAGCAGAAATTTGCTTCCTGCAACACTAACTCAAAAAAGTTCTGGGACACTGTAAAGTCCATGGAGAATAAGAACACCTCCTCCCAGCTGCCCACTGCACTGAAGATAGGAAACACTGTCACCACTGATAAATCCACCATAATTGAGAATTTCAATAAGCATTTTTCTACGGCTGGCCATGCTTTCCACCTGGCTACTCCTACCCCGGACAACAGCACTGCACCCCCAACAGCAACTCGCCCAAGCCTTCCCCATTTCTCCTTCTCCCAAATCCATTCAGCTGATGTTCTGAAAGAGCTGCAAAATCTGGACCCCTACAAATCAGCCGGGCTAGACAATCTGGACCCTTTCTTTCTAAAATTATCTGCCGAAATTGTTGCCACCCCTATTACTAGCCTGTTCAACCTCTCTTTTGTGTCGTCTGAGATTCCCAAAGATTGGAAAGCAGCTGCGGTCATCCCCCTCTTCAAAGGGGGGGACACTCTTGACCCAAACTGCTACAGACCTATATCTATCCTACCGTGCCTTTCTAAGGTCTTCGAAAGCCAAGTCAACAAACAGATTACCGACCATTTCGAATCTCACCATACCTTCTCTGCTATGCAATCTGGTTTCAGAGCTGGTCATGGGTGCACCTCAGCCACGCTCAAGGTCCTAAACGATATCTTAACCGCCATCGATAAGAAACATTACTGTGCAGCCGTATTCATTGATCTGGCCAAGGCTTTCGACTCTGTCAATCACCATATCCTCATCGGCAGACTCGACAGCCTTGGTTTCTCAAATGATTGCCTCGCCTGGTTCACCAACTACTTCTCTGATAGAGTTCAGTGTGTCAAGTCGGAGGGTCTGCTGTCCGGACCTCTGGCAGTCTCTATGGGGGTGCCACAGGGTTCAATTCTTGGACCGACTCTCTTCTCTGTATACATCAATGAGGTCGCTCTTGCTGCTGGTGAGTCCCTGATCCACCTCTACGCAGACGACACCATTCTGTATACTTCCGGCCCTTCTTTGGACACTGTGTTAACAACCCTCCAGGCAAGCTTCAATGCCATACAACTCTCCTTCCGTGGCCTCCAATTGCTCTTAAATACAAGTAAAACTAAATGCATGCTCTTCAACCGATCGCTACCTGCACCTACCCGCCTGTCCAACATCACTACTCTGGACGGCTCTGACTTAGAATACGTGGACAACTACAAATACTTAGGTGTCTGGTTAGACTGTAAACTCTCCTTCCAGACCCATATCAAACATCTCCAATCCAAAGTTAAATCTAGAATTGGCTTCCTATTTCGCAACAAAGCATCCTTCACTCATGCTGCCAAACATACCCTTGTAAAACTGACCATCCTACCAATCCTCGACTTTGGCGATGTCATTTACAAAATAGCCTCCAATACCCTACTCAACAAATTGGATGCAGTCTATCACAGTGCAATCCGTTTTATCACCAAAGCCCCATATACTACCCACCATTGCGACCTGTACGCTCTCGTTGGCTGGCCCTCGCTTCATACTCGTCGCCAAACCCACTGGCTCCATGTCATCTACAAGACCCTGCTAGGTAAAGTCCCCCCTTATCTCAGCTCGCTGGTCACCATAGCATCTCCCACCTGTAGCACACGCTCCAGCAGGTATATCTCTCTAGTCACCCCCAAGACCAATTCTTTCTTTGGCCGCCTCTCCTTCCAGTTCTCTGCTGCCAAGGACTGGAACGAACTACAAAAATCTCTGAAACTGGAAACACTTATCTCCCTCACTAGCTTTAAGCACCAACTGTCAGAGCAGCTCACAGATTACTGCACCTGTACATAGCCCACCTATAATTTAGCCCAAACAACTACCTCTTTCCCAACTGTATTTAATTTTTATTTATTTATTTATTTTGCTCCTTTGCACCCCATTATTTTTTTATTTCTACTTTGCACATTCTTCCATTGCAAAACTACCATTCCAGTATTTTACTTGCTATATTGTATTTACTTTGCCATCATGGCCTTTTTTTGCCTTTACCTCCCTTCTCACCTCATTTGCTCACATTGTATATAGACTTGTTTATACTGCATTATTGACTGTATGTTTGTTTTTACTCCATGTGTAACTCTGTGTCGTTTTATCTGTCGAACTGCTTTGCTTTATCTTGGCCAGGTCGCAATTGTAAATGAGAACTTGTTCTCAACTTGCCTACCTGGTTAAATAAAGGTAAAATAAAAATAAATAAATAAAAATGTAGTGTATGTGTCTATGAGAAAGACAGAAATATGGAAGAGTGAGCTTTTGAGAGACTTGCAGGCCAGTAGGGAATGTGTACTGAGTAACTGCCAACTCATAAAGTCAGTTGAGTGGTGTGGGTGTGTGTGTGTGTCCTTAGTCTTTATCTCTCTGAGAGTACCAACTAGAGGTCGACCGATTATGATTTTTCAACTCCGGGACCGATTATTGGAGGACCAAAAAAAGCCGATACCGATTAATCTGACAATTTTTTAAAATGTTTTATTTGTAATAATGACAATTACAACAATACTGAAGGAACACTTATTTTAACTTAATTTAATACATAATTAAAATCAATTTAGCCTCAAATAAATAATGAAACATGTTCAATTTGGTTTAAGTAATGCAAAAACAAAGTGTTGCAGAAGAAAGTAAAAGTGCAATTTGTGCCATGTAAGGAAGCCAACGTTTAAGTTCTTTGCTCAGAACATGAGAACATATGAAAGCTGGTGGTTCCTTTTAACAGTCTTCAATATTCCCAGGTAAAAAGTTTTAGGTTGTAGTTATTATAGGAATTATAGGACTATTTCTCTCTATACCATTTGTATTTCATATACCTTTGACTATTGGATGTTCTTATAGGCACTTTAGTATTGCCAGTGTAACAGTATAGCTTCTGTCCCTCTCCTCGCTCCTACCTGGGCTCGAACCAGGAACACAACGACAACAGCCACCCTCGAAGCAGCGTTACCCATGCAGAGCAAGGGGAACAACCACTCCAAGTCCCAGCGAGTGACGTTTGAAACGCTATTAGCGCACACCCCGCTAACTAGCTAGCCATTTCATATCGTTACACGAGCCTAATCTCGGGAGTTGATAGGCTTGAAGTCATAAACAGCTGCTGGCAAACGCACGAAAGTGCTGTTTGAATGAATGCTTACGAGCCTGCTGCTGCCTACCATCGCTCAGTCAGACTGCTCTATCAAATCATAGACTTAGTTATAACATGATAACACACAGAAATACGAGCCTTAGGTCATTAATATGGTCGAATCCGGAAACTATCATCTCGAAAACAAGACGTTTTATTATTTCAGTGAAATACGGAACCGTTCCGTATTTTATCTAACGGGTGGCATCATAAGTCTAAATATTCCTGTTACATTGCACAACCTTCAATGTTATGTCATAATTACGCAAAATTCTAGCAAATTAGGTGGCCCAAACTGTTGCATATACCCTGACTCTGCGTGCAATGAACGCAAGAGAAGCGACAATTTCACCTGGTTAATATTGCCTGCTAACCTGGATTTCTTTTAGCTAAATATGCAGGTTTAAAAATGTATACATCTGTGTATTGATTTTAAGAAAAGCATTGATGTTTATGTTTAGGTACACATTGGAGCAACGATACGCACCGCATCGATTATATGCAACGCAGGACACTGCTAAATAAACTAGTAATATCATCAACCATGTGTAGTTAACTAGTGATTATGATTGATTGTTTTTTATAAGATAAGTTTAATGCTAGCAAGTAACTTGGCTTACTGCATTCGTGTAACAGGCAGTCTCCTCGTGGAGTGCAATGTAATCAGGTGGTTAGAGCTTTGGACTAGTTAACTGTAAGGTTGCAAGTTTGAATCCCTGAGCTGACAAGGTAAAAATCTGTCGTTCTGCCCCTGAAGGAGGCAGTTAACCCACCGTTCCTAGGCCGTCATTGAAAATAAGAATGTGTTCTTAACTGACTTGCCTAGTTAAATAAAGATTAAATAAAAGGTGAAGATTTCCGATTACAGTAATCAATCTACCTCTAGTACCAACATCATTAATATAGGTGTCTATGCTCCATGCCCTGACTATAGCTTTCATCTAGCTCTCTACACCTCATATCTCTCTCTCGCTTTCCTCTCTTTCTGTGGATTGAACTTTCTTCCTCTGTCTGTCTTTTTCTTTCCCTCTCTATTTGAGTGCTTTTCCCTATGAATCTCTCGCACCCTCTGCTTTCTCCCTCTCATCTCTCTCGCTCTCTGTCTCTTCCTGTCTTTCTTTCCTTTGATTATTTTTTCAAAAATTTTCCCCCATTCTGTTTATTCTGTCTCTCTGCATTCTCCCTGAGTTTTATACACAGTTCACATTTCTGCATTGTCTTCTCTACTCAACAGTGAATCAATTTGTCTTTCTTCTGTACGAGTTGGTGTGTGCGTGCTGGGGGCTGTGTTTTTGTGTGGAAATTGACATTTTCAGGCAGTGATCCTGTCACACTGTATGCGAGTGTGTTCAATCATATATATATATATATATATATATATATATATATATATATATATGTGTGTGTGAGAGTGAGTGTGTGAGAGAGTGAGAGAGAGACTCTGACACTCTCTCGGCATGAGCACATATGCCATCATCAGGGAGTGAGTCAGTGAAACTGGCAAGCATTTCTAGGAGTCTATTATTTACTCCTCATATTGTAGCATACAATATGTCTCCACACACCTACAGTGGTTTCTCCTTTAAAAGTTGCGAGCTTGCCCCGCTGGACTTAGAGGTACCCAGCATCACGGCTTCATTGATCCAGACCACCACAAGGGGGAGATAAAGCACTCGTTATGCATTTGGGTCCCAAGGTTTTTATATGACCAATCATATAAATGCGAGCCACCCTTGCCTTGTGGCGTTCTTCAACAAAGATGGCTGACAAAACAGATGTAAGTTGTAATGTCATAACGAGTCAAGCAAAACATGTACAATTGAGAGGAATACCGTAGTTAACGTAGAGACAAACGTTTGTGCATATTTGTTTGTTATAAATTAAATTTCTCTATTTAGCAAGTTATCTGACTAGCTAACGTTGACCAGCTAGCTAGTGTTAGGAGAATTAATTTGTAATTCGTGTTGTTTAATGTTTTAGGGACTCCTGAGAACCAGCAAACCAGGCATCTTGTGTCGTCTTGTGAACAGTGGATGTAAAGAATCTAGCTAGCTAAAGCATTTACTGCAAATTGAATGTACAATTGTGTAAGCTTGCCTTGCTTATATTTGCCTTGCAATGCAGCTGAAGTAACTAGCTAACTATTTACTTGCTTATTGTGTAGTGGAGGATAAAAATAACTATGCCTATGGATGTGTAGCTAGCTACAGTATGTAGTCGATCTGTGTATGGTCCCTAAAATGTTTGGTATGAATATTAGTTCAGAACCTATCTATGAACCGTAGCTATCATAGTTGTATCAACTTCAAGTCTAAATGGCATTAATGAAGCCTATGGATAGAGTAGAATATAATAACTTTATTGTGCCAAGGATGAAAGTCCTATATACACATGTACTGTAGATATTACCACGTATGAGATTCCCACATTGTAGCCTGTACATTAAATGTATTCACTGATCATGTACTCTCCCTGGCAAATAAAGGTGTGGTTCAGGTAGGAATCTCTGAGACATTCCTTTTCACTCATATCAAACTCCATTATTTGAATGATGCTGTGTCTGCATGTATGTATTACAATTATACACGTCAACAGTGTTTACCACTCCTGCTCCTGGGACATCAATGATTACACATTGTAACTATGCAATAGACTAAAAACATGATTGTTTTGTAATTCATATATACAGAAAAAAATATCCATATCTAACTCCCTTCATAATTAATCTGAGGACACTGAATAGGTGTAGTATTTCAATGAGATACTTAATTTCAACCAGTGGAGAACGTGAAGCGCTTTATTGAAAGAAGTTCATTATCCAGGTGTTATAAATACATAATACATGCATTATAATTATGATAATTGTAATATTATAAAAACAAGTTCAATCTGTACTTCAATGCACACGTGGTGTGCATTATAAAACGAAGAAAGACGAGGTGGGGAGAGAGTTGTAGAAGACAAAGGGAAAGAGATAAGAACAGCGGCAGACAGCATATGATTCATGAATTACAGTGCTACCCTAATATTCTCACAGTTCATCACAATTGCGTCTCCTAACCAGCCTTGGGCCCCCAGTTGGCCCGAAGGTTATCTTAATAGGGGGTGAGATAGCGATGACCTAGGCCTAGGCTATTGATGGTTTCAAGGCAAGGTCATTTTCATTGACCTCAGATTCTCAGTTTGTCAGTGTCAAAGTAGCCTGTCATTTCCATTTGTGCTTTCATGACAACTGGGAACTCTGAAAAAAAACAAGGTTGAATCATGACGTCAGTGATCTTCAGGTCAGAAAGTCAGAGATCTAGAAGAGGCCAACTTATATATGTATATGTATATATTCATATTCCATTCCTTTACTTAGATTTGTTTGTATTAGGTAGTTGTGAGGTAGCAAATGTGATGATACGCAAGCCATGCTTTATTATAAAGGTGATATTTTTTTCTCATGCGTTCCATACGTCAGAGCTCTCCAGGTCACCCCACTCACACCTCCCGATTTACAAGTTAAGCACTGCTGTAGAGAATATAATTTGGCCTGTTTATAGTGATCAAGAGAGAGAGAGAGAGAGAGGAAGAGGTTCAAAATATACGACTAAACAAATATGGAGTGGAGTGAGTATTGAATGGAGCTCATTAGTTTTAATTATCCCAGCTCGGTGTGTGAATGCAGCAGTCATCCATACGCCTCAGAAATAACAGGAACAGCCAGACCTGCCTGTCCCCTCGATCTCATTCCCTACCAAGGCTTCAGATAGCTTTATAACAAGGCAAGCTGTTCTTCATTTATAATAGGTTGTGTTTGGTTTTGATGGGCTGTGTGTGTGTGTGTGTGTGTGCGCGCATTTAATTTGTGTGTTTTTTGTGTCTCTATGTCCCCTCCTCTGCCTCCCACTCCACTCTGTACCTGGACCTCATTCTGACAGATGAGTGAGTGTATTTGATAACAGCATTATTGTATGGAGGGTTAGAGCAGTAGGCGCTAAGGCTAAGTGAAATCTGTGTGTGTTGTTTAGCACTAGTTAGAGGAACTCTCTGAGGTGATGTTTATTAATTCACTGAGACTGTGTCACTCCTCACCTTGCCTAGTGGGATGGTGAATTAAATAGCAACACTGTGTGTGTATTTGTGAGTGTGTGTGTGTTTATAGTATTGGCTTTTTTATACTACATCAATAGCTTTGGCTTTGGCCCTGTGTATAATTGTGTATTGATGACCAGGGATGTTTGGGAGAAGACGAGAGAGAGAGAGGAAGATCAGAGGATAGAGGGAAGAGGACCAGAGGAGGGAGCAGGGGAGAAGAGTAAAGGAGAGGAGAGCGAATGGAGGAGAGCTGATTATACAACTAGAGAACACATCTGCGAGGCCAAATTACCAGCTGACAGATAGAATGAGGTGAAGAATTTAGCAGGAGAAAAGGTCCTGGAGGGTAATAAAGTAGGGATGGTTTTTCCTCTCCTCATTCTGTCATTCTCTCCCTGACACATACAATGTCATCAGACCTTACCCAGCAAAAAACAAAGGTTCTCACAACTTTAGAGAGCGTTCCCTTACGAGCCTCATTCGGTCATTAGATAACGTTTTCATAGGAATGGTCCAATGATGTGCAAGGACTGTTTCCAAGAGACCATTCCCCTTAATGTTGAACATACCCAGAACATGGTTACCATGTTCCCAGACTATTTAATATTACTATTCTAGAAACATTTCATGTGTCCAGTTCTGTTTTCTGAGGGTTAGGAGAATATTCCATCAACGTCACACCAAACATACACAAAACACGATTGCCATGCATGTTCTCAGAATATAAGACATTAATATTCTAGACACATTTCGTGGAGACGTCGCGAGAACATTCTTGTGTCCAATAATGGATAAAACATAGGACGTTCTGCCATGGTCCACCGGAAGTTTATGTTTAGTTTCCAGCTTGTTCCGGGGACGTCCCCAAAGAAGTTTTTAGGACGTCGCCTGATGTTCCCAAAGAAACGTTCTCTGAAAAAAGTAATGTTTCTTTACACACCACCCTGGCTGTTGCCGAGCCCATCAAGCACTGATCGGTGAATGCTTTTACAGCTCTTTGTCTGTTGGCAAGTTTAGGGATACCCACACACACACACAAACAGTGCTTTTAACATACAATGTGTTCAACTTACATATTTGACACACACGACTACATTGAGCACGTTCATTTACACAGTAATTGTTATTAAATAATCCCTTGTTCCCTCTCTCTCCTCTCATCCCTGGTTTAGTAGATGACACCTCATCAGTACATCCAAGAGTCATCTCTAACAAACGTTCCTCCAGAGGTGTGTGTGTGTTTGGGTGTGTGTCCATGCGTGTGTGTGTGCCGACAGGAGGCTAGCATGTTTTTGAAAGTAGCCTGTGCTTATTACAGACATATACAGTACTGTCAACATCGACTGGGGGAACTGGTTACAGCATGGTGTTTGTTTTGTTGTCAAACCCCCACAGATATCAGCAGTTATGTCAGATTGTGTTCCCTGTCATATTGTATGCCCACCTGTAGTGTGTCAACCAAGGACAGGCTAAGTCGGCATGTCATGCCGTGGTGTTCCCTGGTGTTGTGTACTGCTGAGAAAGCCATCATATTAATGAGATGTCTAGTGCAGGGACTCAAGTAAACAAACAACATAGACATGACACAAACATATAGAGGGGGAAGTAGAAAGACATTGAAATGAGAGAGAGAGAGACACTTTGTCTGTCTTTAATGATATATCCTCATTTAATTTGATTAAAACCTCCCCACCGACCCACCCCCCTTTAAAATCAAATAGCTTCTGTGCTGCATACTCACCTTGCACTCCATGACATAAAACAACGCCAGACATCACAATAACCAAAACCTCAACACTTGTCACGTTCTGACCTTAGTTCTTTTGTTATGTCTTTGTTTTAGTATGGTCAGGGCGTGAGTTGGGTGGGTTGTCTGTTAGTTTTTCTATTTCTGTGTTTGGCCTGGTGTGGTTCTCAGAGGCAGGTGTCAATCGTTGTCCCTGATTGAGAACCATATTTAGGTAGCCTGTTTTCTATTGTGTTTCGTGGGTGATTGTTTTCTGTTGTGTGTCTGCACCAGCCAGAACTGTTTTCGGTTGTTTCTCTTTGTTATTTCTGTGTTCATTTTATTAAATATGGACACATACCACGCTGCACCTTGGTCCTCACCTTCTTCCAACAACGGCCGGTACACCACTTCTACATCATTTTATAGAACTCAAATTCCACCCGAATGTATGCAGAGACCATCACATTAAATAATAATAAAGGGTCTGTTATCCCTCCACCTTTGACCCTGTTCCTCCTTGTTAGCTAAAAATCCAACTCCGCCTGAGCAAACAGAAAATTCATCAACACACATTTGGCCTTTTCCTTCTTCGAATACCTGTGCCCCATTATAAACATCCCGACAGTAAACTCCACCCGCAACCTCGCACACAGACATTCCAACAAGACAGTAATGGCATTAACCTGAGCACAGTTTCACTCATGGCACAGAAAGGACACCCCTGTCCGAGTCCCGGGTCGACCCGTGCTAACCAGCTGTTAGTGGCCAGGGCTCCATATAGAACCCTCCACTGAAGGTCCGCTGACCTCTGATACTGAGAGTTCATAGAGCCCCCTCTATTTAAAACTCACCTTACTCTCCACCCCACATACCCCCTGACACTGATGTGCCTTCACTCCTAATGTTCCTCAACTTAACGCAGAGGTTGTAGAGGGCTTTACCTCCAACCCCCTCAAATTCCCCGAGGCCCGGAGTGTTAGAATTTAACAAGTCCTCCAGACCCCCTTGCCAGTCCCCAGTCTCTGCAGTCACCTGCAGTGGCAGAAACATTGGCTGCGCAACATCTTGGCTGCTCAAATACCCCCCTTACTGGCTCAGACAGTGCCTCCTGGACCTCCCCCAGGAATCTCTCCAGCAGCCTAAGAGATGTTAGTCCTGCTTGTTGTTCCAGGACTTCCGGGGTTTTCCACCCCTCCCCCAGCAGCTGCAGGTCACCCAGCCTTAGTAAACCCGATGCCATCAGTCACCTCTGTAGGGTGGCCAAGTGAACCGATCTCAAAAGGATGGCTGGGTTGTAGAAGATAGGCTCCTCCCACACCCACAGCCCAGGCTCCACACCCTCTTCTTGTTTGGGCCTTAGCAGCTGCTAGGCCCTCAGCACCACAAAGTAAAAGTCAGAGACCTGCTGTACTCAGCCTCTCCAGCTTCATGAGGAACAGCTGCCGGTCCAACCCTAATCCGCCAGCTCTCCTCAGCAGCGCACATGCTGGTTCCCTCCAGGCGACATAAGTATGGTACAGCAGTCGCTGTGCTGCATTTAGTCTGAAAGCAGCCACCGAGCTCTCTAGTTCCACCAGGTACTGTCCTCCTTCGTGGAAGAACATGTACAACACTGCCGCCCTCAGCCAGTGATGGACCAACTAGAAAAAAATCCACCAGCTTGCGTTGCAGGTCTACGAGCAGACCAGCGGGGTGGTTGAGGACAGACAGTTTATGCCACAGGGAGGATGCCACCAGGTTGTTGATTATCAGCACCCTCCCTCTATATGACACTTGGGACAGGAGTCACCTCCACCTGGCCAGTCTTGACACCACTGCCTGTGACAGCCTCTCCCAGTTCTTCCTGACCCACCTCTCAGAGCCCAGGTACACCCCCAAAATGTTAAGCCCTTTACAACCCCCCTGGAAGACACACCTAACAGAGCTTACCCCAGTTCACCTTAGCTGACGAAGCTCCCTCATACACCTTCAGACTAGTCCCTAGTGCCTGCATGTCCTGCCCATCACAGAGATGTCATCTGCATATGCCGACACTGCTATGCCTGTCAACACACCCATGCCTGTCCAGCACACTGCCCGCAGTCTCCAGCGTAGCAGGCCTAAAAAAGGCTCAATGGCTAGTTTATTTAACTGCGCCGATTAGAGGGCATCCTTGTCTCATGCCCCGCCTCACCCAGACTGGCCTACTGAGCCCCCCTCCCTCCTTGATCATACATGATGCCCCAGCATACAACATCTTCACACAGGACAAAACCTTTCCCCAAACATCACATTAAACAGACACTCATGGTCCACTCTATCAAAAGCCTTCTCTTGGTCTAAAGAGACAAGTCCAACATGTCCCTGATTAAGAACCGGTTGCCCGTGATTGAGCGTCCTGGTACACAATATGTCTGATCCTTGTGCACTGTACTATAAAGTCCAGATGGGACTTCAGTCTGTTAGCAAGGACTTTGTCAAATATTTTGTAGTCCGCACAGAGCAATGCCACAGGCCTCCAGTTCTTAAGTTCACACGAGTCCACTTTCTTGGGCCGCCTGACGACAGCTCATCTGCAACTCTCCTACCCTGACGCGCTCACTCAACACACAAAAGAAGTCCAGCCCAATTATTCCCCAGAATAAAACTCCACTGGGAGTCCATCGATCCCAGGTGCACGGCGGGGGACATCTGGGTTACGGCCTCTGCCAGTTCATGGGACAACAGGGAAATGTCCATTTCATCCATCTGTGCCAGGGATGAATTGGAGCACAAAACCTGAGCAGACATAGGATCACACAGTTCTGTCCTATACAACTCAGTATAAAACTCCACAGTCCGCTCCTGCATCTCCCCCACCACAGCTGTAGACAATGCATACCCTTGGGTCCAACGATCGGTTTTCTAAACCAAAGAAGAAGGAGCATCCATCTCCTGAAACATGGAAAACCTAGTTCTTAAAAGTGCTCCCATTGCTTTAACCTGGAAAAAACTGCCCAGGATGAGAGAGCTGTATACTGTTGACAGAAAAGACGAATTTGGACTACACCACCATCTGTAGCATGACTGGACCCAGTCTCAGCTACACATTCATAGCATGATTAGACCCAGCCTCAGCTACACCACCATCTACAGCATGACTAGACCCAGCCTAATCTACACCACCATCTATATATAGCATGACTAGGCTGCCTGCGTCTCATGGCCCCCTGCACGTTGACCTCAATTTACCCCACTGGCGCTTGTACCCTCACCTTGTCCACGGCCTATATGTGGGCATGCAAAGCTCTTAAGCCCAAAGTCCTCACACTCAAAACACCGTAGACTATCTGTGCTGGCAAACCTGCGTGTTTAACGGCATCAGTCTGAACACCTGCCGACAGTACACTAAAATCGAACGTAAGCAAACTTACGAAAACAACTCAGCGCTTTCCTGATTTCATCGTCCGTTAAAAAATTTAATATTCCACTTGCAATCAGCCTGCCCACTAAATGTACTCTTTTCATGAACACAACCACAGCTTTGTTCATTCTGGATGCAGAATGCATTAATTCATAAATTCAGAATGCTCCTACCTGTTCACTGACCATGAGCAGAACCTCCTCCACCTTAACCCCATTCTCAGGAACACAACTGAATCCATACCCTAACGACAGCGTTATGGGGGGAAAAAAGTCTAAATAAAGACGCAAGAAAGTAAGTAAGAACAGAGCTCTCCTCACTGCTTCTCAACTACAAACACTCCAGAGAGAGACAGAGATACAGAGAGCAATTTAAAACACCAAATAATGCATGCAGAGCAGAATTAGGCCGATATCAGCTAATTATAAAAATCCAGTAAAAAGACATTAAAGTCTACAACCACCTAAAAGGAAGCAATTCCCAAACCTTCCATAACAAGCCATCACCTTCAGAGAAATTAACCTGAAGAAGAGTCCCCTAAGCAAGCTGGTCCTGGGGCTCTGTTCACAAACAGACCCAGGACCAGCAACACAATTAGAGCCAACCTAATCATACGAAAAAATATATCTAATTACTTGCACATTGGAAAGAATTAACAAAACAGAGCAAACTAGAATGCTTTTTGGTCCTTAACAGAGAGTACACCGTGGCAGAATACCTGACCACTGTGACTGACCCAAAATGCTTTGACTATGTACAGACTCAGTGAGCATAGCCTTGCTATTCAGAAAGGTCACCGTAGGTAGACATGGCTCCCAAGAGAAGACAGGCAATGTGCACACTGCCCACAAAATGAGGTGGAAACTGAGCTGTACTTCCTAACCTGATGCCAAATGGATGACCATATTAGAGACACATATTTCCCTCAGATTACACAGACCCACAAAGAATTTTTTTTAAAATCCAATTTTGATCAACTCCCATATCTATTGGGTGAAATGCCACCGTGTGCAATCACAGCAGCAAGATGTGTGACCTGTTGCCACAAGAAAAGACCAACCAGTGAAAAAGAAACACCATTGTAAATACAACCCATATGTTTATTTATTTTTCCCTGTTTACTTGAACTATTTTCACATCGTTACAGCACTGTATATAGACAAACTATGACATTTTAAATGTCTTTATTCTTTTGTGAGTAATGTTTACTGTTAATTTTTTATTGTTTATTATCTATTTCACTTGCTTTGGCAATGTAAACATATGTTTCCCATGCCTATACAGCCCCTTGCATTGAATTGAGAGATGAGAATGCTTTGCCAGTGCTGTTACAGTTCATTCGAAAAGTATTCAGACCACTAGAGTTTTTCCACATTTTATTACGTTACAGCCTTATTCTAAAATTGATTAAATCGTTTTCCCCCCTCATCAATCTACACAACACCCTATAATGACAAAGGAAAAAACAGGTCTTTAGACATTTATAAAATCAACTGAAATATCACATTTCCAGTGCATTCGGAAAGTATACACCCATTGACTTTTTCCACATTTTGTTACGTTACAGCATCAAATGGATGACATAGTTTTTTTCCCCTCACCAAGCTACAAACAATACCCCATAATGATGAAGCAAAAACTGTTGAAAAAAACTGAAATACCACATTTACATAAATATTCAGACCCTTTACTCAGTACTTTGTTGAAGCACCTTTGGCAGTGTTTACAGCCTCGAGTCTTATTGGGTATTGTTACGAATCCCTTTTGGCCCAACAGTCTAGGGGGGGATGGTAATGAGACCCGTAACATAACTCATGCAAATTATAATTGTGACAAAGTAAAAGTGAGAACGAAATAACCACGACTACTGAAATCTACCGTCAAACTCAGGGTTTATTAATAAACACACGGTAATGGGGGGAGCAAGAAAAGGGGCTGAGCTGGACCCAAGGAAAGAAACAATAAGTATTCAAAAACACCCCTAAGCTAGACTAGCCTACTTTAACAACAGCTAACTAACCAAACAAAAATACAGTGGGTGGTCCACCCAGTTCTAACTAGTGTATTTAACAAAGTCTACCTACGGGTAGTGTATGCGCATGGGCGACTTGTCTTGGTTTCCCCTTTTCCCACCAGCAATCAAACACCATAACCAAAACAATACTCACAGGTGATGACAAAGTGCTATGGAGGTGCTCAAACAAAAGAGAGGATAATACACAAAGAGCGAGTGAAACACAGAAACCTACAGACATGGCATTTACAGAGAGATTGAGCTGTTGAGCAAACAACTGATGGGGTTTTTAAACCAAGGGAAAGGAACTGTGATTGGGTAGGAAACAGGAGGAGGTGTGTCTTCTGATTGATGATTGATTGTTGACTGATTGGGGAGTGATGATTTTCACCTGTGAGGGGAGAAGGAGAGAAAAGAACACAGGATACACACACACACACACACACACAGACACAGGATACCTGTATCCGTAACAGGTATGAAGCTACAAGCTTGGCACACCTTTATTTGGGGAGTTTATCCCATTCTTCTCTGCAGATCCTCTCAAACTCTGTCAGGTTGGATGGGGAGCATCGCTTCACAGCTATGTTCAGGGCTCTCCAGAGATGTTTGATCGGGTTCAAGTCCAGGTTATCGCTGGGCCACTCAAGGACATTCAGAGACTTAAATCAAATCAAATCAAATGTATTTGTCACATACACATGGTTAGCAGATGTTAAAGCGAGTGTAGCGAAATGCTTGTGCTTCTAGTTCCGACAATGCAGTAATAACCAACGAGTAATCTAACCTAACAATTCCAAAACTACTACCTTATACACACAAGTGTAAAGGGATACAGAATAAGTACATAAAGCTATATGAATGAGTAATGGAACAGAACGGCATAGGCAAGATGCAGTAGATGGTATCGAGTACAGTATATACATATGAGATGAGTAATGTAGGGTATGTAAACAAAGTGGCATAGTTTAAAGAGACTAGTGAGACATGTATTACATAAGGATGCAGTAGATGATATAGGATACAGTATAAACATATACATATGAGATGAGTAATGTAGGGTATGTAAACAATATATTAAGTAGCATTGTTTAAAGTGGCTAGTGATATATTTTACATCAATTCCTATTATTAAAGTGGCTGGAGTTGAGTCAGTGTGTTGGCAACAGCCACTCAATGTTAGTGGTGGCTGTTTAACAGTCTGATGGCCTTGAGATAGAAGCTGTTTTTCAGTATCTCGGTCCCTGCTTTGATGCACCTGTACTGACCTCGCCTTCTGGATGATAACGGGGTGAACAGGCAGTGGCTCGGGTGGTTGTTGTCCTTGATGATCTTTATGGCCTTCCTGTGACATCGGGTGGTGTAGGTGTCCTGGAGGGCAGGTAGTTTGCCCACGGTGATGTGTTGTGCAGACCTCACTACCCTCTGGAGAGCCTTACGGTTGTGGGCGGAGCAGTTGCCATACCAGGCGGTGATACAGCCCGACAGGATGCTCTCGATTGTGCATCTGTAGAAGTTTGTGAGTGCTTTTGGTGACAAGCCAAATTTCTTCAGCCTCTTGAGGCGCTGCTGCGCCTTCTTCACGACGCTGTCTGTGTGGGTGGACCAATTCAGTTTGTCCATGATGTGTACGCCGAGGAACTTAAAACTTACTACCCTCTCCACTGCTGTCCCTTCGATGTGGATAGGGGGGTGCTCCCGCTGCTGTTTCCTGAAGTCCACAATCATCTCCTTTGTTTTGTTGATGTTGAGTGTGAGGTTATTTTTCTGACACCACACTCCGAGGGCCGTCACCTCCTCCCTGTAGGCCATCTCATCGTTGTTGGTAATCAAGCCTACCACTGTTGTGTCGTCCGCAAACTTGATGATTGAGTAGGAGGCGTGCATGGCCACGCAGTCATGGGTGAACAGGGAGTACAGGAGAGGGCTCAGAACGCACCCTTGTGGGGCCCCAGTGTTGAGGATCAGCGGGGTGGAGATGTTGTTAACTACCCTCACCACCTGGGGGGCGGCCCGTCAGGAAGTCCAGTACCCAGTTGCACAGGGCGGGGTCGAGACCCAGGGTCTCGAGCTTGATGATGAGTTTGGAGGGTACTATGGTGTTAAATGCTGAGCTGTAGTCGATAAACAGCATTCTCACATATGTATTCCTCTTGTCCAGATGGGTTAGGGCAGTGTGCAGTGTGGTTGAGATTGCATCGTCTGTGGACCTATTTGGGCGGTAAGCAAATTGGAGTGGGTCTAGGGTGTCAGGTAGGGTGGAGGTGACTTCATGATGACGGAAGTGAGTGCTATGGGGCGGTAGTTGTTTAGCTCAGTTACCTTAGCTTTCTTGGGAACAGGGAAAATGGTGGCCCTCTTGAAGCATGTGGGTACAGCAGACTGGTATAAGGATTGATTGAATATGTCCGTAAACACACCAGCTAGCTGGTCTGCGCATGCTCTGAGGACGCGGCTGGGGCTACCGTCTGGGCCTGCAGCCTTGCGAGGGTTAACACGTTTAAATGTTTTACTCAAGTCGGCTGCAGTGAAGGAGAGTCCGCAGGTTTTGGTTGCGGGCTGTGTCAGTGGCACTGTATTGTCCTCAAAGTGGGCAAAAAAGTTATTTAGTGTGCCTGGGAGCAAGACATCCTGGTCCGTGACGGGGCTGGTTTTCTTTTTGTAATCCGTGATTGACTGTAAACCCTGCCACATACCTCTTGTGTCTGAGCCGTTGAATTGTGACTCTACATTGTCTCTATACTGACGCTTAGCTTGTTTGATTGCCTTGCAGAGGGAATAGCTACACTGTTTGTATTCGGTCATGTTTCCGGTCACCTTGCCCTGGTTAAAAGCAGTGGTTTGCGCTTTCAGTTTCACGCGAATGCTGCCATCAATCCACGGTTTCTGGTTTGGGAATGTTTTAATCGTTGCTATGGGAACGACATCATCAATGCACTTTCGAATTAACTTGCTCACCGACTCAGCATATTCGTCAATGTTGTTGTTGGACGCAATGCGGAACATATCCCAATCCACGTGATCGAAGCAGTCTTGAAGCGTGGAATCAGATTGGTCGGACCAGCGTTGAACAGACCTGAGCGCGGGAGCTTCTTGTTTTAGATTCTGTCTGTAGGCAGGAAGCAACAAAATGGAGTCATGGTCAGCCTTTCGGAAGCCACTCCTGCGTTGTCTTGGTTGTGTGCTTAGTGTCGTTGTCCTGTTGGAAGGTGAAACTTTACCCCAGTCTGAGGTCCTGAGTGTTCTGGAGCAGATTTTCATCAAGGATCTCTCTGTACTTTGCTCCGTTCATCTTTTCCTCCATCCTGACTTGTCTCCCAGTCCCTGCCACTGACAAACATCCTCACAGCATGATGCTGCCACCACCTTTCTTCACTTTAGGAAGGGTGCCATGTTTGCTCCAGACATAACATTTGGCATCCTGGCCAAAAAGTTCAATCTGGTTTAATCAGACCAGATAATCTTGTTTCTCAGGGTCAGAGAGTCTTTAGGTGTCTTTTGGCAAAATTCAAACGGGCTGTGGTGCCTTTTACTGAGGAGTGGCTTCCAACTGGCCACTCTACCATAAAGGCCTGATTGGTGGAGTGCTGCAGATGTGGTTGTCCTTTTGGAAGGTTCTCCCATCTCCGCAGAGGAACTTTGGAGCTCTTTCAGAGTGACCATCGTTTTTTTGGTACCCTTACCCAGATCTGTACCTCAACACAATCCTGTCTCGGAGCTCTATGGACAATTCCTTCGACCTCATGTCTTGGTTTTTGCTCTGACATGCAGTGTTAACGTTGGAACCTTATATAGACAGGTGTTTGCCTTTCCAAATCATGTCCAATCAATTTAATTACTTCACGTGAACTCCAATCAAGTTGTAGAAACATCTCAATCAATGGAAACAGGATGCACCTGAACTTAATTTTCAAGTCTCATAGCAAAGGGTCTGAATACTTATTTATATCGGGTAATTATTTCATTTTTTTAATTAAAGCTTGTCTTTGCTTTGTCATTATGGGATATTGTGTGTGGATTGATGAGGATTTTTATTTTATGTAATACATTTTAGATTAAGGCTGTAACAAAAATGTGAAAAAGTCAAGAGGTCTGAATACTTTCCGAAGGCACTGTATATATATATATATATATATATATATATATATAATTTTTTTTTTTTTTTTTTTTTTTATATATATATATTATATATATATATATATATTTATTATTTGCATTTTATTTTAGTTGACCAGCAATGGGATGCTTTCTGTATTCACAAAGCATGGGAGGAGAGCTCTTTGCCCTAACACTACACAGCTGATTTAAATAACTGACTCATCATCCAGCTTTGATTATTTGAATTAGCAGTGTAGTGCTAGGGCAAAAACCAAAATGTGCACACATGTTGGGTACCAGGATCGAGTTTGGGAAACCTGGATCTGTCTCTACCTTCTTGTGATTGGGTCCATCTTTGTGATTCATTGTTTTGATTAAACATCAGTCTAAGCCATTCAATTTGACCAGTGCTCCTCCATCTAACTGTTGCCTCCACCAACTCTTTGCTAAGATGCATCTGTTGCTGTTTCTCCTCAAGCTAATACTGAAGGGAATTTGTGTTGGTGTTTACGTAACCTAGATAATGAAATACTGCATTCATTATTTCGGTAGAGGTTTACTGCATACTGCAAGAGAGTGTATTGAGACTGACAAAACGTCTAACTAGACATTTATTTAAAAAGTTAAACCGTTATTTCTGTCGTAGTGAAATAGTTATTTCTTTAAAAGCGAGATTAAATGTTGTTTCTGTAGTCATGCATGTTGTCGAGTTTGGTTCTCCCAAACATTTTCAGCCAGTTACCTTGGAAACCACATTTGGCAAATCAATGAAAGTAATATCACTGGGCATACCTCCCTCTCCTCCCTGTCTCTCTCTCTCTCTAACTCTTCCGCCTCCCCTTCACTCTCTCTCCCGCTGTCTCCTGCATCTACCTAACTCAGTCATCTCTCCTTCACACACACAGCCAAAGGACTAGCAGACAGCACTCTTCCCCGGATTAATTTACTCAAACAGGGGGTGGAGGACAGGAAAGAGCAGAAAGGAAAAGAAGAAGGGAAGCGAGTAGAGGAGAAGAGTTTCACTCTTTCCCTGTGATGTTGGAGGAGGAAGGGGGAATTTTTACCTGATGGTAGTCCAGGACTGATACATTATTGGGGCTGTATGGACACCTATTTCTAGCTCTGGGGAGAGGACAGGTTCTGGAGGAGGGATCAGAGAAATCCAACCAGCTCTCTCAACTGTTGCTGCAGGAGATTATGGGATAACGGGATTTTTTTGTGGATACTTGGTGACCACTTGGGTGTACCCACCTTGAATCTGGTTCGCCCAGCTTAGTTCTGTTGGTACAGGCAGATGTACTGCTCTGTTTGGGGGGAAAGGCAAAGGATATAGGTGTAATCCGGCACAAGGGACTGAGTTTGGCTGGGCCTGGGCCTGGTTTGATTAGATCGTGTCCCCAGGATGTTGAGTCTGGATGGGCTGGAGATGATAGCTGTCCTGGTGGTGATGGGACTGTTCGTCAAAGTCCTGGAACAGTTTGGACTCTTCGAAGTTGTAGGAGAGGAAGGTAATGGACAGGGTGTGTGGGGGGAAGGGGTGAGTGTGTTATTATTATTTCTGAAATAATTGTATTTAATCAAATTCCATACAATTTCTATTTATTTTTATTTCAATTTACTTACACTTTATTATCAGTAGAAAATATTGCAAAGTCTAGATATTAACCTTGAGTGGCTACTACAGAGAACTTGGCATTTTGGCCTATTTGGCTACCATTTTGGCCTATTTGGCTACCATTTTGGCCTATTTGGCTACCATTTTGGCTTTAGCTTTGGCTTAAGCCCATATGTTGGTTCGAGCCCCCACAAAAAGAAACAGAACAAGTTCAAACCAAAATCAACGTAATTTCTGCAGGTCAGGTTTGACAGACTGAAGGAGAAATTGATAGATTAAGAGAGAACATACAGAAACATTAATTAATTTGTCATGAAGATATGATATTTTTCTCTTTAATGACCCTATCAAAATAACAGCTATTTTCAGTTTGTTGCATAAAATATGCTGTAAAATATAATAGAAACAAAGAAAGTACAGTATGAAGATAGGCAGAAACTGCTTCTCCAATAGAAATCCCTGATCACACTTGTAAGCGACGTTGGCTAGCTAAGCTCATGAGCAGAAACACGTCATCGGTATAACGGTCGTCCCGTGCCAAACTGCGCATTTGCAGGCCATCAAATCAAAAGCACTCCGTCCCTTTTCTAACTGTTATAGGCCAATTTCTATTTTGCCCTGTTTATCAAGTGTTGGGAAAACTTGTCAATAATCAACTGATTGGCTTTCTTGATGTCTATAGTATTCTCTCTGCTATGCAATCTGGTTTCCTCTAAGGTTATGGATGTGTCACTGCAACATTCAAGGTCCTCAATGATGTCACCATTGCCCTTGATTCTAAGCAATGTTGTGCTGCTGTTTTTATTGACTTGGCCAAAGCTTTTGATACGGTAGACCATTCCATTCTTGTGGGCCGGCTAAGTATTGGTGTCTCTGAGGGGCCTTTGGCCTGGTTTGCTAACTACCTCTCTCAAAGAGTGCAGTGTATGTCAGAACATCTGCTGTCTCAGCCACTGCCTGTCACCAAGGGTGTACAGCAAGGCTCGATCCTAGGCCCCACACTCTTCTCAATTTACATCAACAACATAGCTCAGGCAGTAGGAAGCTCTCTCATCCATTTATGATACAGTCTTATACTCAGTTGGCCCCTCCCCGGATTTTGTGTTAAACGCTCTACAACAAAACGTTCTTAGTGTCCAACAAGCTTTCTCTGCCCTTAACCTTGTCCTGAACACATCCAAAACAAAGGTAATGTTGTTTGGTAAAAAGAATGCCCCTCTGCCCACAGGTGTGATTACAACCTCTGATGGTTTAGAGCTTGAGGTATTCACCTCATGCTAGTACTTGGGAGTATGGCTAGATGGTACACTGTCCTTCTCTCAGCACATATCAAAGCTGCAGGCTAAAGTTAAATCTAGACTTGGTTTCCTCTATCGTAATCGCTCCTCTTTCACCCCAGCTGCCAAACAAACCCTGATTCAGATGACCATCCGACTCATGCTAGATTACGGAGACGTAATTTGTAGATCGACAGGTAAGGGTGCTCTCGAGCGGGCTAGATGTTCTTTACCATTCGACCATCAGATTTGCCACCAATGCTCCTTATAGGACACATCACTGCACTCTATACTCTTCTGTGAACTGGTCATCTCTGTATACCCACCGCAATACTCACTAGTTGATGCTTATTTATAAAACCCTCTTAGGCCTCACTCCCCCTAATCTGCGATATCTACTGCAGCCCTCATCCTCCACATACAGCACCTGTCCTACCATGAGGATGTTGCCTCTAATCAATGGGTTCTGGTTGGGATATGTACATATGGTCGCTTATTGATGAAGCCGATGACCGAGGTGGTATATACCTCAGTGCCATTAGATGAACATATTCCAGTCTGTGCTAGCAAAACATTCCTAGCATCCACGTCATCTGACCACTTCGGTATTGAGTGAGTCACTGGTACTTCCTGCTATAATTTTTGCTTGTAAGCAGGAATCAGGAGGATAGAATTGTGGTCAGATTTGCCAAATGGAGGGCAGGGGAGAGCATTGTATGCATCTCTGTGTGTGGAGTAAAGGTGGTCTAGAGGTCTTTTTCCATCTGGTTGCACATGTGACATGCTGGTAAAAATATGGTAAAACTGATTTAAGTTTGCCTGCAATAAAGTCCCTGGCCACTAGGAGCGTTGCTTCTGGATGAGCCTTTTCTTGTTTGCTTATGGTCTTACAAAGTGTGTTGAGTGCTGTCTTATAGCCAGCATCGGTCTGTAGTGGTAAATAGACGGCTACGAATAATATAGATGAGATCTCTCTTGGTAGATATTGTGGTCTACAGCTTATCATAAGGTACTCTACCTCAGGCAAGCAATACCTCAAGATTTCTTTAATATTAGACATCGCGCTCCTGCTGTTATTGACAAAAAGACACACACCCCCTCCCCTCGTCTTACCAGACGGAGCTTCTCTGTTCTGGCGGTGCATGGAAAATCCCGCCAGCTCTATATTATCCGTGACATCGTTCAGCCACGACTTTGTAAAACATAAGTTATTACAGTTCTTAATGTTCCGTTGGTAGGATAATTGTAAGTTATCAATTATATTTTCCAATGATTGCATGTTAGCAAGTAGAACGGAAGGCAGTGGAAGTTTACTCGCTCGCCTACGGATTCTCAGAAGGCAGCCCGATCTGCATCCTCTTTTCCTTCATCTTTTCTTCACGCAAATGACGGGGATGTTCCTGGGAGAGCAGTACATCCGTCTCGTCGGACTCGTTAAAGGAAAAAGCTTCTTCCAGTTCATGGTGAGTAATTGCTTTTCTGATGTCCAGAAGTTATTTTCAGTTGTAAGAGACGGTAGCAGCAACATTATGTACAAAATAAGTTTCAAAAAGTTTCTTAACAAAACAAACAATGCAAAAAAAATGAACAAAATAGCACAATTGGTCAGGAGCATGTAAAACGTCAGCCATCATCTTCATGATGTGTGTTTTGTCCTATATTTTTATTTTATTTTTAATTCCAGCCCCCGTCCCCAGCAGGAGGCCTTGGCCTGTTGGTAGGCCGTCATTGTAAATACGAATTTGTTCTTAACTGACTTGCCTAGTTAAATAAAGGTTAGATAAAATAAAAAATAATAATAATATAATGTTTTTTTAAAAATCAATTTCACGAGGTTGGAGTAATCACATGTGCAACTACTTAAGGCAGTGGCTCAAATCTAGGTTGTGTCTTTAGATTTCAAGCAAAATAACAACTAAGGAAGTATTTTTCACTTCTCTCATTGACTTCTCAAACCTTAAACAGGCTTTGTCTGTTTGGCAAGCTTCCCCGGAAGCCTTGCGATGTTAAGCCTCTGTGCCTATTCACCTTTTGTTTCCCCGCCCACTTGAGCCAGTTCCTTATGTAACACAGTTGTTAAAGCAAGCAAAACCATTGTTAAGTAAATTATTAAATAAAGTGCACAGAATTTGAAAGAAATGTTCATTTGCTCGCACCGTGAGAGTTAAGATACTCTTCAAAGAGGTAAGGTTTCAGACATTTTCGAAAGGTGGGCAGGGCCTCCGCTGTACTGACCTTTGGTGGAGGCTTGTTAAACCATTGGGGTGCCAGGACACAGAAGAGCTTGGACTGGGCTGAGCTGAGCGGGAGCTGCTGTTCCCGTAGGATTGGAAGGGCCAAGAAACCTGAGGTGGTACGCAGTGCTCCGGTTGGGATGTAGGGTTGGAGCATAGCCTGAAGGTAAGGAGGAGCAGTTCCCCTTGCTGCTCTGTAGGCAAGCACTAGGGTCTTGTAGATGATGCAAGCTTCAACTGGAAGCCAGTGGAGTGTGCAGAGGAGCGGGGAGACATGAGAGGACTTAGGAAAGTTGAACACCAGGCGAGCTACGGCATTCTGGATGTTGCAGTGGTTTGATGGCACAGCCCAGCCAATGGAGAGTTGCAGTAGTCTAGACAGGAGAAGACAAGTGCCTGGATTAGTGTGAGTAAAGGTTGTACTCTATGGATGTTGTTGAGCGTAAACCTGCAGGAGCGAGTCACTGCTTTTATGTTTGCAGAGAACAACAGGGTGTTGTTCAGGGTCACGCCAATGTTGTTTTCACCAGTGGAGGCTGATGGAAGGAGCTATAGGAGGATGGGTTCATTGTAATGGCTGAAATGGAATAATGGAATGTTATCAAATATATCAAAACCACGTTGGACTCCGTTCCATCTATTGCATTCCAGCCATTACAATAAGCCTGTCCTCCTATAGCTTCTCCAACCAGCTTCCTCTAATTTGCACTCTGGGAGGGGGAAACCATGGAGTTGTCAACCATGATGGAGAGGTCTTGGAGCGGGCAGGACTTTCCTGGGAAGAAGGTGTTTTGTCAAGATTGCTCTTGGCCAACAACCAAGCTCAGATGTCTGCCAGGCACGCAGAGATGCGTGTTGCCACCTGGGTGTCAGAAGGGAGGAAGGATAAGAGTAGTTGAGTGTCATCTACATAGCAATGATAGGATAATCAATGTGAGGATATGACAGAGCCAAGTGACTTGGTGTAAAGAGAAAAGAGGAGAGGGCCTAGAACCGTGCCCTGGATGCGTGCTCAGTCCCTTCCTGTACTCCTAAGTTTGCAGATGACAGAACTGTGGTAGGTCTGATCACCAACAACGACGAGACAGCATTTAGGGAGGAGGTCAGAGACCTGGCTATGTGGTGCCAGGACAACAACCTCTCCCTCAATGTGATCAAGACTAAGGAGATGATTGTGGACTACAGGAAAAGGAGGACCGACCACTCCCCCATTCTCATCGACGGGTCTGTAGTGAAGCAGGTTGAGAGCTTCAAGTTCCTCAAAAGGTTCTACAGCTGCACCATCAAAAGCATCCTGGTTGCATCACTGCCTGGTATGGCAACTGCTCGGCCTTCGACCGCAAGGCACTACAGAGGGGCCAAGCATGCTGCCATCCAGGACCTCTATACCAGGTGATGTCAGAGGAAGGCCCTAAAAATTGTCAAAGACTCCAGCCAGCCTAATCATTGACTGTTCTCTCTGCTACCGCATGGCAAGCGGTACCAGAGCGCCAAGTCTAGGTCCAAGAGGCTTCTTAAACAGCTTCTACCCCCAAGCCATAAAACTACTGAACATCTAACCAAACTGCTGCTCTTTAATTTCTAATTGTTTTAGGTATTTTTCTTATAACTGCATTGTTGGTTAAGGGCTTGTAAGTAAGCATTTCACTGTTGTATACACCTGTTGTATTCGGCGCATGTGACAAATAACATTTTATTTTATTTGGGTGGATACCAGTAGTGAGAGCACGTGGTGCAGACACAGATCCTCTCCATGCCACCAAGTAGCATGGTAGGTAGTGCTAGGTATCAACAGCCAATCCTGTAAGGGCTGGAATCTATAGTGAGCTTTGGATTGGTAAATCACATTCAGATATCGCCAAGGAATTGACTGATGTGTGACAGGACGTGTTGACATGTATTTGGTTCAACATGGGGATTTGTATTTGGCTTTTTAGAAGTTTGACATGGGGGTTACACAAAGGATTTTACAAACCTGGGCATTGTCATCTGCAAAGACAACAATGTATGAACGCTACCTATATTGCTATTGTTTTACCTGAGACCAAAGAGCTACGACTTCATAGGTGTCTCTTTAGGGACCACATGTATGAACTTTCAGGTACTCTAGCCTAAAAACCCTAAGGTAGAAAAGGGAATCTGATTCAGAGTCAACAAGTTACATTAAAATCCTTCTTTATATCCCAAAAAGTCAGTTTAGTTGGAGCCATCGATTTTCGTTCAACCACTCGTTCAACATGCAGAGAAAGGAAACCAGAAATCTACCGCGAAACTTGTTAAAACAAGTCAAAATACATTTCTATTGACTCCCCAGATACCCTAAAATGTAATCAAACTATAATATTTCATACGGAAAGAAGTACGTTCAATAGGAAACCGATATTAGCAGGTGCGTCTTGTCTTCATCGCACGCCCAAACACGAATTTTCAATAGTGTGTCCCAGTACTAAAACTCATATTTCTTACTCGTTTTGGAAGAAACAAGCCTGAAACTTTGAACATAGAGTGCTGACACCTATGGAAGCCAGAGGAATTGCATACTGGGAGCTAGATGTCATTATTTCCCTACACTTTCCATTGTAAGAGCATGGGCTCTCAAACAAAAAAGTTTCCGGTTTGTTTTTCTTGGTATTTTCTCCTACCATATCTATTGTGATATAGTCTCCTACATTATTTTAACATTTCAACAAACTTCAAAGTGTTTTCTTTTCAATGGTACCAATTATATGCATTTCCTGGCTTCAGTGCCTGAGCAACAGGCAGTTTACTTTGGGCACGTCAGTCAGGCGGAAATTGAGAAAAAAGGACCCCAGCCCTTGCATTAAATAAAGGTTCAATTAAAAAACAAAAATTTAAAAATTACAAAATTGTGGGAGTCTGATGTGCATTTACAGCTGTCTATTCAATAGGGATCTCTTTTGTTTTGTCTTTTTTGCATAACATTACATGGGGCTTTGTTCAATTGCATTAACAATGCAAATTATCACTGGTCTTTAGTATATGAAGGTATACCAGAGAGTGAAGGAAAAATGCAGTTTTTTATACATGTGCAGTGCATTCGGAAAGTATTCAGACCCCTTGACTTTTTTCACATGTTGTTATGTTACAGCATTATTATCAAATTGATTTTTAAAAATCTTATCAATCTACACACAATACCCCATAATGACAAAGCAAAAACTGGTTTTCAGTTGTTTAAAAAAATATATAAAAATAACCATGTTTACATACACTACCAGTCAAAAGTTTTAGAACACCTACTCATCCAAGGATTTTTCTTAATATTTACTATTTTCTGCATCATAGATTAATAGTGAAGACATCAAAACTATGAAATAACACATATGGAATCATGTAGTAACCAAATAGCCACCCATTGCCTTGATGACAGCTTTGCACACTCTTATAATTCTCTCAACCAGCTTCATGAGGTAGTCACCTGGAATGCATTTCAATTAACAGGTGTGCCTTGTTAAACGTTAATTTGTGGAATTTCTTTCCTTGGTATAGGAATGGTATACATAAGATAGCCCTATTTGGTAAAATACCAAGACCATATTATGGCAAGAACAGCTCAAAATAAGCGAAAATAAACGACAGTCCATCATTACTTTAAGACATGAAGGTCAGGCAATCCGGAACATTTCAAGAACTTTGAAAGTTTCTTAAAGTGCAACAACAAACTGTCTCTCATGAGGACCACCACAGGAAGGGAAGACCCAGTTACCTCTGCTGCAGAGGATATGTTCATTTGAGTTCCCAGCCTCAGAAATTGTAGCCCAAATAAATGCTTCACAGAGTTCAAGAAGCAGACACATCTCAACATCAGCTATTCAGAGGAGACTGTGTGAATCAGACCTTCATGATTTAATTGCTGCAAAGAAACCACTAATAAAGGACACCAATAAGGAAAAGATACTTGCTTGGGCCAAGAAACACGAGCAATGAACATTAGACCAGTGGAAATTTGTCCTTTGGTCTGTAGTCCAAATTGGAGATTTTTGGTTCCAAACGCTGTGTCTTTGTGAGACGCGGTGTGGGTGAACGGATGGTCTCCGCATGTGTATTTCCCAGCGTAAAGCATGGTGGAGGAGGTGTTATGGTGTGGGGGTGCTTTGCTGGTGACATTGTCTGTGATTTATTTAGAGTTCAAGGCACACTTAACCAACATGCCTACCACAGCATTCTGCAGCGATACGCCATCCCATCTGGTTTGGGCTTAGTGTGATTATCATTTTGTTATATTTATTCTACAATGTAGAAAATAGTTTTAAAAAATAAAGAAAACCCCTTGAATGAGTAGATGTTCTAAAACTTTTGACCGGTAGTGTAGGTATTCAGACCCTTTACTTAGTACTTTGTTAAAACACCGTTGGCAGCGAATACAGCCTCTGAGTCTTCTTGGGTATGACACTACAGGTTGGCACACCTGTATTTGGGGATAGTAGATGCCAGACACACCACTTTGAGTGTGTCAGTAACTGCAACGCTGCTGAGCTTTTCACACTCAACAGTTTCCCATGTGTATCAAGAGTGGTCCACCACCCAAAGGACATCCAGCCAACTTGACACAACTGTGGGAAGCATTGGCGTCAACATGGGCCAGCATCTCTGTAGAACGTTTCCGACACCTTGTAGAATCCATGCCCTGACAAGGTTCTGAGGTCAAAAGGGGGTGCAACTCAATATTAGGAAGTTGTTCCTAATGTTTGATACACCTAGTGTATATTGGAGAGAAGAGACACAGATGTAAGATCTTAATTTGACCAATATTGGCTCAGTAAAAACATTCTGCAGCAAAAGGATTTTAATGTTTAGTCCATAATGTTGCTTCATCGGTGGTTAGGCTATTAGCTGGCCAAAATTTGGCTGCATGAAAGTGCAATCTTGTTAATATAACCATGTGTTATTGCGTGTTTTCAGTGAATTTATGTCAATCATGAAGCTCATCTACATCTACTGAGATGCAGGAAAATTCTCAGCAACAAAAGACGGATCAAATTAAGATCCTACGTCTGTACAAAAAAAAACAGTTTGGTTATACACACAAAAACTTAGGTGCTGTGCTAATAAAGTATACATTAAAAGAACATAAAGGCCAGCACACTGTATATGATCACAATTACCACCTTTATAGACAAGTTTTTCGATCTCAATGATTTTAGTCAGATCAAGCAGAGGTATAATTCATGAATGAAAGCCTTGTGTGATCTCCCTTTCCAAATCAACATTTAGCCCCTAACTACTTCATGCCGATCAGACGGATTTGGACAGAGACTTGTGTGTGTTGCCTGTGTGGCATCCTTCACTGTAATTCTGTCAGTGAAAAAGGGAACAGGTCGTATTGATGCACTGTTGCTCTGCTGACTGGGGGCTGGAGGGCCACGATAACACACACATACACACACACACTTACACATCACCTACACACACACACACTGAGTGTGCTGATCTTCAATCCTTTTGATAACTTATTACTCTGAGAGAATGTTATATTCGTCTCACTCTCTCCACCTCTCTCCCTCCTTCCTCTTTCTCTCTGTCTCTCCCATTCTCTCTCTCTCGTTTGATTTCCAAATAAATCAATTAATTTTTACCTCATCCCGGGCACACAGCCAAAGGACGTCTCATTCATTACTCCTCCACCCCTCTTCCTTTCCTCCTCTCCCCACTCCTTGAATGTGAGTTGGCAAAAGTGTATATATTGCTCATTTGTACGTTGAGGAAGATTGTGAGCCTGGCAGATTCTATTCAGAGTGGTGTAGGAAGTTGTGAGGCTGGCAGAGTGTTCAGAGTGGTGTAGGAAAGTAACATGATTCAGATATGGAGTATCGTTGGTCTAGTCCTCTGTGTGTGTGTGTGTGTGTGTGTGTGTGTGTGTGTGTGTGTGTGTGTGTGTGTGTGTGTGTGTGTGTGTGTGTGTGTGTGTGTGTGTGTGTGTGTCAGCCCCAGACCATTACTCCTCCTCCACCAAACTTTACAGTTGGCACTAGGAATTGGGGCAGGTAGGGTTCTCCTGGCATCCGCCAAACCCAGATTAATTTGTCTGACTGCCAGATGGTGGAGTGTGATTCATCACTCCAGAAAATGTTTTTCCACTGCTCCAGAGTCCAATGGTGACGAGCTTTACACCACTCCAGCCAATGTTTGGCATTGGGAGTGGTGATCTTAGGCTTGTGTGCGGCTGCTCGGCCATGGAAACCCATTTCATGAACTCCCGATGAACAGTGCTTGTGCTGACAATGCTTCCAGAGGTTAGTTTGGAACTCGGTAGTGAGTGTTGCAACCGAAGAGCAATTTCCAGCACTCAGTGGTCCCGTTCTGTCTGCTTGCATGCCCTACCAATTTGCGGCTGAGCCGTTTTGGCTCCTAGACGTTTCCACTTCACAATAACTGTCACTACCCCAGCATTACGCACTCCTGCCACCATCAGTACGCACACCTGCCTTCCTCCCGTCATGTGCATCGGCGATTATTGGACTCACCCTGACTCAATCACCTGTTTATTACCTCCCCTATATTTATCTGTTCCCTGAAGCTGCATTAATAACATCACTTACAGTTGACCGAGGCAGCTTTAGCAGGGCAGAAATTTGATGAATTGGAAAGGTGACATCCTATGAAGGTGCCACATTGAAAGTCACTGAGCTCTTCAGTACCGGGCCATTCTACTGCCAATGCTCATGTTTGGTTTACTCAGTGTAGAGTAGGCCGTCATTGTAAATAAGAATTTGTTCTTAACTGACTTGCCTAGTTAAATAAAGGTTAGATAAAAAATGTAAAAAGTAAAAATGGTTATGATGTTGATGATAATCATAACATTAACACCACATAATATGTATGTATAAATCGTTCCAGTAAGAACCGGATGCCATACTGTGAAGTTCTGTGCTGTGTGCGTGTGTGTGTGCGTTTATGTCTTTTTATAGTCAATAATCCTTCATTACCTTCCCACTGTTTGTCTGCGCAGTCACAATCTGAATGAAGGGCAATTACAGAAAGGGAGGGGAGACAGACGGACAGACGGACAGGCAGGCAGGCAGGCAGTCAGGCAGGAAAGAGAAAGAAAAAAAGAAAGAAAGGAGGTAGAATTTAGACATACAAATGTTAATGATAATGCTCTGTTTGATTTATACAACACTGCCCTCTGGAGGAATGTTAGTGAATTCCAATCATGAATTGTTTATTGACTGTAATGACTAGTTTATTATGCATTATTAAAATTAGGTACCAATGAGCAAAATAACATCATTTGAGCAGAATACGGTACAGGTAATGCTGTATTTTGGCTTCGAAAGGAGGCTTCAACAAAACTTTGATAATGTGACTAAAAATCCTCAAAGCAGATCCTTCAATGCTGCCAGTTCAGTGCATGTGTGTGTGCGAACATGGTTCTGTTTTGAATACAGTGAAGATTTTTCCTACTTTGTAGTCAGATTTGTCCATTGTTGTAGTTCATGCCAAAAGGGTGTAGTTATTGTAATTAATCTGTTTTTGTTTCAGATCCCTTTTTTAAAATGTGTATATCCCCTAAGCTAATGATCTATGCAAATGATCTCCCCTTTCATTTACTCACAGTAATTGGAAACATTGCTACCCAATTTTGAGCGCCAATCGTCAATGCCTCCCTCTTTAACTCACCTACATACACACACACACGACCTCACTCACTGACTCACACACACACACAGCTAGATATTTGAATTAGCTTGGTATCTTTTCAGAGGGATAATTCCAAAGGTAGAAGTCTACATCTGGAGGTGTTTCAACTGTCTGGCCACAGGCAAAATTTTCCTCATCATAACTAATACACAGTTTGGCTGATTAGAAAAGAAGGTAGAACCATATAGTGTTCTTCAGTTTGTCCCCATAGGGAAACCTCTATGTAGGGTTCCCTCTGTAAATGTTGTTTATCTAGAAACCTATATGAAGGGTTATGCCTAGAACCCTCTATAAATGATTTTACCAAGAACCCTTTCATCTTTGAAGGGTTCTTCCCAGAACTCTCTATAAAGGTTTTACCAAGAACCCTTTCATCTTTGAAGGGTTCTTCCCAGAACTCTCTATAAACGGTTTTACCAAGAACCCTTTCATCTTTGAAGGGTTCTTCCCAGAACTCTCTATAAATGGTTTTACCAAGAACCCTTTCATCTTTGAAGGGTTCTTCCCAGAACTCTCTATAAACGGTTTTACCAAGAACCCTTTAGACTTTGAAGGGTTCTTCCCAGAACTCTCTATAAATGGTTTTACCAAGAACCCTTTAAACTTTGAACAGTTCCACCAGCCTTATTAGCCTTTATTTCTTTATTATTTGTTTTTTAATCAGCTTTTTCAGAAGCAGCAGGTACTCTTCCTGGGGTCCACAAAAAACACAAAACATGAAAAGTAACAAAACACTGATAAACTAATAGACAAGGACGGTCACACAAATTAAAAATACAAGGATATGCAAACAATATTTTTAAGATTTTTAAGATTTTTTAAAATAAACTCTTTATGAAAGAATCCTTATTGCCTTCCTTCTTGAGTCATCAAAGAGCCCTTTCATTAAAAAAAAACAGTTCTTAGGATGTTAAAGGTTTTTAGGTAAAAACCCTTTGCCTTACAAAGAACTTCCAAAAAGGGTTCTTCAGATGAAAACAGTTCTTGGTAGAACCCTATCCCTCTGCAAAGAACCCTTTCGCATCCCTTTTTTTCTGTCTAGGGCTGGGTAAGCCTGTCTGTGTGTGTTTGTGTGTGTCCATCCTGCCCTACCTACTACTCAGCAGGCCAACAGACACACCTACAGGGACGCAGCAGTCATCAAAAACCAAGACAGATGGTACAGGATTGAAATAGACAGAGGGATACAGGTCCGTGTCAGACAGGGCGTGGGGAATAATGTCAACATTTCTGCTGCCTCAAGCTGTGTTTAGACAGAGATGGAGAACCAGGTATTCACATATCATTATCTTACAGTTACTGTAGGTGTTCATAGTAAGATGCTGGTCTACCTAATGGTAGTAGATTTTACCTGGCATCTGAAACTAGCAGCCCTCCAGTTTCCAGTTCAATTCCCACTTGTTCCATATTTAAACTAACAATCTTCCAGCTTTTCTCTTCCCGTCGCCACCTCCTGTAAGGTAGAGAATACAGTGGTGAATGAATAATTGCTTTTCCACAGTGAGGAGCTAGAGCGGAGGAGCCTGTTTTGGAATCTGAGTTCATTTCAGCAGGATCTTCATCAGACGCAACGTTGTGTTTGATTAACCCAGCCATTTGCAATAAGCTCAGAATCTACGAAGGACCTGATCCAGGTCAAGAATGTGTGTGTGTGTGCGTGCATGTGTGTGTGTGTGTGTGTGTGTGTGTGTATTAGTATGACATGGAATGGGAGCTATTGAACGCATGTCTCTAGAATGTGTCTGACAGACAGACAGCTCATTTAACTGAGCTAGTTACAGTGAAATGGAGCACATTCTCAGAATATCAGGACACGCACACACACATACAGACAGACACGCAATCAAGATATAGAAAATAATGATCCTATTGTTGTCTCTTCAGTCTGAGCATAAAAGGTTGCAGTATAAAGATAACTCGGTTTGAAAAGGAAAAGGTTTCTCAGTTTGCTCGACTTCCAAACTGTCATTTGGAAGATGCATCAAACCTGCAGCAGTCAGACCCAGAGTACCACTCAGATCTCGCTCTCGCAGGTAAGCAGACAAACAAGATGTTCTCTACATGGCACCACATGACCTTCATATCACAGACCTGTCACTATCACTGAGAATAGATGGAAATTGAATCCATGTAGAAAATTGGCTTTGGCTTGACAGTGATATGATCAACATCACAAGCAAACAACTGTAAGACATCAGCAGCACACTATACAGTGCGTTCGCAAAGTATTCAGACCCCTTGACTTTTTCCACAATTGTTGTTACGTTACAGGCTTATTCTAAACGGAATTACATAAATGTTTTCCCTCCTCAATCTACACACAATACCCCAAAATGACAAAGTGAGAACAGGTAAAAAAATGTTTGGAAATGTATTAAAAATAAAAACAGAAATACCATATTACATAAGCATTCAGACCCTTTGCTATGAGACCCTTTGCTATGAGACTGTCACACCCTGACCTTAGTGTTCTTTGTTTTCCTTGTTACTTTGGTTAGGTCAGGGTGTGACATGGGTGATGTATGTGTTTTGTCTTGTCTAGGGGTTTTGTATGTTTATCGGGGTGTTTCCTTTCTAGGTGTTTATGTAAGTCTATGGTTGCCTAGATTGGTTCTCAATTAGAGGCAGGTGCTTATCGTTGTCTCTGATTGGGAACCATATTTAGGCAGCCATGTTCTGTGTGTATTTTGGTGGGTGATTGTTTCCTGTGTCTGTGCCACACGAGACTGTTTTGTTGCCAGTTCACTTTGTTGTTTTGTATTTGTGTTCATGTTGAGTTTTCATATTAAATACATTTACCACGCCGCATATTGGTCCGATCCTTGTTTCACCTCTTCAGAGGAAGAGGAGGAAATCTGCCGTGACAGAGACTCTCACTACTCTGGACGGTTCTGACTTAGAATATGTCGACAACTATAAATACCTAGGTGTCTGGCTAGACTGTAAACTCTCCTTCCACACTCACATTAAGCATCTCCATTCCAAAATGAAATCTAGAATTGGCTTCCTATTTCGCAATAAAGCCTCCTTCACTCATGCACCAAACATACCCTCGTAAAACGGACTATCCTACCGATCCTTGACTTCGGCGATGTAATTTACAAAATAGCCTCCAACACTCTACTCGACAAATTGGATGCAGTCTATCACAGTTGCCATCCGTTTTGTCACCAAAGCCCCATATACTACCCACCACTGCGACCTGTATGCTCTCGTTGGCTGGTCCTCGCTACATATTCGTCGCCAAACCCACTGGCTTCAGGTCATCTATAAATCTTTGCTAGGTAAAGCTCTGCCTTATTTATCTCAGCTCACTGGTCACCATAGCAACACCCACCCGTAGCACACGCTCCAGCGGGTATATTTCGCTGGTCATCCCCAAAGCCAACTCCTCTTAGGCCACCTTTCCTTCAGTTCTCTGCTGCCAATGACTGGAACGAATTGCAAAAATAACTGAAGCTGGAGACATATCTCCCTCACTAACTTTCAGCATCAGCTGTCAGAGCAGCTTACCGATCGCTGCAGCTGTACACAGCCCATCTGTAAATAGCCCATCTAACTGCCTACCTCATCCCCATATTTGTTTTTGTTTTTCTGCTCTTTTGCACACCTGTATTTCTACTTGTACATCCTCATCTGCATATTTTTCACTTTCAGTGTTAATTGCTAAATTGGAATTACTTCACCACTATGGCCTATTTATTGCCTTTACCTCCTTTCTTCATTTGCACACACTGTACACAGATTTTTCTATTGTGTTATTGACTATACGTTTGTGTACCTCTGTGTTGTTGTTTTTGTCGCACTGCTTTGCTTTATCTTGGCAGGTCGCAGTTGTAAATGAGAACTTGTTCTCAACTGGCCTACCTGGTTAAATAAAGGTGAAATAAAAAAATTCAGGTGCATCCTGTTTCCATTAATCATCCTTGAGATGTTTCTACAATTTGAATGGAGTCCAGCTGTGGTAAATACAATTGATTGGACATGATTTGGAAAGGCACACACATGTCTATATACTGTTAGAGCAGAGCAAAGACCCAGCCAGGATGTCAAAGGAATTGTCCGTAGAGCTCCGAGACAGGATTGTGTCAAAGCACAGAAGGACCCCAAGATAACACTGGCCTCCATCATTCTTAAATGAAAGAAGTTTGGAACCACTAAGACTATTCCTAGAGATTCTCTGGTCTGATGTAACCAAGATTGAACTATTTGGCCTGAATGTCAAGCGCAAAGTCTGGAGGAAACCTGGTACCTTCCCTACGGTGAAGCATGGTGGTGGCAGCACTCAGGACCTCAGACTGGGACAAAGTGTTCACCCTCCAACAGGACAACGACCCTAAGCACACAGCCAAGGCAACGCAGGAGTGGCCTCGGACAAGGAGTGGCCTCGGACAAAGGGTTTGAATTCTTATGTAAATATGATATTTATGGTGGGTTTAATTTTATAATTTGCAAAATGTTCTGAAACCTGTTTTTGCTTTAGAGTTATGGGGTATTGTGTGTAGATTGATGAGGGAAAAAACTATTTCACACATTTTAAATAAGGCGTAACAACGTGGAAAAAGTCAAGGGGTGTAACGGTTTTCTTGAGTTGAAGGAGAGGCGGACCAAAACGCAGCGTGGTTGAAGTTCATGTTTTTTAATAAGACAACTAAACATGAACATAATAATAATCTGCGATACGCGGAGCTGGTATGTACCGAAACAGCCCTATCTGGTGCAACAAACACAGAGACAGGAACAATCACCCACAAAACCCAACACCAAACAGGCTACCTAAATATGGTTCCCAATCAGAGACAATGACTAACACCTGCCTCTGATTGAGAACCATATCAGGCCAAACATAGAAATAGACAAACTAGACATGTAACATAGAATGCCCACTCAGATCACACCCTGACCAAACCCCCCCCCACTTCACCGTAGTCTTAGTCCACCACCTTGTCCGCTTCCGTGGCCTCCTAACCACGGCGACCCTTCTAAATGACCCCACTGGACTGAGGGGCAGCTCGGGACAGAGGGGCGGCGGCTCGGGACAGAGGGGCGGCGGCTCTGGGACAGAGGGGCTCTGGGCTGAGGGGATCTGGGCTGAGGGGCTCTGGCGCCTCTGGGCTGAGGGGCTCTGGCGCCTCTGGGCTGAGGGGATCTGGGGCCTCTGGGCTGAGGGGCTCCGGCAGTGCCGGACAGGCGGGAGGCTCCGGCAGCGCCGGACAGGCGGAAGCGGCTGTAGGGATGAGACGGAGAGACAGCCTGGTGCGGGGGGCTGCCACCGGAGGGCTGGTGCGTGGAGGTGGTACCGGATAGACCGGACCGTGCAGGCGCACTGGAGCTCTTGAGCACCGAGCCTGCCCAACCTTACCTGGTTGAATGCTCCCGGTCGCCCTACCAGTGCGGCGAGGTGGAATAGCCCGCACTGGGCTATGCCGCTTCCCAATACATTTTTGGGGCTGACTCTCTGGCTTCAGTCCACGTCGCCGTGCTCGTCTCTCCAACTCCATTCTCCTGTAACCCTCCTCGCACTGCTCCAGCGAATCCCAGGCGGGCTCCGGCACTCTCCCTGGGTCGACCGCCCACCTGTCTATTTCCTCCCAAGTAGTATAGTCCATACTTCGCTGCTCCTGCTGCCGCTCACCACGCCGCTTGGTCCTGTTGTGGTGGGTGATTCTGTAACGGTTTTCTTGTGTCGAAGGAGAGGCGGACCAAAACGCCCCCACTTCACCATAGTCTTAGTCCGCCCCTCTGTCCCGAGCTGCCCCTCTGTTCCGAGCTGCCCCTCAGTCCAGTGGGGTCATTTAGAATGGTTGCCGTGGTTAGGAGGCCACGGAAGTGGACAATGTGGCGGACTAAGACTATGGTGAAGTGGGGGCCACGTCCAGCACCAGAGCCGCCACCGCGGACAGATGCCCACCCAGACCCTCCCCAATAGGTTCAGGTTTTGCGGCCGGAGTCCGCACCTTGGGGGGGGTGTACTATCACACCCTGACCATAGATTGCTTTGTATGTTTCTATGTTTTGTTTGGTCAGGGTGTGATCTGAGTGGGCATTCTATGTTGGGTGTCTAGTTTGTCTGTTTCTGTGTTTGGCCTGATATGGTTCTCAATCAGAGGCAGGTGTTAGTCATTGTCTCTGATTGGGAACCATATTTAGGTAGCCTGTTTGGTGTTGGGTTTTGTGGGTGATTGTTCCTGTCTCTGTGTTTGTTGCACCAGATAGGGCTGTTTCGGTTTTCCACGTTTGTTGTTTTGTATTATGTTCATGTTTAGTTGTCTTATTAAAAAACATGAACTTCAACCACGCTGCGCTTTGGTCCACCTCTCCTTCGACACAAGAAAACCATTACAAGGGGTGTGAAAACCTTCCGAATGCACTGTATATTAGGGGCATTTCATTTGAACTGTTATGCAATGCAAAAGGTTAAAAGACAGATAAGCAGCAGGTGCGTGTGTGTGTGTGTGTGTGTGTGTGTGTGTGTGTGTGTGTGTGTGTGTGTGTGTGTGGAGTGAGGTTATCTGATTAAGCATGGACTGAATCCTGGAGGACTCATTTTGCTCAGTGGTGTCTCTGAGTGTTCTGTGGTTCCCTAAGAGCTTTGCCAAGGAGCTTAGTTCCAATAGTGCATGCGGAGCATTATTAATCACTGAGCAGACAGACCAGTCCTCCTCACTCTTCTCCCCCCTTTCTCACCCCTCTATTTCCCCCCTCAACCCCTTTTGCTTTTTGAGTGAAAATTCATTGAGAACACACACACACAGCCTTGATCCTCAACCCACTTTCCATCTCATCCCTTGTTCCTTTTTACTCTTCTTCCACAGTCCTTGAGAGTGGATATATTTCCACTTGTTGAAATGTTCCCTTTGATGTCCTACATCTTGTACCTAAAATGTTGTGACACAATGTCTTTCTCTTTTTTTGCTATAAAGTGAGATCATTTCTTTTAGGCTTAAGTGTAGTGTTGGTTTAGTGTTGGTTTGGTTAAGTTTTGATCACTTAGTTTCACTGGTTAGTTTAACTGTGGCTATAGTTTGTCAGTCTGCTTCGTTTGGCAATGTAAGTTGAACTATGGTTGGTCTGTTAGTATAATTGGTTGGTTTACTATCACTGTTTTTGGTATGTTGGCATGGTGTTGGTTTGGCTGTTATGGCGTTATTATGACATTCAGTCTAAACATCCTGAGGTCTGGCATCTTACTGGCACAGAGACACGATACACCCGGAGTCAGATTTCACCCAATTTTACACATTACAGCTCACTGGCACACACCTATCTCCATGTGGGTATGTTAGTGGATATGCAAGCCAAGGGAAGCAAGGGAAAGAGAATCACATCTGTGAGTCTGGCCACAGCTGCCAGCGACGCGTGAATCCTAGCTGCATGTCACTCCCTAACCTCCCCCATTCCACCCCTTCCCTCTTCTCTTCTCCCCCGACTCAACCATCCTGTCTCTTCTCTCCACCATCTCCTCCTCTCCTCCTTCTTCTCCCCTCTCTCCTCTTTTCATCCCTCTCTCCTCACTCTTTCCTCCCTCTATCCAAACTCATGCTACTGACCCAACTACACACTAGGAGGGACTGAGCAGGAGGGGATGGAGAGATGGAAAAAGGGAGGGAAGAGAAACAAACAGAATTACAGAAAGAAAAGGGAGTAGGTAGATAGCACCTTCATTTCTAAGTGTATCTATCTAGAACTTTAAAGGGTTCTTTGGCCGTCACTATAGGAGAACCCTTTGAAGAACCCTTTTTGGTTGCAGGTAGAACCCTTTTAGGTTCCATGTAGAACTCTTTCTACAGAGGGTTCAACATGGAAACCAAAAGGGTTCTACCTGGAACCAAAAAGGGTTATCATATGGAACCCTTTTGGAACCCTTTATTCTAAGTGTGTAGGAGTGAGAGTAAAATCATTAACCTTTGATATAGCTTAGATCTACAGAGGACTATGATCACCTCTTTACTCTGGTTAACTACCTAATGATATTGGAGAGTTCTTCTTAGTTCAGATCACGATCGTTAGAAGTAACGGACGATTGTTGAGAGTTGACTAGGCTGGCTAACAGGTCAACCCGTAGGGCTGAGTTACAGAGGACCTTCTCTATACCTTTGACAGACAACCACCTATGAGCTGTTCTTGACAGGTCTGCTACTCTGGACCGAGTCAACTCTGCAATGTCAATACTACCTACTACAGACAGAGTAGGGGACAGAGAGAGTGAAACTCTACATCGTCATCACTTCTGACCTGAGTGGACGTACCATGGCTTTCTACTGGCAGATAGTGGGAGACTGAACAAGAGAGAGAGAGATCAAGGTGGACAGAGATATAAATGCGACTTTGAGGGACCGAAGGAGGTCTGAGCTAAGGTGGGCCCTCTTGGATTGACACGGATAGACCGAGGGAAGGAGAAAAAGAAAGAGGGAAGGGAGAGATCTCCCTCTCTCTCTCTGGGACAGTGTGTCAAGATGCAGTTGTTGTTTTTCCGTGAGGTGTGGGAGATGGAGGGATTGCAAACCGTGGGGATACTCCTGGTGGTCTGTAGCTCCCTCAAACTGATGCACTTCCTGGGGCTCATTGATTTCTCCTCAGAAGGTAAGATACAGGGGTCTGAGGGATGGATATGAGACAGGGGATAGGGGGAGGAGAATAGGCAAGGTTATGGGCTGGGGACATAAGTAGGAGCTTCGGGTAAGGGAGAGGGTTAGGGACATGGATTAGGTTTGGGGACAGGGGTAGGTTGCGATTAGGATGAGGATAAGCTCCAGGGACAGGGAAGGGTAGGAGGTAGAGATAGGGGTAACTGTAGAGTTTCGGTAAAGGATAGTCAGGTTTGGGCAGTAGCATGTTCTGGGGCAGAAGTAGGTGTAGAAGGTGGTGATTCAGGCCAGGGTAGTGATAACAGTAGGGGAAGAAGAAGGGAAAGAGATCATAAAAAATATTAATAGGGAATGTTTCTGGTTGTTATTCAAGGCAGGAACATCTGTCTATGTGCGGCAAGAAGACTATATCCTTCAGCTGTCCGATAAATGGTGGACTCTATTGGCTATAATTCAGGTGTGTGTGTGTGTGTGTGTGTGTGTGTGTGTGTGTGTGTGTGTGTGTGTGTGTGTGTGTGTGTGTGTGTGTGTGTGTGTGTGTGTGTGTGTGTGTGTGTGTGTGTGTGTGTGTGTGTGTGTGTGACCCAGTAATTAGTCTCCATATTACGGTACTCACATGAGCTGGCACTGTCACACTGGGCCATGCTAATGCGCCCTAACCCAAACATACGTAGTAAATGAGCATGACCTGATTTCTCCCTATCATCAGGTGTGTGTGTTGGTGGTTTGGGAGATGTGGGACAGAAATAGCTCTGCATGTGTGTCTAGTCTCTCTGTCCTCTCGCACTCTTCTCTGTGCCTAATGAGCTGTGGACTGGGACAGTCTATAGTTTATATTAGTACTGGAAAGATTACATTTTTGGGATAGTGGGTCATGAATTGTGGCAGTTTGAGGTTAATAACAAACATGTTTTTCCTAAACGTGGTTTGTGTATGGGTACCCTCAAGGGAACACAAGGCAGAGTTAGCCGAAAAGACCCCCAAAAAATCCAGACATTCTTTGACTTGAGATGATAGGGTCCATTTCATCAACTGATTTTCCTCATTACGTAGGTAATAATGTCACCCTGTGTGTGTGTGTGCGTGTGTTTTGGCTAGAGACGGAGCAGTATGTGAGTGACTCAGCCCTGGTGGCCATATGGCTATGATTACCCTGCATGGGCCAGATCATAAACACACACACTACATCCCATCTCCCCGGGCTAGTGTGTGTGTGTGTGTGTGTGTGTCAGTACCTCTAGCTCTAATATCTGACCTTGAGCTGCATATTTTGGCAGCACACCTGTAGGGGGTAGGACAAGGTAAACGGGTCAACAGCTTGTCGTTAAAACATAGTCGTTTTTATGTCAACCTGTGTTTGTGTGTATGTTGGGTGGGCTGCCGTGGGGCATTCAGGTTACCAGATGACAGAGGGCAATAGAGAGCTATTGTGAGCAAAGTGAGACACTTGTAATCCCCCCCCCCCCCCCCCCCCCGGCCTTCCCACCTGGGTAAAGAGTTTCCATCTAATTAAGTAAATAAAGTAAATAAAAAATGATGCTGAAAAAAGGAGAGCCCTACATCAAATTTCAAATCAAATCAAATTTATTTATATAGCCCTTCGTACATCAGCTGATATCTCAAAGTGCTGTACAGAAACCCAGCCTAAAACCCCAAACAGCAAGCAATGCAGGTGTAGAAGCACGGTGGCTAGGAAAAACTCCCTAGAAAGGCCAATACCTAGGAAGAAACCTAGAGAGGAACCAGGCTATGTGGGGTGGCCAGTCCTCTTCTGGCTGTGCCGGGTGGAGATTATAACAGAACATGGCCAAGATGTTCAAATGTTCATAAATGACCAGCATGGTCGAATAATAATAAGGCAGAACAGTTGAAACTGAGCTTTCCTTTGCTGTATTCCACTACTTTACTTGTGTAATTCAATCTCTGTAATGGCAAAACACTTTATTGACAAGCACAAATTATAAGGTACAGTACTTGCTGGCAGAATCCCATCCACACACACACACTCTCTTTCTGTCTCTCTCTCGCTCTCTCAAGTGCACACACCCTGGGCCAGAGGGCTGACTGGAACTGTGCTACGTGGCCAGATGTATTATCTGAGGCCTAATGGGCTGCCTGGTCAGCCTTCAAATGACGCCAACAGACTCCCAACGACCAGCACAGACCAGGAGAGAGGAAGAGACAGGGAGAAAGAGAGAGGTAAAGAGTAAGATAGATAGAGTGTACTGATATACAATACAGAGTACAGAAGTGTATACATGTATTGGTATAGTTAGGGTTAAGGTTATACAGTACTGGTCTCTATCATGGCCTTCATCCCTCAGACTGCTGGAGTTCTACTAAAAGGTGTGAAGTTGCTGTTACCATGGAGACGCAAGAGTAAGTCCCTCTCTTCTTCTCTTTGCCTTATCCTTTAGTACACAGAGGGATGCAGTATTGTTGTACTTGGGTTGTACTTGTACTGTTTGTGTGATAAGGTGGGGTGAGTAGTGAGTAACATGGGCTGATTTCCGGTGGATGAGTTCTGATGGATTAGTTTTGGAGTTCTGATGGATGAGTTCTGGAGATCTGATGGATGAGTTCTAGTGGATGAGTTATGCTCTGTGAGAATGTGAGGACTGGTGGGGTTTGAGTCGTTCGATTAAAGTCCCTAAGAATCTTGATCGAACAGATAGCTCAAGGTCGTTTCCAAGTAATAGGACCCATGAGCACCAACATGTGAAGTTCATAGGAGCATGTCAAATTGGGTGTCAAATGAAAGCTATTTTTGAGAAAAGGAGGCATACAGTGCCTTGCGAAAGTATTCGGCCCCCTTGAACTTTGCGACCTGTTGCCACATTTCAGGCTTCAAACATAAAGATATAAAACTGTATTTTTTTGTGAAGAATCAACAACAAGTGGGACACAATCATGAAGTGGAACGGCATTTATTGGATATTTCAAACTTTTTTAACAAATCAAAAACTGAAGAATTGGGCGTGCAAAATTATTCAGTCCCCTTAAGTTAATACTTTGTAGCGCCACCTTTTGCTGCGATTACAGCTGTAAGTCGCTTGGGGTATGTCTCTATCAGTTTTGCACATCGAGAGACTGAACAGCTCGAGCTCAGTGAGGTTGGATGGAGAGCATTTGTGAACAGCAGTTTTCAGTTCTTTCCACAGATTCTCGATTGGATTCAGGTCTGGACAATGGAATGGTTCAAAAATAAACATATCCAGGTGTTAGAATGGCCAAGTCAAAGTCCAGACCTGAATCCAATCGAGAATCTGTGGAAAGAACTGAAAACTGCTGTTCACAAATGCTCTCCATCCAACCTCACTGAGCTCGAGCTGTTTTGCAAGGAGGAATGGGAAAAAATGTCAGTCTCTCGATGTGCAAAACTGATAGAGACATACCCCAAGCGACTTACAGCTGTAATCGCAGCAAAAGGTGGCGCTACAAGGTATTAAAGGTATGTTTTTAAGTCTTGAAATGTATTAGAAATATATCAAAACATAATAAATGTTGAAGTAAAGACCACTGCCAACTAATAGCATGTCACGCCCTGACCATAGAGAGCCATTGTTTCTCTATGGTGTAGTAGGTCAGGGCGTGACTAGGGGATGATCTAGTATATCTATGTCTATGTTGTGTTCTAGTGTCTTTTTCTATGTTGGTGTTTTGGATGATTCCCAATTAGAGGCAGCTGGTAATCGTTGTCTCTAATTGGGGATCATATTTAAGTAGTTATTTTTCCCACCTGTGTTGGTGGGATCTTGTTTATGTGTAGTTGCCTGTGAGCACTCCATTGTCTTCACGTTTCGTTCATTCTTTATTGTTTTTGTGCGTTTCAGTTTAATAAACATGTGGAAATCATATCACGCTGCACCTTGGTCTGATAATTCTTACGACGTACATGACATAGCAACACATTTTAGTTTAGGATCATTTTTCTGCGTTCTGTAAGTTTAAGAAACATTGCCTTGTGCCTTGAAATTCCGTTACCAAAAACCCACATATCTTTAAGATATTTTCGAATAATGAAAGTTCACAGAAGTAACAAGTAAATGTAGAACTATCAATAAGGTAGATTTTTTTACTGATATCAATTTTGTTTATGAATTAAGTGATTCAATCTCAAAATGCCATTGCCTAATCGGAAAGTGAATTTCTGCAATTCAATTGGCTACAATGGCAAATCAAAACACATTTGGGTTCACAGGTTTAGTTTCACAATATTGTACTGAACTCTACTGTACTGAACTATACTGTTCTGTGATCTACTGTGCTTTGCTTTGATGTCCAAACTTGTAAATCATAGATGTCTATGATTGGTTCAGATTTGGCCCGGACCAACCAAATATAGCCTTGTTTGGCGGCAAAGTTCATTGAAATAATATTCAGTGTGTAAAATAATACCCAAATATGCAAAGGAGGATATTGAATATTTATACCGTTCTGTACCTATCACCAAGAAGAGAATTACATTCATATCCATAATTATGCATTTCTTTGTAGTACAGATCAGGGACCCATGATAAAATTCTGTTACCGTGTGTAAATCCATTTCACTTACTGTAGTTCAATAACCAAAATAGTTTTTTCAAAGTCAATGTGTCATGTCATAGTCATAAACTGAGGGAGATTTTTCCTGAAAGTCTGGTACCAAACTTTGTATCTGTTCAGTGTAAATTGTTAAAAGTAGTCCTATGGTTTGAAATCAATGTTTTTTGTGTGTCATACATTTTAACTGACAAATCCGTTATCGTGGAATTACCCTCAACTGGCTTATCGTATTATGGTTGCCTAGGAATTGTCTAGAAATTGTGCTGCATTAATTCCTTAATCTCTCTGAAAATATTACATAAATGTGATTCCTACCTCATAAGAACCTTTTATCTTGCTCTGTTTGCCATTGAGTTCCCTCAGTTCCCTATAGTCGGTTCAGACTAAAAATGGAATTATGGCTTCATACTGAGTATTCATTATTTGTTTGTGTTTGCCAATGACTCCCCCGTAGAGGTCTGTGTATGGTGGTGTAAGCTAATAGCTGAAATGGACGCCCGTCCTAGAAAAGCCAGGTCAGCGAACCAAACCGCAAACCGCTGCCCTTACTATGGGAGACTGCCGCGCATGCCTCAATGCTTGTTGCTTATGCTGTGCGTGCGTGCATGCATGGCTGTGGGTTTGCATGTCATTTTATGTGCATGTGCAGGTCTACGTCTGTGAGATTGTGTTTCTGTGTGTGCTCTGTCTAACCTCTGCTATGGTTGGTGATTACAGGTAACACTCCCACCATCAAAAGTAAAAAGACTATAAAGCAGAGATTCCTCAAGCTGCTCCCCTGCTGCACACCATCCGTTGCCGCCTCAGTCAGTCAATGCAAGTGACTCTTCACTCTCTACAAACACACGGGAGCGCAAATGCGCACACACACACCCACGCAAACACACACACAATATATATATATCTGGATATACTGTATCTCAGTATCATTGGACTGTGTGTTTTGGTCTCCTGGGGAAATGATGATATTTTTGTCTGATATATGGTGTGTGATAGAGTCTGATGTGCAGAGGTGAGATGGGGACAGACAGTCACCCATGCTATACCTGCTGGAATAGGAGGAGAGAAGGAGTGGGGGATGGATGTCTTCAGCTGACCGTGTGTGTAAGGAGGTTTGGATAGAGGGAGGAGTGGAGAGAGAAATGGATGACGAGGGAGAGATGTAATGTGAGGATCATATCATTTTGGTTGACGATCTGATGGCTTTTGTCGTTAAACTGTTGTTTCAATAGGTTACCACTACTTACCACTACTTTCACTGAACATTATCGTCAATGAGTACATCAGTTTACTATTTAACCTCTGCATAGATATTCAGGAAACTGACAGTGTGATGTTGATATTTTCTATTGATGACTTGACGACTACGTGTCTTCCTTTGTTCTCTTCAGTTTAAGAGAATTGTAATATAATGTAGATGTAACGATTACTCATCTAGCTGTATGTTCAGGTAATGCTACAATAGTGTAATGATATATCAAAAGTTGATCATTAACAATGATATACACTGAGTGTACAAAACATTAAGGACACCTTCTTAATATTGAGTTGCACAGGGATGCTGGCCCATGTTGACTCCATTGCTTCCCACACTTGTGTCAAGTTGGCTGGATGTCCTTTGGGTGGTGGACCATTTTTGATACACACAGGAAACTGTTGAGCTTGAAAAACCCAGCAGAGTTGCAGTTCTTGGCACAAACCAGTGAACCTGGCACCTACAACCATACCCCGTTTAAAGGCACTTCAATATTTTGTCTTGCTTTTCACCATCTGAATGGAACACATACACAATCCATGTCTCAATTATCTCAAGGATAACAAATAATTATTTAACCTGCCTCTTCCCTTCATCCACACTGATTTGAAGTGGATTTAACAAGTGACATCAATAAGGCATCATAGCTTTCCCCTGGATTCACCTGGCCAGTCTATGTCATGGAAAGAGCAGGTGTTCCTACTATTTTGTGCACTCAGTGTACTTGGTTATGTTTTGAATTACTAGTACCAGTTATAAGGTGTGCCAGGCAGGCACCTGTAGGAGTAGCCTATAGGTACGTATATATAACATACAGTACCTCTCTCTGTCCCACAGACAGCGTAGAAGACGACTTTGAGTTGTCCACTGTGTGCCATCGACCAGAGGGTCTGGACAAACTACAGGAGCAGACCAAGTTCACCAAGAAGGAACTACAAGTTCTCTACAGGGGCTTCAAGAATGTGAGTCTAGGGATGCGGGAGAGGGTATGGGGATGGAGTTATGGGATGTTAGAAGCCTGCGGCTGAGGATGGGGGTTGGGAAAGGGGAGGAAACTACAAGTTCTCTACAGGGGTTTCACAAGCTTTTCTCTAAGCAAAGCTGTTTTGATATATACAGTTGAAGTCGGAAGTTTACATACACCTTAGCCAAATACATTTAAACTCAGTTTTTCACAATTCCTGACATTTAATCCGAGTAAAAATTCCCTATTTTAGGTCAGTTAGGATCATCACTTTATTTTAAGAATGTGAAATGTCAGAATAATAGTAGAGAGAATGATTTATTTCAGCTTTAATTTCTTTCATCACATTCCCAGTGGGTCAGAAGATTACATACACTCAATTAGTATTTGGTTCAGTGCCTTTAAATTGTTTAACTTGGGTCAAATGTTTCGGGTAGCCTTCCACAAGCTTCTCACAACAAGTTGGGTGAATTTTGGCCCATTCCTCCTGACAGAGCTGGTGTAACTGAGTCAGGTTTGTAGACCTCCTTGCTCGCACACGCTTTTTCAGTTCTGCCCACAAATGTTCTACAAGATTGAGTTCAGGGCTTTGTGATGGCCACTCCAATACCTTGACATTGTTGTCCTTAAGCCATTCTGCCACAACTTTGGAGGTATACTTGGTGGCATTGTCCATTTGGAAGACCCATTTGCGACTAAGCTTTAACTTCCTGATGTCTTGAGATGTTGCTTCAATATATCCACATACTTTTCCTTCTCATGATGCCATCTATTTCGTGAAGTGCACCAGTCCCTCCTGCAGCAAAGCACTGCCACAGCCGTGCTTCCCGGTTGGGATGTTTTTCTTCGGCTTGCAAGCCCCCCCCCCCCCCTTTTCCTCCAAACATAACAATGGTCATTATGGCCAAACAGTTCTGTTTTTATTTCATCAGACCAGAGGACATTTCTCCAAAAAAGTACGACCTTTGTCCCCATGTGCAGTTGCAAATTGTAGTTGGGCTTTTTTATGGCGGTTTTGGGGCAGTGGGTTCTTCCTTACTGAGCGGCCTTTCAGGGTATGTCGATTTTGGACGCGTTTTACTTTGGATATAAATATAAATTTTGTACCTGTTTCCTCCAGCATCTTCACAAGGTCCTTTGCTGTTGATCTGGGATTGATTTGCACTTATCGCACCAAAGTACGTTCATCTCTAGGAGACAGAACGTGTCTACTTCCTGAGCAGTATGATGGCTGCGTGGTCCCATGGTGTTTATACTTGCATACTATTGTTTGTACAGATTAAAGTGGTACCTTCAGGTGTTTGGAAATTGCTCCAAAAGATGAACCAGACTTGTAGAGGTCTGCAATGTTTTTTCTGAGGTCTTGGATGATTTCTTTAGATTTTCCCATGATGTCAAGCAAAGAGACACTGAGTTTGAAGGTAGGCCTTGAAATACATCCACAGGTACAACTCCAATTGACTCAAATTATGTCAATTAGCCTATCAGAAGCTTCTAAAGGCATGACATAGTTTTCTGGAATTTTCCAAGCTGTTTAATAGCGCAGTCAACTTAGTGTATGTAAACTTCTGACCCACTGGAATTGTGATACAATTATAAGTGAAATAATCTGTCTGTAAACAATTTTTGGAAAAATCACTTGTATCTTGCGCAAAGTAGATGTCCTAACCGACTTGCCAAAACTATAGTTTGTTAACAAGAAATTTGTGGAGTGGTTGAAAAACAAGTTTTAATGACTCCAACCTAAGTGTATGTAAACATCCTACTTCAACTGTAATAGTAGAAGTATATAGATGTTAGCAGACTTGCAAATTGACTCTGATCCTGTTCTTTTCTGTGTTGTTGTTTTGTAGGAGTGTCCAAGTGGAGTGGTGAATGAGGAAACCTTTAAAACCATCTACTCTAAATTCTTCCCCCAGGGTGGTGAGTTAATGACCTTTAAACCTTTGACCACTGATTTTTAACATAGTATTTCCAAGGTCTGATACTCCCCAAAGTAACTGACAAATTGAACAGGGATAGCAACATTTAACACCAATGACATGTGTATTTATGTGATGTCCCATAGAATTTATATTTTTTAACCTAACATTATGTCAGTGCTACTTACATTAGGACTCTTACACGGCTGTGTTTGAAATTATATTTAGGTAGAATTTTTTTTCAACTGCTTGTTACAGGTGGATAGCGCCTTCTTTGAAATTACATTTATATGTACTCACAACTTGTTTTTTGTACATCTCTGTACTTTCAGATTCGGGTGCGTATGCACATTTCTTGTTTGAGGCCTTTGACACAAACAAGAATGGATCCGTTAGTTTCGAGGTAACACTATTTTTACTATTGTCTACTTCCTAAGGGAGTGAGGAAAAACTCTCAGTCTGTAAATATGCAGTTGTAACAGAATACATGCCTTTCCTCTCCTTTTCAACACACACACACACACACACACAACCTAAGGGTCGCAACATTGTTGATGAACACACTGGTGAGCATATAATGTATTGCAGTGAGCCACGTAATCTTCTTTGCTGATGCTATAGCCCCAGACAACTCGTATTGTGATATCACAACACAATATATGACCTTCCTCTCACTCAATGTCAATACTTAGCTTTAAATAGCTTGTATGGATGGTTATTAACTTGTAGTGGTGGAAAAATGGTACTTGTTGAACGCTGGTGGGTATGACAGGTGGCGAGGAATTTTTTCTGTCTTTTCACAGGACTTTGTGATTGGTCTGTCTATCATTCTGAGAGGAACGATAAATGACCGGCTGAACTGGGCCTTCAACCTGTACGACCTGAACAAAGATGGCTGCATCACCAAAGAGGTAACACACACAGATGCACACATACACACACACGCACACAATATATCTACCATTCTGAATTCTGAGTCTCCTTAGAAGTTCTGAGCTTTCTGTGTTCTAAATGTGACCGGTTACAGGAGGTGTTTGACACTAGGTCCTAGTTCGCAGGCCATTAAAAATCATTATTTTTGTTATTTTTTTAAAACCTTCTTGAACATTTGAACTTTCATGTGCATTAATTACAAATGTGTATGAGATCTGTAAATATCAAGAAAAAAATTGCCTAGTTTTACCTAAGGAGAAAGCACTGAGCTATTCAGGGAGAAAGACAGGATACTTCCTGGCTAGTTATGATTGGCTGACATAATTGTGTTGTTGGAAATGCAGAGAGATGAGTCCTGATTGGTCTGTCATGTTACAGGCTTCTGTCTATAACAGAATGGGGGCTTCCCTGAGGGGTATCCTATGAAGCAGTTTTGAGGAGTTAGCGAGGTAACTTTGGTCAACTCTGAGTTCAACTCGAGATAACCGGTCATACGAAAGTTGTTCACCTTTTAGCTAGGTAAATATCTATGTCAACGAATCCTTTCACAACTAACCTGGCTAACAGGCTAACTCACGGCTAACTTCACTTACCCTGAATCAAATGACTGAGCCACGAGTTGAGGACCAATGAATTCAGATTCCCTCCCTCTTGCAAAGATTGCATCATCCCCTTCATTTAAGGAAGACAACTGATTTAATATTTTACTAATCAAATGTTTTAGTTTTTTTCTGTAAAATGTTCAAATATATCACATTACACATTTAGTAATGACAGAATGCATTTTAAACTTCACACAATGGACACTTTTGTTTGACTTGATACATAAAAAAAAAAATCATAGATATGCACACCAAAAACGCCATTAACGATAATTTAGCTGGGTTTAAGTAAAGAGACTACTTTCTGGAGGACAATGCCATGCTGACTCACAAAAATGTGATTTTCCTGTGTTTTAAAAATATTTCCACACTATGAGGTTGGAATAATACTTTGAAATTGTGAAAATGAAGATAATGCCCATTTAGTGTCAAAGCTGTTTGAAAAGACACCCGGCAAATTCAGCCTGTTTTTGCCTTCCATGATGAAATCAACATGCGGTTAATAAATGTTCAGTGTTGCCCTCCCCATTAAAACAACTCCTAGAGTCCTAGCAAAATTCTTGCAATGGGAATTTTCTCCAAGTTGTCTCCTAAATGGGATAACAAGTTTATCAAATTTTAAAGCAGCATAATGTTCCCAGGTTTACTCAACTACACTGTATGATATCTATACTTTTAAACATGTTTTTAAAAAAAAAGCTAATCACTTACATTTGACATAAGCCTCAATAGAGAAATCAGACACAAATCTAGTCTATTCTAAAATGGACAGTTCTTAAATTGACCATCAATCTCAGATTGGAGAGTGATTGACAGATCTTGAACTGTGGAAGTATACCCTGTGTCATCTCTCTCTCTCGCTTTCTCTCTCCCTCTCTGTAGGAGATGATGGATATAATGAAGTCTATCTATGATATGATGGGGAAGTACACATATCCCTGTATGCAGGACGAGGCGCCCAGAGAACATGTGGAGAGCTTCTTCCAGGTCAACAGACACTTTCTGTTTATCAAAGCCCTTGAGCAAGGCACTTAGCCCTCAAACTGCCCCACAGGCAGGCACTGATTGACATTTGACCCATTTTACCTCCCCTTTCTCCCTTCTAGAAAATGGATCGTAATAATGATGGGGTGGTCACTATTGATGAGTTCATCGAGTCATGCCAAAAGGTAGGTTGTGTGTATTTAGTTATAGTTATTTAAGTGACCAGATAAGGAGGAAGGGAGACTGTATTTTATACCCAAGTATTAACACAAATATTGGCACACTGCCTTTTCAGAAATTACACAACAATGTGTCATCTTAATTAAACATATAAAAAACAAATAAATTAAATAAAAAATGTTAATATTTTGCATTCAACTTATTTCATAAAAAAGAAATGTTTTCCCCTCCTCCACAAAACATACCGCTTCTTCATAAGTCCACTTCGCCTCAAAGAATCGGAGATCTTTTACAGCCGAGAACAAAATCCACTTTTATTCTCGCTTTTATTAATCCTTTAAAAACACATTTTACATCCTTACCATATCCCTTGTCTATTTTATATTTCCTACTTTTCCTAACAGTTGACATTTTCTGTTGCTTACTGTATCGAAACCCCAAAATAAAAAGTGTTGTTGAAAATCTCTGCTATAGCTGTGAACAAAGGCTCTAGTATTTCAAAATAGGGTTTAACCTCTCCATAAAACAGTGAAAAAGTGTTTATCTTATATTACAAAAAGGACATCCATCTCCCATCATCTGAATTAATGACAGATATAAAAGCATCAACTGCAATGATGCCATGCAAAACCTCCATTGCATATGACCAGTACCCTTTTGTACCGGTGGCTCTCCATGCTGGCTTTACCTTGTCATCAAGGTCCAGTTTTAGCCTCCAAGGAGTGTCTTTTCTATTTTCCAATGTATCTTTATTTTATACCTTGACACACCCCCTATATAACACCTTCCCATTCACCTCATCCAAACCCACCTCTTCCAATCCTCTCAAATCCAGTAATTAAACCTTTCTGTCTGACTCTGGGATATTAGGTGTAACTTGGAAAATGGGCGTCTTCATCTTGTGCCTGTTTCTTGTGACTCTTGCGCATAATCCACTCTTCTGCTGACAGAGCCTTCCTGCAGCATCCAGCAGTTGTCCGACAATCCTTTCCGACCTCACCCCCAAATATTTAGCCACCCATCCTCCATCCATTAAGGTGGGCCCAGCAATGTCCATTGACTTCCTTAGGGTGATGATTTTGCCCTTCACCAGAATCTTGGAGAAATGTGGAACAGCTTCAGTTGTACAATACAATCTTGCCCCATAATACACCAGAGGTTCCTCCAGCAGCCAGTGCACTGACTCCACTGGAGTGCTTCTGGACACCTTCATTATGCTCCAAACCCTAAGAAGGCCTCTGTTAAACGGAGGTACTCCATCCCTAGAAATCTGACTACTAATCTGACCTTCTGTAATACCAGAACTGCCACCCCTCTCCAAACCACATTTTTCGGTCCATAAAGCAATCTTTGAATAAACTGAAACCGGAAAGCAGCAGCCTTACTAGCAAGATGTACAAGACCTTGTCCCCCCTCCTCTTTTGACAAATACAAAACACTTTGTGGAACCCAATGATATTTATCTCTACAATAATTGCCTCTATCTTGGCCAGAAGGCCAGACCATGGCTCTAAACATGACAACCGATGCCACAGTGCACCCCTGTATGACATTCAAGATAACAACCACCGCCATCTCCTCATACCCCCTTCCACCATTTCAACCACCCCATTCCAATTTGTTTCCATTGTCCCCTCATCCCCTATGATACTTACAGTGCCTTGCGAAAGTATTCGGCCCCCTTGAACTTTGCGACCTTTTGCCACATTTCAGGCTTCAAACATAAAGATATAAAACTGTATTTTTTTGTGAATAATCAACAACAAGTGGGACACAATCATGAAGTGGAACGACATTTATTGGATATTTCAAACTTTTTTAACAAAGCAAAAACTGAAAAATTGGGTGTGCAAAATTATTCAGCCCCCTTAAGTTAATACTTTGTAGCGCCACCTTTTGCTGCGATTACAGCTGTAAGACGCTTGGGGTATGTCTCTATCAGTTTTGCACATCGAGAGACTGAATTTTTTTCCCATTCCTCCTTGCAAAACAGCTCGAGCTCAGTGAGGTTGGATGGAGAGCATTTGTGAACAGCAGTTTTCAGTTCTTTCCACAGATTCTCGATTGGATTCAGGTCTGGACTTTGACTTGGCCATTCTAACACCTGGATATGTTTATTTTTGAACCATTCCATTGTAGATTTTGCTTTATGTTTTGGATCATTGTCTTGTTGGAAGACAAATCTCCGTCCCAGTCTCAGGTCTTTTGCAGACTCCATCAGGTTTTCTTCCAGAATGGTCCTGTATTTGGCTCCATCCATCTTCCCATCAATTTGAAACATCTTCCCTGTCCCTGCTGAAGAAAAGCAGGCCCAAACCATGATGCTGCCACCACCATGTTTGACAGTGGGGATGGTGTGTTCAGGGTGATGAGCTGTGTTGCTTTTACGCCAAACATAACGTTTTGCATTGTTGCCAAAAAGTTCAATTTTGGTTTCATCTGACCAGAGCACCTTCTTCCACATGTTTGGTGTGTCTCCCAGGTGGCTTGTGGCAAACTTTAAACGACACTTTTTATGGATATCTTTAAGAAATGGCTTTCTTCTTGCCACTCTTCCATAAAGGCCAGATTTGTGCAATATACGACTGATTGTTGTCCTATGGACAGAGTCTCCCACCTCAGCTGTAGATCTCTGCAGTTCATCCAGAGTGATCATGGGCTGCATCTCTGATCAGTCTTCTCCTTGTATGAGCTGAAAGTTTAGAGGGACGGCCAGGTCTTGGTAGATTTGCAGTGGTCTGATACTACTTCCATTTCAATATTATCGCTTGCACAGTGCTCCTTGGGATGTTTAAAGCTTGGGAAATCTTTTTGTATCCAAATCCGGCTTTAAACTTCTTCACAACAGTATCTCGGACCTGCCTGGTGTGTTCCTTGTTCTTCATGATGCTCTCTGCGCTTTTAACGGACCTCTGAGACTATCACAGTGCAGGTGCATTTATACGGAGACTTGATTACACACAGGCGGATTGTATTTATCATCATTAGTCATTTAGGTCAACATTGGATCATTCAGAGATCCTCACTGAACTTCTGGAGAGTTTGCTGCACTGAAAGTAAAGGGGCTGAATAATTTTGCACGCCCAATTTTTCAGTTTTTGATTTGTTAAAAAAGTTAGAAATATCCAATAAATGTCGTTCCACTTCATGATTGTGTCCCACTTGTTGTTGATTCTTCACAAAAAAATACAGTTTTATATCTTTATGTTTGAAGCCTGAAATGTGGCAAAAGGTCGCAAAGTTCAAGGGGGCCGAATACTTTCGCAAGGCACTGTAAAAGCTCCCTTACACCATTCCAACCCCCCTGGCAAAGCCATGATCCCTCCAAACCATTTCCCAATCTGTAATTATTATTATTTTATTGAACCTTTTTTTTTTAACTAGGCAAGTCAGTTAAGAACAAATTGTTATTTACAATGACAGCCTAGGAATAGTGGGTTAACTGCCTTGTTCAATGGGCTGAACAACAGAATTTTACCTTGTCAGTTCGGGGATTCAATCCACCAACATTTCGGTTACTGGCCCAACGCTCTAACCACTAGGCTACCTGCCATCCCAGGTAAAACACAACTTTTGTAAAGCACAACTTTTTTCCCAATTTACCTTTGCAGAGGATATTCCCTTAAACCGATCAACCAAGAGACTCAAACTATCCACCTCTGCTTGACTTTTTACCTAAATAAATACATCATCAGCATAGGCTGAGAGACGAATAGGAGGAATATCCTCTGAAAGGTGCACCCCTTCAATGCGACTTCTAATGCTATTTAGTAGTGGCTCTATAGCGATGGCATTCAATATTCCGGACAACAAACACCCCTGCCTCATTCCTCTACACACTTTAAAAGGGGCATTCAAACCAATGTTACTTTCAATACACTTTCAATGTCACCATATATCACCCTGATAATGGCAATAAAATTAGAGCCAAAACCAAAAGCCACAAAATGTATTTTCCTGATCAATTGAAATTAGACCAGTATCTAATCCAATAGCCCTAGAGATGTCCCAAAAAATCCTGAATCAGGGATATGTTATCCCCTATCTGCCTGCCGGGAACACAGTAGGACTGGTCCGTGTATATGATTTGCCCCATCACCTCCCTCAGCCTGTTGGACAAAGCCTTGGACAGGATCTTATAATCAGTGCACAATAAGGCCCCCGGCCTCCAGTTCTTCACTTCCCTAGGGTCACCCTTTTATGGCAGTAGGGTGAGGACAGCCCTCCTGCATCTTATCGGTAGTAACCCTCTGGTCAAACTATCGTTAACTACTGCTAGCCAATCCTCTCCCAACACAGCCCAAAAGACTTTAAAAAGTCAACGGGAAGCCCATCAATACCCGGTGCCCTTTCATATTCCATGCCTTTTAATGCAGTGTATTGCTTCTGCAAAGACAATGGTTGCTCTAGTTCGACCTGAGCTTCTGCAGCCACATGTTTTATCCTCTTTGTACTCACACTTGTAGAGCTCAGCATTAGAACTCTACTGCTCTCTTTTATAATTTCACTAGTGCTAGTGAGCTCCTGTCCAACAGCTGATTTGAGGCAATGAATAATTCTTCTTTGTCCATTCTTCGTCAATCTCTAAACCAAAGAAAAATTTGGATGAGGCATCCATTTCAGAGATTCCCTGAAAATGTATTCTCACCAATGCAGGGGGCATTGGCAGACCACAGGGGGTGCTCTGATACCCAGCAGGTCTGCCAATGCGGCTTTTTCCCTCTTGAGTGCCTTGAGTATGGCCTCGATCTCCCGTGGTCTCAACTAACGTTGGGCTTTTATTGATCTGGTGATATTTCTGGTGACATTCATTGTGTACTGATTACATAATTGTTGAATCTGGATTTTCCCTGTATCCCACCACTGTTGAAGGGATACAAAACGGTCATTTTGAGACCTCCACCTCCACCTCTCCCAGAAAAAACTACAACATTTCCTGTAGTGAGCATCACTCAATAAAGTTATATTAAAATGCCAGTATGTGCTTTCAGGTTTTACAGCGTTAATATACACCACCTTAGTTATTAAACACTGATCAGAAAATCCCACTGGGGTTATAACACTTGATTTACAGACCTGAGATTGATGCTCAAAACAATAAAACCTATCTAACCTGGCCAGAGAGATGGTGTTCTCTCTCACATTGGTCCATGTGTACAGTCTCGTGCCTCCATTTTGACTCCGCCAAATATCACATAGTTAATGTGTTACAAAAAGGCCTTTTAAAAAAGTCCTTGAGGCTATATGAGGTTCTTTGTGATTTATATCTAAATCACTGACTGTGCAGTTAAAATCCCCAGCAAGAAATAAATAATCCTCAGTACTACATTTCTCAATGGTATTTGATAATGTCTCTAAAAAAACATACCCTCTCAACTGCCACTATGGGGCATGTACATCAGACACATAGTGATGTTTTCATTTTCATGATGTTTTCATTAAATTTCATTGTAGAAAACGTAGAAAACTTCCCTTTCACTTTATTAAATCATACACTACGGCTCTTTTTTTACGTCTCTTGCCCCATTTACTTTTAAAGAATGAATCTTAACTGCTCATGGCTGGAAAAAAATACAACGTTAAGGCTGCGACTGAACTATTTAATTTCCTTTAGAATTTACTCTCGTGACCACTTTCTTTAGTCTAGCAATTTCTGGGCTTGACAAACCCCCTCGTTTATTTTTTATATCAGAAACTTTGCTGATTCAATAAACAATTCACTTTCAGGAAAAACAAATCTGTTACATTATAACGTTAATCCTGCATATATTTATTCCCTTTTGCCAAATTCAGAAATTGACATACTTTTTCAATCCAATACCTCCCTTCGACTCCCTTTCTCTCGCTATTTTGTTGTGATGCATCAGATGCCTCACTAGATTTATCAATCTCTACCTTCCTCTTAGAATTAGAACCTTCATCACCCCTTAAAGTCTTCCTCTTATTCCTTGGTACTTTGAAAGCTGCTTCATTTTCCATCGTTTCACTCTCCTCTTGAACTCCCATTTAATTCTCCAGCACCCCCTCAGCGACCTCAATCGCAGTCTCACCTACTGAGTCCCCCTCCCCCTTTTCGCTGCTCTACCACAACTGCCCACCTTCTCCCTTCTCCTGAACCCTTAGCCTGTTCATCCCTTCTCAGTGGTGCTTCAGCAGCACCAGCGCTAGAGCTGCTACCAGGCTCTGCACGCTAGTTCTCTTGACAATTACGCACCAAATGTCTCTTCCACAACCAAAACATTTCATTGATTCAGTAGAAGCGTAGAACACATAATCAAACCCATCAATCTTGAAACTAAAACGGTCAATTCAGTTCGTTGGTATCCTTCTTTACAATCATGTGTACTTGTTTCCTATGAGATATATGTTTCAGCAAAGGAGATTTGCATCCAAAAATAAGATTCTTTATTATAGATACAAGTTGTCCATGACGAGAACTCTCGCTCCAACACTTAATCTCTAACAAATGAGGGCACGTTAGAAAGTATAACTCTCAACAATCGTATTGACCTTTTAAATGGAATCTAAGACACATAATCAAACCCATCAATCTTGAAACTAAAACGGTCAATTCAGTTCGTTGGTATCCTTCTTTACAATCATGTGTACTTGTTTCCTATGAGATATATGTTTCAGCAAAGGAGATTTGCATCCAAAAATAAGATTCTTTATTATAGATACAAGTTGTCCATGACGAGAACTCTCGCTCCAACACTTAATCTCTAACAAATGAGGGCACGTTAGAAAGTATAACTCTCAACAATCGTATTGACCTTTTAAATGGAATCTAAGACTATTACTACAGCGCTATTCATCCTTGAGGCTGATTTTATGCTATCATACCCAATGATAGCGCCCACTGCTAAACTACATTCTTCCACCGAACATTTGCATCCAAAAATAAGATTCTTTATTATAGATACAAGTTGTCCATGACGAGAACTCTCGCTCCAACACTTAATCTCTAACAAATGAGGGCACGTTAGAAAGTATAACTCTCAACAATCGTATTGACCTTTTAAATGGAATCTAAGACTATTACTACAGCGCTATTCATCCTTGAGGCTGATTTTATGCTATCATACCCAATGATAGCGCCCACTGCTAAACTACAAGCTTCCACCGAACACCCCATGCCCCCAACAAAGTTTTTCAAACTCTAAACCTCCACGAGTGGCCATTACAACCAGCCTCTCCCACTGGTTGCGCCCTGGAGAGAACCAACCTCAAAAATCCCACCACCCCTATATGTGCTTAGTGATAGTGTGAGACAATATAAAACAACTCAACTACGCAATATAGTGAAAATAATTCCATTATTCGCGCCTGCTTCCGACTCACTCCCAGCATGCACTCCGACGAGAAAGAGAGACTACTCTTGAGGGTCACCTCTACTGTCGTCTGTTTTAGGGAGTCAGACTCCCATGAGAAAGAACAAGAAGCTGAAACAAACAGGGTTTCATTGTGTCTCTGGAAGCTTGCTGTCCTTGCTGTCTCTCTTTAACTAAGATTTCTATCTCTCCTTCTCTCTCACTTTCTTCAGGATGAGAACATCATGCAGTCCATGCAGCTGTTTGACAACGTCATCTAGGAGCCTCTGACATAGAAAAGGGGCTGAAGAACAGGGGAGGTGTGAGTGTGCGCCTGTATTTGTGTGTTTGTGCGCGTGCATGTGTGTGTTGTGGGGGGGCTCTGAGAGGGGATTGGACATTGACCCTCAGCACCCCCCACCCCCCATCCCAAATCCTGACACCTCCTTCTAACTCCTTTCTCTCCGCACCCACTCCAAGCCAAAAGAAGGCCCCTCCTCTTATCCAACCTTTCATCTCGTCCAGAGACACAGAGAAGAGAAGGGCTGGCTCATAGACTCTGACCCACACCCACACCAAGGACCTGTTCAGGAATGTGCAACTTTACAGAATGTTCAGATAGAAATGTGTTGTGCAGAACAGATATGATTGCCAGTCGTTTGTAATAAGGAGTCAATCGTGTCAGCTCTATTTGTCAATCTGCAACGTTCGAGGCGATTTTCCTCATTGAATACACTTGTTTCATTAACCATTTTATTATTTAACACTCCTGTTTCTGAGAAAGCTGCTGTAGCCTGCTGGCTGGACTCAACATAGGATTAAATCCCCCTACTCACTGATCTAAGGTCAGTTTTGCATAGCCCCACCTAATGGTTAAGGTTACGGTCAGGAGTGGTTCAGCTGATCCTAGATCTGTGGATGCCAACTTCTACCAGAGCAGGTTGACTCCTGACACTTCTGACATTAATACAGAGGTAACTAGCGCCACTTAGTGGACAAAAGGAGGAAAGGACACCTGGAAAAGGGACAACAGAACAGAAGGGACTGAGGATCTGAAGGATGAGACTCACTCTTCACGAACAGAAGAGACATAGTTGTTTTCAATAAGGGACTGATTTTAATATCGCATGATGATGTCTTTAATAATAACCTATATATATTTACAGAAATACTACAGCCTGTCTGTTGTCTGTCTGCTGGTCCTAGAGTCACCCACAGGTGCCTCGCTCTGTGTATGTGTGTGTGCGATTGTGCATGCGTGTGTACGTATTTGCGTGCGTGTGAGAGGCTGTACTGGCATTCCCGTCTCCGGTAGGAACCCATTCAGATTTCAACCCCATACGAGACCTCCTTCGTACTAACACTAACTTACCCTCTGGCCTTTATATCTGTTACCTTAGCTGTAGGTGTATGCTGACTGTTGTACCTCTTCCAATAACTCTGTGGTCAAGAACTACTAAACAGTCTGTGGCGCTATATTGACGAACATGCTGGTTGGACCATCTAGGCTCCCGAAGACCCCTTTCTGTATTTACAGGTGACTAACTGATGCAGTGAATTGTGGGAATTGAAGTTCAAAACTGTAACACTGATTATTTTGCATTATACTTATCATACAGTTGAAACTGAAAGCATTTCTGTTTAGATCGACCATGAAAGACCAGCAACATGTCAAGAACAATTTAATCTCCTTCAGAATCCAAATTAAGCCTCGTTACATGTCTACGTGTGTGCGTGGGTAGGTGGGCATGAAGACAGCAGTAATGTTTCCTGCCTTCCCCCCCCCACTGACACCAAAGAGTCAGGCACACCAACTAAAGTATTTAAAGCCACCCTCAGTTATATCAGGGTATAAATAGACACATTTGTGAAATGTGAGAGAGAGAGGGAAGAGAGGAGAAGGAGCGGAAAGGAGAGTAGGAGTGTTTTTGTGTGTACATTGTGAGAGAGTGAAGATTTGTCGATTGAATAGTACAGTTTCCCAATTCTTTGCTAACTTGATGCCGTTTCCTACTGGGTGTTAAAAAAAAGGCTGTTTGAAATGGGGTGGAACGCCTACCTCGTGGTTCTGAATAGAATGCTGATTTTTTGTAAGATAACACTACCTGTATCCATCAACTACTTCCTGTGTCTTTCATTAAATGACATTAATTACTTCACTTTCAACCCCCCAAAAATTATAATATGCCATCAGGTGGGTCAATAAAACGACAACAGTGGCATAAGCAATAATGTCCATATTTTTCCCCCTTTTACCTACTCCTGGGAGTAGATAAAAGTTGCCCCTAAAACCCTGGACCAGACTCCAATTTTTCTAGTCACATACTGATTATGATTAGGATTGAGAAGGATAACTGACCCTAGAACTCTGGTTAAGGCCAACTTCCACCAAGAGTGTATTATTAATCGGTTAACACCCTTGTTGTAATAACCTGCACTTTCTTCCAACACCAATACAGTATTTGTAACTTCTGATTTCTTTACATTTCCATTTTATCCAATTGAACATTTTCACATCTCGTTTTTGGGGAGGCAGGGGAGTGGTTTGGCTCTGATTGCCCCCTTGCAGGTGCCGTAGGGGATTTCCTGAACTGACCACCAGTGAAACCTGTCTATACTCGCATGTACTGTCATAAAGCAAGGATACCTACTAACCCATTGTTACTGACAGTGTCTAATAAGTTGGCTAGCCTCAATTGTTGCATTGCATATTTAAGATGTGTATATTTTGTACAGAGAATAAAAATCACATTGCTATGCATCTTCTTGTGTGAAGGGTTTTTAAGTGATCATTTTGCCTGGCTTTCACTACATAACTACAGCCTATTCCTAAACGGTGTCCATTGAGAAGGAAACAGCTAAGAGTGTGGAGTTATGAAGCTCTGAAAATACTGAGATGGTTTAACATTGCCTTTAAAGACAAGACATCTCTAGTAACAAAACAAACTCAAGATTCCATATGTATTTATCACACACACATACCCAACACAAGTGTCCTAAACCAATATATAATACATTATTTAACATACAAAGATTGCCCTCCAGCCACTGATCCTGGCTCAGATATGCCGGTATACCTCAATCGTTCAGGTAAGGATTGGGGGGTTGGGTAACTGATCCTAGATCTGTGGTACCGCAAGCATTAATATTCACCTCAGTATGAAAATACAGAAAAATCAAGAGGCAGTGCATTGATCAGCAGAAACAGACAGAAGTCAAAGGATGAGAAACAACTGAGTCAAAAGCATTCATGTCCTGTCCTTTTCAGAAGTAAAAGGCACACACACACTTCCTATGTACCCATTAGTATTATGTAATTATTGTATGCAAGCCTTAAATGATCAGTTGACTTTTGCGTTCCAGCCTGAAATCCAAAAATAATAATTCTCACCCATCTACATACAATGCCCCATAATGACAAAATGAAAACAGGTGCTTCAACAAAGTACTGAGTAAAGGGTCTGAATACTTATGTTAATATGATCGTTTTTATATATATATATTTGCAAACATTTCTAAACCGGTTTTTGCATTATGGGGTAGTGTGAAGAGTAATAAAAATAAAAAACATTATCAATTTTAGAATAAGGCTGTAACGTAACAAAATGTGGAAAAGGTGAAGGGGTCTGAATACTTTCCGAATGCACTATAGATGGATGAGTTTTTTTATTTCTTGAAATTCAGGCTGTAAAAACAATGTGGAATAAGTCAAGGTGTATAAATACTTTCTGAAGGCATTCAAATGTGCCAACATAGGATTTCTTTTCAGAATTTTTGCAATATAATTTATGAAAATGTCCGTAATATGTCTGCCACTAACAGTGGAATCAGTGTTTCACAGTATTACTTACCCGCCAGTGTTGTGATCGGCTGTGATATTCACCTATTGATTTCTCCTGCCGGAGTCAAATCTGTTTTCAAACTTGGAAAGCTGTTCTGAATTTGTGGCCGTGTCATCTAGTGTAAATGGCTAATTTCCTGGTTGCTAAAATTCTACACTGCTCAACTCAATTTCAGTTTATTAATAGTCGCTATCTAGTGACATTGAAATGTAATCTGTCGTCAGCTACAGTAATGCCTTTCAGTGAGATTTCTAAACTACAGGCAACTCACCTCCTGGCCCAACCACTGCACTGCTGGGGGAAAATGTAGTGAAATAAGCTTGAACATTCTTGCCATTGCTTCAATCAAAACAACCTTTATATAACTGAATTCTAATGTTATGATATAACTTCAAACCGGTGGAAGGAGCTTGAAGCTTTGCAACATAGAAGTTCCCCGACATAGTATCAAAAGACCCAATCCATTGTTTTATAGAATGATTCTCTCCTCTCTTCCTGGAGCATCTTGTCAATATTGGTTTTTTTTTCCCCCCCTTGGACTGGTTTGTCTCTGGAGGCCTGATTGAGTTATGGCAAAGTGGGCATCTACTTGGCCACCTTCCTGAGCTCTGCGAGGACCCAGATGGCCAATGAGAGCAGGGCGACAGAGCCTGACTGGTGGGTCGCTGCCAGGGGAGTGGGCACGTAAAGAAGCAGGGTACTGATGCCCAGGGCAACCTGAGGATGGAAACACAGGGACAAATTAACACCCATTGTACATACTGATTTTCAAAAGGACTCTCAAAAGCATCAGTGTAAAAGAAAGCATTGGTGTATGACGTATTGTGTGTGTGTGTGTACCTGCGCATAGGCCATAGCTGTAAGGCAGGATATGGCTATCTTAGCTCTCCTAGGTAGCATCATCCTCCTGGAGAACATATAGAGACCTGTGATGGCCGTCAGAGAGGAGATTGCCTGGAGGGAGAGGCAGGGAGTAACAGTTACTGTTTAGTGGTCATCTGTGGCTCAGGTGGTAGAGCACAGCGCATGCAACGCCAGTATTGTAGATTCGATTGCCGCTGGGTCTATCCATACGAAAATGTATGCATGCGCGAGTGCGAAATCAATCACCTACATAAATAACAGAAATCAGATTAATAAAACGAGGCTGTGTGCGTTATGTACCAGAACTCGATGGTCAAACTGAACAGTGGTGGGGTTCTCAAAGAAGTTCTTGAGTGTTGGAGAAAAGGCCAGGAGGTCATCAGGGATCCATCTGTCTCCCATCAGAGGGAACGAGTTATACACCAACCCAGCATCCAGCCCTGCTACAAACGCACCTGTAACACAGACACACACCATCGTCAGTCATGTTAGGGTTATTATGGCTGGGATGATACCAGTATTGTGGCAAGGAAACAAAACTAGGGACTAGACGATACCAGCATGGCGATACGCATTGGTATCGTGGCAAGGAAACAAAAAATTAAGCGTATTTAAAGTCTTTAGGAAAACAGCCCTAATGTTGGAAACATCATTATGTTTACATTTAAATGTTTTGTCATTTAGCAGATGCTCTTATCCAGAGTGACTTACAGAAGCAAGGGAACAACAACAGATTTTTCAACTAGTCGGCTTGATTCGAACCAGCGACCTATGGTTACTGGTTACTGGTTACTGACCCGATGCTAGGCTACCTGCCGCCCTGTTGTCATCCAGAGTCACATTTATTTATTTATTTTTCCTGTGGAAAAAAATATTGCGATACTGGTCTCATCACAGCCTTGACTCTTGCCATATGTTACATTACAGCCTTATTCTAAAATGTATTAGATGCATAAAAATCCTCAGCAATCTACACACAATATCCCATAATGACAAAGCATCTTGTTTCCATTAATCTGCCTTGAGATGTTTCTACATCTTGATTGGAGTCCACCTGTGGTCAATTCAATTGATGGAACATGATTTGGAAAGGCATATTCACCTGTCTATATAAAAGGTCCCACAACTAACAGTGCATGTCAGAGCAAAAACCAAGCCAATGAGGTCAAAGGAATTGTCTGTAGAGCTATGAGACAGTGGTGTCCATCATTCTTAAATGGAAGAAGTTTGGAACCACCAAGACTCTTCCAAGAGCTGGCCGCCAGGCCAAACTGAGCAATCCGGGGAGAAGGTCCTTGGTCAGGAAGGTGACCAAGAACCCGATGGTCACTCTGACAGAGTTCTAGAGGTCCTCTGTGGAGATGAGAGTACCTTCCAGGAGGACAACCATTTCTGCAGCACTCCATAAAATCAGGCCTTTATAGTAAATTGGCCTAACGGAATATTGGCCAAACACTATATTTACAATGACCATGAGAAACAAGATTCTCTGGTCTGACAAAACCAAGATTGAACTCTTTGGTCTGAATGCCAAACGTCACATCTGGAGAAAACCTGGCACCGTCCCTAAGGTGAAGCATGGTGGTGGCAGAATCATGTTGTAGGGATGTTTTTCAGCAGCATGGACTGAGAGACTAGTCAGGATCGAGGCAAAGATGAACGGAGCAAAGTACAGAGAGATCCTTGATGAAAACCTGCTCCAGAGCTCTCAGGACCTCAGACTGGAGTGAAGGTTCACCTTCCAACAGGACAACGACCCTAAGCACACAGCCAAGACAACGCAGGAGTGGCTTTGGGATAAGTCTCTGAATGTCCTTGAGTGGCCCAGCCAGAGCCAGGACTTAAACCTGATCGAATATCTCTGGAGAGACCTCAAAATAGCTGTGCAGCAACACTCCCCATCCAACCTGACAGAGAGGATCTGCAGAGAAGAATGGGAGAAACTCCCCAAATACAGGTGTGCCAGGCTTGTAGCGTCATACCGAAGAAGACTCAAGGCTGTAATCGCTGCCAAAGGTGCTTCAACAAAGTAATGAGTAAAGGGTCTGAATACTTAAATGTAATATTTCCTTTTTTTATGAGCAAAAATGTATAAAATCCAGATTTGCTTTGTCATTATGGGGTATTGTGTGTAGATTGATGAGAATTAAAATAGAAATACATTTTAGAATAAGGCCTAACAAAATGTGGAAAACGTCATGGGGTCTGAATACTTTCTGAAGGCATTGTATATACGCAATCCACATCCAAACCTGCTACAACCGCCACTTTGGCACACACAGCACACACAATTACCTGAGAGTGCGGTGAGGAAGACCAATCCTACAGTGCCCTTAGCAAACCTCCTCAGCTGGTTCAGACGCTTAGTATTAGCCAACTAGGAGTAGAGGGAGGGGACACAGATTCAAAACATGATTAATATGCAAAGTTTGAGCTTTTGCGTGTGTGCGTGTTTCAGTACCTTGTGCGGCTCGACCATCAGTGTGAGTCCGGTCCATAGACTAGCACAGTAGAGCAGCAGAGCTGACCCTAGGTGAGCAGACAAGCGATACTGACTGACTCGGGGGACATCATAGGACTCTGGCTTCTCCTCCAGACCACTCTTCACCATGTACCAGCCCAGGAGGCCCTACAAGAGGGGAATGGAAAGACATGGGGAAACCATTTTAGACAACTTAGACCGTAGAAGCCATGTACAGCTTAGGTTCTCAGACAGTCCCAGAACATATGTGTACTGTATCATCTGGAAGAGGTAAATCCAGACCTGCCAACCTTGAATAAGTTGTATGAGTACCACTTCAGCATCGTGGCTGCTCCCCACAACTGCGCGAGCGACACTCACACTGCTCAAATCATGGGCAAATGCACCTTTTTTTGCCTAATAATGATGTTGGCAGAAGACTGCCTCGGTAGGAATGGTAGGCTATAGAGTTATGGGTACTTGGTAATTGGCTGCTCTTCAGTAGCTAACTAGAAACACATTTAAGTGTACAATCAGGGCTCTCCCTAGGATTTTCAGACAAGGTGGTGCTGATGTAAGCCTAAGGTTGGGTAGGGGGAGGTGGTCAAGCATTAAATTATAGCAAAAGCCTTGCGTTTGGTATTTAATGAAATTAAGGTGGTCTCCATGACACTTTCATAGGTAACATTTAGGGGTAATGATTATTCTAATTAATAGGTGTCTATGTGGATAGTCTGTTGAAAATATAACAGTCTTATTCTTACAGAGAAAATTCAGAATAATTAAATTACTGGATACCATCTTGTAGTCTAGCGTACTGTAGGTTATTTGGAATATGAAGCAACTGAACTAGGTCTATATGAGCTCGTTTCAGAGCTCCTTCATCGCCTTTATTTATTACGTCACTGTCTCCATCCCTGACCTGACCTAATCCATCAAGTTAGGTCTGACTACTAGGCTACCATTCATTCAACATGCCTTGTTGACATTGGTGAACTGACTATTATCACATCATTAGCAGCCTACTGTTGACATACAGCTGTATCAAGAGGACTATATACGTCCCCAACTGTTGAACTATCGTGTGCTCGCTCTCACTTTCTTTTTCTCCCTCTCTATCACTTCATCCTCCAACCCTCCTCCATACCTGGAAGATGACAAAATCTAGAGTCTCAGTGCACATCCCTTCATAACTTTGTTGAACTATAATCAACCCCCCCCCCATCCCATCTTTACTCTCTTACCTGAAAGAACACAAATCCACAGAGTCCCAGTGCACGTCCCTTCATAGATCTGTTGAAGTAGCCTTTCTTCCAGAAGTAGATCGTGGGGAGGACATAGGCCAGCCCTACCAGCCTGCCCCACATCCTGTGGCCCCACTCCATGTAGAAGATGAACTTAAACTCTGGTAGAGTCATGTCATGGTTCATTCTGGAGAAAAACAGAGCGGACAGTGAGAAGAGTAGTCAAAAGTTAAGTAGTTTGCAGCAAGCTTATTTGACAGAAAGGCTTGCCATTTTAGAGCGATTCCCAGGTGAAATTAAAACTAACGCTATGGTTTGAGATAGTTAATTCCGTTAGCATTTTAAGAGGACATTTGGAGGACTTCTTTTTTTAAGGCAGGTATAAATTGAGCATTTTCACACCACTGTCGAGTATCTTAGAAAGGTCAGAAACAGGTTCTTAAAGGGATACGGCAAGATTCTACATTTTCCCACATAACCAGTCAGATGAACTTGTGGATACCATTTGCATGTCTCTGGGTGCAGTATGAAGGAAGTCAGAGGAAGAATGCTAGCGTACCTGTAGACTTCCAGTCATTGCTCTAACACTACTTAGCATTGACTCGCGAAACTACTGCTAACTTCCTTCATATTGCACGCAGAGACAAAAACATTGTATCCACGAGTTCATCAAACACAAAGTAGAAAAACAGGAGAATCTCCCAGTATCCCTTTCAAACATAATTATACATGTTCTGTTGATGTAGACTTTGAGGTAGCCTAACTATCAAGACAGATACATACAGGCCAGGCACTCACATTTTGAACTCTGGGAACTGCCGGTACTTGGCAAACTCAGCCTCCCACTCTGCCCGAGTCTGAGGAGGCTTCATCTCTCTCACCAGGTGCCAGTCTACCATTGAGAGCCCTGACTCCGTCAGCCTGGATGGGGAGAACACACACAAAGAGTATCTCTCAATAAAATACAAAACATAGGAGATGTGATTGCAGTGAGTCGTCTTCACAAACATTACAGCTAACTAGCTAGGTCTTGCAACTCCAAGTAAGGCATTTATCCTGCAGGATCAATAACAAGTAGGCCCATTCTTGAACACTGAAGATCCAACCAATGTGGTTACAGCTACAGTACATAATACATTGTTTCACTTCCATGATGTGTTGCTGCATTACCTTGTGACACCTCCCAACACCACTGCCCCGACCACCAGTCCACTGCAGCCCAACAGCCATCGGCCGAGGATCCGATTGGTGGCCGCGTTGGGAACTGTAGCTGGAGCTGTGTTGGCTCCTGCCTCTGCTGTGATGGAGTGCTGGCTTCTCTTCGCCAGCCATTGCCGCAAATGAGGAGTCCGCTGTTGTTATGGAAGAGAGGGATGTTAGACCTTCAGCTATACACAGTGTACAAAACATTAGGAAATTCCTGCTCTTTCCATGACAGACTGACGAGGTGAAAGCTATGATCCCTTATTGTCACCTGTTAAAATCCACTTAAAAAAATGTAAAAACATTTTTAAATCGGTGTAGCTGAAGGAGAGGAGACAGGTTAAAGTTTGTGTATGTGTGCCATTCAGAGAGTGAATGGCTAAGACAAAAGTTAAGTGCCTTCGAACGGGGTATGGTAGTTGGTGCCAGGCGCACCGGTTTGAGTGTGTCAAGAACTGCAAAACTGCTTGGTTTTTCACACTCAACAGTTGACCATGTGTATCAAGAATGGTCCACCATCCAAAGGACATCCAGCCAACTTGACAACTGTGGGAAGCATTGGTGTCAACATGGGCCTGTGGAAGGCGTTTGACACCTTGTAGAGTCCATGACCTGACAAATTGAGGCTGTTCTGAGGGCAAAAGGGGGTACAACTCAATATTAGGAAGGTGTTCCAAATGTTTTGTACACTCAGTACATACCATGGACAATTGTATGAATGTATACTGCATTTTATTTTTTTACCCCCTTTTTCTCCCCAATTTCGTGATATCAAAATGTGATCTTGTCTCATCCCTGCAAGGTTGAGTCATGCGTCCTCCGAAACATGACCCACCAAGCCGTGCTGCTTCTTAACACCCGCTCGTTTAACCCGGAAGCCAGCCAATGTGTCGGAGGAAACACGGACGACCGAAGTCAGCTTGCAGGCGCCCGGCCCACCACAAGGAGTCGCTAGAGCACGAAGAGCAAAGTAAAGCCCTCCGGCCAAACCCTCCCCTCATTGAGACGACGCTGGGCCAATTGTACGCCGCCCTATGGAACTCCCGGTCACAGCCGGCTGTAACACCCCAGGCTGTAGTGATGCCTCAACACTGCGATGCAGTGCCTTAGACCACTGCACCACTCGGGAGGCCCCTGTTCCTCATACTAAGATGGACCAAGATGTGTTGTTTTTGCACATATTTGTTCATTGGTTTTGCAACAGTCGGTTGGATTGGTCAGTTCATTAATTTTGCAATACGTTGTTGCCATTGATTAAAAGAGCAAGAATTGGATGCACTGTCCAACTTGTTTTGGTAAACAATAGAAGTGAACAAAACAATTATCAGTTGGTTGCATAAATAATAATGACTAAATATTACATGAAATGGACATTAAGTCCAAATGGAAACCCCTTTCTTAATATGTATTGGCCATAATTAAGTTAATAGTGAGGCATGGAAAAATACTGTGGATGTTTGAAATATGAGTAGGTATGATGATTTGAGCTATGCTTCTTCAGCAGTTAAATAAAAACAATTAGCACTTGAATGTTGTAAATACTGGAGTGATGCATGATTGTTAATAAAATTGTTCATAGAATCATTTTTTTTAATACTGTGTCCATGCGTATAGGCAACTAGTACATTGAAATTAAATCGTTTTCAAGTCATTGAAACAACGACCTGAAAATTGTGTCCTTTTAACTTTCACTGTCAACCAAAACTGAGCGTAGATTGAACGTCACGCAGTTGTCTTTACAACATTTTTTTCTAGGTGGGATGCCTCTACTGCCATTCATTCCAATTAGACTGGTTTTGGATTTCTCCCTGACCGAGATGGCTACCATTTTCACCCCATTATGGAACTTTGAGGGTTTATGACATAACCCATCTAGTGTTTAATAGGATCTCTATAGGATGCGGTAAGTGAAAATTCCTTACGTAGGAAGGCTGGGGGCAATTTCATGAGTTACGACATAGAATCCGTTGCGTGATTAGTTTAGCCTGCAGATTCATACTACAGCTATGTTTGTATTGGTAGTGGTATGAGTTGGATTATGCCGGTCATTGTTTAACTAGCTACATGTCTAAACAAAAGACTCGACTTCACCAGATGATTACATGGCCCATCAAGTTAGCCAGGTGTGTCTGGGGGTGATTACAGCCATCTACTGTATTTCATGAACATGTGTACATGTCTAGACAATGGTGACCCATCCACTTAGCTAAGTGTTGGTGGTTATAGCATTTACTACATATGAAGGAAGTTTAGATACACTGAGTATATATGTATTTGGCTAAGGTGTTTCACAATTCCTGACATTACATCCCAGTAAATATTCCCTGTTTTAGGTCCGTTTGGATCACCACTTTATTTTAAGAATCTCAAATGTCAGAAAAATAGTAGCGTTCAAGACAACTGGGAACTCCGTGGAAAAACCAGGTCCGACTGGGAACAATAGTTTTGAACGGTCATTCAACCACTGACGTCATGTTTTGACCTTTTTTTCCCCGAGTTCCAAGTTGCCTTGAAAACAGCAAGACATGAAAACCACTTTCCGACATGATGCAGGTTAGTCAGTCATGATAACGTTAGCAGCTTGCTAGCTAGCCCATTTCCTCCACTTACATTGCTCTGCTGAAATCCTCTCCCAGCATTTCGACCGCCACACGACACCAACGTCCGTAACGAAGGGAGCAGCATCCTTATTTAAAATGGTCCTCTCACGCAACAGCGGTAGGAAGACGGGGCATCGATAAAAAAAAAGTTACACAACCGTAAGTGTTTCCTAACAGAGACATGCAATTCAACTCTGACCTCTGACGTCACATCGAGGCTATACAAATACAATTTTACAGTTGTACTTTTTAAAACATTTTTAATTTCACAAACATACATGTATAAATTGATACTTGTGGATTAAAAACCCATATTCAATCAACTCTTTCTATGATTGACGTTTCACCAGGACGATTAATCGATCACAGATAGGGCAAAATAGATGAGCGCGACCGATGGCCGAATGAAGGGTTGGTTCTTGACAACAAGTGAAGGCTGAAACGGTGGAGAGTTGACGCGCACACAGAACAAGGAGCTAGTAATACAAATATTTGGCTGACGGGTAGGTGAACACGGAAGTCGAAACTTGAAATAGCCTAAAAGTTTGGTATTTGTCGACATTGATTTTGAGTAACGTTACACCAGTCTGACATTTCATGGAAACAATATTTCTCTCCGTGTGTGCGTAGGATGGCAGAGGGCTTTTTGATGGAGGTGTGTGTGGACAGTGTGGAGTCTGCCATCAACGCCGAGAGGGGAGGTAGGCTATGCTGCTGTAATACTATAGTGTAAACTAACCTCCCCTAAGTGAAGTTGACTTTAGACAAGGACTCTGCCATACTGTTCCTGGAGAGCTACCCTCCTGTAGGTTTTCAATCCAATCCCAGCTGTAACTAACCTGATTCAGTTTATCAACCAGCTAATTATTAGAATCAGGTGCATTAGATTAGGGTTGGCTGTGTGCTTGCCGAAGAGGAGTAGACTTGTGACGCTGAAAACCGTTTAAATGTTCTTTACCTCATCAAAAACATAAAGTTGGCCCTTGTTTGAGTGTGAGAAAGGTCTTGACAACACGCTTGGGTTGGAAATGGCAGCCAGTACTGTGGACGAAATGGAGGAAAGGTTGGAGAAGCAACAGCTGTGCTGGAATGTGAACAATATGGGTGTCAGTTCTGATGATTGGAGCGGGAGGATGAGGGTCAAGGAAGAAGAGATATCATAAAGAAGGCCAAGGTAGGAAGCAAGAGTAATAATGTGTTGGAGTGGAAAGTGGTGCTGGTGTTTGGTGAGACCACAGGGCCTCATTTACACCATATCTGACTAACCAATGTTGTAGAGAGAGGTGAAGTCAAACTAGCCCGGTTCGTTGGAAAAGATAGATTGCTAATATTTTGTGGTAGTCCGGCTCAGCAAGGGAAGATCGTGCCAATAAAAAAAAGAGAAGATTTAAAAAGCCATGTCCCTGGTGCTTATGCTAGGTTGAGGGAGTGATCACTGGGGTTCCAATATCTATGTCCATAGATTATATTAATGTGAAGGGAGGCAGTGATTGAGGCCAAAAGGTTGATCAGTAGGAAAGCAGGTCAAAGATGTGAAAGCGTATCAGTGCTGCTGAGGTTTGAGTTTTTTCCTGGACAAGTACGGATAGGATTCCTTAGTTTTAATGTCAGAGAATTTGTCACCATTCCCATTGCAGTGTTTTAAATGTCAAAGAATGGGACATGTAGCTGATCTGTGTAAAGGAAAGAAAATATGTGCCAAGTGTGGGACCAATGTGAATGTGGGACCAATGTGAAGGTTAAGTGTTGTAATTGTGGAGGGGAACATAGTGCAGTATTCGGTGGATACCAGGTGCAGAGAGGTTGAGATATCATCAGTCATGATGTATCATATGCAGAGACAAAGACAGATTGGTGGAACTACAGTGCGGACTGATGGAGCTTCCATGGCTGCTCCTGTACTAAGTGTACCTACTGTCGGGGCTGGTGCTTCTGCTGGTCCTGGCATTGTTTGCAATTATGAATGTGCTTTGATAGTGACTAAAGTTAACTTCATAGCTTTCATTGGTAAGGTTGTCAACACGACTCGGGTTGTGGAAAGCAGAAATGCCAGGTTAAAGGTTATAGTGGCACTCGCTGTCATTGAGGGTACCTGTTTATTTTTGTAAAAATTTTTAAATTTTTTTTTTGTTAACAACAAATCAATACATAAAGCACATGAGGGAACACAAGCATACATAGATTACAAACAATGGACAATCGAGCTAGGGGGTACAATATCACATTACAATTACACAAGGACCTTAAGGGACATGCATATACTTACAATTCTAACAGCTTTTTTGTTAGTAGAGCATTTAACCGTCTTAAAATACAGTTCAATTTCTTTTTGTAGGGTACGAAAATATAGTTTTCTGTGATTGAGGGTACTTGTAGGAGTACAACTTCCATTAGCATTACGTCACTACATGCCGCACCCACTAGCATTACGTCATTACATGCACACTAGCTAATATACGCTAGTACTAGCTAGTGTGCATGTAATGCTTCTAGTGATGTAATGCTAGTGGGTGCGGCATGTATTGATGTAATGCTAATAGCTAGCTAGCTAGGTAGTGTGTACTTGCTAGCGTGTGCTACCTAGCTTGTGCTAGCTAGAATGTACAACGCTAGCTAGCTAGCACACATGTCTGAAGCCAGACCCTATTGAACCCAGCTCTCGCGTGGCTTAACTTGGTGGGCGAGGTATGTAGTTGATCATCACTACACACCGTGGGTCGTCATTGTAACCAAGAATTTGTGCTTAACTGACTTGCCTAGTTTAGACCCTACACCAATCTGCTCCCGAGTGACAGTGGTCTAAGACACTGCATTTCAGTGCAAGAGGCGTCACTGCAGTACCTGGTTCGAATCCAGGCTGCATCACATGATTGTGAGTCCCATAGGGCGGCGCACAATTGGCCCAGCGTTGTCCGGAGTAGGCCGTCATTGTAAATAAGAATTTGTTCTTAACTGACTTTCTTAGTTAAATCAAAATAAATACTTGGTGTATGTCTGTAACCCGCAGGTGCTGGTCGGCTGGAGCTGTGTTCTAGTCTGCTAGAAGGAGGAATCACGCCCAGTATAGGTGAGGGTGAGACCCACAGCCTGTATATGGGTAAACCCATACAGATCTCAATTCATGTTTATGGGTGTCTGTCAACGGATGGCATATAAGATTGTGTTCATGTAGCGCTTTTCACTGTCTCAAAGTGCTTTATGTTGTATGAAGGTAGTGTTTTCACATGGTAATGAAAAGGCACATTTGTCTTCACTTTTGTGTTGTAACCTCTTTCTCTCCACCACTTGGTTTGGCCCAGGTCTGCTGCAGGTGGTGAAGCAGTATGTGCGAATCCCGGTCTATACCATGATCCGTCCACGCGGGGGGGATTTCCTGTACTCGGACCGTGAGGTGGAGGTGATGAAAAAGGACATTGAGCTGGTGAGGAGTCATGGGGCAGATGGACTGGTGCTGGGAGCTCTGACTGAGGATGGGAGAGTAGACGCTGAACTCTGTATGGAATTGCTAGGTAGGAGTGTGCGTGAATTCATGCAATTTAAGTGGGCACAGAGTCTTGGCCCTGCCATCTGAGATTCCTGGGATCCTTAAGCGAGGGTTTGAAAATCGACAAACTGTCAGTGATGCGGATTATAATTTAATCCAATTTATTCCTTTATTCCCTCTCCACCAGCTGTTTCTCGTCCTCTACCTGTTACTTTTCACAGAGGTAAAACAGCTTCCTATGGTTTCATGACTGTTTGGTCTGGTCTTGGTGACATTTATGTTAAGACAGACTGACACATGAAAGAAATTGACCCCAACCCTGACCTTTTATTGCTGTGTTTTAGCCTTTGACATGGTGCACGACCCCATGGTTACCTTGGAGACGCTGGTGTCTTTGGGGTTTGAGCGTGTTCTGACCAGCGGATGTGACTGTTCAGCTCTGGAGGGACTGCCTCTCATCAAACGCCTGGTGGAACAGGTGAGTCTGGAACAATAGGCAGGGATCCAATCCTAAAACTTACTCCTCCTACCCAGTTCCAAAACAACCCCAAACCACCATACACACAGGGTGCACCTCAATAGTCTGAAGAGACTTTCTCGCCTAATGTCCTCCCATTCACCTTTGAAGAAATAGGTTTCAAAACTAATTTCACACCTTATTCATCCAACCTATCATGTCAGCTGTCTTGCCCCTCTGTTCCCTTACATGTTTTCTGATCTGTCCTTTGCTACTTTTTCACCAATCCTGTCTTTTCATCCAACAGGCAAAAGGGAGAATAACCATTATGCCTGGTAAGTTCCCTACATTTGTTTAAGTCAAGTGAATTCCCCTTTTCAGCTGATTATCACTGGATACTGCATACAAGTCTGCAGTAACAATGTACCTAATGTTCTTATCTTTTTTAATGTGTGTGTCTGTTCTAGGAGGGGGTATTACAGAGCGGAATCTCCAGAGGATTCTAGAAAGTTCTGGGGTTCTGGAGTTCCATTGTTCTGCTCGCTCCAGTAAGGACTCTGCCATGAAGTTCAGGCAAGTCCTTGCCATAAAGCAAGCCCGTTTACCCATAAAGCACTTGTGACAATGCTTTTAGTTAAAAGCGCTACATAAATTAAATTAGTACTTAATTTATTAGTTCTGTCTGCTCTCCCCTGCAGAAACTCCTGTGTGAACATGGGTGCCTCGCTGACAGCTCCCGAGTATGGCCTGAAGGTGGCAGACATGAGCAAAGTCCGCTCTCTGAACGCTATAGCCAAGAACACCCTGTAGTGATGACAAGCACATACACACCTGAACTCCCTGTATGGCTGCTGGACAGCTGTCCTCAGCCCCTTTGGACAGCTGTCCTCAGCCCCTTTGGGTAGCAGGTCCTCCTGCTCCTATTGAGCCTGACCCCAAAATAGTGTACTATATAAGGAATAGTTCAGAGGCTCTCTTACACTGTTCCTGGAGAGCTACCATCCTGTAGGTCTTCCCTCCAACCCTAATCTAGCTCACCTGATGCTAATAATGAGCTGGTTTATAAGCTGAATCAGGTAAATTACAACTGGGGTTCGGTTGAAAAACTACAGGAGGGTAGCTGTCCAGGAACAGGGTTGGAGTACCCTGGAATACGGTGTAAATTGGAAGCCAATCAATGGATTTTTGTAGTAATTTCTAAAAGTGAGGTCATGTTTACACAATGACTAAATAAAAAGGTATATAGGCAATCATCAAATCCCTTAGGCATTGTAAGATGTGAGGTTTCATAAAGCTTTGTATTCACAATAGTTGATTAGGCATTGAATTACACAATCGCAGAATCCTGTTTCCTGGAGGTTCAGCTTGATGTCATTACTTGATTATTATGTGGAGAGTTCCCCTCCATACAATGAAAAGTGATTTGAATATTGGGGAAAGCGCAATATAAATCCAATTATTATTAGAGTTATTGATAGAAAAGAGAGACCTGCACACTGTTAATGTGTTTTTATTATAAATTCATGTTTAAAATGTTCTTGGGGAGCGTCAAAATTTACACAATTGTCACCTGGAGGAAAATGGGGGAGGGTCATGCTTTTCAGATTGAAATCAGGGAGTATTTTTAAATTTTGTAAAAATATAGTCCAGGGGAGGGTCATGTCATTTGTAATCGATTAAATGTAATATTGCTCAATGTTTGGGAATTAGTTGCTTATTATATCTCGACGTGTGCCCGACGCTGCCCCTCATTCCTGATTCCAGTGTTGTAGTACTGGAGTCCGGTCTAGAGACCACGTTTTGAGCGTCTGGGTCTTGTCTCGATATCGGATACATTTGTAATTTTTACCAGAGACTTTATTTTACTTTTTTACATTTTATTTCACCTTTATTTAACCAGGTAGGCCAGTTGAGAACAAGTTCTCATTTACAACTGCGACCTGGCCAAGATAAAGCAAAGCAGTGTGACCCAAACAACAACAGTTACACATGGGATAAACAAACGTACAGTTAATAAAACAATAAAAAAATCTGTAAACAGTGTGTGCAAATGAAGTAAGGCAATAAATAGGCCAATAGTGGCAAAGTAATTACAATTTAGCAATTTACACTGGAGTGATATGTGCAGATGAGGATGTGGAAGTAGAAACACTGGTGTGCAAAATAGCAGAAAAACATATGGGGAGGAGGTAGGTAGTTGGTTAGATGGGCTGTGTACAGCTGCAGCGATCGGTAAGCTGCTTAAATTTAGTGAGGGAGATATGTCTCCAACATACCGATTATGATTTTAATGCCGATTTTTGGGGGACCAAAAAAAGTTGATACTGATTAATCGGCCAATTTTTAAAAGTATTTATTTGTAATAATGACAATTACAACAATACTGAATGAACACTTATTTTAACTTAATATAATAATTCAAAATCAATTTAGCCTCAAATAAATAATGAAACGTGTTCAATTGGGTTTAAATAATGCAAAAACAAAGTGTTGGAGAAGTAAAAGTGCAATATGTGCCATGTAAGAAAGCTAACGTTTAAGTTCCTTTGTCAGAACATGAGAATGAACATATGAAAGCTGGTGGTTCCTTTTAATGAGTCTTTAATATTCCCAGGTAAGAAGTTTCAGGTTGTAGTTATTATAGGAATTATAGGACTATTTCTCTCGCTACCATTTGTATTTCATTAACCTTTGACTATTGGATGTTCTTATAGCCACTTTAGTATTGCCAGTGTAACAGTGTAGCTTCTGTCCCTCTCCTCGCTCCTACCTGGGCTCGAACCAGGAACACAATGACAGCCACCCTCGAAGCAGCGTTACCCATGCAGAGCAAGGGGAACGACCACTCCAAGTCTCAGAGTGAGTGACGTTTGAAATGCTATTAGCGCGCACCCAGCTAACTAGCTAGCCATTTCACATCGGTTACACCAGCCTAATCTCGGGAGTTGATAGGCTTGAAGTCATAAACAGCTGCTGGCAAACGCACGAAAGTGCTGTTTGAATGAATGCTTACGAGCCTGCTGGTGCCTACCATCGCTCAGTCAGACTGCTCTATCAAATCATAGACTTAGTTATAACATGATAACACACAGAAATGGGGCGGCAGGGTAGCCTAGTGGTTAGAGCGTTGGACTAGTAACCGGAAGGTTGCAAGCTCAAACCCCCGAGCTGACAAGGTACAAATCTGTCGTTCTGCCCCTGAACAGGCAGTTAACCCACTGTTCTTAGGCCGTCATTGAAAATAACAATTTGTTCTTAACTGACTTGCCTAGTTAAATAAAGGTAAAAGAAAAAATGTATAAATACGAGCCTTTAGGTCATTAATATGGTCGAATCCGGAAACTATCATCTCGAAAACAAGATGTTTATTTTTTCAGTGAAATATCTAACGGGTGGCATCCATAAGTCTAAATATTCCTGTTACATTGCACAACCTTCAATGCTGGCAAATTAGGCGGCCCAAACTGTTGCATATACACTGACTCTGCGTGCAATGAACGCAAGAGAAGTGACAATTTCACCTGGTTAATATTGCCTGCTAACCTGGATTTCTTTTAGCTAAATATGCAGGTTTAAAAATATATACTTTAAGAAAGGCATTGATGTTTATGGTTTATTGTACACATTGGAGCAACGATACGCACCGCATCACAGCAGGACACGCTAGATAAACTAGTAATATCATCAACCATGTGTAATTAACTAGTGATTTATGATTGATTGTTTTTTATAAGATAAGTTTAATGCTAGTTAACAACTTACCGTGGCTTACTGCATTCGCGTAACAGGCAGTCTCCTTGTGGAGTGCAATGAGAGGCAGGTGGTTAGAGCGTTGGACTAGTTAACTGTAAGTTTGCAAGATTGAATCCCCCGAGCTGACAAGGGAAACATCTGTCGTTCTGCTCCTGAACGAGGCAGTTAACCCACCGTTCCTAGGCCGTCATTGAAAATAAGAATGTGTTCTTAACTGACTTGCCTAGTTAAATAAAGGTGTAACATTTTTTTAAATAAATTGGCCAAATCTGTGTTCAAAAATACCGATTTCCGATTGTTATGAAACTTGAAATCGGCCCTAATTTAATCGTCCATTCCGATTAATCGGTCGACCTCAATACTAAGCCTACCTGATACTATACGGTGTTTAAAAAAAAATGTATTTCACAAATTCATTGATCAGATACTTAATTTGTTCTGTTGCGCTAAATGTTTATAGTTGATAGACAACTTTAGCACTGTTCCAAACTTAGACTATCCTCTTTTTTTAACAATAGCCTGTATAGAAATCAATACTTCTCTTGTTCTGCAGCATGCATTCATTCGTTGTCATGCTCTATTGTAGTATTAAAAAAGATTCTACTTGTCTACAGTCATGTAGAATTGCATTAATTGTGTTTATAAAAGGCCTTTTTTTTTCTCAGACCACAAATAAGATGATAGATGCATGCAGTGTTTTTTTTTATACAATGGAGATCTTTTCACTGCTTACCTTGACCACGGTGGTCTGCGAATCCACAACCTTCTGGCTACTTTGCCATGTAATGCTTAAAAACGAAGAATAGTTTCTAAAACTCCACCTAAGGCTCTGGTCTGTCCTTGGAGTAAGGGTATATAGTAGGAATGTTCCCTGCTATCCACTTTGTTTTAATTATTATTTTGGTTATAGTGGAGGGTTTCAAGCGTTCAGGGAGGGTTGGGTAAAAATATATTTTACTGAAGGGAGGGCCATCCATTTTCATTTCAGAGAGATCTGATTTTCTCCAGGTATCCCTAATTATACATAATGTAGTCCCTTATTGAAACATGCCCTGTGCCATTTGAATATGACTTTTGTAAGGGATTGATGGAACTACTAGAACTTTAACCCCTGTTAATTTCTTTGCAGTCAAATGTTTTTTTTATAACTATTCAATTGTACGTTGTCTCAAAATTGAAATAATTATTTCTCAGAATCTCTATCACTTGGAGTGAATGCTATCCTACTCATTCTTTATGGATGATTACTTTTAACATGGACTCTGCACTTCATATCTAAGAAATGTGAGAACTTGAGAGGAAAATAGGGGGTATTGTTTCATAAAACTAACACATTCCACCTAACAGTCTTAAAAGAGATTGTTCATGAAAAATTGATGTTTGGGTCAAATTCCCACTGGGCCTATTGTAAACCATCAATGACCACAAGATTATTGCCAGCTGATCTCTCGTAAACCATCAATATGCGCTATATCTGGGGTCTCCAACAGGTTGATCGTGAGCTATGAGAGTGCCAAACAATTATGAAAGTACATGCATTTCTGCACCAACCTGCACGCATTGCGTGCACCAACCTGCACGCATTGCATGCGTTGCAAAATAAATGTACACATACATGCTATTCCATCATTTAATTTAAACTGCTTGCATGTCAACGAGCGCCAGCATATACAGTTGAAGTGAGGAGTTTACATACTTAGGTTGGAATCATTAAAACTCGTTTTTCAACCACTCCACACATTTTTTGTTAACTATAGTTTTGCCAAGTTGGTTAGGATATCTACTTTGTGCATGACACAAGTTATTTTTCCAACAATTGTTTACAGACAGTGAATTTTAAGTGAAATAATCTATCACAATTCCAGTGGGTCAGAGGTTTACATACATTAAGTTGACTGTGCCTTTAAACAGCTTGGAAAATTCCAGAAAATTATGTCATGGCTTTAGAAGCTTCTGATAGGCTAATTGACATAATTTGAGTCCATTGGAGGTGAACCTGTGGATGTATTTCAAAGCCTACCTTCAAACTCAGTATCTCTTTGCTTGACATCATAGGAAAATCAAAAGAAATCAGCCAAGACCTCAGAAAAAAAAATTTGGCCTCAAAGTCTGGTTCATCCTTGGGAGAAATTTCCAAATGCCTGAAGGTACCACTTTCATCTGTACAAACAATAGTACGCAAGTATAAACACCATGGGACCACGCAGCCGTCATACCGCTCAGGAAGGAGACGCGTTCTGTCTCCTAGAGATTAATGAATTTCGGTGCGAGAAGTGCAAATCAATCCCAGAACAACAGCAAAGGACCTTGTGAAGATGCTGGAGGAAACAGGTACAAAAGTATCTATATCCACATTTAAACGAGTCCTATATCGACATAACCTGAAAGGCCTCTCAGCAAGGAAGAATCCACTGCTACAAAACCGCCATAAAACTGCCAAACTAAGGTTTGCAACAGCACATGGGGACAAAGATCGTACTTTTTGGAGAAATGTCCTCTGGTCTGATGAAACAAAAATAGAACCGTTTGCCCATAATGACCATCGTTATGTAGATGGCATCATGAGGCAGGAAATTTACGTGGATATATTGAAGCAACACCTCAAGACATCAGTCAGGAAGTTAAAGCTTTTTCGCAAATGGGTCTTCCAAATGGACAATGACTCCAAGTATACTTCCAAAGTGGCTTAAAGACAACAAAGTCAAGGTATTGTAGTGGCCATCACAAAGCCCTGACCTCAATCCTATACACAATTTGTGGGCAGAACTGAAAAAGCATGTGCGAGCAAGGAGGCCTACAAACCTGACTCAGTTACACCAGCTCTGTCAGGAGCAATGGGTCAAAATTCACCCAACTTATTGTGGGAATCTTGTGGAAGGCTACCTGAAACGTTTGACCCAAGTTAAACAATTTAAAGGCAATGCTACCAAATACTAATTGAGTGTATGTAAACTTCTGACCCACTGGGAATGTGATGAAATAAATAAAAGCTGAAATAAATCCTATTATTCTGACATTTCACATTTTTTTAAATAACGTGATGATCCTAACTGACCTAAGACAGGGAATTTCTACTATGATTAAATGTCAGGAATTGTGAAAAGCTGAGTTTAAATGTATTTGGCTAAGGTGTATGTGAACTTGCAACTTCAACTGTATCTACCTGGGTGATTGAGAGATGAACTGAGATCCACACTACAGTTGGTGGTTATAATGCACCTTAAAGTTTGTTGCCAACTGCCATATAAAGTCCACAGAAGAAGAAGACTGAAGGAGGAGAGATTACTAGAAACTAACTCAATTTCACCTTTTAGCTGTGGATTAACTGTTGGAGTAGAAAACGCACGATTTTGTGTGACTCAATATAGGTCAAAATTCTACACAGACACAGGAAAAAAGGAACTTGTGCATTTCAGGTAAAATAACAACCCAATGTTTATATCCCAGGACAAATTAGCTAGAAATAGCAAGCTAGCTAGCTAAATGTCCATGAATGTTTCACGTGTTTCAACCTATCCCCAAATTAATATAGTTGGTTCATATCATTTTGATATTTCAACCTGCGAGTATTAACCGTGTATGGTGTGGATGGACAAAAATCAACATTCACACGCATTTCTGGTCTCGTCAGCATGTCAAATAAATCGCAAAGAAACTAATCAGACACTGCAAGCTCCCGGCTACTATCCAATCAAAGCCACGTTGACATCTAGCCCCAGACCCATTGACCGCTCTGTTTTGTACAGTTGATGGGAATAACCACGAAGGGAAAGCTGTCTCTCTTTGTACTCTATTAGCCAAAAGGCTCATATTGCAATTTTGGAAACTGGAGACTGTACCTACCTTTGAAATGTGGTTACGGGATTTAGGGAATGTAATACATATGGAAAATATTCGATACAATACCTCCAATAGAAGTCCAATGTTTTACAAAATATGGCAGCCGATACTGGATAAATGGTCTAGTCCTGCTTCATAACTGGGTTGACGATCTGCTGCTACTCTGTGCTGTACTCCACTCAATATTTATTTTTGGCTTAACTACACTGCTTGTAATGACTATATGCTGTCTTCTTATACATGTACCACCTAATAGGATTTTGTTTTATTTTGTGTATGTGTGAGTTAAGTTTTGTTTTGTCCTCTAAATTGGCCATCCCATTCAACAGTACAATGAATGTCATTGTTAGTATTGCTGTCTTTTTTTATTAGATTTTTTATTGTAAAATAATAAACATATAAAAAATATATATATTTTTTTTTAAATCCAAACGTAACACAATATCTGCCAATTAATTACCAGCAATATTGCCCCGGGTCCGTCTGTTGCGCGCTTTTGTCCATCACCCTATGTGTAGCCAGTTAGCGATGCTAACGATAACCATCTCGTATACATAGTCTTTCCCCAAAACCTTCTCAATTAAATGTTCACTGCAAAATACTGTAGGCTTACCTGGTAGAACTGTATCATGATTATTCGTATCTATCAATCAGGCGTGTGTTTTTCAAACTGCCAGGACATCTAAAGCTGAAGTACAGAAACACCCCTAGGCAAACATATTAATCTCTTCTTGATGCGAAATTAAAGGGGAATTACATTGAAATTAAATGGTGTTTTCCCCCCAGACCTAAAAAATCTTCTGATGTGATTTAAGTATTGACATGGACCCAGAACATCCACTTTTGTTGTTTCTCCATGAATCATCATAATTTTGAGTGCAAAAAAAAACCAAGGAATCCAATACCAGGAAAGAATTTCACTGGGAAAAACTCAAACTGATTTTATAGGCCCCCTAGTGTTGTTAATTAACCATTATTTTTCCAGGTATATTGACAGAAAACACTTGTACACCAATGACCTAGGGAAGAGTTGTAGGGGAGATGAGAAGAGTGTGCCTATTTGAAAGTTGGAAGAAATTAGTAGTTTGCAACATGTTTCATTTTTTAAAGTAGTTCTCATGCAGAAAAGGTTGGCGACCCCTGTGCTACATTCACCTGCACAGCAGATCTCAATTGCAACCATTATTGGTTGGCTCATTACCACTCACTAAAAGCTGATATTGGTGTTACCTTGGTCCTGCTCTGCTATTTTTGCAATAAAATTCCAATTTTAGAGAGATCCGAGTAGAAAGGGAGAGAAATGTTCCTCTCAGACCATTTTGAAATTATGTCGAAAAAATGTAGGTACACTTTATATACACAAACATATGTGGACACCCCTTCAACTTTGTGGATTTGGATATTTCAGCCACGCCGGTTGCTGACAGGTGTATAAAATCGAGCACACAGCCATGCAATCTCCATATACAAACATTGGCAGTACAATTGCCATACTAAAGAGCTCAGTGACTTTCAATGTGGCACCGTCATAGGATGCCACCTTTGCAACAAGTCAGTTTGTCAAATTTCTGCCCTGCTAGAGCTGCCCCGGTCAACTGTAAATGCTGTTATTATGAGGTGGAAACGGAGCAACAACGTCTCAGCCACGAATTGGTAATCCACACAAGCTCATAGAACTGGACCGCCGAGTGCTGAAGCTCCTGGCGCACAAAAATAGTCGGTCCTCGGTTGCAACACTCCAAACTGCCTCTGGAAGCAACATCAGCACAAAAACTGTTAGTCACTAGCTTCATGAAATGGGTTACCATGGCCAAGCAGCCACACACAAGCCTAGGATTACCTTGCGCAATGCCAAGCGTTGGCTGAAGTGGTGTAAAGCTCACGCACATTGGACTCTGGAGCAGTGGAAACGTGTTCTCTGTAGTGATGAATCACGCTTCACTATCTGGTGAAGCCATCTGGTGGATGCCAGGAGAACACTACCTGCCCGAATGCTTAGTGCCAACTGTAAAGTTTGGTGGAGGAGGAATAATGGTCTGGGGCTGTTTTTCATGGTTCGGGCTAGGCCACTTAGTTCCAGTGAAGGGAAATCTTAAAACTACAGCATACAATGACAATCTAGACAATGCTGTGCTTCCAACTTTGTGGAAACAGTTTGGGGAAGGCCCTTTCCTGTTCAGCATGACAATGCCCCCGTGCACAAAGCAAGGTCCATGCAGAAATGGTTTGTCGATGTCCTCCTGAGTGTCTAGAGGCGTCAGAACAGACCCAGGTTTGATCCCGGGCTGTATCACAACCAGCCGTGATCGGGAGTCCCATAGGGCTGCGCACAATTGGCCCAGCGTCGTCCGGGTAAGGGGAGGGTTTATTTGTCTCATCACGCCTGCAGAGAGCACTGACCTCAACCCGATCGAACACCTTTGGGATGAATTGGAATGCCAATTTGCGAGCCAAGTCTAGTCACCCAACATCAGTGCCCAACCTCCCTAATGCTCTTATGGCTGAATGGAAGGAAGTCCCTGCAGCATTGTTCCAACATCTAGTGGAAAGCCTTCCCAGAAGAGTGGAGGCTGTTATTGCAGCAAAGGGGTGACCAACTCTATATTAAATGCCCATGATTTTGGAATGAGTAGGTTCGACATGCATGTGTCCACATTATTTTGGTCATGTAGTGTATATGACCACACTGGTAATGGATAATTTGTTGTATTACTTGTGAGGCACAGCTAAGTTAGCATAAAAAAAGAACTGATGGCCTGCTTCCGATGGTCAGTCTGAGGGGAGGGTGGGAGCAGCAGTGAGGCTGCCTGTCACCCGACTCACCGTCCCGCTGAGAAAAGGATACAGTCTTCCAGCTGATGGCGAAACTCATCTTGCACAGCATTATTTTTTGTCTCCTCATGCACCAATTCATGTTGTTACTCCTATTACTAAAGAATGTGAAATGTTCCTCGATATTAAAAAAGACACAAACCACTAATAATAACAACGCAAGCTTATCGGAACACTTTCCTATACTCATTCATTGCAGCTGCGGTGCTGGTTGTAGCGTAGGGAGAATGCACATTTTATGGTTTATAGAGGTGTTGAACAAATTGCTGACAGTGCTGAATAAAAACTTAAACATTAACTTACACATAACGGCAGCGTTTTGTTGTGTTCGTCTCGCTCTAGTCATGGTTTTAAACGTTTTGAAATCTCACCGTATCAACTGTGCGTTCGAGGCTTCTTTTTACAGTATAAAGCTTGAGGAAACTTTTCCAGACATGATGATCTGAGATATCTGATTTGCCAGCGGTAGACATATAGGTGCACTTGATTTGATCTCTGGGTAGGCATAGTTCTACCTTCAGACACTTTTTTTTTTATGGGAACAGTTTGCCTTTCCGGGGTGCACCTACCGTCAACAGCGCGAAACGAATAACAAAAATATGAACGCAAGGCTTTATCGTTGGGTTTTTTACAGAAATGTTTGGTGATCGACTATGAATACGTTGGAGATAGACCAGTAGATCGCGATCAACCGGTTGGTGGCCACTAGAGAGACCGAGAGAAAGATTGAGAGATATGTTGATGCCATGTTCCCGACACCAACATGTATTTCTTTATACTTGTCAGAGAGGCTACTACTGCTATACAGATATCGGCGTAAAGGAGGCTAATTTGTAAATGTTCAATCAGAATATTTTTTTTTATAAAGATAAGCATTATATTGTTAGATTAACTCTGATAGAACTTCAACATTCTTCCTCGCCTCAAGTTCAACTGTCGGGAGTCCGTTGTAACGCTGTTGCGCACTGCATTCTTAGGCATGCTGGAGCTGAGCCTAATAATAGCCATAACACACCAAACCTTCACAAAAGTTTCCTAATTTTATTAGTTTAAAATCTAAATTAAGTCGTCATTGTTTATAGGGAAACTGTGAACAAGTGATATTTCGGCATTAAATTAAGTTTTCAATCACGTCCTCTTTAGTTTTGCATTTTCATGTGTGCGAGTAGCCCTATAGTAGACCTACCAGTAATTATATTATATTGCGTCAAACACATTACAGTTGGGCTTTAATTCGTCCAAAGAAAATGTTTCAACAGAAGTTTTGAACAGGCTTACATTGCAGCTATTGCAACTACCTAACAAATGACAACAAGGCTAATGCTATTTATTTTAAAACAGGCCTACTTGTAACCCATCTTAAGCTAAATACGGACAACAAAATTAAAAAGATAGTTCAAACTTAATTTAGCCAACGAAAATGTCTCAACAAAATGAAACAAAACCCTTTTTTGCATATTTAAAGAACTGGTTTAAAATTCTTTAAATTATTACCACAATAATAATATACAATAATAATAAAACAAATGATAAATATTAAAATAAATAAAAGTTTAGGCACACGTGAGTTAAGCAGCCAGACCCAGTTTCAGCTGGAAATGCAGTGCATTCAGAAATATTCAGATCCCTTGACTTTTCCCACATTTTGTTAAATTACAACCTTATTCTAAAATTGATTAAATATTTGTTTGGCTGGCTATTTGTTTTTCCTCATCAATGACAAAGAGAAAACAGGTTTTTAGAATTTTTGCCAATGTATTACATATGATTCCTTATTTACTTTAACCCTCCCGCTGTCCTCGGGTCATTTTGACCCGACACTGTGTTGATTAACCCTCCCGCTGTCCTCAGGTCATTTTGACCCAACCCGGCACTGTGTTGATTAACCCTCCCGCTGTCCTCAGGTCATTTTGACCCAACACAGTGTTGACCCTCCCGCTGTCCTCAGGTCATTTTGACCCAACACAGTGTTGACCCTCCCGCTGTCCTCCCGCTGGGTCAAAAGGACCTGAGGGCAGCGGGAGGGTCAACACTGTGTGGGGTCAAAATGACCTGAGGACAGCGGGAGGGTTAATCAACACAGTGCCGGGTCAAAATGACCTGAGGGCAGCGGGAGGGTCAACACTGTGTGGGGTCAAAATGACCTGAGGACAGCGGGAGGGTCAACACTGTGTTGGGTCAAAATGACCTGAGGGCAGCGGGAGGGTCAACACTGTGTGGGGTCAAAATGACCTGAGGACAGCGGGAGGGTCAACACTGTGTTGGGTCAAAATGACCTGAGGACAGCGGGAGGGTCAACACTGTGTGGGGTCAAAATGACCTGAGGACAGCGGGAGGGTTAAGTATTAAGACCCTTTGCTATGAGACTTCAAATTGAGCTCAAGTGCGTCCTGTTTCCATTGATTATCCTTGATGTTTCTACAACTTTATTGGAGTCCACCTGTAGTAAATTAAATTGATTGGACATGATTTAGAAAGACACACACCTGTCTATATGAGTTCCCACAGCTGACAGTGCATATCAAAGGAAAAACCAAGCCATGAGGTTGAAGGAATTGTCTGTAGCGCTCCGACACAGGATGCTGTTGAAGCACAGATCTGGGGAAGGGTACCAAAACATTTCTGCAGCATTGAAGGTTCCCATGAACACAGTGGCCTCCATCATTCTTAAATGGAACAAGTTTGGAATTACCAAGACTCTTCCTAGAGCTGGCCATCCGGCCAAACTGAGCAATCGGGGGAGAAGGGCCTTGGCCAGGGAGGTAACCAAGAACCCTATAGTCACTCTGACAGAGCTCCAGAGTTCCTCTGTGGAGATGGTAGAACCTTCAAGAAGGACAACCATCAGCACTTCACCAATCAGGCCTTTGTGGTAGAGCAGAGAGATTAAAGTAGATGTCACGTGTCAAAATTTTGATTGATGACCCTATGTGAACCTATGTGAACGCTATGTGAACCCTATGTAGTGATGACGTGTGCATGTCTTCTGGTCAGGCAAGCCTGGTTAGGTGGGGGCTATGGGGTGAGTAAGGGTCCATTTGACAGGCCGTTAATGATTGATGACCCAAGCCTGATAGGCAAGCCTGGTTAGGTGGGGGCTATGGGGTGAGTAAGGGTCCATTTGACAGGCCGTTAATGATTGATGACCCAAGCCTGATTTATGACCCTATGTAATGATTTATGACCCTATGTCATGTAGAAGGGTGCATGCCCAGGGTTGAGTAAGTGACCATGTGTCAGGTCAACCTGTTACTGTTTCTCACGGTTTGGGTTGGTTAATGCCCCTTATAAAGCGCCTGAACAATACCTGTTTAAGAGTGCACAAGATCTTAAGAATAACCATGGAATTTGGGATTGGTACCAAACAAGTGATGACGGTAACAACTGAAGCAGGCCCTCGGGTTGCCCATAGAGCAAGGGCAAAGTATCAACCAGCAATATATGATGCGCCAAAAAAACGTTTTTTAAATGTGTATAGAACCCAAATACCGCCAGCAAATGCTCTGACAGATCAAGTGTTGATGTCTAATGGCCAGCAGTGGGGGTATCGGTTTGATTACCTGGCCTGTAGAGTGACCCTCTATACGGTAGATGAAGGAGAAGAATATACAGACCAGACTGTAGGCTTGGAATATGGTGTTGAAGACTGGTCGGTTTTTCGCAAGGTTGTATGTCCTGAACTGAGCCTTATCACCAAGGGGTATAGTGTGTTCACGGGCCACGAGACCCGTTGGGAAGGTAACCCTGACTCCTCAGGACAAATATTTCACAGGGTGAAAATACAAAGAAAGAATGGCCGACCGTGCGGCAGCGTGGAGTTCTATATCGGCACCGAGGCAATCCGAAACCACAACCTTAGGGGTGGTGGCCTGACTGGGGATACCCGACTGCGTCTACTTATTCCTTTTAAGAGTTGGGATGTACTGGAATTGAAAATGTTGCAACCGTTGGATGCTCTCTTTGTACAGAGCCAACAGCGTCAGAGCCTTGTTCATTTAAAGAAGTGCATAATATATACGAATCGTAAAGATTACGATGCAAAAGAGCCTCAAGAAGATACAGCGTCAGAAGAAAACTAAGTAAGCGGATGCTTTAACCCCGCCCCCCAGATACCCAATGGCCTTGTTCTACAATAAAAAGAAAAAAAGCAGCCAGTTCTTCATTTCAGCATACACCATGGATCTCCAGACCATCTACGAGGAAGCCACTACGTCATGGGGGCCCGACACTAAAGACTCTATGCCACGAAGCCCTACACTCTACGCACCCCTGGCAAGACCCGTGACACCCCCGACATTTACCCAGCCTGAGGATGTGTTTGATGGGGTGGCCAGTACTATTTTTGTGGATACAATCAAGGCCTCTGTGGCTACACTTTTAAACGTGGTGATTGGCGAATATATACGAGAAAAATGCATCGGCTGTGAGATCAATCATCCCAGCCAGCGTCGTCATCCTTGCCTCTACGACCCTCCTAGATACTACTTTTTCAATCATTTTGAGGAGCTGGTGAAAAGACTGTGGTCCTGCCGTTTTATACCAGCGCTGGTCATCGCCCTGGAGTCTATGGGTATTGCGCCGTCTATCCCTAGAGTTTACGGGGTAACCGAAGCCTTCCTACATGAACTGAAGGAGGCCATCTTCATCCATGAGAAACTCAAAGAAATCCGACACACCCTGGTGGACGACAACAAATACAGGGAAGCTGTGGTGGCTGATGTGATGCTTTTCTGGCTCAATAAATCCCAAGAGACCGAGTGACATTTTGTTTATTTAGAGCTATGGGTAACTATGTGTCTACGATGTTTGAGCGAATAAATACATTTTTTCTTTTGAGAGACCTTACAAATGTTATGCATCAGATTATTGAAAATAAAGTGAACAATGTAAAGTTCTACACAACCCACAATACAGGGGTTATTGTAGAGCGTGTGTTAAAAATGGAGCAAATCATGAAACATGTCCGACATACGGGCGAGAGTTTACAATGGTCACATATGGTATCAAGGCTTGTTGAGGATTCTGAAGAACTAGAAATAACTTTGGCTAAGATTTTACATTATTTGTTTGAACCACCCTTTAATGTGAATGTGTATCATATTTGTTGTTTATATACTTATATATCAGACGTGTGTGTTTTAAAAATTCAGCGAAACAAACCTGTAAATCTAAACAATATATACAGGGTGTTGCATGCTGTGATTGTTGAGAAAACGGGGACTTGTATCTTGCAACAAATCCTGAATTGTCTGTATACGTAATAATTGTTGCATTCTTAAAATAAAAATTCACAAACTGAAATGTTGTCGTTATATGAAAGTGGCTCATTACAGTTATTGTACCTCAGAGAGGCAAGAAGGATGGCTGAGCAGCTGTTGAAAAACATATATTATAATCCCTCTAACCCCGGGTCTTATGGGGGTAAAGAGCGTTTACAGAGAGCTATAGTCGAAGAAACAGGTAGTCTGTTAAGCGATGCTAAAGTGAATGAATGGTTATCAGAGCAAGATGCCTACACTCTACATAAACCTGTAAGAAAACATTTTTTTCTACGCATCCATTATCCCAATTTCAGGCGGATCTATGTGACATGCAGTCCCTTGCCGATAAAAATGATGGAAATCGCTACATGCTAACGGTTATAGATATTTTCTCTAAATTAGCCTATGTAAGGGTGTTAAAAAATAAGAGCGGGGCAGAGGTGACCAGGGCCTTTGAATCGATCTTGAAGGCAGGAGGCGCCCCCAAGAAAGTGCAGACGGATGGCGGAAAAGAATTTTTTAATAAAACATTTCAGAAGCTAATGAATAAGTATAATATAGTACATTTTGCTACAGGCTCTGATTTGAAAGCTTCGGTTGTGGAACGCTTTAATAGGACTTTGAAAGAGCGGATGTGGCGCTATTTTACAGCTCACAACACCAACCGATATACAGACATAGTTCAGGATTTAGTAAACGGGTACAACCACAGCTACCATAAGACTATACGTATGAAGCCCTCGGAGGTCTCTTCGGAAAACTCTTTTCAAGTCTTTAAAAATATGTATGGTTTGTTCCCACTTCGCCGTAAGAAAAAAATGACTTTTAAATTCCTAGTGGGTGACTTGGTGCGTATATCAAAGTTGAGGGGTGTTTTCGACAAAAAATACGAACAAGGCTTTAGCTCGGAGTTGTTTACCGTTACCGAATGTCTGCCACGCATTCCGCCGGTCTACAAATTAAAAGATTATGACGGGGATCTTATAGAGGGATCTTTTTATGAGAAGGAATTACAGAAGGTCCAGTTGGGTAAAGACAAAGTCTTTCACGTGGAGGAGATTCTAGATCAGAAGAGAGAAAAGGGTAAAAAATGGTTACTGGTCCGCTGGAAAAACTGGCCTCAAAAGTTCAACAGTTGGGTATTGGAGCAGGATGTGGTGGAGGCAACGGGGGTTAATTTAAACCCCTAGTCATGATAACTAGCGCATCATTCGCGTGTACACAGTTGGGCATCATGGAACACAGCGGCTTCTACCTGACTCTCCCCAGTAATGCGTCGGCACAGATATATCGTAATAATCAGAGTTCGAAGTATACAACCAATTTTCCAAAGCCTATAGAGTTATCAGAGGCTTGGGAAGTAGGTCTCAGCGAGATTACATACCCCCATAGTTGGTATAATATCAAAGCTAAGGACCGTGATTTTTATTGCAAAAGGTTCTCGGAACCTGCGATACTTATTAAGCTTAAAAAAGGTTTCTATAGAACCGTCGACAGGATCGTCTCAGAGTTGAATGAACACCTAACCCTGAACAAGATGGAAATATTCCTATTCTACAATCCAATCCATAAAAGGATACAAATCTCAGGGCCTGCTAACGGAGGTATAAAGACCAGCGGTAATTTATCCTACATGTTGGGGATGGGTCCCAATAAATGGACGTATGTGAACGATAAATTATTCCCATTCCCTGCGGATATACATGCAGGCTTTTACAACATATTTGTCTATACCGACATCATAACCTATCAAAGGGTCGGAGACAGCTGTGTGCCCCTCCTGCGAACAGTTCATATAGACGGCAAGGATGGGGACATCGTCACTGTCAATTATGACAAGCCGCACTACGTACATGTCAGCAAGAACTATATTGAAAACATTCTGGTTGAGCTTAAAACGGATCAGAACGAAAACATTGAATTTACTTATGGTAAAACGATTGTAAAACTCCACTTTAGACCCACCAAAACCTCTCTACATATATAATAGCTGTATTATATTTATAAACATAATACAAATAAAAGTGTTATGGAGCACCATCAGCTCGACCCTAACCGTTATGTTTCATACTATGTGGATCAAGTGGGTAATGGACTACCAGGATATCATGGAGCGCCGACAATGTATGGTTCGGGGATAGGAGGTATATTCCGTAACCTCTTCAGGATGGTTTTACCGTTTATGAAGAGAGGCTTCAGCATAGCCAAACCACATTTAAAATCAGCGGCTAAAAATATAGTAAGTGAGGTTGTAGCCAATGCTATGACCCGAAGGGCGTCACCAGAGGTGGAGCATCAAGAAGGCTCGGGGCTTATGATATTGTCTCGAAGGCCAAAAAAGAGACCCCCTGGTTTAAGGCGTAGACCGGCACCTAAAAAGCGGCGGTTAACTGTTAAAAGAACCTCAGTAAGTCAAAGACGGGGTAAAGTGAGGAGGTCTGTACCAAAACAGGCTAAAAGAATACTAGGAAGTATTTTCTAAAAGAATAAGTGACATGGCTCTTTTACATCGAATGTCCTCTGAAGCTATAAAGACAGAACTTGATCTTTTCACGGCACCGTTAACGCAGCATTCAATAGATAGATCCAGTTATGTGGAGATAGCCCCTCTCTCTGCTATTACCGATAACGGGCCTATCGAATTTTTCATACCAGGCCATGGTGACAACTATCTGGACCTCAACAACACCTTGGTGCATTTACGTCTAAAAGTGACCAAAAGAGATGGGTCTAATATTGCAGACGATGCCAAAGTGAGTCTCATTAATTACCCCTTGGCCACCATTTTCTCCCAAGTTGATGTGACTTTGGGTGAACGCCTAATCAGTCAAAGCAGCGCTACATACCCTTATAGAGCCATCATGGAGTGTTTACTAAACTACTCCGAAGACACTCTCAAAACCCAATTTAGCGCCGGGCTGTTTAGCAAGGATACTGCAGGAGCCTCTATGGAATCGACAGACCCTTCCACCGGTGCAAACAAAGGACTAGCGGCACGAGCTCGCTACTGCGCCGAATCTCGAGAGTTTCATTTGCTAGGCCCTATACACTCTGACATTTTCTTTCAAGAACGGTTACTCTTAAATTCGGTTGATTTAAGATTAAAATTAACCAGGGCCAAGGATGATTTTTGCCTGATGTCTCCCCAAGACGGGGATTTTAGTTTGAAAGTGTTGGGGGCAACCCTTTTTATTAAAAAAGTATCTGTATCTCCGGCCGTGCGCCTGGGTCACTCACATGCTTTGATGAAAGGAAATGCCCTTTACCCTCTCCAAAGAATTACCATGAAAACCTTTAGCATACCTGTGGGCAGTAGAATCTGCAGTCAAGAAAACCTATTTCTAGGCCCTTTACCTAGATATGTGGTTATAGGTCTGGTTGATCACGCCTCTAATACGGGCAGTTTAGATAAAAAAAACTTTAATTTTCAGCACTTCAATGCAGAGTATGTAGCGCTCTGTCAGGACGGACGTCAGGTTCCGGCGAAGGCTTTCCAACCACAATTTAATAACAACATATCTGTGCGAGAATTTTACAATCTATTCCTGGCTACAGGGCGACATCTAAAAGATCTCTCTTTACCTATTGACAGAAATGATTTTGCAGAGGGTTACACATTGTATGCTTTCAATTTATCACCTGATGATGACACCTCAGGAAATCTGTCTGTGGTGTCCCAAGGTAACCTCAGGCTGGAAATGCGTTTCCGTACACCTTTAGCCTGTACAGTTAGCATGATTGTTTACGCATGCTCTGATTCAATCTTGGAAGTGAATGCCCGAAGACAGGTCTTAGTGGATTATTATTAAGGACCTTTGAACAAAGACATGAATACCCAAGAGTTGGACGGGCTCATGAGCCGCTTGATTGGAAAACAATTTTGTGGAGTGTTGGCTTGTGATGAATTACCTATTGAGATATGGTCTGAGAGGCCTGCAATGTTTATTGTCAATACCCATCCTAAACACATGCCTGGTGAACATTGGCTAGCTATGACATTAGAACAGGAAGGTGGACGAAAAATCTCAACTTTTTTTGATTCCTATGGCTTTCCCCCCGGTTTTTCACATTTCCCTAAATCTATTAAAGATTTTTTGACCCTAAACGGTACAAAGATCTACTACAACATCAAACAAGTGCAAGATAACCTTTCCACTACATGCGGTCACCACTGTGTATTTTACCTGTGCCAAAGAGCCCGGGGAGTTTCTTTTGAAGATGTTATGTCTCTTTATAAGGATGATTTAAGAAGTAATGATAACCTTGTATCTTGTTTTGTTAGAAAATATCAAAAGTGTTCAAATGTGTGTCCTTTAAGAACGCGTAATCAAGGCGTATGCTCACGTCATATGTTTCAAGAATGCCACAAATGTTAACTTGCTTATTTTTCAAATAAAAAATTTATTGAATTTAATCATAGTCATTCAAAAGTCATTTTCAAAAGTCTAACCACGCCGAGAGATCGGGTTTAGGAAAAGGTCCTGAGACGTTCATGGGAGTAAATGAGTTAGCATCATCGCTTTCATATGGGACCGGTGTCGTTGGGGCATCTTTAGGGGTGCTGTATCTCGTTGAAGGCTTTTGTTTTAAAGCTTGAATCTGTTGACGAAGCTTATGGTTGGGTACACCGGAGAGGGGGATGTTGAGGATTGCCAGGGCCTTAAGAAACTGACGCCAGCCGGGAGGCCTTCGGTCATCAGCAACCTTGTGGGCAGCCGTGGTACTTTTAAGCAAGTCCTGCATATGGGACCCCCTAACCACAGAGCCCTGAAGGATAAACTCTCCAGAGTCGTTCCAAGCAGCTATCCCCTTTGAGTCTTTTATCTTGTTCATAATGTATTTAACATTCTTCCTGTTACGTAAAGGCACATGTGTCAGTAGGTCATGCATAACTTTATCTTCAAATGGCATTTGAGCTTCACCCGACATATTATCTCCACTAGGTAAGATCGACGGTACAGGCCTTACAGGGGCATGGCTATCGTTAGGTTCGACATCTGTTAAAGGGTCCGGTAGGGAAAGGGTTAAATGGTTAGTCTCTCTCTCCCCTTGCTTTACCCGAGTCAAATACCTTTGCATTAGGTTTGTGTATTTTTGAATCTTATCATAGGGGTTCAATCCTTTTCGGTTCAAAACATCCTTCATGGCCGTATCCAAATCATTTTCCGCTGTTTGTCTGATATCTTCAGGACCCTGCATTTGTTTTTTAAGTCTATCCAACTCTTGTTGAGGCACCAAGTACATTTTAGTGGCCATCACACCACGTGTTCAACCCCCACGTCTGGCCGCAATAAGGCTGGTGATGAAGGGCACGGCTATACTGAGTAAAGGTAGAAGAAAACCCCCAGACTGTTGTATACTATGTCTTTTCTTTTGAAGACTGGCCCTTTTATTGGCAAAGAGTTTGATCGCTGTCTTTTGTCTCCTTAATTTTTTCAATTGGTTCAGGGTGAGTGGAATGCGTCCTTTGAGAAGATTCAAAGCAATCTCACATAGGGCTAATATGAGATCTGAAGAACAGCGACCCAAGATGGCCTTCCGTTCTTTAGCTGTAGAACCTACTAGCCTTCTCAAGAGGGGGAGGTTTCTTTTTAAACGCAGAGACATAGCGTTTACTTTTTAGGAAGGTATGCAGCAGGCCTCTCCCCCGGAAACAGCCCTGTACGTAGCCTAAGGTGTTCTGGAGTATTTGCTTTTAAATCCACGATTAAATAAGAAAATGGCTCTTTGGTAGCGTCCTCATAGCTCTCCATAAAGTATGATTTCCGTCCAGGGTACATCTGCTGAGCTAGAGTGCTAATTTGCAGTTTGTCTCTAGGATTTTTAAACAATACCATGTAGTTGGCATTCAAGCTAATGGTCCGACTATTTTTACCTTGGTGAAACACATTCTGGACCAAGTAAAGCACGGACAGGTTTCTATGATGAGTATATTGGGTAAAAGCTCGTGCAATTTCAGGGTGTTCGCTACCAGCAAATAGCATATCGTCCAAAACCAGCAGATTATTTACATGTGGGGGGAGAAGTTCATCATCAGACAGAGAATCGGGTATTCCTTCAACAAACTTGATTTTTATTGTCTTCAATAATTCATCATACAGAGGTTGGTAACATGAATAACACCATACAATATTGTCAGGCTTTTGAGATAACACATGTTCAGAATTCTCTAAAATACTTTTTACAAAAAAAGTTTTACCACTGTTTGAAGGGCCTGCAATTAATGCTGGAAAAGGCAATTGTAGCCGGGGGTCAAAACCCTCGACAGCAGTCATAATATCTTAAGCTTTAAGACACACTGGGGCTTGTAGCATAAGTCAGTAGCCAAAGGGCAATGTGGTACCGTCAGGCAATAGCTGTCTCTTGTCATAGACTACCCTGAATCTTTTAGTGAGTGGTGCGTTTCTTAGATGGAACCCCTTTTTATCCCTCACTATTTTGTTGTAGGAGCTCAAAATCTCCAAGTCACTATTCTTGTCCTTTACGAACCCCTCGACCAAGCGCGTGATTGATTCCAAGTTTACACGCGGTGCATTTTCATAGTTTTGAGTCACGCCTTTGGCTTTCAACACCACGTGATTGGCTTTAGTCCTAAAAGCATAGCTTTTTGGACCACATGAGGACCATTCTGTAATATGGTCACCCTCTTCGAGTTCACTCGTTAAACCCCCAAGATAGTTGCTAAGTGGGGGGGTCCAATCCCCCGGTTTGCTTACATAGACCACAGAGTCTGTGTCGTGGTAAAGAACCCGCCTCTGAAGCTGTTCCATGAGGGTGTACAGTTCAAGGCGGCCATAGGCTGTGGTAAATGCTGCAAGAAACACATTTACATTACCCGGGGGTAGAACCCACTTTTGGTGGCGCCTCCATTGCACCAAGGCAATGTCTTGACTCAAGAAGGAAAAATGTGAAATTTCGTATTGGTCCGAAAAAACAAATTCCAAAAATTCTTCGGGGTCTTTAATGATCGAAGTTGTTAGCATATTGCATCTCTGCGCTAATTTCCCCCAAAGGGAGTTCAAGTACAATTTCGACACATTTCTTTTGGTTTTGTTGACCTCTATTCTGTCAGGGTCAAGAAGTATGCCTTCTCTGTCATGGTAGTCTTGAATGTACTGGTCTTTACTTTCTTGATCTGTGACCGATGCAGGATAGCCTGAAGCCATCTGCTTGCATCTCAAGAAGGTTTTGATGTACTCTTTAAAAAGTGTGTCTGATTTCCTGGAAAAGTTCCACACTTCAAAGATTTTGGCCACACGATACCCCTTCTCTAAAGCCTTAGAGAATTCTACAGTGACCCATACACCGGTCAGGGCTCTTTCTTGATCTGTGTGATCACAGGGGTTTTCCTGGTTGTGGTTTTCACAGCATGTGCGACAAAGGGGAAAGAAAAGTTTTCCTTTAGGACCCTTGTAAGGCAACACAGGTATAAACAGCCCCCTAGGAGGGTAGACAGTCGCTTTGATTAAACCAAAATAATTTTGGGGTTCGTCAAAGTCGCTGTGAATAATTTCAGGATGCCCTATAGGATAGAATGAGGAACTCATTACATGAGGATATAGGGATGTAAAATCTACATAGCCTATTGTCTCGTCGGGTTGAGCTACATAACGCAATGTCAAAGCATTGGTCCGGCCTCCAAACAAGGCCTGTCGCGGTTCCAGGGGCTCTGGAGGGTCATAATGGGTAAGGAAGGCCTTAACACTAGGATCTGCCTTTTTGAGGGCTGTCCATTCGTGCTCCCACAAAACCACAACTTTTAACCCGTAAGTAGCCTTTAAAGAATTCAGTTTGTCTTGAAACTCTTGGTACATTTCCCCAAAAGTCTTTTGGGTTAGGACACACAAGGTGTGGGGGACAAAGCATAATTTACAACCGTGGAAGAAACAACCGTTGTACTCATACACTGTCTCAACCCCGTCAATCTGTGTGTATCCATCTACATGGTAAGGCCCAAAAGCCTTCTCCCCCCGATTCAAAGCATGTTGGATAAAAATATCTTTATCCTGGGCCAAGTACTCCAACCATTGAATGGAACCACTAGAGTAGGCCTTGAATTGGCGTCGGTAGTTGTCTGGCGATGGGATAGCTATAGATTCAGGAGTTAGATAGTGTGTACGATAGGTTTTCATGCACGCTGATGCAATAGTTGTACAGCTCCAGGGGTCAATGCCCGCATCTTTGATTACCTCTTCTCTGAATCTGAGGCATCCTTCACGAAGTATAACAACGTCATTGTCACAGTATGATTCCATCTCTTTATGGAAATCAAAAGTGCCATGTCTTACGGTCTCGTACCATGTCATGAATCTCTCACGCTCTTTGGGAGACATTTGATCACACCCGTACATTTCGGGGGCTGGATAAGATCCTATATAATGTAGATTCTCCTCAGATGTGAAGAAATTAGGGAAATAGCCTTTGACAGAGTTTTCAAAACCCAAGGCCTCTGGCATTTGAGCCAATCTCATGGGTAAGAAGCTTAAGCTGTCAATGTATCTCTGTTTGAAGGCGGGGTCAACAAAGCATAATATTTTACTCCCTTGAGCTATGACACTGGGGGCCCCGCCTTGCTGTATCAAAGGGTTCAGAAGCAGATAGGAGTCATAGGCCCTAGCATTGTGAGCTATAAACGTGAAGTTTCTGTACTGGGCTTTTCTAAAATGTTTTAGAAAGAGCCGGGCACAATTGGGTCCCTCGGCCGACCATTTTTCACCCTTGAAAGTCATGGTTGACACAAAAATAGGCAAATGAACCCCTGATTGCTGATTTGTCTCAAAATCATAAAAACACATATTTCTCTGTATGTTCATCTTCAGCCAAGGGCTGAATGTAACACTCATGTGTTACTTCTTGAACCGCTTCCGCGTCTCTGCTTTTCAAAGGACCTTTACAGATTGGGCAGTGTATAATTCCACAAACATGAGGTTTAGGGCTATCTATTTTAAGGTTGTAATTGCAATGACATTTTGGACATTCTTGTTAATGTCACAACTGCTTACAGATTTACATGCCTTGGGATGCCATGTTTCAGTTTTGTGTTTTTCGTAACAGTAGGCCGAACGACATGTGCGGTGACAATCCGCACAGGGGGTCAAGTTTAGCGGCTGCATAGGGCAATGTTTATCCAGACATACTGAACAGTTGTAACGGCACGAGTGCCCCCCCATGCGTGTGTAGCCGGTATGACAGGCTGGACAGACATATGGCGCGCCTAAAAAAGGCTGTGATGTTAGTTACGGCATAGTAATGCTCATTTTGCACATAAAAGTACATAGTCTTAGGATGTGGTTCGGGTATATTTTGGAACTTGAGGAGAGCGTCATTAGCCCTACTGTGGTACAAAACCACAATCTTGATGTTCAGAAAGTTTTCAAATTTGACTATGTCTGAGAAAGCCACAGCATCCTGTATACCGAGACCCACCGCAGTTTGTAGCTCTCGAGCTTTTTGTAACGCGGCTTGATCAGTACATCCTGGGCTGAGTAAGTGGGCCAAACCTATGGCAAAACATAGCTTATTACCTGGATTGTGAACGTTTATGAGATAGGCCCTTTTATTGCTTATGATTTCGGACTGCATTAAACTCTCGAGCTTTCGTCTCTGACCCCCGCCCCCTTGTGGTTGTCGTACTAATTGTACTACAAGTTCGAGGGTCCTATCTGCTAGCACGTTTAAATTTGACTGAACAAGGCGTTCTAGCAGTTTAACAAATTGTTCAAGCTCTGCTTCACCATTCTGTAAAATAAGCGATACCTTGCTCTGTAGACTGTCTCCACAAATTTCCAACTGTAAGAGATCCCTAGGTTCGCTATAATCTCTAATCCTCGCTAACAGTTCATTCAAAGTGTCCATAAGCATTACGTAAAACACAGCATATTCCCGAATCTGACCCCCCCATGCGAAATTGAAAAACTGGCGAACCTCAATATTGTTGAATTTATTTCGACGCAAAACATGTACACTTCGATCAAGACCTCCCCCCTCCAGATTTGCTAGGCAATTGTCCAACTGTTCAAAAACATCGTATTGGGTTTCAGACTCTTCGGACATTGGTGTTAAAGGCTGATTTATAGGTGTCTGGGGTGCCGAATTAAACCTAGCGCTCTCGTTCTGTACACTGATCTCAAGACCGCCCCCCTCCAGATTTGCTAGACATTTGTCCAACTGTTCAAAAACATCATATTGACTTTCAGACTCTTCGGACAATGTTGTTAAAGGCTGTCTTAGAGGTGTCTGTGGGGCCGAATTAAACCTAGGGCTCGCGTTAAGCTGGGTAATTAGAGATATGATGGTTTCGGGAATCTGTGTTAACATGTTTTCCTCGGAAGGCCCTGACTCATTCATACGTGTAATAATGTCTATGAGTTCGGAGGGAATCTGGGATAATAGATTTCATCTATTGTCATTATGTCAATTACCCCCGAATCATTCATATGGTTAACTATATCTTGAGCTCTGTAGGGATCCTGGCTAAGAGGGTTTCAATTGTCTCACTTTGGTCTATAGGGGGCGCCATCTGTCTAATTAAGGATGTGTGTGTGTGTGTGTGTGTGTTTACATGTGTGTTTTTTAACGGCGGTATTTGCTTGTTTTAGCCCTAATGTTTTTTAACCATACGGGGTAGCTCGCTACGCCAGAATGACACATCCTGATTGTATTGATGCTCGAGTAGAATACACATGCGCCTCTGGAGTAGAGCCTTTCGTGATTTTAAACCCAGGGTAAACGCTTTGAAAAAAACGTTCTTGGTCTATTTCAGAATCTGCTGTTTCCCCCACAGAATTGGCCGATTCAAGAAGGTTGGCAGCTTCACAGAACATCAAATCGTCTACCTCAGAAATGTCATTTAAATCTTTGACATCATCAGGTTCGCTGTTTTCTGGG